>NC_140045.1:2109190-2709190 GCF_963513975.1 Fringilla coelebs | reverse complement strand
CTCTCCGTGCGGGTGTCCGTGTGTCCGTGCGCTGCTCACCTGCTGACCGTCCTGCTGTCCGGCCGCAGCCGCCGCTCCCGCCCGCCCAGCGGCTGCACCTTGCCGTGGGGCACGGCCGGGCACCGGGCCGGCAGCGAGGCCAGGCTGCCCGAGCTCCGGCAGCCCCTCCGGAGGAAGCGCGCCCAGGCCCGGGCGGCCAGGCGGGATCTCCGGCCGCCGGACGGGAAGGGGCCGGGGCCGGGGCCGGCCGCCCGCGGGTCCGGCCGGGTGCCCGCGGCGCTGCCCAGGGCCCGGCCGGTGGGTGAGGGACAGGCGGGGCCCCGGGGCAGGGCCGGCGGCCCGGGGAACACGGGAGGCACGGCCTGGGGCGGTGCCGGGGTGCCGGGGCCAGCCTGGGCAGCCGGGCCAGGGGAGCAGGAGGCGAGGTGGGCTGGCTGTGGGGAGGAAAAGGAGAGAGGCTCGGTCAGGTCTGGGGGTGACTGACACCCAGGCTTCTTCATGAGGAGAACCCCTCTCCTTTGGTGCTGCCAGGAGAGAAGGGCTCAGCTGGGAGGCAGCTCCAGCCACCCCAGCCATGCCTGTGCCCATGTCCCTCTGTCCTGCAGATCCAGCCATGCCTGTGCCCATGTCCCTCTGTCCTGCAGATCCAGCCATGCCTGTGCCCGTGTCCCCCTGTCCTGCAGCTCTGTCCCCCCCAGCCATGCCTGTGCCCATGTCCCCCTGTCCTGCAGCTCATGTCCTGCAGCTCTGTCCCCTTCCTTGCCCTCCCACTGCCAGAGCACTGGGGTGTCACAACTTCCCTGCAGGGTCACAGCCCCAGTGGGTGCTGACAGATCCAGCCCCACACCCACCGGGATGCTGGAGGAGACACGAGCCTGTGTCATTCCTCACCACGATTAGCTGCAGGCACGGAGGAGGCTGCCATGCTGGGAATGTGATCTTGGTTATGAACAGCACAACCATGTCACACCCAGGGCACCACCGGGGCTGGGAACAGACCCCTGGTACCAATGACATCTCCTGCAGGAACCCCAGTGTCCCTGGCTGGGGCTGGGGAGGCTCCAGCACAGCTCAGTCAGCCCTCAGGACAAGCCCAAGCACAGACTGGACAGGACAAGGACAGCACATGCTGCATGCCAGGTCCCCTCCCATTTCTCAAGGACTTAGTCCCAGCAAAATGAAATGCAGCTCAAGTGTCCAGGGAGAGGAGCTGAGAGCAGAGTTACACGCACGACATGCACACACACATGCAGAGATGGCACAAAGAAGGATGAACACACTGAGGCACGACAGAGAAGGATGAACTCGGCTCTTTTTCTGTTTTCTACATTTATTTTTATTAGACAGATGAATGCATGGAAGCCATGGCCAAAAAAAATTAAACAACACATGGAAACAAACAATTTCTTAGCTGGCACAAAGTGAAGTTCAGCTTGTACCAAGCAACTTTCCTCTTCGGGGACTGAGCAGCAGAGGATGAGGAGCAGAAGGCTGGGCTGTGACAGCTCCATCAGCCTGTGGCAGGGCAAAGACAGCTCCTGCATGGGTGTGAAGGATGGCTGCTTGTTCCACAAGCATGGACTGGTGTTCTACACACAGTAACTGGTGTTCCATGAGCACTAACTGGTGTTCTACACACAGTAACTGGTGTTCCACAAGCACTGACTGGTGTTCTACACACAGTAACTGGTGTTCCACAAGCACTGACTGGTGTTCTACACACAGTAACTGGTGTTCCATGAGCACTAACTGGTGTTCTACACCAGTTTGTGGTGTAACTGGTGTTCCACAGTTGACTCTGGAGCATGCAGCACAACCCATGGCAGGGGAGCAGCGATGCCAAGCAGAGATGATAAAAAATCAGAGAAAGGAATGGATGCAGAGAACATAACAAGCAAAGCAGCAGACAAAATAGAAGTAGAATCAGAGGGACTGACGGGAACACACAGATTTGTTATTTATTATTTATACCCTGACTTGATCTTCCACATGTTCCTACATACTGGCAATCCCAACATGCTCAGTGCTCCATGTTGCACAAACTCTGCAGAGACTCTAGAGCTCATCACTGCCCAGAGGCTTTGGGCCAACCCTGCCAGGTTCTGGAGAGTCTTCCAGTGCTCTGATGTCCAAGGATGCTGAGGGTGCTCAGCACCTGATGTAACAAAGCTTTGGGGTTTAAATTTTAAAAAAGGCAGCCTGAGCCTACTCCCCTGTCCAGCAGTGCAGAATGTGCCTGTGCTTCCAGCAGGAGTGAGAGCAGACTCAGCACAGACATCACAGGGAAGGCCCGGGGTGACTCAGTTTGAATTCCTCTGAGGAGGTTTATCACTGATGGGGTAAGGAAGGGCAGGACAACCTCCCTGGCTCAGCCACGCCAGATCAGAGTGTCCAGCCCTGATCCTGCCATGGGGAGGGCCAGAATCACGACTGGGGACACAGTGACATCATGACTGTCCCCTGTTCACAGAGAGTTGCCCTGCAAGGAGCCCAGGGCTCCAGGGGCCTGCATGCCCTCCACTATCTGAGGGCTCCCACTCCCTGCCAGCTCTCTCCAGAAGCTGCCCCATCCCTGGGGGCGTCCAAGGCCAGGCTGGATGTGGCTCTGAGCACCCTGGGACAGTGGAAGGTGTCCCTGCCCGTGACAGGGGGTAGAATGAGATGAGCTTTAAAATCCCTTCCAATCCAAACCATTCTGGGATTCTATGATCTCCCATTTTATGTAAAGTCCTACCACTATTAAAAAGGGATGAACAATGTGAACTGGGGAGAGGCAGCTTCCCAGACCTCAGTGCTTCCACCCAGTTTCTTTGCTTCCCCAAAATTTTAACAAACAAGGAAGCTTTTCTGTCCCTTCAATTCCCTTTACTGGGCTTTGCAGGTATCCTCACACTTCTGGTAACCATTGGCCTGGTCCAGGCATGCTGGGCTTTTCCAGCAAGGCCCAGAATCTCCCTGAGCTCTTTAGCAGTAATGTGGTATTTCAGCGTGCCTTATTCTACAGAGCAAAAGAGACAGAGCAAATGAAAAATGAAATACTACCTAAAGTTGAAATCTGCTCTTAACACCTCTACCCTGGTCTCCCTTGCCTCTGGGCTACACGCCAGTGACAACTGCAGCTACCTCCTGCTGGATTTTTAACAACAGAAAATAGAAGAGCAGGAAAAAGACAAGACAAGAGGTGGGAAGGATTGGATAAAATCTCTCTTGGCTCTGGCAAGGGGCAGCTCTCTGCACCTGCACACCCAGCTCACAGCACAGGAGTCACAGGGAGAGCAGAGCAGAGCTTCCTGCTGATCATCTCCAGCGTGCCAGGGGATGTGGGAGTGTCTTTCAAATTCAGAAGGTCAGCTAAACCTTCAGAAATGCTCCTGCTACTGCTCCCACAAGCAGCTCTTCTGCCTGTGGTGCTGGCTGGAGGTGCAGGACTCTTGGAGTGGGGGTGTGCTCCTCTCAGGGGTGCCAGATGCAGCCCCTGGGAGGGTGCAGAGCCCCCCGAGGGGATGGAGGCCAGCAGGGACACTCTGGGCTGGGTCCCCTCCCCCTGCTCCCCACGGGCTCAACCCCCTTGGACCAGGGCAGGCTGGTCTGAACCTGCAGCACTGGGGCACAGCTCTGCCCTGTGCCACCCCACTCCGGAGCAGCAGGGACAGGCATCAAGGCTCTGCAGCCTCCCGGGGCTGTGGGGCAGCAGAAGGCATCTCCCCTCCGAGGTGTGCGGGGTGCTGCCCCCCGAGCCTGGCACAGCAGCAGCCTGGCACTGCCCGGGAAGGGACATCTGCTCTCCAGCAGCCATGGCAACGTGCGGGAGCTGGCGGAGGCAGAGCCGGCCTGGGAAACCTAAAGCAGCACTGACACCTTCAGGAAGGGGAGACGAAGCTCAACACCAGCCTCGCCTTGTCTTTTCCCTGCGGGGCTCAGAGCCTACTTGGGAGGAGCTTCCTTCTGGAGCTGGTTCCTGCGATCCAGCTTGCTCATGACCTGCGTGATGTCCACGGTGTTGGCGGCTTCCCTGGCTTTGGCCTCTTCCTCCTGCTGCCTCAGGATGATGGGGCTGGGGCTGGAGCGGAGGTGGCGGCGTCCGAACAAACCCGTGCTGGGCAGAGAGAGGGGAAGGACAGGGTTACTGAGGAGAAGGGCACCAAAACCTCCCCCTGGCAAGCAAAGTGACCCAGCAGGACAAGCTCAGACACAGAGATGGCCAAAGGAGTGCAAAGTGCTTTAAACAGCACTGGGTGAGTCAGTGTCACACACAAGCTACAGGACTGCTAAAAGTGTCAAAGTCCTGCTGCTGAGGGACTCCAGGGCACACCTGTATCACTCCTTTGTGGTGTTTGCACATAACTCACACTCAGGGTGAAGCCAAACTCCCATCCGTGGAGTTTTCTTCAGTGCCCTCGGGAAGATCAAGGCAGGGACCAGTGTGGGTGTTCCTGGTGTCTGTGATGCCCCCAAAAAACACCTACTGCCTGCTTCAGCAGCACCCAGCAGTGGGAACAGGTGCTAACCCACCTCAGCTCCTTTTAATGGGATGCTGAGGTTTGGGGGGTCCAGAACAGGCAGTGACAAACACAAAGGCAGGATCACCTGGATCAGGCAGCATCTGCCAGTGACCTCGGGATGTGTGGCTCAGGGAACAACTGACCTAACCCCAGGCCAGGCAGCAGCAGGGCTTTTCCCACTGACTTAAAACAGGCTTTAGATCAAACAACAGTGTGAAAGTCCACAACTCCTCTTTCTTGTCTGCTAGGTTGATGAGTGGAACAGAGAAAGAAAGGCTACACAGTCTGGCACTGCACGCTCAGATTTAGGAGCAGCTGCAGCTCAAACAGCCTGAATTTGCTGTATAACCTTCATCTTGCTGGGAAAAAGCCACTCCCAAGGCCATCCACCTTGTGCCAGCTGTCACTCACAAGGTGCTGCTTGTTCCCAAATGCCACCTTCCCTGACACCAGGGGTGAGCTTTGGCCAGGCAGAGATGAGCAGATCCTCTGGATTATCCCAAACCCTGGGTCTGTCTCTGCTCTGGCAGCCAATGTTTGGTGGGCAGAAGTTTTCCCATGCTCAGGACACCAGTGCTGTCTCTTTCCAGGAAAGGAGCCCTGAATTAATTCAATAATCCCAGCCCTTCTCAGCAGACCCAGCAGAGAAGGCAGCTGAGCAATCAGCAGCTCCACTCCTGTACACAAGCCTTTTCCAAAGGGCTCATGAATAAACAGCACCATCAGTCTCAAAGCAAAGCATCTTCTCAGTGCAAAATTTTATTTAATTAAGAGAACAGCTAAATCATAGTAATTTTGCTGCAACTTGGGCTTTTTCTACCCTTGCTACAACAAGAAAAACAAACCCCACAATTACAGCCAGTTTCACTTGCCTTTTTTTGACACCCTCTTGTGGCACAACAGCCTTGGCCAGCATTTCCTTATATATTGGAGACTTTAAATATCGGCCATAGGAGTCCTACTAGGAGAAAAAAGAGACACTGGTAGTTATGGGCTGCAAACACCCTTATTAAAATCACCACCAAATACAGCTGCTCAGGAGCCAGGGAGGCTGGGAACTGGATAATCTCCCCCAGCAGCTCAAGGGACTTTGCCTCTTTCAGGCAAGTGTAGCTATTTAAACCAATATCCTTTCATCTGGGTGTAGAATTCCCAGGATTTTCCATCTCACAGTAAAGCTTCACAGGTAAGACCCAGATCAAAAGATCTGAACGAAGCTTAGCCTGGGCCAGCAGGGTCCAGAGTCACTGCGAGGTGAGGAGCTTGTGTTCCAAGAGCCAAACTTTTCATCAGTGGGTGAAAATCAGTCCAGGTCTGCTGCTTTCAGTGCATGAGCTGGTGCCCAAACTGGAATTGAAAGTAGGACTTGCAGCAGCCACCTGACCCCCACCACCTTGGGGAGAGGCTGAGAGGGAAGGAGGAGCAGCAAAATCCCAATGCCTTAGGCAGCACTTGCTTCACTCATCAAATTGGAGGGATTTTCAAACAAAGGCCCCTTGAAAGGGACAGCTGATAGCACACAAAGGCACTGGAAGGCCCAGAGGGCTGGGATCCCCCTCAGGCTCTGGCAGCAAATAACAAACCTTTTTCATCAGCATGTAAATGTGGGTCTGAGCAGCATCTAGAACATAACGGTGAGGGTGCTCCAGGCCTTTGACTGTGATGCCCATTGTTTTGCCATCGATGTTAATCCAGCGCCTTGCTCCTGGAGCCAGGAAGAGCCTGCCAGGAGGAGGAATCAACAGTGCCATTAGCAGCTGGAGAATTCACAGACTCCTGTCTATGCATGAAAGGAAACGTGCCTTCAGCTCCCTGCCGCAATTTGCTGTCCTGATCTTGGGCAATCAATGTTCTCTTCATCAGAGACTCAGTGCACTCACTTCCTCTTGCACATAACATAAGCCAAACTTTAGCTCACTGGAAGCAAAAAGCCTCTCCCCACTTTGCTTGTGGCAGCCTCAAGAACTTTGCTATTCCACACCGATATTTAAATTACATCCTAAGACTGAAATGTAACAGAAAACAGAAAGGAAATGTAAATATATATATTAAAAAAACCACTTCTACTTTCATGTCCAAAGGCTCCTTTCCTGTGTGGGGTCAAAAGACAGCCACATCTGATAACAGCCTACACAAAAAAATCTTAGGAATAAATCACTTGGAGAATGAGAACCTGTGGAAGTTGATGGGACTCATGAACAAAGAGTTAAAGAGTGGAAAATTTTCACACTCACTTGTAGATTTCTTCTGCTTTTTCTTTGACTTTGGATTGGTCTCCATACTTGAGATCCTCACAGGCTTCCCAGAAACCCAGATTCTCTCCTGCATGACAAGGACACAGTCGGCAGAGAGTGAGATGGAGGAACACACAATCCCATTCCACTCCTGGATTTGTGTGGCACAATTTGCTGGCCCCGAACCAGTCCCTCCAATTGACTGAAAGAGGAAAACATCTTTCCCCTGTCCTCTGCCCACTAACACCTCTAAGAACTCGTGAGCTCAGCCAGTTCCAGCTTCTCTGGGAGCAGTCAGAGAATCATGGAATGCTCTGGGGTGGAAAGGACCTGAAAGTCCATCTCAGTCCCATGGGCAGGGACACCTTCCACCACCCCAGGCTGCTCCAAGCCTGTCTGACCTGGCCTTGGACACCTCCAGGGATCCAGGGGCAGCCACAGCTTCTCTGTGCCAGGTCCTCCCCACCCTGACAGGGAAGAATTCCTTCCTAAAATGCAATCCCAGCGCTCCCAGGCTGTCCCCGCGGTGGGGACATGCCGGGCTGTACCGTGTGTCCCGTGCCACTAGATGGTACCGCCTGCCCTGGCTGCACAGCCTGCAGTGTGCCATGTCACCTCAGCCTGGGGACACGGGGACACTGCCACCCACCGCTGAACTCCTTCTTCAGGAAGATCTGGAAGTTCTGGCGGCCCTTGGGGTCCCGGATCAGCTCGCTGAAGTTGAAGGCCCATCGCTCCACGCGCATCCTGGTGGGCACCTCCACCCTGCGGGGGAGAGCACACACAGCACCGCTGCTTCCTCTAATTAGCAGATTAATTAAAACCAAAATGCCCTTTGCTGCAGTGCCAAGGGACTTCTCAGCATTCTCTTGTTTTCCAGAGTGGTGTAATGAGCTCCTGAAGTCAACCCACTAAGTAAGTTGTAATTAGACAACTCGGGCCACAGCGGGATGAGGATTTAACTGGGATTTATGCAGCTCCCAGTGTGACAGCCCAGCCTTGCCCTGAGGTTTGACTCAGCCCCATCCTGGAGGAGACACTTCTTGCTGCCCAGAGCTTTGCTTCTCATATAGGCTCTCAGTGCAGGCATCCCCTGGGGATGTGTGATGGGACACAATGAGTCCAGGATTGCTGCTCAGAACCACTGAGATGTTGGATGCTCCAAGCCACGAGATGCCACCGTGTAATTAGCAAACCCTATCCAAAGGGAAAGCCAAGGGAGGCCTCAGAGAAGGGATGGACCACCAGATGGACCTCCAACCCAAAGCCTCTCCTAAGGAAGCAGCCTGAGGGGTGAGCAAAGAGCCAGGGGAGCAGCTGAGGCCTGAGCTGGTCCTGTTCCATTCCAGTGCTGGTCAAGGTGGGCTTCACTCACCCAGGGAGGATCAGACCCACCCAGCAGGGGCTGAGTGCACACTCCCATCATCAGCTCAGGAATTTCTGAGATGTTATGGAAGGCTGCACTTGAAGAAGGCAGTGCAGAAAGTTCAGCATGGAGTACTCCCAATTTCAAACTAAGTCTGAAAGGAAATGCTTCTCTGCTCATGAGCAGAGATCAGATACCACAGTGAAAATCAGTGGTTCCCTTTCCTGATTTCTATCAGTATAAAGGTCACTGTAAACCACAGGTTGGCAAAACAACAGAAATACATACAGCTTTGCATTGAGATCCCAAAAGTCAGGGTCATCTGATATCCAAGGGTTGCTGGGGAGACATCCAGACAGGATGGGATCATTGGAGAGGAACTGCTCAGAGTACTTCACAAGCCTGCAACAAATCCAAAATCAAAATATGAATGTGGAAGCCAGAATTACAGCCAGCCCCATTATAGCCAAATAACAGACTACAGATCTCCTCAGAGGGGCAGGGATCTGGAAGGCGGCCCCTGCCTTCCCAGAAAAATCAATTCATTACCTCAGGTAATCTTCTCAATTTCCCAGCAGAAGTCTCCTTTTGAAGCAGTGAATTTGTCAATTCAAATACAAGGAGGTACAAGACTCTCTTCCATTACCTCCTTCTGCCTTTTCATTTTAAGGAAGAGACATTTAGGACTCTAAGAAGAGTGTCTGTCTCCTTCTGTTCTCAGCTGGCCACTGATCCTGCACTGCTCTGGGTGGAAAGTGTCAGGAAAAGGAACATAGGGGTTGTGCTCACCCAGGTGGGCTCTCTACAGCCTTCCCATGGGCCATGGGAGAATTCAGGGAGCTCTGGGAAAGTGAGGGAATGCTGAGGGCTCATCCCAGCTTCTCCTTTCTCCATCACCTACCACAGGGCTCATTCCTCTGCGAGTGGCTCTGAGGGCTTGGCACAAAGCAGAGCTGTCTCTCTCCCATCAGGAACCAGACAAACACTTCTCCTACCTTCTAACTTGGCCAGACTTCTAATTACAACTGATTTCACTAATGTCCTGGAATTTTAGCTCCCGCCTCCCTTTTTCATTCTGGGAAAAAAAAAATAAAAATCCTCTGGTTTCTGCATTTAAAATTCCTCCCAGGCCAAAGTGCTTTCATGTGCTCAGAGCTGGGAGTGCAGTGTCCAGGAGCCCGTTGCCAACAGGCACCTTGGCACTCATCCTGCAGTTCTACAACGCTCCCGCACAGAGCAAACCACAGGGCTGGCACACAGCTGCTCCATCCTGCCCTCCCACTGGGAATGCCAAGGCATCCAGCACCTGCATCAGGCACTCCAGCCCATGACCAAGCAAATCTAAACCTGCCAGCTCAGGTAGCACTGCTGTGTGGTCTTGAAGTGCTTTGCAGCTTCTCCCAAATCCCTGCAATGCTCTGAAGCGTGCACACTGCCCAGTTGCTGTTCATATCCTCATTGATAATAATTTGATTTGGACCCAACCCTGCAGCTGACACTTTGGAGTTCCAAAGTTCCTGAGCTTTTTCATCTAGGTGATAAGCATCATCCCACCAGAACTAATGAGAGAAAAGCCCCATTGCCAAACAGTGAAACACCACAAAATTCCTGGAAAGCAGCCAGGGTCCCCAGCTCCAGCTCACAGTCTGGAGGACTGAGGCAGCAGAGTTTTAATTGACCTGGAAGTCAGTGACAAAAGGAGCAGAGCTGCTGGTGCCCTGCAGGTTGCAGCCTTCAGAAGACTCTCTTCTACCCATTCTATTCATCCAAGACTCTTCTCCAGGGAACTGGCCTGAGCACCCTGTTTGTGCCAGATGTGACAGGAATCCCTGGTGGCAATGGCAGTGCAAAGCAGGCAGGGGCTCTGGGCTGCACCTCAAGGAGCCCGGTCAGCAAGGCAGCTCTGGCAAACACACCAGTGCCTAATGCCAGGGCTGGAGGCTTCATCAAGAATGTGATCAGGAAACACTCCCACTGGGAAGGGGAATTGCTAATTAATTGCTTGGATGCTCATGGGGAGGCTGTTTCCCTCTGCAGTGCAGAATAACCAGCATTACACAGCCAGAGGTGAGCACCACCATGGGGCAGGGACACTCGTGGGGGTGAATCCAGCCCAGGCTGGGGACCAGTGACAGGAGGGTCAGTCTGTCCTGCTGGTTGCTCCTCCTGAAGGACAGACACACTGCTGGATCCTCCCCTGGCTGCAGGGCTGTGCCCAGGCATCACAACTGACCAGAGCAGTGTCAGCATCTCCTGATTTCAGTGGGATTCTCAGCCCAGGGGCTGGTGCTGCTCTGCAGCAAAGCTCCCAGAGAGCCTCTTCATCCTCCAGGGACTCTGATCCCTCCTCAGCCTCCTCCTGCCAGACAGCCCAGACAGCACTGGGCCACCACATGGATACCCTGGCTGAGTCACCAGCTGCCAGAGCAGACAGCTTCATCAGCTCATTAGGAGATAAGCACTGAAGACTAATTAATGTGTGGACAGAAGGAAATCAGGACTTACCCTCCAAGAGAGACAGAAGATTTCACTCTGGTCTTCATGATGGCCTGCTGATAGTACATGATCTGAGGGGATCAGACATGGCCATGGTTAGGAGCACAGAGGTTTGAAGATAAGGCCTATCTAAACCTCAGATGGGCTCTCTCCCAGGTAGTGGGGCTAATTACAGCTTCCTCCCTAATTACTGGATGTCCAAGGAACCCGAGGATCCCTGAATTGTCTCAGTAAAATGTCTGTTTTCACTGAGCTCACTGCAAACATCAGAAACGCACTTTGCAATGTGCAAGTAATTAAAAAGCACTCCCCATGTTATATAAAAATTGAATAATAGCTACCATCCTCAGCACCTACAAATGCTCTGGATGATTTAGCATGTAATTATCACTGATTCCTGGCTGTCTCTGTGCTGGCGCCACCGTGATTTCCCCACCACTAATTTGGATCTATTGCATTTCAGCCCTGGTGTCTGTCCTTGCCTGAGCCTTCCCGTCACTGGGAGAGCTGCAGTGGGAGGGAATGTCCTGAAATTACATTGATAAAAGCTCCATGAGGCAGGGATTCTGCTTTTCCAAGAGCCCATCCCCTGCACAGAGGGCTTTGAGCCACACTGGTATAAGCAACTCACACAGGATCAACACTGAGAAGGGAGGGAAGCACCACTCACCTCTCTCCTATAGAATTCCATAGTATTTTTCTGTAAAATATAAAAAAAAATAGAATCATTAAATTGGGATGGGTGCTTACACTTGCTTTTTTTTTTTTTTTGAGCCATGGAAACACCGTTGCAGGGCTGCCGTTGTGCAGAGCTCTCCAATTAATTCTGATTACAATTAAAATCAAACACAGCAGCTGAGCTAATCAGGGTATCATCAAAGCTAAGAGCATCCCCACACGGTAAATTGTCCCATTAGCTGTATTTACTGTTTAGCATTGCTTCTCCCATCACAGGCTGCCTGTATGCCTTCAATTAAGGGGTTATTCTAATGGAGCTAAAATAGATTCATTTACGAGACACAGATTAGATCATTCAATATTAGCTCAAGGAGACAGGAACCAACACATTGCAAAATATAAACACCACAATTAAAAGCCTCAGAAGCAGTATCTGCTGTGCAAAGGGTGTTTAGGTTGTGATTTGAATAACTCAGCCTATGTTACATGTCATCCACAAATGAGCAGGCAATCGAAGGCAAGGAATTAACTGCAGGGTGGTTATTCACACAGCTTCCTTTGAAGCACAGTTATTTGTGTGGAATAAACTGCAGAAGGGAGAAGGAAAGACAGGCTAAGTCAGGGATGCTCCCAGCAAGCCTTTAAAGGCTCAGGCAGGGTTTCAGTTGCTCAGCTCTTGTTTCAGTCGAGACCTGCATCCCAAAATTATTCTGTCAGACAAGCCCTGTGGCAGGTGGGGTCTGCAGAGTGCCTTGGAGAAGTGCAGTTTGTGAGGGATGAGGGATGAAGATGCAGGTACTGAATGCCACAGGCAGCTCTGCTCTCCCCTCACCTCCCCAGAGACCCTGCACCCCAAACTGCCCCTGTTTTGGGAAAGGCAAGATGCTCCCCCAGGGCTGCTCTGCGAGGACACCAATCTGCTTTTGCACTTTAACCATCACCAGTCCTGCTCAGGAGGGAGAAACTCTTCTCCACAAGGCAGAAAAACACCCCCATTTTGCTTCTGAGAGGCCCACTCACCATTTCAGCAGCAGAGCCCAATCCCTACAGCACCACCATGGAGCCAGCCCTGACCCTGACCCAGCCTGGCCAGTGGGACACCAAAAAAGTCCTCACAGTGGTGTTGTGAGGGGAGGAAGCTTTTCCTGCTGGGAATACCATGAGCAGCTGTGAGGGGCAGCACAGACCATCTCAGCTGGGACAAACAGGGCAGCAAAAGCCAGCAGTGATGCTGTGCTGGCTCCTGTGGGACAGGGAGAAAGGACTGACACATCAAGGGACAGAAGAAGCTCTAGGACAGCAGGATCCTTGCTCACAGGGCTGTACAACCTCCCCTGCTGATTCACAAGCTCCTGGGACACCCTGATAATGATGGAGGAACTGAGGAACAGCTTTTCAGCCTCTCAGCTGCATCCCTGATTCCAGACCACCTTCCATACAGACACCATTTCTTCCCCTCATTTCTAGAGTGTCATTGTTCCAGACAGACTGCAGAAATGGAAGGGAAAAATCACCTGCTTGCACAGAGAAATTAATTGTATTTACTGCCCTAAAGTTTCCTGTTTAGAGACCTGTGTTTCTGCTCTCCTGCACAAGAGGAGTTCACTGTCTCCCTGGGGAATGTGAGATACAAACCAGGCCTCATCAGATTTACAAGTGCCAGCTGAAGGGCTCCATTTGATGGAACTTGTGGCTAGAGAAGTGATTTCAACATGTTAAAATAATTTTAAAACCCCTATTTTCTTCCACTTTTTCCCTCAACTGGGGCCTCAGACAGGCCTGGTGCAGTGGGGAAGGAGAAGTGGGTGCTGGCACAGTGGCTTGAAGGCAGCTCACGTGGCAGGAAAGTGGTGTTATCTTCTAGAGGGGCCTGAGAGGCTGGCAGCACAGCACACAGACAAGAGACAAACAGCTGTGGGAAAGAGAAAGAGAACACAGTGAGTCAAATGTTATACAGAGACAAAAAGGGATCAATTAAAATGCCATCACAACAGGAAAATTATATGTGGGTGAAGAAAAATCAGCAAACAAGGGATTTTTTTTTTTTTTTTTTTTAAGTGCCCCACACACCAAGGATGCCCTCCTGGCACAGTCTGTGTGGAGGTCAGTGTGGTGGGCAGCTGCTCCTGGGAAAACAAGGGGGGATTTGCTGGGGTGCTCCAGGTGGGGAGGGGATTTGCCAAAGCTCCCCCAGAAAAGGGCTGAGCATCTCTGAGCAGTGCCACAAACTGACGGGCAGCAAATCCAAGGGGAGCCCTGCTGAACACCTTGGGAGCCTGCAGGTGCTGCCTGTGCTCAGCCCCTTCCAGTTCTCAAATCAGCAGTAACTGGGAGGAATCTCAGCTATTTCACCCCAGAGCTGCTCATAATTTCATTTCCCTTTCTCCCACAGTGCCCCCAGTTCCTGTTG
The DNA here is from genome assembly GCF_963513975.1 of Fringilla coelebs. NCBI lineage: Eukaryota > Metazoa > Chordata > Aves > Passeriformes > Fringillidae > Fringilla > Fringilla coelebs. The sequence continues at coordinate 2,695,504 of NC_140045.1, read as the reverse complement.
AGAGCTGCTCAAGTGGCCCTGGGCACTCTCCACGTCCCACTGAGCACTGCCAGCTGTGCCCACCACCCTCCCTCCCTCCCTGACCCCCACCACTGACTGCAGCAGTGCCAAAGTGCCCTGCACCACCCACCCACCCACCCTGCCTCATTTGGAAGGAAATCATCTTTGGAACAAAAGAGTGGTTTCTCATAATGAGATTAATTTTGCAATGCCCTTAACGAGTGACTTATCGCAATTACCGCGGCTCAGCTCCAGCCCTGCAGCCTCCAAACCAACGTGGCAATTACTGCAAGGCCTCAGTCTGTCCCAAGTGAGTGCCACGAGCTGCTCCACATCCTGTGACACCCCCGAGAGAGACACCCCCTGGCACTGGGACACCCTGAGTGCCCTGGGCACACCCCGTGCCACCAGCTCTGAGCTCCCTGGGCACTGCAGGGCCCGGCTGGGAGCCAGCCAGGAGCTGCTCAGAGCCCTGCTGGAGCTGATCCCCGGGGCTGAGGCCACCAGCTCCTACAAGAGCCCGGAGCTCTGCTCATCCCAGCTGCCTGTCTGCTCCTCTGCCCAGTGGGACGCTTCCTGACCACACTGGGGAGAAGATGGTCAGGGTGTTTTGGCCTCGCTGTTTACAGAGCTCATAAAGACCTGGAAACAGCTTTGGGTGCATGCCTGGAAGGAGCTGGCAGTGAAGAAGGTTGTGCAGAGCTTGTTTGGGACCAGGACACTGCAGTTCCACCCTCAATCTGCCCCTAGTGCTCCATGCACAGAGCTTGGCAGGCTGAGGCCGATCCCTGGAACCCTCTACAGGGAATTGGCCACTGAGCATGGGCAGGGCCAGCCCAGCCTCCCTCCAGAGCTCTGGGCAGGAAGATCTGCCTCTCCAACCCTGCCAAGTGCACCCCAGCTGCCTCTGCCCACCCCACGAGCCCACTCAGTGCACCCCTGCTCCCTGCACTCAGCCAGCTGAGAGCCTGCAGAGGCAAAGCCTGGCTCTGGCATCAGATCATCCCAACACTCATCTCCACTGTGCTGCTGCACCCAGCCCTGCAGCTGGAAATCAAATCTGCCCCAGCTTTGTTCAAATGGCCATCTGCTCCCTGTTTATCTGCCCCTGACCCTGTGCTTTCCAAACTTGTGATGATGCAGCAGAACTTTATCAGGGAAGCCGGCAGGGATTTATGAAATTAAAGGCCAGCAATGACTCGTTCATCTGGGGCACACAACAAACCAGGGCACTTCATTCAGCAGCCCCTGAGGGCAACACAGAGATTTTTGGGGGAGCTAAAGCTCTTTCAGAAAGGCTCTGGTTCCAGAGGCAGAGGCTGTGCAGGTTCCTGCAGGCACTCAGGGGCCATTGGTGGGGCTTGGTGTGAGCCTGAGAGACAGCAACAAAAGGCTAAAGTAAATCTTAATTAGCTGTTCAATGGGTGGCTACTTCTGCCTGACTCCTCCTGCCCATCCACAACCCCTAACTCACAACCACGAGGTTTGCCCATGGATCAGCAATAAAAGTCCCCTTCTAAGGAGTTTGAGCACCTGTTTATCCCCAGAGGACTCTATCTTTGAGGGAGAAGCAGCCCACCAAAGGGTCTGAGCAAGAGAAGGAGAGATGTTTGTGCTCATGTCAGCTTCAAAGAAATCAGGAATTCATTCTTTTCTTTCCTTCTCAACTGCCAAGACAAAAAACTCCATAATTCGGCCAACAAAGTGAAGGTAGATTGAGCAGGAACAGGGACACAAATCAGAGCTTGGCCCATTATTTCTGCTCACCAAAGGCTGCTGAGACACAGGTGTTGGTGAGAGCAGCTTGCAGAGGACAAAAAGAAAGTCCAAAGGCAGCTCCATGAGGGCTCCTGGCTGCCTCATGCATTCTCAATCACTCTTCCAAAAGCAAAAGGAGGAGCAAGGAAAACCTTCCCTCTTCAGCTCAGCCTCCAGAGGGGAGGCACAGCTCAAAGGAGAGGGGCAGGGAAGTCCCCCCAAAGCTGGTGTCCCTGGGCTTCTGCCCTCCTTGGAGCCTCCCCTGATGGGGGGAGCTGCCCCTGCCTCTTACGGCCAGGGGGAAAGTGGGCAGAGATCCCTCAGCTCCCTCCCACCCTCTACCAGGGTGCTACCAGGCAGCTGGCAGCTCTTCAGACCGTTTGCAAACCTAAAATCCCTTCCATGTCAGCTGTAAAACTGTGGGTGAGAAGTTGGCTCACTCCTCTTTCTATCCCTCTCCCTTTCCACTACTTCTTTACTCTTAAAAAAAGATAGGAAAAAAATCCCAGGCTTTTCAGCAGCTGCTACTTACAGCAAGAAAAAAAATAAAATACATCCCAACCCTACACTTTGCTCCTTTTCAGTCTCTATAGCAACAGAACACAGCTGGCCAAAGCAATTATCCTGCCTGGGCTGGAGATGTTTAAAGGCTGCTACTGGAATGGGAAGTTGTGGGAGCACTGTGAGTGTGATGGCAGAAACATTTGCCTTGAATTGCTGAGAGATGTTCTGACTTTGCTTCCAAATGAACACTGCTAAGGGCACAAAGGATCATCTCAGAGGGCTGATGGGGAAAGGGAACAGCAGCTCCAGCTCCTCATCCACCGACTGGATCTGTGTGATTTCAGACCAGCTCACCCAGTTACAGCCCTCACCCTCTCCATTCACTGATTCTGTCTCTTTATGGTCTACAAGATGCAGTTTTGGCAACATTTTTGTGTCTCCTATCCAGCACACCAACTTAATCTTCTTACCACACATTAATTACCCTCTGGGAGGTGTTCTGTAATTTGATTTTAAACCTGGATCTCTGCACTGACCCTTTACACCCCACAAAGTTCATTCAGCACTCGTACAAAGGCACTCATACCTGGAGATAGAGATTCCTTAGTTCAGCTTCACCAGCAAAGAAAACATGTCCTGCAGCCAGGCACTCACACTAACTGGTGTGGCAAGAGAGCTGACAAAGTCTTTTCAAGGCAGAAGAAGCTGCCAAAGCCTATTCTGAGGGCCTCACCTCCTGGGTGAGAGAGCCTCAACCTCTGGCATGTTCAGCTGTTAGAGCTGAGCTGACCCACTCAGCCTGCAGTGCCCAAAAAGTGACAACCCCAGGGACATTTTCTGGTCCTGCCAGACCAGTTCAGTAGGTGTGTAAATAAAAACCAGCCCCGTCTCACCTGGTTTACCTTATTTTCATTGGGATCTGTGACACGGTCTAATCCATACTCGAGGGCGTTCAGCATGCCTGGCTGTGGTGAACAACAAACAGAGCTTTGGAACTCATTTGGTTTAAAGGCACAAATGCAGGAGGAGACCCCCAGGCCTCCCCTGGCAGCAGCTCCCAGCCAGCAGTGCCTTGGGAACCCCCAGATGTGGGAATGCCCCTCTTCAAGCTGCAGCTGGACCTCTGTCCCTTGCAGCTTTGACCAAGGAAAGGTGGTGGGGACTCAGGGCAGGTCTGGGCTGGCCCTTCCCTGGCACACAGCCCGGAGGCTGTGCCCTCTCCACATGGGAGCTTGTCCCAGATGGCTGCAGGGAGTCACTGAAGTCACCCTGTCACCCTCTACTCACAGGAGTTCTGTTCACAAGCCAGTAGGCTCTCTCCTGGCAGTCCAGGGCATACCTGTCCTCCTTCTTCCGCTCCTTCCCTGCCCTGCAAAGCCAAGAACAGAGGGAATTCAGGAATTTTGCCCTCCTAAAACCCATGGGATGAGAAGCAGGGCACACCTCCAGCCCGCAGTGCCCCGTGGGTCCCGGCCTGACTGTGCTGTCACTGCCCTGATGCCACCCCTGCCCACATCCTGTCCTGGCTAATTCTGGGCTGCACATCATCTTCACATGGCCACACATGACTGGTTTTGAGAAATCATCATCTTCCTGAGCTGAGCTGGGAGCAGACACATCCCCTTTGCTCAGGCACACAGCCCTCTGGGAGCTCCCTGCTGACTTGCCCTCTGTCCTGCTGCTGCACCTTTGTCCCTGTCCCATGTCCCCAAGGACTGCCATCCTGGACATGTCTCATCCCTGTCTCTCAGTAAAGCAGAGGCATTTCTCAGAGAAACTGCTTGGAAATGGTTCTGAGGAGGGTTCCCAGGCACTCAAACCCAAATCACCTCCACAATTAAACAGAAGAGGCACTAGCATGGTTTGGGCTAGGACCAACTAATTCTTTCCCAGAAAAGTCCTGAGCACAATTTGGGACTTAGCATGGGGAAGGGAACACTCCCAACAGGCTGTTTGCATGTGGCCTCCCTGCTGTGGCCACGGGGTGGGTGCTCTGCACCAGTCTGCCCCAGCAGCACCATCAAACAGCCTCAGACAAGTTTAATCCACTGCTTCAGACACAGGCTGGGGATCTAACTTTGAAACTGCATTTGGCATCTCTTAGCCCAAGTCTGACCTCAATTTACAAGAACAACAGTCTCGTGTTTAATGAGAGTTATCTGATGAGCTGCACTCTGAGGACTTGGCTGCCAGCCCAGGGAACACAGAGGCTGCTGAGCAGCAGAGGCACTGCCTGCCCTGCCACGAGGTAAAGGAAGGTAAGAGGAGTCCACAGAAGCAGCAAAGATCTCTACAAGAATATTCCCATCTCATGTTCACCAAGTTTCCTGGGAATTTGAAGGTTTCAGCTCCTAAAATCAAGTTATTTTCGCTGGGTACAGAATTATGCACTTCAGTTTTCTCCAGAAGTCCCTGCTGGGACCATTTACTGCTCCTTGATTCTCCACTCAGCTGAGAGATGTGCCAGAAACTCCTGACCCAGACCAGCAACAGGCCCAGAGTCCAGGGCCCGATCCACAAACACTCATGGAGAACACTGAACTAAATGAAGTTGTTTCCAATTAGGGCTTGCAGCAGCAGAACCCATCTTCTTCACAGAACCACATCAAGTACAAAATCTCAACCTCCACTCCAAGCCATTTTAAAGCCATTTTGGTGTTTTTAATGTGTGATTGGACTGTGCACTAAGCCAGCCAAGCTCTGCTCCTCACACCCTCCCCAGTGATGCAAACAAGGGAATGCAATTCAACTCACTTATACTGCTCCTTGGCCTGCATAATGACAAAATCCCACTTGTAGTTTATTTTTTGATTGAGCATGTTGTAATGTTCCTGGAATAAAAATAAAAAAGCAGTTAGTGTGAAAATTCTGACCAGGGCACTCCCATGCTGGGGTTTTCTTGACTCTCCATAGTTCAACGAGGCCAGGCTGGCCAGTGAGCCAAGAAATCTGGATTGTTCTGCACGTAATTACAAGAATTGCAACAGTTCAAAAATACCATTGCAAGGAGAGCAATTACCCCTGCTAAAATTATAATTGACTTCACAGGAGTTTTCTGTACTGGTCTTTTTTTTCACTTGCAAAATGTTGGCTTTTGATACTGCTGGAGGAACACCTCATGCAATGGAAGAGGTGATTTTTTTGCTGTGTCCCACTCATTAGCAACAAAGGGCTTAAGATGCAGCAAATGAGGGTCTTGTAATGGAACAAGTGCAGTGTCTCCTCACCTTTTCATATTCTTCCAAAATCCCTTTCCTTTTAATGTTCTTCTTTGCTAGATAAATTGCTGTGAAGGTAGAAGCAAATTAGCAGTCAGTTCTACTTAGACCAACAAGTCCAAGAATAATTAAAAATTTACCCACATTACAAACACAGGAGCCTTTGTCTGCTACAATATCTTCCCAGGCATGAGCTCCAAGCTCACAAAAGCTCAGTGAAAAGGATTTGGTGCTTTTGGGATGTCACTGATGCCCAGGCAGGACAGGCAGCGTGTGCCTTCTGCCACCCTCCCCTGGGGAACTCTGCCAGGCTTCCATGGGTCAGGGCACACTGGACCAAACCTTCCAGCTGTTGAGGCTCCTCAGAGTTTGACCTCCAAGTTTTCTGAAGCACAGGCCAGTGTTTTTTGCTCAAGTTCTAATAAAAACATTCCAATCTAATCCAGGTTTTTATATTTCCTCGGGAGATCTACAGCATAATGCAGATAAAAGCAACAGAGGACAAATCAGCCTGTGACCTGCACAGACCACAGGAGCAAACCCAGCTGATCAGCCCAAGATTCATGATCAGCTCTACAACAAAAAGCACCATAAAGGCAAGAGATTTATGTGGAAAAAACCATCAGGAGATATTGGAAGTCGCTGTGCTTTCTACAAAGAAAGAACCATCTCTGAATGCAGGGCTTGATCCAAATCTACAGGAAGACAGCTTTGGGCTCAGATCCAGGAACACACTTAACTGCTCAGGGAAATCTAATCTGGTGTTTAAAGTCTCCCCTCCCCAGCAAGGTAATTCAGATGTGTTCCTGTGTGCTGGATCTTAGTGGAACATGAGAGCTTGAGCACTTTCTCTCATCGAGGCCACCACAAGATGGTCACACCCTCAATTCACCATTACTGAGAATTATTCACAAAACAGCATGAAAAAAACCGCCAGGGCTGGTCAGTGTGAGTGGAGACACAGCACAAGGGCAGGAAGAGCAGGTGTGGAGCAGGACTGGGTGACAAACCCACAGCCCTGGGCAGCCCTGGGCTGGGTGACAAACCCACACCCCTGGAATGTGTGACAAACCCACAGCCCTGGACTGGGTGACAAACCCACACCCCTGGGCACACACAGTGCCACCACTCACCATAGTCTGTGTCATCAGCAGCCCAGCCCTGCACTGGCCAGAAATAAGGGGTCTGCAAGGAAAGGAGCCTCCTGTTAGTGCACACAGGCCCTGAACTCATGGAGTCCTCATTCCAAGTAGCAGGAATATCCTGATTTCCCAGTGATAGCAGTGGAAAGAGTCCAGCCATGAATCTCAATGCCATCCTGTTCTTATTGTGCTTTTTGAATATTCATTATTCAGTGCCCCCACATCATCTATGTCCAACCAGCAATTCCATTTGCTGCTTTAAGATCTGGAAGGGAACACTCTTTAGAGGAAAGCACAGCTATTTTTAGGCTGAACAAGTACACTAATTTCACTAAAGAAACCATCACAGTCTCCCTGTAAATTGCAATCTCAGTCTTCTCTGTGCAGACTTCTCTGAGTCTTCTCTTCCTCCTGCACCGCAGCACAGCTCCTGGGAAGTGCCCCAGCTGCCTGCTTTTAATAAAAACTAGTGCTGAACTCCCTCTTAACAGCTTAGAGGAGCTGCAACTCACTTGAAACCTGTAGAGGCTGCCATCTGCCCTCAGGGTGAGGTTCTTTGGCTCCTGAAGAGGGTAGATATATCCATATTTGACAAACTGGTCTCCCAGGTGGAGTGCCTCTGAAAATGGAGAATGCAGATGTTTTCATTGCACAGAAACACTTCACTGGAATTAAAAGTGAGCTCTTATGCAGGGGAGAATTCAACTAAAAGGTTTTGCTGTTTGAGAGCTTAGTTTTATGACTGGGAGGTGAGAAAGGCTCAATTTTCACATTTTCACCCACCTTCTGCAGTGATCTGCAAGCGCTGAAGGATCCACTGCATTATATCATTACCTGCAAGGCAAAGCAAAGGTCAACACTGAAATCAGGAGTGTGCCCAAATCCACAGGGGGAAAGGAGACTCTCCAGTCCTCACCCCTCACTGTGCTCTGGATCCATCAGGACACAGCCCCCTTTTCTGTAAATGTGCTTCCAAATGCAAGGAGGCCCAGGTAAAACGCACTGCTGGGCCCCCACTGGCCATGCTGGCACCCCCAGGGCAGCAGGCAGTGACCTTGGGATGGCACAGAGACAGTGGCACCAGCTCAAGGGCCTCAGCAGCACCCAAACCCCCATCAGGGGCTTAGAAAGGGCTTAAGGATACACCAGGGAAGGGCAGGTTTGGCTCCACCCTGCCTGGGAAGATTCACTGCACAGAGGCTCCAGAGTCACAGAGCACTGTCATGTCTCAGTTTTGTAGAAGATCAGTGCCTGACCCTCTAAGAAGGGATGTCCAAATCTCAGATCCAAGCTGCAGTGGTTACAGGATTTATCAAATTCACACCCATTTTATCTCTCCCAGTTCTTTTGTTGGACTGTGAGCAGTTGTACCCACCACATGCAGCATAAACCTCCAGCAGTTTTAGTTTTATGTTCTGGGGGGCAAGTTTCAGAACCTCCTTCCATTTAAAGAGGGCAAAAAGGCACTTGTTCCCTGAGCAGTTACTGGCCTTTTCCTCCAAACCTCCCCTAGGACTGCAGACTGAGGTGCTGACCTTTCTTGACATTGCAATGATGACTTAACTTTCTAATAGGGGCTCAGAGCTCTTATCCTACTGCCTGCTTCCTGAAATAGATGAAATTAAAGGATTATCTCATCACTCATTTCTAGACAGCTCCCTCTGTAAGCACTTTCCCCCAAAGGTGCACATCTAACATCGAGGTTTATTTGTGAGCTGTTTTACTGACTTTCACTGAATTTAACTGTCACCATGATATCTTCTGAAAAATCCCTTTGCCAGGATTTTTCTCCTGAGAAGCTGAGAAGCCTCAGAAAAGCAATGTAAACAATAAATATCTGATTGCTGGGAATGTGGTCTGGAGGTTGCTCACCAACAGCTGCATCTTTGATTGGTTCCATGTGATTAGTTTTTAATTAATGACCAATCCCAGTCCAGCTGTGTCAGACTCTCTGGTCAGTCGGCAGTTTTTATTATTCACTCTTTTCTAAGCTTTCTGATGTATTCTTTTCTCTATAGTTTAGAATAGTTTTAGTATATAATTTCTTTAATATAATATCATAAAATAATAAAACAGCCTTCTGAGAAGTTGAAGTCAGATTCTCATCTCTCACCTCATCCTAGAAACCCAACAACACCACATTTAACTAGTTAGCTTCCTGCACAGGCAGAGCCAGGCTCTCTCCAATGGATCTGTGTCCCCTGCTCCAGTATCTTCACCACACCCTCATCAGAATGAATCAATCTCTTTTGCAACACCCAGGAGCCAGTCAGTACCCATGCAGCACTAAAAATACCAGTTTAGAGAGGGATGACCAGCCCACAGGGGGAGTGCAAGTCACTTGCCTCTCAGAGGTGGACAGAATTTATGACTTGTGCAAGAAGGAACTTGGAACAACTCGAGTTAAGGAAGCAGAGTAAAGCAGACAGCACACAATGAGGGTGAGTGCCAAGACATCAGACACCCAAGGACTTTTAGGAAGTGGGGCTTTAGGCTGGGCAGACATCAAGAGAAGTTCTCCTTCCCCTGTGAGATGTCATCCTCAGCACAGGGAATCTCCTCCTTGTGCTGCCTTAACCGTTCCCTGACAGCTCTGGGAAGCTCCTCTGGCCAGGCAAAGCCTGCAGCTGCATCACAGCAGTGTGAGCCAGGCTGTGGTCTGACTGCAGGGCATGGAGGGTGCTGCTGGAGCAGCCTGACACATTTCACATGTGTCCAAGCTCTCCTGACCCTTCCACTACTGCCTCTTCCCATGGGCAAGTGACTTCAGTGCCCCTGCAGCCTCTTTAAAAAAAAAAAATTGGGGCAAACAACACACTGAGCCAACCAGGCTTTGCAAACACAGTGGGGGAACTCTCTTGACTTGCCTGGAGCAAACTCACTCTGTTTCAGTGGGAGTTTTTGTTCTGAATTTCCAAGTGCTGGAGAAAGATCGAAGCAGGAGGAGGATATGGAGTGTGTGTGAATATTTATAGCAGAGGATTCCTCACAAGAGCTTTTGTGGAGGCTTGGAGAGCAGGGAAGCAGAGTGCTGCTAGTGCCTGGTGAAAGGAGTAGCAGGCACAAGGAGGCTGTGATAAGAGCTGCCTGGAACACTGCACATGACACAGCTCAGCTCCTGCCTGATGCTCCTCCAGCCTCCTTGAGGGAGGCAAAGCTGTCATTTACAGGCACAGAAGTGGGTTGAATATTTTGCTCTTTTCCTGCCTACTCAAGAAAAAATTATTACTAGCAGTAAACATTAAAAGGAAGACTAATTGTTAATTGCTCATTTCTGAAGTACCATCTTTCAGTCTGCCTCCAGGCTGCTTGTTTTAATTGGATTTTAATATTTATCTTGATTTGGGATCCAGCCTCACGAGAGGTCTGGAGGCTGCAGCATGTCCTCACCTCTGTGCTAAGGCAAGGTCACTTGAGTTAACCCCCAGGAGACAGCTGGAAGTGCCTGGGGATCAACTTTTGTCTGATTCAAAGAGTAGGAATTAAATGAGACACCAGTGAGAAGGAGATCAAGGCAGCAGGTACATTTCAAATGATGGTATTTACTGGGAGCAGAGCTCCAGCACACAGGCAGGCACTGGCAGCCCTGGCCAGGGGGGCACAGGCAGATTTTCTGTGCTCACCTGGGCCCAGCCCCTTCCCCCAGGGCAGCTCTTACCTGTCACAGCGTGGGGGATGCTGGCGACCATCACTGTCTGTGTCTGGGTCTTGATTCCTGTGCCAGGGCTCTGCATCTCCATCATCAGAGCTTCAATCTGCAAAGCAGGGCAGGGGACAGGATGGGATGGGATGTGCAGCCACATTTCTCTTCCCAGAGAAAAGCAAGGCACAGCTCTTCCCAAGGATATTCCTGAGATTCACATTCTCTGAACCTCAGAGAAAGGAAAAACAATTCTTATCATTTGCTGTGCCCATGTTTGTGCCAAAGTAGAATGCAATGTGGAGATTGTTTACCCAGAGTGATGGGGTTTGTGTGTCAGGACTGTGGGCATGAGATTCAGAGCAGGGTGTGCAGAGTTGAGTGCTTGGCAGATTCAGTTTAGATGCAATGTAATATAGAATAATAAATAAAATATAATTTATACTTTTATATGATAGAATTTATATAATAAAGTAATTAATTAGCCTTCTGATAAGATGGAGTCAGATGAATCATTCCTTCCTTCCTCGAGGTATTCCCTGCAAATTTGACAGGGATGGATGTCAGGAGTGGGCAGGAGGGCAGCCAGCACTCCAGAGGGTGGGCACTGGGGTGCCACAGCCCTCTCTGAACCCCCCCTTGGCACCAGAGGTGCCACCTCCAGCCCATGGCAGCTCACACTGGACACACACAGAGCCAGGGCCAGCACAGGAGGGACAGGATGGAACCACTCCATGAGAGCTAAGGAAAAGAAAATAAATAAAATCTCTGCTCCCCAGACCCCACTACACCCAGAAAGGTTCTTCTCTGGCTCACTGGGCACTTGGAAAGAAAAATGGGGATGGAATTAAACCTGTGCTTCTGTTAGGAGGTGCACAGGAGGTGTGTGAGGGGCTCTCTGACCATTCCTGTGCAGGGCTGCACTCCCCCACCCAGGTCCCAGCCCCTCCAGGGACGGGGCAGGCACATCCTGCTCTCTGGGGGATGCACATCCCCTCCCACCTGGGACTCCTCGGGGATCCTGGTGACTCATTTTTAACACAGGATGAGCCTCACACTCAGGGCCAGACAACTTTTATTCCTCATTCCCAATTATCTTTATTTCTTTTTTAAAAGATAAAGATTTTCAAAGGTATTTTCCTCCTCTTTGACTTCCTACCAGCACCATCCCAAAGCACAAAGCTTTTCTTTCACTTGGGATCTGTGCTCAGGTGGATGAGGAGGGCACCCTCCTCATCTCCTCATTTCTGATTATCTGAGTGCCAGGAGAGCTTTGGGCAAGATGTTCTTCTTTTTGTCTTCTGCTTCCAGGGCTATTAAATCAAAACTGGTCCAACAGGACCAATTTGGTCTCTCCACACATTTGTTTTGGGTGAGGCTGTAGCTTTTTAACTGAGAGCAGAGGATTTAACAGTGTGAGCTGATGACACACACACATAATGGAGGGTATTGTCTTCACAGGCACCACAGTGACTTTGGTCCCAAGTCTTGCCAAGTTCTGTGAGGATTTAAGCTGTAGTGACAGGATACACTCTGGGCTTGTCAGTAAAACTGGATTTTCAACTGCTTTTAAAGGCACTGACAAATTAATGCTAAAATGGAAAAGCCTGGTAAAATTTAACATAAATATTTGTATAAAATATTTTAAAAGAGCAAAACCAAAGCAGAAGTGATGGAATAGGAAGATTTTTTTTTTTAGGTCTTTTAACAGAACTCACAATTTCAACCTCAGAAAGTTTAGCTGTGTTCAGGGATGAGGTGAGGCAGGCAGGGCACTCTTTAGGAAACTGGGATTCGAAGCAAACCCAGGCACCTTGGGAAGTCACCCTCTGGGACTGCACAGCCCCTGCCCACAGAACAGAGATCCTGGGGGCAAACACAGCCCTGCTCATCCCCCTGTCCCTGTGCAGAGAGCGCCTGGCAGACCCAGGCAGGATCTGACTTCTGGGCAGGCAGCACAGCACATCCTGCTCCAGCATGCAGCTGCTGCTCTCCAGGTGGGCTCCAGAGACACATCTTCAACCAGCTGAGAGCAGGGAATTGGCTCAGAAACCCCCAGAGCACAGCATGTTCCCTTCCTTTAACCAGCAACTCTTCAACTCTCCTGGTGTTCGCACTCTGCCACACTCCCTCTTGTCACTGGAGAAATGACAAATACATTAAAAAGCAAGGAGCTGCCTAGCTCTGGCTGCAAACCATCCACCTTGCTGATCAAACCTCAGCCTGTCTGTGTCTCTTCTCCCAAGGGAGCAGTGGATTACAGGATCAGGAGCTGCTATCAGCACCAGGCTGCCAGAGGGAGGCCAGGAGGGCTGCTTCACACACAGCAGGAACACTTCCTTGCTTTGCTAAGGGCTCTAGTACATTTTGTCACGCTTTCAGCCAGGAAAGAGCTGTCTGGTTTGAATTTTGCAGAGCCAGAAGCCACTTCCTGACTGGTTGATGGGTGGAGATCACACAGAGGTAAATACCAGGACTGCTGAAGGAGCCAGGCTCCAGGGAGAGCTCATCTCATACAAGGCAGGAGCCCCCTGGAGATTTCCCTTCAGATCAGCTGGGAATCCTTCAGATTCCTTCACTCTGCCTGCAAGTGAAGTCACCCTGAAAATCACAGAGGAGACAACAGGAAAACTGTCTGTGCCCTCTCTGCACAAAGTCACAGGGCTCAGCTCACTGAGTGCAAAGCAGAACTCAAACTCCCATAAAGCGAGAAAAACCATCACTGGATTCAGGAGCCCCTGGGAAGCCCCAGGAGTGTCTTGGATTACCAAGCAAATTGTATTCTATTCACCATCTGGATGGCAGTTTCCTTATCTCTTCCACAAATGGGGACACATCTGCTGATAAGAGGCCATTGAATGTCCCTGCAGGGCTGATAAGAGCTACAGCATCCCACTGGGAGATGTGAGCCCAGGGGGAGGAGCCAAACATTCCAACCTGGATATAATCTGGAGATTCTGGAACACCAGCACGGCTTCTCCCCTGCATTCCCAGAGGAACAGCAGCTGCCTCTGCCCCTGGATCTTCAGAGGATTCTGCACCTTTCTCCAGGATCCCTGCTCCAGCAGAACCACCCCTGGCACTGCAGGAGGGCTGAGCCACAATTCCAATGGCCCTGCTGCCAGCACCCTGACCCACAGGGTGCCAGGCTGTGCTCTGGCTCTGGCAGTGTTGGTTTGGTTCACTGCATTGTTCATTTTATCCTTTTATTTTCTTTCCTATTAAAGAACTGTTATTCCTGCTCCCATATTTTTTACCTGAGAGCCCCTTAATTTCAAATTTATAGCAATTTGATAAAAGGGGGGGGGGTTTACATTTTCCATTTCAGGGGAGGCCCCTGCCTTCCTCAGCAAACACCTGGCTTCTGAAACCAAGACAGAGAGGCCACCAAGTGATGGGGTGCCCATGGCTCTGGAGGAGGAGGATGGATGCTTTGCTGCAGCATGGAGCAGTGGGGCAGTGATGGATTGCTTGGCTGAGTTACCCTGGCTGCAGGTGCCATCCCTGTTACCCTTTGGGCACCCACCAGCTCCCCAGGATCAGGGCATCCACAATGCAGGAAAAGCTAACTCCAGGTGCTGAGACTCAGAAATGCAACAGCACAACACTGCCAAGGTGAGGAGCTCAGCCCTTCTCAGCACCGACCCAGACAGAGGCAGCTTTGCTTCAGACATAAGAAAAATCGATTTTCCCAGCAGGAATTTCCAGTTCCCAGCTGAGTGCACAGTCCTGCTGCTATAATGAAACATCTGCTGCTTTCTCCATCCTATTTGCCTGCTTCTAGCCCCCCTCACTGCCTGCTGCTGTTTGCAAGGATCAGCCCTACCTGCTCTGATTTCCAAGGTAACACCACAGTCTCCTTATCCCCACTCTGGCCTCTGAAGGCTCATTCAATCGTTTTCTAGGTCTACAACTACCAACCTTGCTTTGCACGTTGATGGATGACCAGAAGAAAGAAGACATGAAAAAACCCCATTGTTAACCAGCTAAAACTTCCTGCTTTTTCTTAATTAAAGCTGAGGGGAAGTGGTTTGTTCCCACTGAGTGATGCCTCAGCTAAAGGAAGCAATTCTGTGAGTGGGGAGGGCAGGGCTGTAGCTGGCTCTTCCCAGTCTGGAGGGGATTTTTTCCAGAAAAAGATGTGGCACTGGCATCTCCCAGCCTGGAACAAGGAAAGGGAGGATGGGAGGAGGCTGAGCTTGGCCTAAGGCTCAGTTTCAGCCATACCCAGAGCCTCAGAGAGCAGGAGTCTGCTGGATTCCAGCAAAAACACAATTCAGCTGCTCGCACACTTCTGGAAATGCCCAGGAAGATGAGGCCCAGCAGCTGCTGGAAAGTCTAAGCCTGGAGAAGCAAAGCCAGGCTGGAAAAGCCCCCAGTCACACTGCAGACCCTGGAACAGCCCCTCCCTGGCTGCTGCACAGCTTGGGAGAAGCCACCAGGGACCAGAGTGAGGAGGAGGCAGGGAAGAAGGAGGAGGCAGGGAAGGAGGCATCCATCAGCCCTACCCACAAGGTGTGAGTCACTGTGCAGCTCCTGCAGCTCAGCAAGGGAAAATACCCAGCCCAGGAGCCCCTGGAGAGCACAGCCCAGCTCTGCCAGCTGATGCCCAGCAGAGCCAGACCTGGCTGCTGGAGCAGGCACAGGCACCAAGAGCTTGGGTTCATTCAAGCTCTCACAGCATCCAGCCAAGTGCTTCCAGCCAAAATCCATTTCAGAGGCTTGCTTGCTATCCCAACAGACTTTTGGGTCATTCTTCTTCCAGCCAAGATGGTTTAGAAGGAGAGGAAAAAATAGAATAAAACAACCTAAGTGCAAGCATGATGAGCAGGTGTTACAGGGCCCTCTGATCCCCTCGCAGCTCAGCACAAAGACCAAGCTGCACATCCAGCCTGAGTCATTCAGAGCAGCCTCACAGCAAGAGCAGGGCACTGCCCACCACCCCTACAGCAGCCCCCTGTGCCCTCCCCATGTCCCATGGCAGGATTCTGCTGTGGTCACCATCTTCCCGCTGCAGAGACAGCGCAGGGGGTGCTGGCAGCTGTGAATGCACACAGGGCCCAGGGGCTGGCAGCAGGGCAGGAATGCCTCCCTGCAGCTGCAGCAGCCCAGGCACAGCCTGTGTCAGCTGGGGGCAGAGCGTGAGCACAGGCTTAAGCAATTAACAAAGCTTCTTTCTAGGATTTTGGCTCCTCATGGGCCTAAGCCTGTAAGGTTCTCGCTGGGTGCATGCTGAGCATCTCAGCTCCTGCCATGGGCACCAGTAAAGGTGCCTGGTGTTCCCAGGAGCTCTGAGGATGTGGCTGTCGGCACACAGACCACAGTGCCATGGAGTAGCCAAGGCTCCATGGCTTCTCCAAGGTCTGGAACAAACAGAGCAGGAATGAAAGTGGAGCTGAGAGCCAAGTGCTTTCACTGACCACAGGAGTTTCCCTTCCTGCTGCTAACAGGCCCTGGACTTGCAAAGCACTGGAAGTGCTCAGCCCCCCTGGCTGCTCTCAGTGTGAGTGAGTGGTGCACACTCTGTAACAGCATTCACTGTGTTTTGACTGATCTTCCCACCTGAGGAACTGGGAGTGCTGTGCAGAGCCTGCTGCACTCCCACGGAGCAGCTGAAGCACAGCTGCAGGCAGTTGTTTTCTCAAAGCACAGCTTCTCCTCTGCACCCCCGCACACAACTCCATCGAGTATTACTCAGTACAGGATTTGGCCTGGAGTATTTCCCTTGGCAGGGCTCCCCAGCCAAATTTACCCTGCAAGACATAGCACCACAGAAAATACCCTCTTTACTTCCTCTGGTGTAGTAAGTACTGCCAGGCCCTTAGCATTGACTATCCCCAAATTCCCCTCCCTTCACCCCTGGAATCCTGCTTAGGTTGTGGGCGTTGAGGAAAGCTAACTACAATTCAAACAGCAACTTGCTGGCTGTACTTGTCACTGGAAATTCAGTTAATTCCATCCAACAGGATAAGCCACACTCAGGAGAGGTGGGTGGGAGAAAAGCTAGCTTAACACACTGCTTTTTAAAATCTGCAGTACCAGCTACACTACAACTGACTATGCTTTGAATGAATGCTACAGAAAATGCTACACCAAAATGCTGCACAAAATTATACATTACACCCAAAAGCGTGGGCATGCATCATCCCACTCCTTCTACTGCTTCTGGCCACCCTCATGTCTGAGGAACTGGAAGGAGGCAGAGAGCAGGCTGTAATACACCCTCTGAATGTGGGCATCAGCTGAAAGCACTGGGAACACACACTGGACCGACAGGAGCAGAGCTACACTGAGTGGCCTGGCACTGCAGATGATGGGTTTTTCTCTGAGAACGGACCTGGCTTTGAGGGACTTTGAAAAAAAAATAATGGAAGAGGGAGAAAACGTGTCAGGGCAACCATTCAGCTGAGATGAACTAGATAAACAGCATTACAGATCTATTTTCTCCATCACTTCAGCACACGCTGCCCCTCCAGGCTGCCCCCGAGCCAGCTGCGATCCACGGCGCTCTGCAACAGGTCACGGCTCCAAACTCCCGGGGAGGGGCTGTGCCCGCTCGGACCCCACCCGCCCAGAGGTGTCCGGGGAGCGGTGGCCGAGCAAGATGCTGCGAACGCGCATCACCCCAAGCACCGCCGGCGCTGCCCTGGGCATCGCATCGCATCGCCCCGCCCGGAGCGGCCCCGGCGTGCCCTTAATGGTGCGGCTGTCCCCGGCGCCGCTGAGCCCTCACCTTTTTGAGGAAGGCCATCCGCGGGCGGTAGCGCTGTCCCTGGTCGAGCCGTGTGACGGTCATGGTGGCGGTGGCGGTGGCAGTGGCGGAGCGGAGCGCGGCGCGGAGCGGCCCCGGCCCGGCGCACCTGGCTGCGGACACCGCCAGCCGCCGGGGGCGGCGCCACCGCCGCGCGCCGCAGCCAATCAGCGCCCGCCGCCCCGCGCTCATTTGCATTAAGGGGTGCGGGCCGCTTGGGGGCGCTCGCGGGAGCGCGCGGAGGGGCTGGGATGGAGTGGGGTGGGATGGAATGGAATGGAATGGAATGGAATGGGATGGAATGGGATGGAATGGAATGGAATGGAATGGAATGGAATGGGATGGAATGGAATGGAATGGGATGGAGTGGGATGGGACGGGACGGGATGGGACGGGACAGCATGGGATGGAATGGAATGGAACGGAATGGAATGGAACAAATGGAATGGAACGGGATGGAATGGGACGGGATGGGATGGGACGGGATGGGACGAAATGGAATAGCATGGAATGGAATGGCATGGCATGGAATGGAATGGCATGGCCAGGTTCTTGGGCCTGGGTTTGGAGGCTGATTGCCCATGAAGGGTGATGCAGTGCTCAGGGCAGCACTTCAGGGGGTGATCCATGGTCACAGCATCCTGCTGGACCACGGCTCCCCAGAGTGTGGAGGGTCCAAGGAATGACAGCCCATCCTCCAGAGTTTCGGGTCATGACCTGTTGCAGAGCCCTGTAGACCCCAGCTGGCTCCAGGGGTCAGGCCTAGGGGGCAGCTTGTGCTGAAGTGATGGAGAAAATAAAGGCATAAGTACATTCTGGAATTTGTGAAGTCACGTTAAACAAGCTAAGGCCAAGGTGCTGTGGCTGTGATGTGTGTGTGTGAGGGCTGAGCAGTGCTTTGGGCACATGCCCCTTGGATGCCACCAGCCTTGGACAGCTCAGCTGTGGATGCAGGAGCCAGATGGGCGGTTTGGGGAGTTGTGGCTTCTTCACACGGGGAAATTGTGATGAAGAGTGACCAGAGGAAGACCACGTGGTTAGAGTTCTTCCTCACAGTGGAAATGCCTCATGCCATGGGGCGAGGGGGAACAGTAACCAATTGGCAGCACTGGAAACCAAGAGCTCCAGCAAGATTTTGCCTGGTTCCTCCAGAAAGTGGCAGTTTCCTCTGCTGCCCCCAGCTCAGCTGCCAGCACAGCTGGGCAGGAGGAGAGGCTGAGTCCTCACTCACACAGAACCTGATTGTGCCAGGGTTCAGATGATGCCTTCCCAGGAATTCTTGCCAGCCAAAAGTCACTGCCCTTTGTGTGAGTACCCTCCTACACACCCGGGAGTGTGTGCTCACACCTGTGTGTGCCCAGAGTGCCGCCTGTACACATCCTCAGCAGGCACTCACACCTCTCTCTCTGTGAGCTGATCCAACCCAACACTGCTGGCATTCTCCCTGTGTGCCCAGAACACACAGGAACAGATGGCACAGGCACATTTGTACCCCCAGCCATGTGTGTATGTACAGGAACAGACTGCACAAGCACAGGAAGGATGTTGAGATGCTTGAGCACATCCACAGGAGGGCAACAGGGCTGGTGAGGGGCTTGGAACATAAGCCCTATGAGGAATGTTTGAAGGAGCTGGGGTTGTTTAGCCTGGAGAAGAGGAGGCTCAGAGGGGCCCTTATTGCTCTCTACAGCTTCCTGAAGGGAGGCTGCAGGTGGGGTCTCTTCTACCAGGCAGCAACTGACAGAACCAGAAGACACAGTCTCAGGCTAGGGAAGGTATAAGTTGGATATTAGGAAAAAATTTTTCACCAAAAAAATAATAAAGTACTGGAATACTCTTCCCAGGGAGGTGGTAGAATCACCATCTCTGGATGTGTTTAAAAAAAGACTGGACATGGCCTTTGGTGCTATAGTCTGGTTGAGGTGTTAGGGCATAGGTGGACTCAATGATCTTAGACGTCTCTTCCAACCTCATTATTCTGTGATTCTGTGATTTGTACCCCCAGCCATGTGTGTATGTGCAGGAACAGATTGCATGGGCACATTTGTACCCCCAGCCATGGGGGTGCATCACACACCTCACATCCACGTTGCCAAGTCACACGAGGAGCACTCACACCCCACACGTGTGCAGCTGGTTCTCAGGGCAGTGCCTCCCCCACCGTGGTGTCTGTGACTGCTCTGGATTTAGAATCTGTGCTTCTCACACTTGAGGGGAGCAGGCTGGCTCTGAGCTGGAGCAGAGCTTTTCCCATGAACAGTAATGCCCTGAAGGCACAGGCTGCTTTCCCAATCCCTTTGCTGCACTGTGCAAGTGTTTTATCTTTAGCTCTGTTCTTTCATAGCACCCAGACAAGCCAGTGCTTTGGAAGGCCCTTCCCCTGGGTCTGCTCAGCCCTTCCCGTGTGGAATTCCCCTGTAAGTCACAGCAGCTGCTGATCAGACACTCTGCTCCATGCAGATGATGAGCAACCTGTCATTCCACACTGGTACCCAAGTTATCCTGCCCCATGCTTCAAGGCATCAGCTGATGGCCAAAAGGAGCAGGAGAGGAGTTCCTCATGTTTGCAGTGTCTCATAATTCAGGGTCTGAAGTGCTGTTTTGTCCTGCCAAACCAAGCTTAGATCCTGGTGCCCCTCTGAAAGGCCAAGGGTGACAAACTCCAGTAGCACAGATGGTCCTGGAGGCAAAAGGGAGGAGAAAGGGAGTTCAGAGGGGAGTTAGGAAGCAAGAGAAAGGACAGCAAAGGCATGCAGGCATTTTGATGATGCTAGCGAACTAGAGTGCTTCTGTCTCTTAGAGAGACAGACAGTGGCAGGGATACATGCAAGGAATTCTTTGGGAGATAATATCAGAGTAAGGGGCACATAAAATGATGCAGCTCATTTTCTTGGTTTGATAGGCAAAATAGGAAAACTTGTTATAGTCTACAATGACTCCTCTGAACCATTTCCAGTTTAAAACCAAACAACTTGGTCTGTTACACAAGTGGTGGTGAAAGGACTCAGAAACACTCCAGGTGTGGTGCTAACACTGGCCTAAGTAAAGGATCAACTATACCAACAACTACTCATGTCCCACATACTTAAAGGAATAAAAATGTTCATTTTATCCCAAAATGCTGACTTTACCAGTTCCACTGAGGAATATAAGAGACACATTTGAAATCTGGGTCTTCAAGTGAGTTCAAAAATAAAATGGTCTTGCAGGAGATCCAGGAAAAATAGCCTTGAGAAGGCTTGCTGAGCTCCAAAGATTCTGATAATTTTAAATCCTTCCGATCCCCCAAACACCCCCTCACAGGTCAGGTGTGGGTTTTTTCTATTTCTAGTCTTCTCTGACAAGCTATGATGAAGCTTATGGATATTCTTCTATTATAAAGCTACTTTGTGTAATTTCCAGAATGTGTCCAAGGTAAATTCAGCTTTATTAACATCTGTGAGTGACCCACAGCACCAAACACATGAACTGAGATTTCACCTGTGCCCAGGTGAACCACCCCAGCAGCTAATGCTCTTGGGCAGATCTGCCACATGAAGCACGAGGCATTTAAATCAGATTATAGAGGCTTGTCTAGGGCAGACACTCCTGGGCCTCTAATCACGAAACCCACACTTGTGGAAAGCATAGAATTCTCCAGTCCTTGACACAGCCTGGATGTGTGAATTTGTTGGTCAAGAAAACAAGGGACTTGAACAGCAGGAAGAGTGGTGGAGAGCACCAGCAGCAGCTATGCAGGCTCCCTCCACATTTCTGACTCCCCACATTCACCCTGGCCTTTCTGCCCCCAGATAATGCAGAAAGACATTCCCTGGGGAGTCACCTTAACCTCCTGTTCTGTATGGTAAATGCAGTGGTATTCATGTAGCTGAAAGTTTCCATGGGTGTTCTATCCCACACAGAGGGTGAATGATGCTATAGTGGAAATATACTCATCACATCACAGGGCAATGCTGAGTGTCCATGGGCTCTCCAGAGCCCACAGATCCCTGCCAGCCTCTCACACAGAGTATGTTCAGGCTGGGGAAAGGTCTGCTGAAAGCTGGATTTTATCCCTCTGGTCTCCTTGTGCAGCCCCACAAGCTGTGATTGCTCTCAACAGACCCACCTTCAATTCTCCAGAGTTTCTCTTGTGGAAAGCACCACCGAGGGAATCCCCCCTTGTCTTTAAAAGGTGACATTTCCTACGTGGTTGCCCCTTTTTCACACATCAGAAAGTTGAATCATCCAGCACAAAAGGCATGTGGTGAGTAAGCCACCTTTCTATGTGAGGAAGCCGGGGACGCCCTGAGGGGAAGGAAGGGGTAAGGTAAGTGAAGCAAGTGGGGGCTCGGTTTTAGCACACAGTTCCTTCCAGGAAGATTTCAAAGCAGTTTGCCAAAAAAAAAAAAAAAAAAAAATTGTGTGAACTGTGGCAAAGAGAGAGACGTGACTTAAGCTCAGCTCTGCCAGCAAGGCAATGGTTAAACGAATATCTCCAGAGTCCATTGTCCTGCCTGGTGGGGCACAAGCACTCAAAATGAGAAGTTTCCTTAGCAGCCTCATGGGAAGAGCTGCGAGTACAAACGGGCAGCATTTGTTTCCCGTCATTCCTGGGCTTTCCAGGAAAGCTAAGGAAAGCAGTGGCAAAGAGGAAGGAAAAAAGCCAAGCACAGAAGGACCTTATGCACCCTGCCTTAGAGATGAAGCCTGGCTGTGCGGTGGGAGGATGCAGCTGGCCACACAGCTGAGCTGGGTGGTGCTGAGCCCTCTCCAGGGAACATTGACATGCAGAGCAGGACCTGCACAGGGCAGGAACAGCCCTTCCACAGGGCAGGAACAGCCCTTCCACAGGGCAGCATGCTGAGAGAGAGCCAGGCTGCTGAGCCAGCGCCTGAGCTTTGGAATGAGCTTTGGAAGCGTCACTGCTTCTCCCCAGTGAAGGGGAGGGCAAAGGGGAGGTCAGGGACTCCCCAGCATGGACTGGATTGTAGAAACTCAGGAGTTCTCTGCAGCTAGGGAGGTGAGATAAGGGTTGAGTCAAATATCTTAAAATTTCATTTTAAAACTGAGACCAGAGCTCAGGAATGACTGGCTTCTGCATCTGTACCAAGAACACCAGGACGTGCTCCTTGTATTAATTTTATGAGATGATAACTCACTAGATATCAAAGACTAGGAGATGTAAGGAGAGACAATGTTTAATGCAATCTTTGCACTAAGGTGGTGTAACTGATGGTGAAGTTAATTTATTAAACAAATGACTAAAAGAAAAGCTGCGCTTAGGGCTGGTTGAATGAAGTGTGGGATTTTCAATCCTTGCAGGTCCTTCAGCCCATGAGTTGTTCTACCCCTCACATGCAGGGTTACCATCGAAAATAAGTCTTTGCTCCTTTAACTCAGGGTCAGATAAAGAGTCCCACTCCCTTTTGCTCACTGTGCCTGGTCGGCCCCAGGCTGTTTGCTCAGCTCGGTGCTGCAGCCCTGCAGTAGTGGGGAGCTCTTCTCAGCCAGGCAGAGAGGAAGGACGTGCGGATTTTTCCAAGTGTTTTAACAAAACGGCTCTCTTTCTGCAGCGAGAACAAAACCTGCTTAGCTGGCAAGCACCATCCTGCCCCCCTGACCCAGGGCTGACCTCCCCGGGCCGCCTGCCCGGCAGCTTCCCTGCAGCCACGGGGCTGGCTGAGCCTGGGGCTCGTGTCCATGGAATCCAGATTTGTTAAAATTGGAAGGGACCTCCTAAAATCATCCAGCCCGACCCCTCTGCCTGAGCAGGGTCATCCAGGAACAGGTCCAGGTGTGTTTGGAATGTCTCCTGAGAAGGAGGAGACCCCACAATTTCCCTGGGCAGCTGTTCCAAGGCTCTGCCCCCTCCATGGAAAGAAGTCCTTCCTCATGTTGAGGTGGAACTTCTCATGTTTTAGTGCATGGTCATTGCTCCTCATCCTGTCACTGGGTACCACTGAAGAAGAGTCTGGGACCATCCTCTTGGCGCTCACTTGGAGATATGGATATGCATTAATGAGATCTCATCTCAGTCTTCTCTGCTAAACAAGCCCATGAGAAACCAGGGATGGGGACAGGAAAGGGACAGGGACAGGAGTGGCTGTGTCAGTTCCTGTGTCCAGTTCTGGGCCCCTCAGTTCAGGAAGAAGATCGAAGGGCAGGAGCATGTCTGGAGAAAGGAATGGAGAAGGGAAGGGGCTGGAGCACCAGGAGCTGCTGAGGGAACTCTGGGGGCTCAGCCTGGAGAAAAAAAAGAAGGTTCAGGGGGGACCTTCTCACTCTATAACCCCTGAGAGGAGGGTGCAGCCAGCTGGGGGCCAGGCTCTGCTCCAGGGAACAAGGGACAGGACACGAGGGAACAACCTCAAGCTGCTCCAGGGGAGGATGGGGTTGGATATTATGGAAAACAACTTCATAGGAAAGGTAATGAGACATTGGAAGTGACTGCCCAGAGATGTGGTGGAGACACCCTGGAGGTGCTCCAGGAAAGACTGGATATGGCAATTGGTGCCTTGGTCCAGTTGACAAAGAGGCGATTAGTCACAGATTCGGATGGATGATCTCTGAAGAGATCTTTTCCAAACTAATTGATTCTGTGTTTCTACAATTTAGTATTTTCTGCCTGCCTACAGTGAGAGGACTGCTGGACATAGCCTCAAGATGAGACATGGGGGATTCAGATTAGATTAGGAAAAAAAATTACTGTTAGGGTAATTTTTGGAAGGGGCTGCCCAGGAAGGTGGTGGAGTCACCATCCCTCAAGGTGTTCCAGAAACATCCGGACCTGGTGTGGGTAACGTGGCTTTGTGGATGCTGGGGGGATGGTTGGACTTGGTCTTAAAGGTCTCTTCTAAACCTTTATGACTCCATGAATTCATTCTCCACCTTAACTTTATTTCCCATTACAAAGCACGTTAAAATTATGATCATGGGCATCTATAAACCTTTTAACTCCATTACACAGCAGCACTCTGTTCCTGAATGTTCTTTCACTGTGTTTCCTCGTGAGCAGCCAGGAGATACAGAAAGGATTCAGAAATACTCCAGAAAGGTACAGCCTGGATCTCCGTCAGGAACGGTGCTGAAAAATCACAATTTCAAGCTCAAGTTCAAAGCGACTCGGGGGATTTCTTGAGGAAAAGGCAGAGTATTACGAGTAAATTGTCAGTCCGGTTAAAAAGCGCCCTGCCTGCCGGAGATCAAGGAGCGTTGGGACACGGCTGTGAGGCACCCGGGGGACGGCCGGGGTGTGCCGTGCAGGGCCGGGGATCGGGCTGGCGGCCCCCGGGGGTCCCGGTCACGGACCCGCCGCCCTCCGCTCCCGCCATTTCCTGTGAGGGGCCGGCAGGGGGCGGGGCCTGCGCTGTGGGCGGAGCCCGCGCTCGTCAGGCGCCGGGCGTGGCGGGGCGCGCAGGCGCGGTGTGGGGCGCGCGCGGCGCTGGGCGGCGGGCGGGCGCTCCCCTCGCTGGCAGCGCTCGCTAAGATGGCGGATTTCCTGCCGTCCCGCTCCGCGCTGTCCGGCTGCTTCCCCGGCTGCCTCCTCACCAGCGGCGAGGCCGAGCAGCAGCGCAAGTCCAAGGAGATCGACAAGTGCCTCAACCGCGAGAAGACCTACGTGAAGCGCCTCGTCAAGATCCTGCTGCTGGGCGCGGGCGAGAGCGGCAAGTCCACCTTCCTCAAGCAGATGCGGATCATCCACGGGCAGGACTGGGACCGCGCGGCCCGCGAGGAGTTCCGCGCCACCATCTACAGCAACGTGATTAAGGGTGGGTGAGGGCGGCGGGCACGGGCCGCCCTGCGAGCGCCGGGCCCGGCCGGGCCGGGGCGGGAAGAGGCGGCTCGGGCGGGTCCCGCGGGCCGGGGGAGCCGCGGGGCCGCCGCCGCCGCCTCCTCCCGCGCTGTCCCGGCGCCTCAGCCTTCCCCCGGGGCCGGCGCGCAGCCCCTCCGCGCCCGCGGGGTTGTCACCGCGCCGCCCGGGTGCGGCCCGCGGGGCGGCTCCGGCGGCCGGCCCCGGGAGCAGCGGTTCGAGCCCGGGAGGTGCCGGGCTTTGCCTTCTGGTGCTGCGCTGGAGCGAGGCCAGAGAAGGGCAGCAGGGCTGGGGAAGGGGCTGGAGCACAAGGGGCGGCTGAGGGAGCTGGGGGGGCTCAGCCTGGAGAGCAGGACGCTCAGGGGTGATCTTATCGCTCTCTACAACCATTGAAAGGACGTTGTAGCCAGGTGGGGGTCGGGCTCTGCTCCCAGGGAACCAGAGATAGGATGAGGGGACAGTGTTAAGCTGTACCAGAGGAGATTTATGCTGGACGTTAGGAAGAATTTCTTCACTTCAGGCACGGGAATGGGCTGCCCAGGGAGGTGGTGGAGTCACTGTCGCTAGAGGTGTTTAAGAATGGACGTGGCACTTAATGGCAAGTCTGGTTGACAAGGTGGTGTTCGGTCATAGGTTGGACTGAATGATCTCAGAGGTCTTTTCCAATCTAATTGAGTCCGTGATTCTGTGATTTCCTGGTAATGCGAGTGCAGTAATGAGCGGTAATGGATGGGGGGAAGATGCACCTGGAAGTGCGTGAGGAGGAGCCCAGCCCTGTGCTTTCAGCATTTCGCTGCAGTGGAAGAATCGCTGCCGTTGTGTTGGAAACTCGGCTGACACATCAATTAACTGCAACCCGCAGGCAGAGCCTCTCTCATAGATGCTTTGCCAAAACCTCCACACATGGTTTAGGGGAGTAGTGGATGCTTGATTTCACTGCTGTCATCCTGACTTCACTGGTCATCCTCACTCATTTTCTCTCTTATCTAAATTGCTCCTTGGATTTTCAGTTTGGACTGTGTAATAGTTGGACAAAATCTTAATGTGGTTTCTCAAAACAGCAAAGTGTTGCCAGACTCAGCCCCTGAAAATCCAGCAGCTCTCAAGGAGAGTTGTTTTACAAACCTGCTGATGAATCAAGCCTGGAAAAACTATTGATAGCAGTAGAAGGCAGGAGAAATCACACATGTATCTCAACCAGGTTAAAGTTTATTCTTAAAGCTACTTAGTAATCTGTGAAGGTATACACGTCGGAACTGCACATCTGTCTGGGTGGCTGTTTTCATGCTGTCACAGATAGATTTGACAGTTTGCGGCCTTTGACAGAGAGAAAAACCATGGAAAGGGGTTGAACCTTGACAAAACACCTTGGCACTGAATGAGTGTGTTACTGAACAGTCATTTGTTGCCACATCTTAATTTCCTTGTACCTCTTCCTATGCCTTTACAGTTGCTTATTCTTTCTGGAGTATTCCTTTTATTTTTTTCATCAGTAAATTTAATACTAGAAATCATTTGCCTGCATTTACCTTATCAATATGAGCACAGTGAGTTTTAATATTTTTCACAAGGACTTTAAAAAGAAGTTTAAAATACTCTTTTTCTTCTAAAGAATATTTACCAAAACAGCCACAGAAGTGCAGGAAAGCCTTTAGGGGATAGAATTGCTCTGCACTTAAGCTATAGAAACATACTTTTAGCAAGTGCAATGATTTTAGTACATGTCTTCGTCTCTCTGAAAATATTAAAGGCAATCATAGAAATACTGACAGTGATAGAGATTCTTTGTATAATTTGGTATAACTGGATACCAGGTTGATAAGAACACAAAACCTAGAGAACCTTAAAGCAACAAATGAGGTGGTTTAACATATTTTGAAATAAACTTTTAAGTGTACTTTGTACTCAAGCCAGGTGAAAGAGTTTTGTAGCACAGGTTGGATAAAGTTAGTAATTAAAAAGAAGACTTTTTCAGGAATTGAATTTGCACTGTGGGGATAATCCTGTTGATGGTAATGATGTTCTTGAGATAGCAAATCTGGGGTTTGCTATGACCTGTAAGTGTAGTGGTTGGGGTCAGTTTTTTGGACGCTTCCCGATTCCCTATTGGGTGGATGTTCCTATTGAGCTTTGTGCAGAGTAGGTGCATTGTTCCTCTGTGCAGATCCGTGGGCTGGTGAAACAGGAGATGCTGAGAAACTCTGCTCACACTGCCCTTCCTTGTCATTGCAGGTGTGCGAGTCCTGGTGGATGCCAGGGAGAAGCTCCACATCCCTTGGGGGGATCCTGCCAACCAGAGCAACGGCGACAAGGTGATGGCTTTCGACACGCGCGCCGTCACCGTGGTGCAGGGCATGGTGGAGACCGGGGTGTTTTTGGACTACCTGCCTGCCATCCGAGCCCTGTGGGCAGACAGTGGCATCCAGCACGCCTACGACAGGCGCAGGGAGTTCCAGCTGGTAAGATTTGCCTCTCAGTGTCTTTAAGTGCCCGTGTGTGCTTTTGTTCCTGCCTTGCTTCTCTGTGAAACGCCGACCCGGCCGCTTCCTTACGCGTTTTTGAGTGGTTGGCTGTTACTCTGTGGTGTTGCACACAGCTGCATTTAGCTACTTCCCCCCCTTTTTTTAATAGTAATAAAAGAGATTCTGATGTAATCATCCTCATTTCATATGTGGGAAAGCTGAGGTATTGAGGGCTTTTAAGTTTTGTAACAAAGCTGGTACCTGCACAGTATTTTTACCATATGATTATTACCACCCTTTTATTAACTGGTACATCAACTTAAAAAGTCAAGCCAAACAAAAAAAATTGTTTGTCAAAAAAAGACAGGCTTAATAGTAATGTGATTTTTGAAGAAAAGATATGCATGGGTTAATGGGAAGAATTTAAAAACCACTCCCTTCTCTATTCCAGTTTGAGCAATCTAGCAAACATTCCCTCTGTATACTTCCTGTTTAATTTTGAATGTCTGTGTTAATACTCATGTAATGAGATTTTTGTTGCATTGAAGTTCTCAGTTTCAATGTAACAAAATGGAATGGAAATATAACGGAATACACAATTTTATTTTAGTGGGGTAGAGATGGAGTACACAATTCAGTAGTGGTGTTGGAAAGGAAAAAGAAACCTCTTGATTCTTGAGCAGTAGCTCAAACTGTCTGTGACAGCTGAGCTCCCTTTGCTCCATTCCCATGCAAATGCTGCAAAAAGAAATGAAAAATTTGAGTTCAGTTTGATTGTTGGTTCACAGACTTGTGTATGCCAGTTGCATAGGGTTTTGTGGGGGTGGGGGTTGAGAACCTTAAAATAGATTAAATCTGTTCTTGTAGGTCTCTCAAACATAAGTGGCTTTGTGTTTTTAAGTCTTAAAAATAACCTTTGTGTTAGTGTGAATCCAAACAATAGCTCATGATGTCTCCTGTTGAGCTATTATGAATGGTTGTGTAATCATAGGCTGACTTAAAGAGGTTGTGTAAATATTCTATAAATATGTATTGCCCTGATCATGGAATGTCTTCTGGAGATTGCAGAATGGGCAGGTGCTGCAGTGGCCTATCACCTGCCCAGCCCTGGGCTGAGCTCTGTAAATAAGTTCCTAAGGAGACCTCTTGCTCCTTGAGTTTCACCTTCAAGTGATCATAAAAGAGTAATTGCTCTTCTGTAGTCAAGATTCTGGCGTAGATGTGACTTCTAGTGGTGCAATTGCTGTGCTGGAGGGATCTGCTTAAAATCTGTTCAATAAGACAGTTTTGTCTTCAATTAAGCATGTTTAGTGACTTGAGGCTGTGTAGCAAAGGGAAGGGAGCAATTACTGTTCTGTCATCTTGAGGCCCTGGGAAGTGGGTTCTTTCCATAACTGAAACATGTGCAGAGTTTCACTTTGAGTGGGTTGTGAAGAGGGTAATGAAGAATTTGTTCTTCTGAACCTTACAGAAAGAAAGCTGTTGCTTTCTTCTGTAAGTCCGTAAATCTTTGTAATTATCTGCAAAAATACATATTTATCATGTTGTGCTTTAGGTAAAACTCAGGAATATTTTTTAGGTGCTCTCAATAGTTAGTACTATCCTAATAATTTTTTAAAGCAAGGTAACTGCTTCTTTTATTCTTACATTACTTTATTTCCTAAATTCTTTCAAAATCTCAGCTGGACATATTTATGCCAAGTTATAAACATGAAAGAAAAAAAAAAGGCAGCTGAATGATGTCATTGTGTTGAGTGCAGGCACTGTGATCTGTGCTGGCCAAGCATGAAGTCTCAGTTTTACCCCAGTAAGCCTCAACTTAACTTCTGCCAGAGCTCCATGTGGGCAGCAGAGCAGAGGGAAGCTCTTGGAGCAGTGTGGATTCTTGCTGTACCTGCTCCAGGCTTTGCAGGAGAGTGCTCAGAGAGTTCCTGTGCTGTGACAGGAGGACAGAAATGGTTAAGGAGGGAGTGACAGGCGTGTCCCAGTCAGGAGGTAGGGCAGGGGGAAGTTGGGAGAGACACAGACAGTTCAGGCGTGTCAAGTACTGACTCTTGAAGTGAGGGCTCCAGACTAAAATTTTTTTAACACTGTAGAATGGGGAAAAAGAGGAAAATACTGTTCTGCTTCCAGTTTAGCTGCTTGTGGCAAAAAAAAAATGATGAGAGATAGCAGCAATGATTAGATGAGTAGGAGAGAGGGAGAAGTGGCACAAAAATAGTGTAAAGCTCTGGGGCTGACGTGGTAGAGGAGCATTATTGGGCTATATCTGCTCTAACTTTTCAGACTGTTGAGTGAGTTTAACCTTTCACTGAAAAACATGGCTCATACTAAGAGAGCACAGACAGAAACAGTGGGGAAGTGTTTGCCATGGGGATAGGACACTCTGGGACAGAGGTAGAGGTGAGCAAATGGAAAATGGAGCAGTGATGGGTAAGGTGTGAAAAATGTCAAGATGTACTTGTAAATTCTGGAGGAAAGGCAGCAAGAATGTGTAGTGTAGAAGCCATTTGTAGCTTGGGCAGGTAGGAAGTGCAGAGAAAAGGGTTTAAAATTGAAGTTTTCTGCAGTATTATGGTTAAAACTTCAACATATATGTATGTTTGTGAGGGCTTGTTAAACTGCTCTTGCTTTTTTGTTTTTCTCCAGGATCTTTTACTGATGATGTTGGGAGCCTAAGGAAACAATGAGATCTTTTTATAGCAGGAAAAAAAAAAGAACTTGGTTTTATTTTAATGGAATTAGGAATCAGCATTTCCATGTCTAGTTCACTGGAGTGTCCTTCCTCATTTTGTTAACTCAAGTGGTCATGGGATAGCCAATATGATTTATTTTCCTTGGTATAAAAATAGGGGCCTTCTGGCCACTAGCAGCAGCATTTATGAAAATTCATTAGGTCATGCTTGTGTAGTGCTTTAAAACTGGAAAGAGCTAATTACAGCTTAGTGCAATATGTGCCACTTCAGTGCTTCCCAGGTGGTTAATGTTATAATCCCTCACATTTCATTACAAACCAGACTCATTCAGGTGCTTGTTCCGCTAGCACAGGTAGCTGCAGACTGGCCTGGCTCTGCAGCTGAGGCAGTTCTGTAACTTACACTGGAGATTCTGGTCATCCTCAGGCTTCCTCTCCTCTACCCACCAGGCTTGTTTCTCCTCTGACCTCTCAGGGGTGAGTTACAGATTTAGTCTGAATCAGCTCAACACCTGACACCTCATTAACATTTGACATTTCCCGTCAGTGCTTGGTTTCCGGTTAAAAAATCTGAAGTGACTTGGATAAACACAGCCATTCTGTCAGTTCAGCAGCATGCAAGCTGACTTACCTGGGCATTTCCTAGCTGTTCTGTTCGTGCTGCTGAGCTGTTCAGTGTGTGGCTGTAAGGGTTTGCTGTTCTCCTGGAGCTTTGCTCCAGGGCACTGGCAGCTGAGCAGCATTTGGTGCTGTGGAAGAACACTGAGCAGGGACCTTGTGAGTAAGAGGAGTCTTGTACTTCCCTCTCCTGTCAGTCATTTCTTGAACTTGCTGTGAGAGCTGTTAACAGAGAAGCATTTTGAAGTATTCTCCAGGAGTCTCATTGTTCTCTGAGAATGGAAGAGTATGATGAGAGCCGACTTGCTTAGATGCGTGATAAGCTTTGAATGTGTTCAGGGTTTGTTCTTGTTGAAGGTAACTTTTGAGTCGGTTTTGATCTTTGCTACCAGTAGCTGTTGATCTTCAGACAGATACTTATTGCCCTACTTGCCGTTTAAGTGAATGTTGTTGGGTATTTTAAAGCCAGAAGGCTGCAGAGATGTGAGATTCATGTGAGATGACACTTTATTTTTGTCCATATTTGCATAGAACTGCAGGCACAGACGACACAATAAGGATTATAGGATATACACTCACCTCTGGATCACAGCTTTTTCTGTGGCATGTCTGCAAGTGCTAGATCAGATTATAGAAGACAGGAAAAGGCGTGTTCTGCTTGAAGTCACACCGATAGCTTTGCAGCAGCTTCCATGTAGCATTTTTCTTTTGCAGACAAGTATTTTTTGCAAGTATCGGTCAGTTTACTGGGAGATTGTATTGTATTTTGTCTTTTCCTCCTTGGGCTTTTCAGGGTTCTGTCTGAATATTAGTGGGGCTGTTGTACACACCAGAAAATAATTTAAGCTCTCCTGAAAGGATGAGTCCTCAAATAGACACTGCAGAGTATTAGGGAAGTTTATTGTTCCTTCAACACATCCTGAAATGTGCTGATCATAGAGCCTGATCCTGTAGGGGTCAGTTGTGTGTGAAGCCAGGCTAAGTTCCAGATGTTGAGGTTTTCCCCTTTTGGAGGGTGGATTCCCATCTTACGGGACAGCTGTGAGGTCAGTGAGCAAAGTCCCTCCAAAGTCACAAGTGTGGAGCCTGGAAAAAATGTCTTACCTGTCATTCACAGAAGTGTCCACATTGTATTTGTGACAGTGGCTTTCAGAAGCCTTTCAGCAGCTTCTGCAATGTGTTGGTTTTCCTCCCAGTGTTCATCTCTTTAACCTCCCCACACCCCTACATTGGGAAGTAGGCATGGCTTTCCCCTTCGAGCTGGGATTGGGTGTTCAGTGCTCCCACTCTGCTTAAAGGGTGCAGGAGTTGCTTCTACTGGCACATGACTGAGTGCATAACGTGTTGGGAGAAGGTTTCCGAGGCTGACAGGAGAATCTTCATTACAGACATGAGATCCAGTCACCCACTCTAAATATTGACTATTTGGGCATTTAATCACATAATTCAGAGTTTATTGAAATGTGGTGTTGCAATTACCCTGACTATTGCTTAAATTTCTGCGTGGAAACCCAAAAAGCTGCTGCTTTATATATGTTGAAGTATGAACAGTTTTTTCCCCTTTCTCTAATCAGTACTCTGCCAAACATCAGATCACAGGATGGCCTGTGTACAGTGAGCTTGACTCCTTAAAGCCCTTGGAAAAGGCTACTTGCCATCTCATGGTCTTCAGGTGAAAAGGATTTATCAAAGATTGTTGCTATAACATGGAAAGAAAAGTGCTTTACAAAATTATACTTTAAAATGAACTGTTCAAATCCTCAAAAGAGACTTGGATTTTTTTGAAGATTTGCTCTTTTTCCAGCCCCAATGACAAGATAATGGTGGTTTTGAGTTGGTATTAGTAAAACTCCTTATAGGGATTAACTCTCAAGTCCAGCAGTAGAGGGTTGAGTGTCCTTACTCCAGATTTGTGACCAAAAACCCTTCAGTGTATGCCAGTGTTTTGGTAGTGGGGATTGACTGTAATATTTCAGGTGAATTATATTCACTTAACACAAAGAGCCATTTTTTATCCTTTTTCAAATTGGGACTAGGATTTCTCTCAGCATTTCAGCTCTCAGCCTCTGAGAGCTGAAATGCTGTTTCTGGGACTGCCTTCTTCCCTTTCCACCACTCTTCCTTTCCTGCCTGGTAACTTCTTGTTAGCAGCAAAATATTGAAGTGTTTGGAGAGTGGACTGGTCGTTATTGTCAGTTGGTGCTGGTCTGGTTTTAATGGAAAACCTCTTTGCCATATTTTTTTCAGAATGTTGCTATATTTCTTTTTTTATATATTTTTATTTTTTGTTGCTATTAAGCACAAATGTCGTTCTGGATTTGAGAGGTCTTTCAGCAGGAGCTGTCTTGATGTAGACATGTTGTGCCAGACTGAAGCAGGATGAGTTGTCTTCCAGGCAGGAATGCCTTTGAGTCCTGTGTGCTACACTTGGCTTGTGCAAGCCTGTGTTTTCTGCAAGGTTTCAGTGCAATCTCTCCAGATGGAATTCTTAATTCAAACTCAATCCAGATACTGACTAACCTGGTCTAGTGGAAGGGGTCCCTGCCCACGGCAGCAGGTTGGAATAAGGGGATCTTTAAGGTCCCTTCCAACCCAAACCATTCTGGGGTTCTGTGATCTGTTTATGGAGAACCACTGCTTTTAAAATGCAGACTTGTACAATGCAGTGTGGGAGCAGAGGGATGTGTTCTTATAAATGTGCCATCTCCAACAAGCTGTGTCCTGTTGATAGTCATGTGCCTTAGTTTCCTAAACATTTTGTTGCAGAAGACTAGAAGGTGACCTACTTCTTGCAAAAAAAGGGAATTCTGTAACCAAGCCGTTGTTAAATAAATATAAAATACAAGTGCCCTTCTGAATATGAATATTCACATCTTGAGCGTGTGAACCTCTTCTCAGCAGGTTGTTTTGAATCTCTGCAAATGTGTTAGAGGAGCTTTTGCTGCTTCTGCTGTGCAGTGTAAGCTGAGCCCTTGGTACAGACATTTATTGCAAGCTCATTTCCGTGCTCTCTACTCACCTGCAAGGTGTTGCATGTTGGTACCTGCAGAGCTGTCTCGTTGCAACCTTTGGAATTTAAACAGCAGTGGCTGCACCCGTTCTGGGTCCATGCAGAAATGACTTCCTGAACACAAACCCTGCTCAGTCTTTGGGCTCTGGCTGTCAGCAAATCTGTGTGGGATAAATGCAGTGTCATCTTCCATGCCTGTGTTCTGCACCTGAGGCAAGGAGCAGAGAGGGATCTTTTCATGTGTAAGTATGCAATCCTTCAGGACTGAGGTGCCATGCCAGAGGCACTGTTGATTTGTGCTGCTGTTCCCTAATTTGAGTTTACTGTGCTGAGGCTTCAGCCTTAGAGGCTGGTGAAGTCTGCTCTCACCTAGGTTGTACTGGGTGACTGTTTTGGCTCTTTATTGTCCCAAATTTCAGTTCATGGTGATATCTTTTGGGTTTGGGCTGCACCTTTTACACAGAACTAGCAAAGGAGTAGGAAACTTCAGCTTGTGGTGGCTGAGGAAGTTGGTTAAGAAAATGTGAGAAAACCAACTGTAGCTGACCTCACTCACTGCGTCAGCAAAGCAATAGAATAAGTGTAGTTGTGGGAAAGCAAGATAATCTCTGTGCCAGCATTGTGTCTGCTGGCACTTTCCTTTGCTAAGGATCTGAATTACCAAATTCTGTTGAGAAGTTTGAGGGTGCAGAACCTGCCCTTTTACAAAATAACAAGCGGTATGGTCACAGTGCTGATGGAGGCTGCCTGATATCAAGTGGTATCTTGTATTACTCTGGAATATGAAGCCTTTATTTATATCTTAAAGGTGAATAAATGAGTCATAGAACATTATATTAGTTAACTTGGTAGCCTCAAACTGTATATAAAATGTGTTTAATTCAAATAGAAATCTGAATAATCCCAGAGACTAATTTATATTTTATTCCGGAGTTGCCTGATGAGTTGAATTTAAATAGTGATAAAGAAGATGTTTGAGTACATCAGCAGCTAAAAAAGTCCTAAATTACTTCCAATATCTTCTTAACTTTCGTGTCCGTATTAACAAGAAACATCAGGAAAAGCTGAGGAATTTTAAATACAGAAAACACCCCGAATTATCATCACAGTAACTGACAACAGCTACTTCAGAAAAGAAAATTTCTGAACAGTAATAGGGAGTGAGCTGCCTTTCACAGCACTGAGTTCACTGTACCATGTTGCACACCTCTCCATCATTGTCATTCCTGCCTTAAATTTCTTTTCCTTCAGAGTCTCCTCAGTTAACCAGTGAAATATCATTCTCCTCTTCAGAGACCTAACCAAGGAACTGAAAAGACCTCAAATTCTTTTTATGGCTCAAGGATACAGGAATGTGTAATACCACATGAGTTTGTTTCTTTTTCCTTTGTTTAAAGATGTTGGGGAAATAATTTTAAACAAAATGCTGGGATCTCTGCGGCCAGCCTGGGAGCCCTTCTCTCTTTGGGCACATGATGGTATTTTATCACCCACTGGTCACCAAATCAAGAGGATGCAGAATTTCCAGGGGTGGAAACAGTGCACTGGTACCATTTATATTTCAAAATATCTACACAAAATTGTGGGGGGAAAAAAGTAATGCAGGGTGATTACTAAAATTTTACAAGTGGGTGGTAGTGGGACTGTTAATTGGTTTCAGTAGCAAAGTTATATAGTTGCTCTAGTAATTAATGTTTCTTTCTAGTTTTAGTTAATTCATAGTAAGAAATTCTGCAAGTGACATTGAGATGTTTTCAGCCTCTTGCTGCTGTTTAGGGAGTCTTGTGTACTTCACTGTTACTTTGAGCTCTTAGACACAACTTTTAGTAGTTTTTAAAAATTGGTTTTAAAAACCAATATTCAGCTAATGATGCAGGTAGGTCTTTCACTAGACCCAGTAAATTATCACAGGATCTTGTCAGCTCGGAACAAGAGCTGGTTTATGAGTGCATCACTGGCTGCAAACAGAAATACCAGAACTTAATTGAAATGGATTCTTCTAATTGAGACAGAGGAAGGAACTAAAAAGCATTTGGTCATCTGGATTTCTCATGAGGCTGAAATAGGAACCAAATGTACTTTAAAACTGAATCCTAGAGAAATGCATTGGGATCCAGTTCAGGGCTCTGGTTTTGAAATGTTGTGATTTAGTGCAGAGTTTATGCAATAATGGACTTTTTAAGCATCTTCAAGTTCAGTATGGCCAGTTTTAGTGCTGATACATTTCCACATGCCAAATATTTGTCATGTTTTTGGGAGCCTTTGCTGGTCTTGTACAACTTGGAAGCAAGTAAAGCTCTAAATGATGGATGGCAGATTTGCAGACTCACCACTGCTCCAGCATTGGATTAAATGCAGTTGGAGTTGCAAACACATGAAGTCATGGAGCCAGTGGGTCAGTGCTCTGAAAGAAGAGCAAATGTTTACAGTCTGGTTCCAGTCTGTTTTGTGTGCAAAACATCTGAGGTTTATAGAGATGCTGCCCAGAGTGTAAATAGTAACTGGGAGGTGGCAGTTTCTCCTTGGTCAGTGCATGTTTTCATAGGATTTCTAGGGCTGTGTGTTCTGGGGCTTGGGGGATTGGTTTCATCAATGAAATTTGAAAATCTTCTGCAAGGTATTGGTGTCTTCCCTAAAGTAAACTTTGTGGAAGAAGAGTTTGGATTGTAAATACTTAGTGAGGGAGTAAAAAGACCTTTGAAGAAACAAAGTTCACCTGATCCTTGCTTTCCTGGATTAAGGGGCTGCAACAAACTTGAGTTTGCTTCCTATTTGAAGGCATGGTGATCCTGAGGAAAATCATGGAATCACAGAATGCTTTGGGGTGGAGGTACCTTAAAGCTCATCTTGTTCCTCTCCCCATCTTCCACTATCCCAAGGTGCTCCAAGCTCTGTCCATCCTGGCCTTGGACATTCCAGGGGTGGGCCAGCCGCAGGTTCTCTGGACAACCTGTGCCAGGACCTCACAGGGAAGAATTTCTTCACTCTAGGATTGATGCTGTGGACTCTGAGGGCCTTTAATTGTTGGAAGGAGCCTCAGCTGTCTCCAGAATATGTTGCATCCTGGTTTCCAAGCCTGGTGTGGAGAAATTGTAGTTTTGTAGGCTTTAGTGGAATGCTGTTTCCTACTTAAAAGCTGTAGTGACTTTGCATATTTTTGATCAATTAAGAATTCAGCAATTAAATTCCACCAGGAGGGGGGAGGGATACCTAACTGAGAAAACCAAAATGTATTTCTTCCCTCTTAGGAAAGTAATTGAAAACTGGAACAGTTTGCTCTGTGGTATACTGGTATGCAGATAACTTCTTTTTACAGTTCAATCATGTTTTAATTAATTGGAGTGGCATGGTATATATGAAACTGTGTAAATGCTCTACTGCTGGGAGACAATCTGTGTGAGTTGTGAGTCTGGCACTTTGAAGGGAGAGCACTGCTGAACTGGGTGCAGGAAGGAGCAGCAGCTGATGCTGCAGCCTTGTTTGGAGTATTTAATTCCAGGCTGGCTTGGTGACATCCTTCTGTCACTCTCAGGGTATGGCAGATGTCCCCAGCTTGCAGGTGCTGCCAGGATGTCACAGTGCAGGCCCTCAGGTTGGCATGCTCTGTCTCCCCCTATTTGTTATCCACATTTTGAGAATTATGGATTAATTGGATTACACTAAATAGGGGATAATAGATTAAAGAGATATTATTGGGTTAAACCCCTTCTTAAACCCCTTCACCTTTCTTTGTTAATGCCGTTATGCAAGATGAAAATGTCACTCTTGAAATAAACTTGGGCTGACTCCTCTTGTGGTGCTTTTGGAGTTGAGCACCCTCCAGCCAAAGTGATCCAGCTGTTGCAAACACAGATTCTGCTCTGCCACCAAAAGGTTTTTCAAAAGATGGCTTCTATGAGTCAGGACTTGAACCTTTCCTTTTTTTAGGACAGATACTCAGTTTGTGGGGCCAAACACGAGGCAGGTTTCACTTCTACCCCACGTGACGCAGTTCTGATGGCTCTGAAAAAAGGCAAACGCAGCTCGAGCTGCATGCAAGGAGCGCTGAAAAGGGGAAATGGGTCTGAGCTCCGAGAGCTGGGCTGAGCTGTGACGCATTTGTGATGTGGATTGATGAGGAGCAGCATTATTTTGTACTCTGTATCAGCAACTGTGTCTGAACTCTCCGTTCTTGCAGAGAAACAGGAATTAATCCCAATGTGCTGAATTTTATCTCTGGAAATGGGCAGATCAGGTTTAAGTGACTATTCAAATGGTTGTGAGCTGGAGAGAGAAGCTGGGAGATGTGAGATGTCTGGTCTTGACACACACTGTCTGTGCTTCAGCCTCTAAGAGACCGTCTGCTGCTGTGCTTCCTTGGGTGGGTGAAGAGACAAAACCTGCCTGGGAGGTTCTGCTTAGTTACTTCAAGTTGTCCTTTCCTTCCCAGACAGTACAAACTCACACATACACAAAAATCAGTTTCCCTTTTTGCACTCTGAGATGAGTTAATGAACCATCATGACCCCAGCTTGTACTAGTGGATGGTGACACAGCCCTTGTAAGGCTGCTCCATTCATGCTTCCACAGGCAGCAGTGCCATTTTCCAGCAGTTTGCCCTTTGGTTTTGGAGGGTTTGGGATTAATTTCACATGGAACACTTGGCTGCTCTGCACATGGCCACAGCAATGCTCATGTGGGCATAAATGGGGACTGCTCTGCTTTGGCCATAATTAACACTTAGAGAAAGGAAACCTCTCACAGGGAAATGTGTCTTGTGTTAGTGCACACTCAAATATTTTGACCCCAATTTTCAATTTGGGAAGTAAATATACTACTGCTTTCCTGGGCTTTTTTCCCCAAATACCTTCAGGACCATTATTAAAAATTAGTTATTGTATATGCTGATTGTAAACTTCCAGAATGTTGCTATATTGCTTGAAGAGTGTGTTAAATCAAGTATTAGAGCATGGAGTGGCAATTCAGAAATGAATTGTTTCCCTTCACTTTAGGAGAGACCAATCAAGTTGCTGGATTGCTGCTGTAAAACAGTGAAAGTTTTTTAAAGTTCAGTTCTTTGAGTAAAGAGGTTATAGTTATAAATGTGGGGAAGTTTTGTCTTATTCTATTGACTGGGGCATCTTTAAAAGAGGAATCCTCTTCAAAAAGCCCTGGGAGAAGTGACTGGAAAGAGAAATTGTAGAAACCTGAAAGCTGTGTAGGAACCAAGATTGTTTCATTTACCTCCAAGTGTGAGACCAGCAAAAGAGACCAAACCAGTTGAATGTCGTGACATGAGACTTGGTTAAAGCTGCTGCTCCAATAATCAAGACAGTTGTGGATTTGAGCTCATTAATGTAATTAGGATATGCATTCATGACATAAATGTATCATCTGGATCATCTCCCTCCTTTGTGCAATGCTGTGGATGTTCCCTGTTTGGGTGGAGGAGGTTGTGCCCTGTAATCTCCGTTCCTCTGGGAATCTGCATTGACTGATTTGATTGAAACATTTCTCCATTAATTACCCCTCTGTTTATTACTGTCATTTCAGAAGACATCTGCTAAACCTTCAGTGGCAGCACTATTGATTTGTACTCAGTCTTCTTTTAAATCAGCTTAGGGTGGCAAGAAAAAAAGGTTGCTAAAGATTGTTTCCTTTGCCAAAATCCTCAGATATGGATTTTCCTGGATTAAGCCCCTAACAGAAAAACACCCTGTACATAATGAAGTGTGTGCTATAAGCATTACCAGGGTGTTGTAAAATGCAGAATTTTCAGACTCTGCTTATGTCTCCATCTTCCTTCAAGCTGATTCTCCAGAGTTATGGATGGTTTGGTTTGCATATTTAGGCATGTACACACCAGCCTAAAAACACTGCAATTACCTGTTCTTATTCTAAACTAGGCTTGTAAAAAAGCTTATTTTTGGTGGTGTTTTTGTTTCTAGTGTTTTTGTGGGTTTTTAATTAAATAAAATAGGAAATATTTGTTTCTCTTTTTCAAGAAATTCAAGTAAGGTCAGGAAGAGAAAATGTTTGGTCGTTCTTAGAGTTCTAATATAGAGCTACTAAGTTATATCTGCTATTTTCTTAAAGTATCACATTTATTATTTCAGACACTTAATAAGCCTTGTCAGTTCAGTATGTTCCACTGAACTTGCAGCCAAACCTAGATGGTTTGATAAATTGTTTCTTTCTTTAAATCTTGTGATGACTAAATCTTTATTTGATGCTTTCTCTCTATCTCTTTTTTCTTTTTTAAGCAATTGCTAGTGGAAAAAATGCAGTGTCCCTGATCCCCTTGAAGAGCTAAAAAGCCATTTGGCTATGCTAAGGTTTCAGCAAATCATATTTATATTGCTGACATTGTTTTCATGGAAACCAAATAAATTGGTGCTTCCTGGGTTTAAAAGATATGTTCATCTAGTGTGTATTTCATGTAGGTTTGTTTTTTTTTTCTTCCCTGCCCAAAAATGTTTTTGTGGTTACTTTGCTTTAGGCAGTAACCAGACAGTGATCTTTGTGCTGTGTTTTGCTTAGAAAAGATACTTGCTCTGGTTTACTGCAGATGACCACACCAGCAGGTGTTGGCCTACCAATAAATGACCACCTCTGCTTTGTAAAAAGAATGAATTTGTGAAATGTCTTGGTAAAAAGAATGAATTATAGAACTGGAGATATTTCATTTAACAAGTAGTTAAATGCAAAGTTGTAGGGGAAGCTGTTGTGTCAGTCACCTTGATAGGAGCAAGATTTCAGTGTTTTCTTGTACATTCATGATGAAGTGGCTTGGCACACTCAGGGAGGATCACAGGGCTCCAGGAGACACAGGCTGGTTTGACTCAAACCTTTCTGAAAATGGAATAGTTGACAGTTATGAATAAAGTTACTTAACAGTCAACTTCCTGTGGTTTACATGCATTTCTGAATCAGGAGGAGGCTGAAGGGCCACGGCTGAGACATGTATATTCCATCTGAACAAAAAAGGGCATCTTTCTCAAGCATTGAGAAGGGACTGCTTCAAAATCCAATACCCTGATATAATTTAATAAAATTTAAAACAGCCAGAGCACTCTCCTGTAACTCCAGAAGGTCTGTGGAGCTGATGTGTGGGTTGTTCATTCTGCTGTATCGGGGTGTGCTCAAGAAGTTTGCTTATTGCAGTACCTCAGTATTCATTTGAGATGTGTGCCCAGCCTTTGCTGGGTTTTGTCCTTGTATTGGCATCTTTGGGCTGTACTTGAAGTGCAGGAGAGGGAAGTGGGCAGGGGATGAGTTGGGCTCCATGGCATGGTTGGTTCCTGCAGTGTCACTGCAGCCTTCAGAGATTTGCATTTCCAAACTGCTCAACTGTCCAAATGACTTCAGAGGGTTCATCTGCATTTGAAAAAGAAGGTTCACATGGGACTGATTTGAGACTGTCACACAGAACCATGGAATGGTGTGGAGGGACACCTGCCACTATCCCAGCTTGCTCCAAGCCCTGTCCAGCCTGGCCTTGAGCATTCCCAGGGATGCAGCTCTGGGCAACTTGTGCCAGAATCTTCAAAGTAAAGAATTTCTTCCTAATAACCCGTTTAAACCTTCTTTTTATCAGTGTGAAGCCATTCCCCCTTGTCCTCTCACTCCAGACCCTTGTGAATAGTTTTTCCATCTTTCCTGTATGCCTCCTTCAGGTACTGAAGGCCACAGTCAGGTGACCTCAAAGTCTTCCCTCTTCCAGGCTGCACATTCCCAATTCTCTCAGCCTTTCCTTGTAGGAGAGGTGCTCCATCTCTGCAGTCAACTTGGTGGCCTCCTTTGGACTCCCTCCAACAGGTCAAGGTCCTTCCTGTCCTGGGAACATCTCTGTATTTTTAGCTAATCTTTAAATTTCCGTCCTATGTACTCACAGAATGTGGGTGTGAAGACATCAGGAGTGTAATGGAGAACTGTGGGGGTTTTAATGGGGGTAGATCCTTCAGTTTCTCATTTCTGTCTAGATTTTGCCCTTACTTTGGCTCCTTTGTGGTGTCACACCACAGCCTGATTGCTGAGCAGCCTC
Source organism: Fringilla coelebs (assembly GCF_963513975.1). Taxonomy (NCBI): domain Eukaryota; kingdom Metazoa; phylum Chordata; class Aves; order Passeriformes; family Fringillidae; genus Fringilla; species Fringilla coelebs. The sequence continues at coordinate 2,653,891 of NC_140045.1, read as the reverse complement.
GTGGCAGGGCTGGACATGGTGAGCCACACTGGCATTAGTGGCACAGAGTGGGGAAACCCAGTTTCTTTTTTCTAGTCATCTTGGGTAAACCAGAGAGTTTACAGTTTGTCAGAAAGGAAATTTTAGGTGACAGCTGTTGTATACAGCTATTTAAATATGGTCACTGTCATGGATTTACTGAGTGGGATCTGCTTCTCTGTCTACCAGGAAAAAGCAGCCTAACACAGAAGCTGTCTTTGGGGCTGTTGTACAGGGATGTGAATGGGTCCTTTTCTAACTGATTTTTAAAAATAGGCGGCATTAAAGCTTTCCTCAGTTGTTGTGTGCTGAGTTTTTCAATGTGTTTCTCTTCATTATTGGATAAAATAAAGAACTACACACTTTGGGAAGGGATTGAAGCTTGGCTGCTTTGTAATACTGCCTCTTTGAAGCTTGTTTAAATGGGTCAAAACTCTCTGGTTCTCCAGTAGTACATTCTGATAAAGATCTGTTCAGTGAGGTAGTTTGCTGTTCAGGAGTGTCTGTAGTTAGCAGAGCTCAGTCTGCTGATAGCAACATGTCCAGGGCAGACAGAAAATTACCACTGGTCAGGGCCCTGGGTTGTGGCTGTGTGGTGTGGATGGGTGGCTGGAGTGGGATGGGAGAAGAGATGATGAGTTTGAAGCTGTGCTAGGTTTTTAATTGGTATGCAGATTGGTAAAAAACAGTGAATGAACAGCTTCTATCCTTGGTTCCAGAGCTGAGTCATGTCCACAGCTCTTGCTGTCTGAAGAGATTTTTATGAGGGGAGAGCCCGAGCAGCTGAGCCCACGGTGTGGAGGAGGGAAGCTGGAATGTCTCAGCCTAATGAGCTGTGTTATGTTGGAACTGATGGATTTAATAGTTCAGTCTCTTCAGTTTCAGCCTGGCCACCTTGATGTTTGTGTGCCATTGTCTCTGATAGGTGACAGCCCAGAAGTGGAGCTGGCATCTCAGTGCTCCCTGAGTGACTTTGCTGTTGGATAGGTGGCTCTGGAGTGTTGCTTTCGCTGCAGGCCTGTGCATTTTGCATTTGTGATTTCAGGAAATCCCCTCTTTTGGAAAGCTGCCTGTGGGGATGTTTTGTGACCTTTCCAGGCTGTGGTTTGCTTGTCTGCTCCAACTGCTCTGTGCATTGCAGTAGCTGCAAGCCCTGGGACTTAAAGGAGAGGTAGTAACTTCCACATTAACTGCAGAGTTAATGCTTCTTTAGGGAGTAGGTATTGCTGTAAGTTGTATAAAAAGCTGTCTAAGATTAAAATGCGTGTTTGTATGCACACACACACACAAGTTCAGGCTCTGAGGCCCAGGTATTCCAGAGTAAATACCTGCACTTACTGAGTCTGAAATCAGCCTGATTGGTATGTAGCTAGCCCTGTGGGGAAGGGAAGGTTGCCAGCTCGTATTGGCACCTAAAAAAGAAATTAAATCTGACCTTAAATTTTATTTTGCCTTAGTATTCAGCTACAGACAGCAGCTTTAGCACTTGGAAGGCCTGAATTCTGATCTTGTTACTCCTTCTTGGGAAACTTGATGGATTCATGCATCAGGGTTGTTTATTTTCTGGGAAATAGGAATGCTCTTCCCTGCATACCTTTCTTAGAGGATTGAGGCTAGAACAGATGATGGAAAAGATACAATATTGCTATCATTGCAAGCAGTTGCTGCTGTGTGCTACTAAAATGGTGTTACTGCTGCAGTTTGTCACCCCAGAGAAAATCAGGACAGCTGAGCCAAACAGGAGGTAGAATAAGGCAGTAGAGGTGTGTTGGGCTCTCTCCCTGCAGGTGTGTCAAGCACGAGGCATGTTCCAACCAGAGCCCCAGTTTTGCCTCATTAAACGTTGATCTTCAAATTGCACACTTAAAGGTGTGGCATCTGCTTGTATTATGTAACTTATTTTAGTGCCTGGAAACCTTGCAAAGGTACCTTGCTGATGTGTCTGCCAGACCCCTTTTTGGCCTTTATTTACCCTGCTCTGCTCAGGGTGGATGCTTAGATGACACAGTTGAATAGTGAGGTTTATATTCTCCCTAGATAAGCTTGCAGAGCTCAGACTGAAGTGAGGGGAAGTCATTATCAGGGTGTAGCTCCTGCCCTAATTCACTTGGCTGGATTAGGTGTAGTCACCCCGGCCTCAGATGCTGTTTGATTTTCTCATCCAGAAAGCTCAGTCAGAATTCCTGCTCTTCCACCTGCAGAGTGAAAACACGGGTGGTTTCTTTTCTGCACTGACTGTAAAATGAGTAAGTTACAGCTGGTAATTAAGAGTTTCCAAAAGGAAGCAGATTTGTGCTTCTGTGAGGATGCTGGGAACCTTAAAAAGGTGCTTTCCTCTGCAGTCAGTTCCATCAGTACATTCCTATAGCAAGTGAACTCAGGTGCAGCAGTATCCATGGCAGAATTCCTCCTTAATCCCAGCACCCTGATGGAGTTCTGCAGGGTTGACTGTGGTCAGGTTTACCATGAAAAAATCTTTAGTTCCGCATTACTGGAGGGATTAAAAATTGCAGTTACCCTTTGCCAGGACAGAGATGAGTTGAATCCAGAAGATAAACCTGGATAGTAAATGTGATATCATGCACAGCAGCTCTGCTCATCACCCAGAGTAAGATGTTCTGGTCCAGCTTGGTGTCTGAGGGGAAACTTGAGTAAAATGCTTTGTCTGCTGTGGTTTCTCATCCTGTGTTCTGCTCCAGGGAAGCACCTGTGGGCATGAGTCCTGTGGCCCTGCAGTAGAAATGAACTTTCTCTGGTGATTAATCCCTGCACCTGAATGCCTGTGTGTGCTCACTCTGCTAAGCCTCAGAGGAATTGAATGTTTCTTTTCATAACGAAGGTGTGGCTGCTTCATTGATGCTCCCTGTGGATAACACTTGGATTTATTTATCAAGCCTAAACTTGGAAAGAATGTGACTATTATAAATGTGCCTTTTATGCTTTTAAGCTTAAATATTAACTGGCCTAAGAATAAATCATCAGTTGTGTTCTTAGGATAGCTGTCTTTAAAAAGGACACTGATTAAAGCTTACAATGCTTAAATGTAGGTTTCTGATAAATTATCTGGACTTCAGAATGTAAACTATTGGGATCAAGGATGTCGCTTATTTAAATAACTGTTTGATTTGTTTTTAGGGGGAATCTGTAAAGTATTTCTTGGACAACTTGGATAAACTTGGAGAACAAGTAAGTCCTTTTTTTATTTTTCTTTCCAGTCTTGAGTTTTAAGTAGTCTTTGTGATCTCTGGGTTTTAAATAGATGAGATGTAATTAGTGTCTACTCCAATAACTTTATCTTTAAACTCAGACTGTCGCATTATCTCAGCAGTTCATCACTGACATGTCAAAAACACAGGGCAATGTAAGGGCCAGGAGACTTTCTGGAAATAAACCATCTGTCAAAATCAAACAAAAAACAAGTTACAAATGCTTGGCCAGGCAGGAGACTGTTAAAGTAGCTTTTCAAGACTACATGACATCTAAAAATGACTGGGTTTGGGGTTATGTGTACAGTTAGGAACTCTTGAGTTAAATCAGTCACAGGTCAGTGGTACCTTCCAGGAATATTGACTTTAACATAAACTCAGTAAAGAATAAAGTCTGTTTTCTCTGGAGAAAAGCCTTTTTAATAGAACTGTTAATTAGCACTTGAGTAATGAAGGTATCTGCTGATGCTCATCAGTTCTGGATTGCAGGAATAGCATGTGGAAAACTGCCTTCAAAACAGGAGTTTTAATTTGGTGTTTGAACTCTGGGGAGGCAGTTTCTCCATGGTCATTCCCAGCTGATGGTAACAAATGAAGGAATCCAGACCACTTCAGTGAAACCCTGTTACATCATGCATAATTTCATTTTTGTTTTTTATCAGATGAAATTTTAAGCCAGACTATATTTCTGCTTTGAGCTGTCATTGTTCTAACTAAAGCACTGGTGGTCATTGTGCTTCCCAGATCTCTGGCTTGAGAACTCCAGCACCTGGTCTCTGAATTTGGATTTGGTCTTGAGATATGAAACTTGCACTTAGGAGGGGAACTGCACTTGCTCTAATGAGCTGCTGAACTCTCTGCCAGGGGGGGATTTCTCATGGTCTTTGAATCCAGTGCCTTTCAGTTTCAAAGGGCTTGGATTTTTCCCCAACAGTATTGGATAAAGTTTTGCAGCTCCATTTCAGAGTTCTTCATGGAGAAACTTTGGTCCGTTCTTTGATTAAAGTGTGAAGCTTAGTCAGCAGTTGGGTTTTTAAATATTTTTGTACACAAACACATTTTACTGCAGGTCTGATGTTTCTGTGGCAGTGCTGTGAATTACAGCTTCTCTGGCTTCAGGCTGGACCCCAAATGGTGTTGAGAATCAGAGAGATTCATCAGGATCTGCTGTTGTAAAAAATGTTGCATCTATGAGGGAAAAAGCACTAGCTAAGTTTTGTTAGTGAAAGATTTGATAGGTTCTTCTGGTTTATTCTTATCTATATGCAAGATTGTCTAATGATTGTTTCCCCAAATTGTAAATAAAAGTATTTGTTCTTATCTGATGCAACTGGGCTGACTTGCAACTAAATTGCTTATAAACACATAGATCTGCAATTCACGTGCCTCTTGCCAAAAGGGAGCTGATAACAGCACTGAGGGAAAAGAACTTAATGTTCAGATTTAATCAGATCAGCAGAATAAGAGTATCTGACAGGCAGACATGCGTGGGATCTCCTGGATTCCTTGTAACTGTGTGTTGCTATTTGAGCTGCCAGTGCAGACTCTATGTATCCAAAATACTTCACAGAGAGACTTGGCTTTCCATCTTGTGATTGGATCTTAGTCATGCCTTAAATTGTAATTTGAGCTAGGCAAACAGTGATGTGATAGCCAAAAGAGCTGCTGATAACCAAAGGACTCCTTTAGAAGAAGCAGACTGCAGTGAATTTGAGGAAAGGAGATAGGAAAATCAGGAAGAAAGCACATGTTCCAAATCAGTAGCAATGTGAGGATGCTTGAGGGGAAAAAACACTTACTGGCAATGGCAAAACATTGAAAGAACTTGGAAAATAATACTCAGTGCCATCTAAGGAAAATACTCACCTGGTGCTGCAGTCTTCAGACGTGGAGAATGGAATCAGCACTGAGACAGGGGCAGGCTGCTTGTTTTCCAAGGATCTGGGCATGAGGGAGAAAACATAATTGTCCTTCAGAAAGAGAACTGAAATACTGGGAGAGTTCCTGAGAGTTGTTGTGTTTGGTCTCCTGTAGCCAGAAGGTGAACAGCACTGAACTCACAGAGCCCTCAGAGTAGGCAATAGCCAAGATAAAACATGGAGTGGTTTGGGTTGGAGGGGACCCTAAAGATACCCAGTCCCGTGGTAGAATGTAGAAGTAGAAAGCACTGGAAGGGATTCTCTTTGTGGCTGCAAGTGTGGAAGGAATTTTCAATGAGTAATAGTACTCGAGAGGGAATTTGTTAGGAATTCTGGGGATAAGCTTGTTCTGGAAAGCTTTACTGAATAAACATTACAGACCAACTCCCAGGAGAGTTTGCTTTGTGCTCTTGTTTCAATATTGAAGGTGCATGTGGCTTTGCCTATTATATTAGTTGGTTTTATTTATTTACATAATTTAATAATTTCAGTCACTCCTGAGCTTTCCTAAGACTTGTTGCTTTTGTTCTGAGAAGCTGAAACTAACTTCCTGAAAAATAGAAGAATATACATGGAATGAATGTTGAACCTGTGACACTCTTGTCTACATGTTGACAGTCAGCTTTGCTCAAAATCCCTTCACACGTGCCCAGTGACATTTCATACAGTCCCTGCACTGCTCTTGCTGATCCTTCTCCTCTCTCTAATTGCAGTAGGAAAGACCCAAGATACATTTAACAAAGGGAAAAGTCTTATCACTTTTAAAGTTGCCCATTAATCACACAAGGGGGTGACAGCACCTCTTTTGGTCACTTTGAAAGGAATTTGATGTTGCTTTAGGAATTCTCCTCCCCTCTAGACTTCAGTGCTGTGGGGTTTGGCTGTGTACAGTGCTGCAGCAAAGGCTGCAGGGTGGGGAGCCTGTGCTTCAGAGCTGCTTTGTAATTTGTGCCACGATAAAAATCAGTGCCTTAGTCATGGGCAGCTCGGGAAAAGGAACCCAGAGTTCACACAAAGCCCTCTCTCTCTGGTTTCACTTTAGAACTTACAGGGTAAAGCCAAGTGATCCTTGAGCTTTTGAAATGTTGCACTCTTTTCATGATTTTTAAATTTTATTTTTGTGGTTTGAGCTTGCCCAGCTGCCTTAAACTTGGGATACAACTACTGTAATAGCCATGGTGCTGTGTGCCTGTTCCCCCACCCAGCTGACTGGTTGAATCAGACTTTCTGAACCTTGCTCTTGCATGTCTTTATAAAAGCTTCAAGTGTGGGAACTGGCACTGTCAAAGGAAGATCATAGATCATTCACTTTTTAACAAGAGACTGAAATTCCAAAACCTAAATAGTGCTCTCTGAAAGGGTAAGAAATGCTGGAAAAATATGAGGAAGAGTTTCCATAACAAGTGAACAACGAGGTTTTAAAGTCCAGCACAGGCAGCTGTGTGCTAGAGATGCACTTTGCAGATAACAGAAAGACTTGGACTATAGACCAAAGTGTAATTCTAGGAATGAAGAAATCCCCAATCCGAGTGTTGAATTCATGCTGTCAAAAGCTGACCAATAAGAATTCCTTTTCATCTGCATCCATTGATGATGTTCATATAACAATAAAAAGAATAGTCTCTTGAATGCCTCTCAAATTTTGGGGAAAGGTGGGCTGGAGAACTTCAGGATACAGCTGGAAAGACCCTACTGTCCCCAGCTCTGTTTCTTCCCCTGTTCTGCTCACTGCACAGTAAATTTTGGACAAAGCCAGGCAGTGTGAGCTCACCAGTGTGCACTGATCCAGCAGGATGCAAAGATGCATGGCACAAACACAGGAAGTTGCTTAGGTTTTAGTTTTCAGGCATAATTGATTGCTTCAAAGTTATTTAGTGGAGCAGCTGGTTTGTTTCTGGAAGCAGTCATGCACCCTACAGGAGAGCATGGGAGGGATGGAGAACCCACAGCTGGCCTGGGATATCCCACAGTTACTGGTTTGAGAAAGCAGGTTTAGAACCCATTGTAAAGTCGGCAGCCAGCGTTGTGGGAAGGGAATGAAGGGAGCTTGAAGTGATCCAGAATGAGGGAAACTGGCAGGAGGAATTGCTGGTTCACCTCTGAGGCTGCTTATGGATCCTTGTCATGTTTTAGAGGGAAAGCTTTTCTTTGGGATACACGTTCTGGTTTAATATTGGATGTGTTTTCTGCTTTGGCCTCCAGCTCTTTGCCAAAAGCTCCGACGTTAGCATGGAAATCCGCATCCATGTCTTTTATTGCAAACCTTGTCCTGTTCTTGTGCAAGCTGCTCTCTCCACTGCAGCTCAGCTGTGCCCATACCCATTATCACATCCTAATCACAAAACTCTCTTGGCAGCCAGCATTGTGGGAAGGCAATGGAGGAAGCATGAAGTGATCCAGAATGAGGGAAACTGTCAGGAGGAATTGCTGGTTCACCTGAGGCTGGTTGTGGATCCTTGTCACATGGCAGAGGGAAAGCTTTTCTTTGGGATACATGTTCTGGTTTAATATTGGATGTATTTCCTGCTTTGGCCTCCAGCTCTTTGCCAATAGCATGGAAATCCACCTTGTCCTGTTCCATGCAGGCTGCTCCCTCCACTGCAGCTCAGCTGTGCCCATACTCATTATCACATCCTAATCACAAAACTCTCCTTTATTTCTAGGATTACCTTCCCTCACAGCAAGACATCCTGCTGGCACGAAGGCCCACCAAAGGGATTCACGAGTACGACTTTGAAATCAAAAATGTCCCTTTCAAGATGGTCGACGTGGGCGGCCAGAGGTCGGAGCGGAAGCGGTGGTTCGAGTGCTTCGACAGTGTCACATCCATTTTGTTCCTCGTGTCCTCCAGTGAATTTGACCAAGTGCTCATGGAGGACCGGCAGACGAATCGCCTCACGGAGTCCCTGAACATTTTTGAAACGATAGTCAACAACCGGGTGTTCAGCAACGTCTCCATCATCCTCTTCTTAAACAAGACGGACTTGCTTGAGGAAAAAGTACAGAAAGTCAGCATCAAAGACTATTTCCCAGAATTTGAAGGGGATCCCCACTGCTTAACAGATGTCCAAAAATTCCTGGTGGATTGTTTTCGCACGAAACGCCGGGACCAGCAGCAGAAGCCCCTGTACCACCACTTCACCACTGCTATTAACACAGAGAACATCCGGCTAGTTTTCCGTGATGTTAAGGATACCATCCTGCACGACAACCTCAAGCAGCTGATGTTACAGTGATGTGCAAACAGACTGGTTTCTTTCAGTAACTCTTGTGTGTTGTTTTTTTAACTAGAAGTTTACAGCAGGAGTAGAGAAATCCAGATCCTGTCAGACTTCTTGATATGTGGCTAAAAGCTGCTGCTGAACACATTATTGCCAATTTCTGCAGAAATTCAGGCTTAATCTCTTCCAGTGTAGCTTCAAGTTGACTCAAGTTGTAATTTTATAGCAGACCTATGTCTAAGTTACCTGTAAAGTGGTAAATTTGACCTTTTACCAACACGTGTATTATCCTAGAAAATCCAGAATTCCAAGTCAAAACGTCAATGAAATTGTTGCAATTATTAGACTGTGGCAGAAATTTAAGGTGGGGAGGGAGAGAAAGAAACTTCTCACATCTAACTTCATTGTGAAGACTGTGATACCATAGCTGACTTATGATTTCTCAGGTCTGTTTTTGGTTAGAAATCCCATCAGATCCCTTGCTGGAATCATCTCTTTGTAGCCCATTCCTGGGTGTAATATACTTCCTGCTTAAGTATAAATCATGGCATTGGGATGGAATAGGAGATGCTTCAAATATCTGGAAAATCAGGAGTTTCAGAGATAGCTATCAGGAAGTGCTGAGTCCAGTGATGAGGGATTCATGGTTGGCACAGTACACGGATTCACTCCGGAGGCGTCCTCACCTCCTGGAGCCATGGCAAAGCACAGAGCACTCTGATCAATCCTCGTGGCATTCTGGTGTGGGAAGTGGGGAGCAAACCCAGCTTGTGTTTTTTATCTTCCCTGAGCAGGTGTTACCTGTGGCTCACCTGTTCTGGAAGCGCTTTAACTTAGCACTGCTTTATTGGAACTCCCTGCCTCCTTCCCAGGTGCCTCCTCTGAGTCAGGAGCATTTGCTGATGGAGAGAAGGACTCGCAAACCTAAGTGCCTCCTTGTCTTCTGTCCTCCTCTGGTAATTTCAGTGGCCTTATGAATTCCCAGCAGAGGCCTTGTGTAGCTGACACCGTGCAGATGAATGTTTTCTTCTGAAAAAATTAAAGACCTTGTCCCAGCAGAATGTGCTTCAGCTGATGAGGTTCTTTCTGAGACTTTCCAGTTGGGTCTAAGCAATCCTAAGTGTACTTGAGCCAAATATGTTGCACAGCATCTTTCAGAGTGCTGCTTGTGACTATTTTACCCAAAGTCTTTTTGCAGTTTTGTTTAATTTCTTATGGGGAGTTGTTAGTGTTGCCACGTGATTAAAAGAAGAAATTATAATAATAATAATAATAATGAAAAATGGTGAAGATAAAGCAATCCTGATGTACCCCACAGCACGCTGCAAAAAGAGAGTGAGATTGTGATCTAAAAATCAGTGTCCCTACCACGTTTCCCCAGGCTGTAGTGGTGTGGGCAGCTCAGCTGCCACTTTGCCCCATGGAATTGGCCAATTCCTGTGGATCATGCTGGTGGCCAATCCTTGAATACTTCTTTATTGTCACCCCACCAGCCAGGGGTGGCATGGGGGTGTCACTGCTGGGAGCAGTGGCCCTGCCAGGACATAGGAAAGCTGCCTGTCCCCTGAACTTAGCCTTTACTTACTGTGGTTGTAAGTTGTATTAACATCTCTGTACCTCGTTCTCCTGGCAGTAGAAGGGGAATAGTGTACTTTTATTTAGTTAGGTGCTTTGAAAGACCTCTATATTTTTATATCATCCAGTGAATAGTCATAGGTTAGTCTGTGATTCTGGCCATCAAGCACTGTTTGGGGAGGAAAGAAATCTGAAAAGAGCTTGGGAGAAGTGCAGAATCTAAACATAATCCTAAAGTCTGGATGCAGCACTGATGTCAGGAGGGTTAAAAGAATCTTGGATGGGGATATTTAATGTAGATTTTGCCTCTACTGGACATGGATTATTTCTGATTTGGTGTGTTCAGGTTATATGTGAGCAATTCAGGAAGGAGAATGAAGCAGAGACCTCAGGAAAGGCTGGTGAGGCTCTTTCAAGGACTGAGCAACACACCTGTGATGGGAGCAGAAGTTCTCCTTTGGGCTATAAATGCTCTAAGAACAGACACAAACCTCTGGTGGCCTCCAGGTCCAGTCTTGGAAAGCAGAAAACAAATTCCTGCCCTTGGTTGTCAACAGGAGGAGGAGTTGGGTTGGTTTTTCCTTTGCTGACAGTTGTCTGAACAAGTGTCTTTTCAAAACAGAGACTTAGATCTGATTCAAACAGTTGATTTGGAGAGGTCTGCAGTAGGTGCTTTGGAGGGTGTCAGACCAGATGATTGCAAAAAAGACTAAAGACTGGTAGTGGATGATAGGGTGAGTACCAGGGATTTGTCTAAACTAATTTATGTGAAGTATTAATGAATTTTTTGTCAATGGAACTTGTTAATTTACTGAAGATCCTCAAAACTGGTGTCAGTCTAAGGATGTAGCCAGGGTCACCAAGGCACTGGGCACTTCTGACCTTGGTTGAAGTGGGGGAATACTCAGCAGCTTCTCCCCAGAACCACCACAAAAATCCCTGTTCTGAATCCTTCCAGATCATTCTCCCTCTCCAGGGCCTGTAGGAGAGCAAGGGGGACCTCAGTGCTGGGTCACTTGTAGGCCCTGGCAGATAAAGCACTCTCTGAATCTCAGGCAGAAATGAATTGTTTTAATGAAATAACTGAGTCAAATCACTCGGCTTTCCCACTCCCAGTGCGTGAGAGGGGTGAGGGAATGCTCCTGGATGTTCCTGTTTACATGGTTCCTAAAACCCCAAAGCAACACCCTTGTCCATCTTCAGGCTCACTCTTCATGCCCTCCCTGAGGGGAGCACACCTTGGGCTGTTGTATTTCCTGCTAGGTTTGTTCCTACAAACCATTTGTTTATAGCAGGACATAAATGTGGTACAAGAGCTGCAGGGTTGAGGCTGTGAGCAGGCTGAGTTTTGTCCTGAAACAAGCAGAATTGCAGTTTGCTGGTGAGAGTGAAGCTTCCTCATGAAAACCAGTCTGTGGTACAAGGTTGGGATGTATTCCTAGTGAAGGTGGGAAAGCAGATAGAAAGTGAAATGTCCCAGAAAATCAAGTTTCCCAAAATTCCTTAGTTCTCTTGGCTGGAGTGAGCTGTGTTCTAAAGATCACTGACCCTATGGAGATAAACCACTGTCCTGTACAAGCTGTACTTGAAGGTGAAATTGGTGTTTTAGCAACTGTTCCCTGCTGCAGAGTGTTCAGCTGAGATGATTGATACCTAAAAACTGTGGCTGTTCATCAGGGCTTTAAAAATGTTACTTTTTTTTTTTTTTATATATATTGTACTTGGGAGCATAAGCCATCAGTTTGTGTGAAACTTCAGCTTTCTCTAGAATAACTGCTCTGAAAAAAAAAGTCAAGTTGATCTCAGAGGTGTTTATGGGGCTTGTTTGTGAGTAGCTTTAAATTCAGCATTATCCAGCAGAGTGGTGGGGTGGGTGGGTGTTCCTGGTGGATCTGAGCTGTCCCCTCATGCCCATGCCCCAGAACACTCCTGGCAGTTCCTCTTGCAGGGCAGTTGCAGAAGTTTCATTTTCATTTTCCAGCACCACTCCTGTTCCACACCCTGGGGAGGTCTCCTGCAAATGGTTCACCAGTTCACTTTACAGGTCTTGTCTCTCTGATGGTACCATTAATGTAGTTTTTAATTACACAGCATTGCAATACAGTGCCATTTTGCAATTTCTTTGCGTTGTACTTGAAAATAAGTTGAATTGCAGACTATTTAAAACTGCTTTCCTGCGCTTCCAGTAGCAGTGAGAGCTTACCTTATGTGAAGCCTTTATGTAAAAATATATTTTATAACAACCTCATAGATCTTTAACAAAACCAAGATTTGTATTAGCTTTGTATAAATGTTTGTGGCTTACAATTTTATATGTTTAACTTTTTATAAACTTTCCAGGGACTACTTTATATTGTAAATTTTTTTTTTCTCTCCTTGCTTTAGTTTAAGATTGGCAATAAATTATTTCTAAGGGAGGTCTTAGAAGAAAAAGCATCACTTCTTTTTTATAAAACGGTTAAATGGATTCATAGTTTCAAACCTCTTACACTTGCTTGTACATTGCTCTGTACATACTCTCCAAAAGTGTGGCCTTTTCGCTATTAATATTTGCCTTGTGTATAAAAGTACTGACGATGAATAAACATATACAGCCTCATGTTGGTGTGATGAAATCATTTTTTCTGTTTATTAACGAGCACAGGCAGCCAGCTGACTCTTTTTGTTGGTTGGCAGAGCCCAGCTGATTTGTTCCTGCAAACACATCTTGTGTTTCAAATAAAATATGTAACAGAGTCAAACAAACTCTGCTCAGAAGGCTCCTCCAGGTTCTGCTCAGCCTGATGACTTTGTCCCCGGCAGGGAGGCACCAGGAAATTGCTGACTTGCATTTGACAGCCAGTTTTGTGCTCAATATTTAAAATATTGATGGCACTTGGGTGTGTTCTGCGACAAAGCTCTATGAATTATGGATCTTGATATAGCAGAGTTGACTTTTTATTTTAGCTCTTTTTGACTAAGCCAGCCTCTGCCTCCTGGAGAAGAGGCTCACTGGCTGCAGTATGAAGCAGGATTTTGCAGCAAAACGTTGATTTCTCATCAGTCTTTTATAGACCTAAAATGCTTCATTTTCCACAAGAGCCCTCGGGTTTGGCTGGCACGCTGTGGACACTAAATCCCCAGAAATGGTCAGCCCAGGTCATCCTTGTAGAGCTGGAGCTCAGCACTGGTGCTGAGCAGGCTGACAGGCACCAGGAGTGCAGAATTCTCAGGGTGGGTGTTTTCTGGGTGAGCTGGGGCCTGGAGGCTCTCAGAGCCACCTCTGGTCACTGAAACCAGTTCCAAGCCTGCTGCATGCCCTGGGACTTAGCTCAGCTCCACGTGGTTTGCACTCCAGGTCCTGCCTGTCCCTTTTTCACTCTGGAAATGACACCAGCTGAATGCTGTGTTGTTGCTCTGACTTTGAAATCCAGGTTTTTTTAAAGCTTTTTTTCCTTTTTTTTTTTTTCTTTTTTTGCATCCTGTTTCCTGAGATGCCACCTGAGGAGTTAAACCAAGACCATCTAGAACTCAGCTTAACAAGTCACATTTGTTGAGGTTTATAATCCAAATATTACAGATGTAATTTCATTGCCTTCACCTGGGCTGCTGCTGAAGCTTTTGGGGACTAAAGCCTGGAGCAAACTGCTCCAGGTGTCCCTGCCCATGGAACTGGATGAGCTTTAAGGTCCCTTCTGACTCAAACCATTCCATGATTCCATGATCATTCTATGAAATAATTAATAGTATATAAATAACTAATCATTTCTTCTTAGGAATGGGTCAGTGGTGTTGGACCATCCTGGGCTCTGATCACCTCACCACACTGGGCTGCTGGGAAGAGCAGAAGTGGGGAAAAAAGCACATTCCAGGATTGATTTCCGAGAGGAAGTGAAGTTTCTTCACACTGGCAACACTTTCGATTTACCAAAACACCTCGTTGCAGTGCTGAATGTAGGTTGGGTGTTCAAGCCTCTTCCTTCCTGTTAAAGTAACTCAGTGATTGCACAATAACTGACAGGAGGGATTAAAAATGCAGTGGGGCTGTGCCCAAAGTGTCCCTGGCTGTCCCCTGGCAGCAGGTTCAGAGCTGACCTTGGTCCTTTTCCTGGGGAGCAGAGGTGACCATGGAGGGCAAAGTGCTGAGGAGCTGCTGCCAGGAGAGAGATCCCCTGGGGAATCCAGCTGGAAATGGGCCAGGAATCTGCTCTGGTTGGAAATGGTGCAGGAATCTGCTCTGGCTGGAAATGGGGCAGGGATCTCTCCTAGCACAGCCCCTGCTGGGTTTGCCCTCTAAAACAGGACAGGTGATGGCAGAGAGGTACTGCTGGCCCTCCACCTGACTGTCCACTTGTGTTGACACCAGCTGAACTGTTCTCAGTATGTGAAATGGGAATTACTTGATTAAATTTATAAGAAGGACCTTATCACTCTCTCTAACTCCCTGAAAGGTGCCTGTGCTCAGCTGGGCTGGGCTCTGTCTCCAGCAGCACTGACACAACCAGAGCACACAGCCTGAGCTGCACCGAGGGAAATACAGGCTGGATAGCAGGGAAAAGTGTTTTACAGAAAGGGGGATAAAGTTCTGGAACGTTCTGCCCTGGAGGTGGTGGAGTCCCCATCCCTGGGTGTGTTTAACAAAGCCTGGATGTGGCACAGGGGGCCAGGGTTTGGGTGAGGGGTTGGGGCTGGGCTGGACTCAATAGTCTTGGAGGTCTCTGACAACCTGGAGATTCTGTGATTCTGTGATTCTGTGGATTCTGTGATTCTGTGAATTCTGTGGATTCTGTGAATTCTGTGGATTCTGTGGATTCTGTGACCCAGGTGAATCGAGTCCCACAAGGCTTTGCTGTTGTGTTTTATTTGTGCCTACCTTCAGGTGCTCTTGGATTGCCTTTCTCTGCTTTCTTTTAGGCAAGACATGAGGAGCAAGACATTGCTCCTGGCTGGAGTGCAGCTCCCACAAACAGCGTTTCCCTGGGCTCTGGGTTCTTGCTCAGGGCCCTGCTCAGAGCAGCTCCTGCCATTTCCAAGCCAGCCCTGCTGCAGGCTGTGCAGGGCTCCATGGCAGAGCCAGTGCTCATAAACAGGCAGCAGATGAAGAATCCAAACATCCCCAGTGAGATGCAGGGGATGCAGTCCCTGCCCTGAGCTGCTGCCTGTGCCCAGCTCTGGCTTTGATGAATTGCTGAGCACTGGATCTGACAAACCTGGGCTTGGGGCTCTGCTTGCATCTCCAGGCAGAGTTAATATTTGAAGGCTGAGCACTCCCAAGCTGTGAGCAGCAGGTTGTGTTGGCTGCTCCTGGGGCAGGGAGGGCTCCCAGGCACTGCAGGGGAAGGCAGGAGGATGTTTGTCAGCACATCCAGCACCTGAATAAATCCCATTTCCCTGCCTGGATGGCTGGAAATGTAGTGACCCACTGAGATGATGCTGATCAGTGCAGACTGGTTTTTATGAATTTAGGACTTGCAGAGCAGGAGGAAGCACAAGATCCTGTGCATCCAACAGTATCCTAAGGGAGTTTTTCCCACTCCCAGTATTCAGTAGTGGATCTTGCCTGTATAAAAGATGCTGATCCCTTCCCAGGATTCTGCCCACTGACAGGCAGCATCTTAGAGCCCAAATCCCTGCTGATGTCCAAATCTCTGTCCTGCCCAGCACCAGGCCAACTTTGTTGGCTCTTGGCCAGGCTGCAGGTGCAGTCCTGTCCTCTCTGTTGTCACCTGCAGCCTGGAGCACAACCAACTTCTCTGACGTAGCAAAAAGCCCCCTCTGCCAGATCCAGAGGGGAAAAAGGAGCAGGACATTTAATTTAACATCCCCATTCCCCCAGGCAGCCTTTGTGCTGCTCAGGGCCTGAGTGACTGCTGCCAAGCTGGCCACATCCCAGCCAGTGAAGTTGTGAATAACTCACCTCCAGGGAGGGACCCCTCCAGCATCCCCCTGTCCCTGCAGTGCCACCACCACCCCACGGGAGCTTCAGCTCCTCTGTGCACCCCCAGTGCGTGCCTGGTTGTTGTTTTCAGCTTTTCTTGGAAGAAAAGCCAGCATCTATCAGTGATACAGATCTTTCTTGGGTTGCCTAGGCAGAATATTTTGCATTTTTGCTGTATGAGCTGATTCTCTTTTATTGATCCAGAATCCAAGGGTGGGAGCAGCTGGCAATTGATGACTGGTTCCTGCTGTAGGCTCCATTTTCCCTGAAGAAAAGGGAAGCAAAGGAAAGAACTTCAGTGAAATCAGCATTTTCAAAGCATTGCTAACACCAGGATTTGCAGGGATGCAGGTTGAGCAAGGCTTCAGCAGCACCAGCCTTCTTACATCACGTCTGGCATTTGCTGAAAAATTGTCTAAAATTAAGGGCAAAACTTCCTCTTTTCTTCTTGCAGACGACCCACACAGACTCTCCTTCCCTCTCTCTCCCATGCCCACTTAGAAAACTCGAGGAGAAAATGGGATATTTCCCTTTTGTTTAAATTTTATTTTTCTTTTTATTTATTTTATTTCTCATTTTATCCTTTGCTGCGCTCCACAAGCTCTCTGGGGAAGGACCAGCAGCCTGAGGCTCTGCAGCAGAAGCCACTCCAGTCCCTCCCTGTTTAAACCTTTGCATTTAAACCTAAGTTTAAACTTTTGCATTTAAACCTACACCTTGCTATTTGTTTGCATTGAAGTAACTCCTCCTTTGAACAGCTCTTGGCAGTGGTGTGGGACATAACCCCAGATATTTACAGTTCCTCTACAGCAAAAGAGCAACTAGAACATCTGAAACGAAACTAAAAACTGAGCAGAATTTCCCATTTCCTTGGCTCTTTGGATCTCACATTTCTTCAGCACAGGCTGATTTTTTCCTCCATCTTCTGCTCAGGTGGGATTCCTGCTGATGGGACGTGAATGTCACCCCATCCTTTGGTGCCAGGCAGTTTGGGAAGAGCTGCTCATGCAATGTTTGTGAGAAATACTTCAGAATTGAATGTATTAGGGAGAGAAACAGATCTTGGCTGGACTGACGTGACAAGATCATTGTCTGCAGCCAGCTCTGCTTTAGTGGCAGTTTGAAGCTTCAGACCAAACCTTGTGGAGGAGCTGGAGGGGCAGAGGGAGGACCAGGACCCATGGTGGTGGTTCTGTGCCCAGGATGGACTCCAGGAACATCAGAGCACTAAATACAGCATCTGTGCTTGCTCAGCAGCTCCAGGCCTGAGGGGAGGTGTGAAATTCAGTCCCAATCAGCACATTAGCAACGCTTCCTGAGAATTCCAGCATCCCTCTTTTCCCTGGTTTATGTCTGGAGAAGGTAATGAAATTATCAGGGGGGGAAATAGAACATTTATACTGGGCTGAACTCCTCCTCTGCCTCCCAGCAAAGCTCACCAGTGCTTGTAAAAGCTTCCAAATACAAAGAGCACCACACAAGTGTAAATATTGGAGCTTTTATTTGCTTGGATTTAATAAAAACCCCAAAGAGCTGTTTGGTGTGTAGAGGAAATGCTGCTCCTGGGACACCTGTTCAAACCAGTAAAGCCAGAATGCCTCTGGTCATGAGGAAAAGAGAGGGAAAATGTTTCCTGGGGAAAATGCACCCAGGCAGGAACCTCCCCAAGGGGCTTCAGCTCGGGGTTCACAGTGTGGCCATGGTATTGCCACTCACAATTCTTTTTTTTTTTTGCAAATTCTACCCAAAATCTCCTCCAGAAAGGGTGATGCTCTTATTACCAAGACCTCAAAGTTCTCCTTCCCTCGCTGCTGTTTCCTGCAGGTCTCTTAAAGCTTTTAAAGGAGCTGGATTAATAAAATATGCTCCATCTCTCTCGTGGGCACATTTTAAATTAATCATGGCGATCCTGCTGTCAGTTCACGCTGGAACAAACCAGTCCAGTGCACCCAGTCCTCGTGTCCCCAGCCCGTGTGTCCCTGTCCAGCCTGTCCCCAGCCCGTGTGTCCCCAGCCCATATGTCCCATCCTGTTTGTCCCCATGGCCCGCTGGTCCCTGTCCCGTGTGTCCCTATCCCTGCTGTCCCCATGTCCCTCCTGTCCCTGTCCGTGTGTCCCTGTCCCTGCTGTCCCCATGTCCCTCCTGTCTGTGTCCGTGTGTCCCTGTCCCTGCTGTCCCCATGTCCCTCCTGTCCCTGTCCGTGTGTCCCTGTCCCTGCTGTCCCCATGTCCCTCCTGTCCCTGTCCATGTGTCCCTGTCCCCATGTCCCCTGCTGTCCCCATGTCCCTCCTGTCCCTGTCCCTGCTGTCCCCATGTCCCTTCTGTCCCTGTTCGTGTGTCCCTGTCCCTCCTTTCCCCTTCTGTCCCCATGTCCCTCCTGTCTCTGTCCGTGTGTCCCGGTCCCTGTCCGTATGTCCCTGTCTCTGCTGTCCCCATGTCCCTGCTATCCCCATGTCCGTGTGTCAAGGTCCCTGTCCCTGTGTCCCTATGTCCCTGCTGTCCCTGTGCGTGTGTCCCTGTCCCCATGTCCCTCCTGTCTCTGTCCGTGTGTCCCTGTCCTTCCTGTCCCCTGTGTCCCCATGTCCCTTCTGTCCCTGTCCGTGTGTCCCTGTCCCCTGGTGTCCCTATGTCCCTGTCCGTGTGTCCCTGTCCCTCCTGTCCCTGTCCGTGTGTCCCGGTCCCGCAGCCCCCAGGGGAGCCGGCAGGGGGCGTGCGAGGGCCGCGCAGCCGGGGGCAGCTGCGGGACACAGGGGGGACACACGGACAGGGGACACACGGACAGGGGACACACGGACAGGGGACAGGGAAGGGACACAGGGACAGGCGACACAGGGACGGGACAGGGGACACGGGTAGGGGACACACGGACAGGACACGGGGGGGACACACGGACAGGGGACACACGGACAGACGACACAGGGACGGGACAGGGGACACATGGAGGGGACACGGGTAGGGGACACGGGCAGGGGACACGGGCACCTTCCCCTGACCCGCCCCTTCTCCCCGGTCCCTCCGCCGCTGCCGCCTCCGAGCGCCCCCGGAGCGAGCCCAGCGCAGGGCGGGGGTGACACGCGGGGAGCCATGGCTCCCCCAGAGCCGGATCCTCATCCCCTCCTCCGGGCACCCGGAATGGGTCTGGGCCCGCCACGGGATGGAAACCGGGCTGCAGCCACCGGCAGGAGAGGGACTGACAGCCCTGGAGCCTGCCAGGTGTGTGGGGAACGGGATGGGATGGGATGGGATGGGATGGGATGGGATGGGATGGGATGGGATGGGATGGGATGGGATGGGATGGGATGGGATGGGATGGGATGGGATGGGATGGGATGGGATGGGATGGGATGGGATGGGATGGGAGAAGAGAGAAGAGAGAAGAGAAGATCCTAAATGGGAAGGGAACCACAAGGATCATTCAAGCCCAGCACAGAGCCAACAATCCCACCCTGGCAGTGCTGTCCAAGCCCTCCTGGAGCTCTGGCAGCCTTGGGGTCGTTCCCTGGGGACCTGGGCAGTGCCCAGCACCCTCTGGGGGAGGAACCATTCCTGATATCCAGCCTGAGCCTCTGCTGACACAGCAAGCTGTGTCTGCCACTGCCCCCAAGGTGACAGAAAGCCCGGGGCGGGGAGCCTGGCAGTGACACGAGCTGCACCCAGCCTCTTCCTTCCTCCCTTCTGCAGCGCTGGGCTGTGCTGGGGGCACAGACACCAGCGTGAGGAGCACATCTCAGAGTGCTCTCCAACAGCTTCTCCATCCCCGAGGCTCCTCAGGGCGTCCTGCAGTGCACTGGGACCAGCAGGATGCTCTGGGCAGCTTTTTGGCCACTCTGCTGCCCTGCAGCCTCACACCTGGCTGGGTGTGTGCTGACCCCGGACCTGCCGGGGCTGCTGGTGTCACCTGTGCCTGGGAACCGTCCCCTCTCACCTGAGGCTGCATTTCAGCCCCCTCAGCCAGCCCCGGGCTCTGCCCTCCGGGCAGGATGTGTTTCACAACCCCTGCCTGGTTTGTGCCTCTGTTGCTGTAGATACCAGCAGCTTCTGCCTCGGTGTGTTTGCTTGTTTTTCTCATCTTTGTGCTGCCTGACAGACACAAAAACTGTAGAAACACATAAGTCCAGGGTTTCCAAAGGAAGCTGTGGTCGGAGATGTGCAAAGAAATGTCAGTGGTGGAGAGTTACACTTGTGGTTAGTGACTGTTTATTTGTTTTGCTAAGTAGAAGCAGGTGTCACAGAGGGGATTTGGGGAAAGAGGAGAAGGGCTGTGCTGCTCAGAGGCTTGAAAACCTCCTCACCAGGGTTAACTGCTGTTTTCAGACACAAGCAGCAGAATGCAGGCAACAGGGAGAAGGATTTTGCTCCAGTCTTTCAACACAAAGATTAAAACCTTTCAGCTTTCTCCTTTCATTTTCATTTTGTGTGTTACAACTTGAGAACCTTATTATCAAGGACTGCACAGAGGTGATAGTGAAGCAGCGACAGAAACCCCAAATGTGTTCACCAAAACCTCTAAAAGTGCTCAAGGAGAGCCACGAGAGGTTATTTAAATGCCTCAGGGTGCTGCTGCAGGGTTGAAGTACAATTTATGCAGGAAACTTTGTGCATTTAAAGGGTTACTCTCTGCCATTGACTACAGACTATTTTAGAATTTACTGTCTGACAAGGAACTACCAGTGCACTAAAAATTCTTCTCTGGAAAGCTAATGTTTGTATCTCTTGGCTGCCACTGGTTGCTAGCATGATGCTCAGTGTTTGGTGTGTGCTGAAGCTGCCTGTATCCAGGAATGTTTGTCTTCATCACTCTTGAATGCTCCTAAATCCAGGCTGGGGAGTGCTCTGGGATCTGCCCAGGGAGAGCAGACCAGTCTGGCTGCATCTCAGGCACTTCATGATGTTCAGGAGAAAATGCCTTGAATTTAATTCAAGTTATTTACATAGTTTCTCTCTTTTTTTTTTTTTTTTTTTTTTTTTTAACTGAGGTTCACATTTTTAGTGGGTGCTTTGTGTGAGAGGTTTAATTTCCTGTGTCAGGATGTTATTTGTACTTGCTGTAACCAGAACTTGAGCAGGTTTCTGTTCTTTACCTATTTATAATTACTGCCACCAGGATTTGGGCAGGTTTCTGTTCTTTACCTTATTTATAATTATGGCCACCAGGATTTGGGCAGGTTTATGTTCTTTACCTTATTTGTCATTATTGCAACCAGGATTTGGGCAGGTTTCTGTTCTTTACCTAATTTATAATTATTGTAACCAACATTTGGGCAGGTTTCTGTTCTTTACCTTGTTTATAATTCTTGTAACCAGGATTTGGGCAGATTTATGTTCTTTACCTTATTTGTAATTACTGCCACCAGGATTTGGGCAGGTTTCTGTTCTTTACCTTATTTATAATTACTGCACCAGGATTTGGGCAGGTTTCTGTTCTTTACCTCATTTATAATTACTGCCACCAGGATCTGGGCAGGTTTCTGTTCTTTACCTCATTTATAATTATTGCCACCAGGATTTGGGCAGGTTTCTGTTCTTTACCTTATTTATAATTATTGTAACCAGGATTTGGGCAGGTTTCTGTTCTTTACCTTATTTATAATTACTGCCACCAGGATTTGGGCAGGTTTCTGTTCTTTACCTCATTTATAATTACTGCCACCAGGATTTGTGCAGGTTTCTGTCCTTTGCCTCTCCCAGGCAGGACACTTCCTGCTCTGTGCTGGCAGATTGACTCCCCTGTACCTGGGCCCCAAATCAGGCTGACAGGGCACATTTCCCACTGTGCACAATTTTCAGGGCTAATTTTTGCTCTCAGCTTTCCAGATCTGCTTTTGTTCTTCCTTCCTGCCCTCACATACTGTGAGCAATTAACTCCTGTAAAACACGTGAATTTTGCTATTAAAAGTCCACAGCAGAGCACATCCAGGTGCATCTGAAAAATCCCTCCTTTGAAATGGAGCCTCTTATGCATTTTGGTATTTACTGCTATTGTTTCCTTGGTGCACAGAGCAGAATTTGACAAGGTTTATGTCCAGTTCCACTTTGCACCCTGAGCAGTTTGAACCAGGGGCTTTGAACCAAGGGGAGCTCCACAGGTGGCTCAGGGTCAGCGCCTCATCCTTGAAGACAAACACAGAGGTTGGGATTCTTGACTCATTCAAAGCTGTGCAAAGAAATAAAATGAATAGAAAAGGTGAATAAAACCCTTTGAGATATGGCACCGCCTGTGTAGCTCTGGGGAGGATGGGGGTGCCTCCATGAAAACACTTGAGGGGGGGTTGTATTTAATTTTTGGGGTGATCTGGGTTTGATTACTTGGGTTTGCACCTGGGTTTGCTGTAAGTGCTGCTGGGGGCTGGATTCACCTGCTGGGTTCTTTGTGATATTCACAGAATCACAGAAGGATGAGGCTGGAAGAGACCTCAAAGATCGAGTCCAACTTAAAATTATATTGGCCAAAGCTGGGGAAGGCTCTGAGCTCTGGAGGCAGGAGAAGAAGGGCAGAAAAAGGGAGAAGACACAGATAAATTCCCTTTGTAAGGTGCAGTTTGTTTAATTTATTTCTCATCTGGGTGGGGAATTGCTGAGCAGGGGGAGCTGAGCAGGGGCAGCGAGTCTCTGTGGCACGGCATTGGGCAGAAAAGGGCCAATAAAGAGAGTTTGTCCCCAGTGTCACCCACTGTCACCCTGGTGGGGCCAGCCCTGCAGGGTTTGTGGCCCCGATAGCCCCGGGCCAGGGCAGGGCTGTGCCTGCCCGGGGCTGATAAGGCTGATAAGGCTGATAAGGCTGTGGCAGCAGCCCTGGGTGTGAGGATGAGCTGGCCCAGGGAGTGTCTGGGGCTGTGCTGGGTGCAGGCACGGTGAGCTGGGGGCTGGCAGCACCACCAGGGGAAGGGAGTGATTTCAGGGCAGGCAGGGAGCCCGCACCTGTGGGGAGGAGATGGCTCTGCTGGGGCTCCTCCCCAAGCTGTTGCTCCCTGTTCCCACTTTCCCAGCGCTGCAGGGCTTGGAAAAAGCTGGCTTGTCCCCCTGCCCTGCTTTTGTAGGAGCAGCAGAGGAACATCCCTTCCTGCACCCACAGGGCTGGGGATGTGCTGAAGGTCAGGGCTGCATCCCACCCTGCATCCCCAGGGATTCATCCCACCCTGCATCCCCAGGGATTCATCCCATCCTGCATCCCCAGGGATTTATCCCACCCTGCATTCCCAGGGTTTCATCCCACCTGGAGCAGGAGTGGCCGTGTGTGTCACAGTGTCCTCACAGCGTCACTGTCACCGCTGAGCTCTGGCTGCCAGGGCCAGCTCTGGCCAGGACACAGAGCCATGGGAAGGTCACTGCCAGCAGGGGAAGGGGCCAGGGACCTGTGGGGGTCTGGGCAGCCAGAGGGCTGGGTGAGTAAAGGCTCCAGTGGCAGGAGTGTCCCGGGGGCAGCATCAAATTGGGGACCTTTCTGTGGATGCTCATCCATCATTGCTTTGTTCCGTCTTTAATCTCCAGTTCATCCCATTAATCTCCAGTTCATTCCATTAATTTCCAGTTCATCCCATTAATTTCCAGTTTAAGCCACTGAGGGAGCCCTCCCCTCCCATCAGCACAGTGAGGGGAGCTGGGTTGTTCCCTCCATCCCCAGGGCAGGGGTTGGGAGGGTGCTCAGCAGGAGCATCCCCCTGCCCTGTGCATGGGGGGATGGAGATGGGAATGGAATGGAATGGGAATGGAATGGAAATGGGAATGGAATGGGAATGGAATGGGAATGGTGGGAATGGAATGGGAATGGAATGGGAATGGAATGGAAATGGTGGGAATGGAATGGGAATGGTGGGAAGGGAATGGGAATGGAAATGGTGGAAATGGCATGGGAATGGAATGGAAATTGTGGAAATAGAATCGAAATGGTGGAAATGGAATGGAAATGGTGGGAATGGAAATGGTGGGAATGGAAAGCCCCCCAGCCAGCCCCAGCAGTGCCTGTCCCCTGCCACGCTCAGGTGGAACTCCACCAAAGCCCTTTGCTCTTCATTGCACAATTTGGGTCTCGTTTTGCCACACGTGAGAAATAAAACCACCTGTCCTATCACAGCAAAAGCCAAGAGCCCAGAGGTGTTTAAAACCCCTCCTGGGGATAACTTTCCACGGCCCAAGCCCAAAGTGGTGGGGATTGAAGTGGCCCAGAGGAGCACAGGGGCAGAGGGGAGGCAGCAGCAGGAGCACAGGGTGATGCTCTCAGCCCACCTCGCTGCTCCCAGGCTCTTTGTGGGGCTTGGGGCTGCTCCTCTGCCTGTGGCCAGCACCCAGCAGTGGAAGCAGCAGAAAAAGCCTCCCCAAGATGAATGAAAGCTCTGACAAAGGGAGCGAGGGGAACCATTGTCTCCTTGGCCTTCTCCTCGCAGCGTCTGCGTGTAATGAGACTTTTGGTTATGCTTGTGGCTTCTGTGACAAAGCTGTGATTTAAGGGCTGTCTGCTCCGAGGCAGAGCTGCTCACACAGCCCAAAGTGCTAGTGAGTAATATTTTACCACAAATTGTTGTAACTGGAGCTCGACGACTGCACTAGGAAGGGGGGGGGGGGGGGGGTTGCATTTGATTTATTGGATGACTTAGTGCAATTTGCAGAGTGAGCTTTGTGCTGGTGTGGCTGTGGGATTGCAAATCCAGCAAGTAAAAGTCCATGGGAATGGGGCTGGGGAGGGGAAGTCTCCGTGGTTTGCTGCCACCATGTCCAGAGGAGGAGGCCTGGATCTGCAGGGGGCACAGGGGTGCCAAGGCAGCTTTGGGGACCAACAGCAGCTGGGCATGGCCTGGAGCCCTCCCCGTGTGTGTGTCCATGGAACCACAGAATGGAACCATCAAGGTTGGGAGAAACTCCAAAATCGAGCCCAGCCTTTGCTCAAACACCACCTTATCACCAAACAGAGCAGAGTGCCACGTCCTGCTGCTCCTGGGACACCCCCAGGGATGGGGGCTCCAAACTTCCCCTTCCCATGGAGAAATCCATCCTGGATTTCTTCCTGTCTTTTAGCATCTGGTGTAAATCAGCCCCTCTGGGCAAGCAGCGCCTGCTCAGCCTCCAAACCCAGCCACAATCCAGGGGACGCTTTCCTAAACCTGAGATTTTTCCTAAACCTGAGACCTTTCCTAAACCCAAGACCTTTCCTAAACCCAAGACTTTTCCTAAACCTGAGACCTTTCCTAAACCCAAGACTTTTCCTAAACCCAAGACTTTTCCTAAACCTGAGAGTTTTCCTAAACCTTAGACCTTTCCTAAACCCAAGACCTTTCCTAAACCTGAGACCTTTCCTAAACCCAAGACTTTTCCTAAACCTGAGACCTTTCCTAAACCCAAGACTTTTCCTAAACCCAAGACTTTTCCTAAACCTGAGACCTTTCCTAAACCCAAGACTTTTCCTAAACCTTAGACCTTTCCTAAACCTTAGACCTTTCCTAAACCCAAGACTTTTCCTAAACCTGAGACCTTTCCTAAACCCAAGACTTTTCCTAAACTTGAGACCTTTCTTAAACCCAAGACTTTTCCTAAACCTGAGACCTTTCCTAAACCCAAGACTTTTCCTAAACCTGAGACCTTTCCTAAACCCAAGACTTTTCCCAAACCCGAGACTTTTCCTAAAGCCAAGACTTTTCCTAAAGCCAGCCTGTGAATCACCCTCAGGAAGAGTTTTGAGGAGGAAGGAGGTGTGGAGGGCTGGCTGCTGCTGGGCTTGCATCACGGTGAGAATTCAGGTCATGTTTACTACAGGCAGCTGGAACACGATGATCTCAGATGGTAACAAGTAACATCTGAGGGGACGAGTTAAAACATTCAAGCTGTTTTGTAAGCACCTACTTTGCTTTCTTTCCAAGCCCAGTTTGGCTATTTGCAAGGATTCATTTGTCCCCTTAAGAACCTGGTGTCATCTTGCTGAAATAAGTGAAAAAGAACAAGAGATTCCCCTTCTTTTTAATTTCAAATGGAAAAATGGTTTTGTCCTTTTTTTGTTGTTGTTGTTCGGCTGGGTTTGTGTTGTTTTGGTTTTTTTCTTAAAAAAGGGCCCCAAAACAGCAAAAAAAGCCCCACAGTCCAGCTTCCTTTCTGCTTCAAGGACAGATACCTGTGGTCTGAGGGCTCCTGGCCTCTTGCAAGCTGACCTTGTGTAATTTCCTCTATTTACATTTGGCCAGCACTGGCCTCATTGACTACAAGAGTTTATACAACCCCTTTGGAGAGGAATACCAGGGATTGCTGAGGCACGTCCTGCCCACATTCCCCTATTTACTGTGCTCCTAAATAGATGTACAGTGCTACTGAATAAATACCTCCTTATCCTATTTTGTTCTTGCTTTAATGCCTTTGTGCCAGGACAACACAGAAGGTCACAGGCAATTAATTTAAACCAGGTGGGAAAAATGACTTTTAAAATCCTTCTGTGCAGGGGAGACATCTGATAGCGCTCCAGTTAAATGCTCTTTTATTTACATGAACTGTGTGCAGGCTTTGTAATGCCCTTTTTTTGGGGGGTTGTTTTTGAGGAAACTGTTGCAAACAATGTTTGTTCGCTGCTGTCAGCGAGCCAGAGGCGAATTTGGAGGCAGATTATCTTCCCTGGACTTTGGTGCTGGCTGGTCCGAGCCTGCAGGGCTCATTCTGCAAGCAGAATGGAAACAGCTTGTACCTAATGCACATCAGCGTGGCGATGATCCCTCGGCAAGCAGGGCATTTGCAAACCCAGGGCGTGCCCTGGGATTTGGGACGTGGCAGCGCTGCTCCTGGCAGGCTTTGGGATGCTGGACAGGGCAAATCAAGAAATTAGGATTGAGGGAGAGGAAGTTGCTCTTTATTACTGAGTGGCTTTTGAGGGGGGAGGGGGTTAAAGTTATTTTTTTCTGATACACGAGTGGCTCAGCCTGGCATGGATATTCAGCAATTCAGCCATGATAAAATAATGACAGGATTGTGTGCCCCGGGAAGGCACGAGGGGAACGCTCCCAAGGGCCACAACTCGGGCACCAGGAGAGAAAAAGGCTCCCTGTAATCAGGGCTGAGGGTCACAGGAGCACCTTGAGGTCAGCACTAACCCACAGCCTGCTTCTCCAGGGACAGCAGGAGTGGCATGTGACAGCTCCCCCTGCAACCCAGGGATGCAGGACAGGCAGAGGATATGAAGCTTCTTCGCTGTCTTTATTATTAAAAAAAGAAGAAAAAAAAAAACCCAAAAAAAAAGGAAAAAGTTTATTGCAAATCTCAGTGTTTAAGAGTATTTCCAGAGTCCACTTTGTTACAAACAAATCAGTAAATCCTGCTTGTGCTGTGCCCTCACACACACACACTCACCACTCGCTCCCCTGCTCGTGCCACGACGCAGACAGGAACAGAAACGGACTGTGAGGTCAGTGACAAACAGAGCATTTGATCTGGATTGGAAACTTGGCAATTCAAAAAAAAAAAAAAAAAGGAGAAAAAAACCCCAAACTTAATACAGTAGAACCTCGCAAATCTGCAGAACAGGGAGCTTCCACACACACATGCAAAACCTGGAGGCCTTAATTCCACTTCCAAGCAGTTGTAATAGCAAAGTGCTGTAGTGAGGTCTCATTTCACAAAGACTTCAACAACCTTACAAGATAGGCTACAGAACATTTACCAAAACGCTTGAAGTATCATAAATTAACAATAAATTAAAGGTACATCGTAATGCAACGTGGCTATTTGTTCACTGGTCACCGATTCACACGACTCTAGTTTCTCTGTAAGGATCTTCCAGTCCTGGGTGCAACGCAGCGAGGTTCTGCTGGCCGTGATAAAGTGCTGAGGCAGAGGAAGGACACGAGACCGCAGGTCCCGGGCAGTGAGGATGAATTGCTCCAGCCACTTGGTTGCAAGAGTGCCTGTTTCTTTTTATTTTTTTCTTTTCCTTCTTTTTTTTTTTCTATTTTTTTTTAATTTTTCTTTTTTTTTTTTTTTTTTGGACATCTAAGACAGAAAAAAACAAACCAAGCACCTTCCCAAAAAGAGGTTGTTCTTTTTTTTTCTTTTTTTTTTTTTTTTCCTCCTTGTACAGATTGTCCCACATTTCTATGGCTGGTAAAACACAGACAGGTCAGTGTAGCAGTTAATGGATGATGCCACTTCCACTTAAGTACACAGAAATGGTGGTTTGGGGTTTCTTTTCCCCCCAAACCAGAACAGACTTGTTTGATTTGTCCCCCTGAGTTGCCTAGAGGCGAGAAGATGCATATAGGTGGGGTAAGCAAGCTCGTGTCACTGTGAGCAGGAATCTCTCCCATTAAGACTGAATGAACAGCTCAAATGCTGCCTTTTATCCTTCCCTTCGTGCACAGGCTCCACTGCATTTCTCACTGGAGTCAGCAGCAAAAACAAGCCCCTTGCTGACTCTAGGGCAGAGCTGGGGAAGGGGTGCAGCTCAGCCCGGCCGCCCCAGCAGCCGTGGTGGCAGAGGGGCAGGGGAAGGTCCTGGGGGGGCCACAGCAGCTGGGGCTGCAGCAGAGATTTCCTTGTGCACCTGTGAGCCAAGGTTTTGGGTACATTAAGACATCCTGGGCCAATTCCTCCCTGTGGGGTGGGCTGGTTCCAGCAGCCGTGCCAGGTCCCTGGGCACCAGCTGAGCCTTTTTCCATGGAAAGAGATGCTGGATCTGTAGTTCATTTTTTTGTTGGTTTTTTTTTTTCCTTTTTAAATAATTGGGTTACTTAAGACTTACCTATTAAAAACAGCTACACTTTATGCTGTAAGAGTAATTTTCCCAACAATTTCACAAGCAATACAAGATAGGCATTGAAGAGATTGATGTAAGGACAGCTTTCCGTTACGCAGAAGATCATTTTTCCTCTCCAGTTATTTAAGCTAACCTCCTTTAACAATCTCAGAATAAATTAATAAATACTAGTTAAATTAGAAACAGTACATCAGGTCCGACTATCGACAGAAAACAGTTCTAAGGATCCCAGTTGGGAGAAGAAAAATGATCTTATGAAATATGTGCAGTAATAACTGGCCATAAAGACACACGGAGCCTTTGATTTCCCAGCATTATGTGACATTCAAGTTAAGATCATTAGCAATGGTTTCTAATTGTCAGCTATCTAGCCTGGCCTCCTCCAAGCTAAAAGGTGAGTCTGTGTCCCTCCAGAAGAAGATTCAGTTGGCTACTGGTGGTGTATGAAATGCTCCAGTTCGTATCACGGGGTCTGTGTGGAATTTGTGGTAGGGGATGGGTGACAGTCAGAGGCTGAGCTGCTTCTGCTGTTGCTGTTGTCAGTATTTATGGATCAGTTGGACCTTTACCTATGCTTGTTATCAGGAAAGCAAGTGTGCATCACATCTTCATGCTAGACAGAAGTTATTCTTATGTGACTATCCGTATTTTCTAAGGAGCTTTCCATTGTTGGTTAAAAAAATTCTGTCTAATATTTAAAAAAAAAAATATTGTTGGTAGCAACTGTTCACATTTAAAATTTCACATTCTTTTTAGAATGGAGTTTTAAAACGTGGAGCAGAGCTGACATTTCCCCCAGCCTTACACTGAGCACATTAGATGGAGAAGGAACAGGGTTTTTTATACCACGCTGTCAGAGCCTTTTCCTGAATTTTCTGCTTTTCCAATATCCATGTCTATAAAGTCATCTGGTAGTTCTGGTGGTGGCCCTGCCGTGCTCTCCTCCACCTGCTGCTGCTGCTGCTGCTGCTGGTGGCACAGCCCAGTCTTGCACGGCCTCACCAGGGCCAGGAACACGGCCCCCAGGACCATGCCAGCAGCACAGGAGTAGAAGGCTGAGCTGTAGTTCTTTGTCGTATCCACTAAGACACCTGAAAAAAACATTTACAGCAGTTAGCCACAGCCCACTCCCCCCCTGCCCTGCCCTCCTGTAGGGCTTTAATCTGCATTTTATCTGTGGCCACGTTAAAAAAGTGACCCCATTGTGTTCTGGGGTACGCAGTGTCATCTCCAGGCCAGCCAGGAGCCCCTGGGCACTGCAGGGATGCTGAGCCCGAGATGCAGCAGGCATCTGTTTGTTCTGCCAGCCTTCACCTTCCTGCAGTGCGTGGCACAGGTACAGCGAGAGGGATTCGCCTCTGCTTGTGCCTGAAGTGGTGCCAGGTTTGGGTTTCTAACAGGATCAGGGGAGCACTGCAGTATTTCCCTTCCCTCTGAGGTTCCTCAGTGCCTCATCCGTGGGACTCTGCAGAGCTGCATTGCAGTCTGCTGGCTCTGGGAGACTCCCAGTAGTGGTTGCAGGGCTTTTAGGGGAGTGCTGGGATTAGTGCTGCCAGAATACCTTCCAGACAGAGATCAGCACCCGCAGCTGTCAAACACCTCCAAAACAAAAACCGAGCCCGAAGTTTGCGTTACCTGCAAGGGGTGGTCCAGCCAACCCAGCTAAGCTTTGAATGAAGACATAGACTCCAGCTGCAGAGGACATCCTCTCGATGCCAACCACGTCGTCTTCAGCCAGGAGGGGAATATGCGTGCCCGCCACCGTGCCGAGCATGAACCCAAAATAAACGCTACATATCATCAAGCCCCAGAATCCAGAGGCAAAAGGGAAGGCAACCAAGGCTACAGCCAGCAGGATGACGCAGATGAGCTCGATGTAGATCTTGCGGATGGGCTTCTTGTTGAGAAGCCAGCCTGCAAAAATCCTCCCGAAGACCTCGGCGATGGCCATGGCCGACAGGATGTAGGCGGAGTGGTCCTTGCCGATGCCCAGGCTGCGGCTCAGGGGGATGATGTAGAGGGAGGGAGCGAAGAAGCCCAGGGTTGCAAACAGGCCAAAGAATGCATAACAGATAAAGCTATAGTCTCTCATCACAGAGAAGTCCAGTAGTTTGGTTTTTGGTTCTGGAGGGGTGCTGTTATTGTCAACGGGGTTCTGTCCGTGTTGCTTTGGTTCTTCACTTTTCGGCTCTGCTTTGGTTTTTCCAGGCACATTGCTGGGTGAGGTAGTTATATCGACTCCTGAGTCTATGGACTCTATTGAGGTGCATGTTTGTTCGTTTTCAAGCATGTACTTTGTCTCTGTGGACTCCTCTGGAGGCTGTGCTTTCACTTCTTCCTGCTCTCTGATGACGATGGGGCGCAGCAGCGAGCCGCAGGCGGTGATGCCCAGCTGCAGCACCCCGACAGAAAGCATGCTGTACCTCCAGCCAATCTGCTCCTTCAGGGCCGTGATTGCTGGGGGAAGAGGAGAAGTGTAACTGGGAAAGCCTGCAGTCACACCAAGGAATTGAATTTACAGCCAGGGAAGGGACTGGAGATTCACCACTGGAGGGTTCCAGGCGCCTCTCAAAAAGGTTGAGCAGGGGTCCCTCTACCCAGGGGTCTGGCACCCGCTTTCCTCCCCTCTGCTGCAGCAGACAGAAGCTAAAAGCTGTGGCTTTTACCACCTGGCTAGCAGATGCCACCCTCTAGATAACCTTTTTTGAGGTCTCAGCAGGTCTGGGGACAAAGGTGGTGTTGTTTTCCAGTGAAGGAGGGCAAACTCAGAGCTTGAGTGTCCCTTCTCAGCTGTCCCCACCCTGAACCCAGCTAGCAGAGGAGTCTCCAAGCTCTGCTCAAAGGTGCACGTCACTGCCTAATTACCAGCCTTCCTTTGCACCCAAAGCAGCTTTGCAGGGAGGATTAGCCCAGAGCACACGAGCACAGCAAACCTCAAGGGCAGAGGTGACAGGGCTGTGACGCCTGGGCACAGGTCCCCAAAAGGCTGGAGCACTTTGGCAGCCCGCGCTGAGCACAAGCCCAGTAACCTTTAGGAGCAGTTCTGTGCACTGTGTGTTTTAAATAGCTGAAGTTTCTCGGGCTTATTTTTAGCCTGCCAGATCTATATAGGGAGCCCGGCGGGCTGCATATCAGCCAGGCATGTCCTGCACTGGCACACGGCACCGGGGGGGCTCGGGCAGTGTCACACCCACCCCTGGCACTGCTTGTCACTCTGCCTGCTGGGTGCCACGGCCGTGTGAGCCACCCCTTGTTGCTGGCCTCTGGCTGTTTGCTTGGGGAAAGGATCTGTGCCTCTGGCCCTCCCAGCACGTGGGCACTGTACCTGGTGCGAAGGAGAAGACGGCGAAACATTCCCCTGTAGATGCCACCGCTGTGACCAGCGAGCGCCTTTTGTCAAAATACTGTGATAAAATGGTGACAGTCGGGAGGAAGGAGAGGCAGTATCCCAGGCCTGTGAATAAATGCCAAAAATTGCCATAACAACAAGTAAAGGAGGGGGAAACACCGATGCAAGAACACGTTAAGTCGGCTTTCCCGGCGGTCATTACAGTATCATTTCGGCCAACTCAGCAAGTCACCCTGGAAGAAAATCATTGGGGAAACCAGAATGTTATTTTTTTGTAAATTGGAAGGGGGAAAAGAAAAGAAGAAAAAAAGAAAAAAGGAGAGTAAAAGCCCAAACCAAGAGACCCGGCCTCCCAAACCTGCTAGATATGCCTTGTGCTCCCAAACAGCCAGGGGGGTCCACTTTGAGGACCTCATCTGCTTTAAGTATTTGAGCCTGTAGCAACTGTTCCCCTAAGCAAGGCAAGCTCCTGGCCACGGACATGAACAGAACACCCAAGCCAGGCTGGAGAGGGGGAAAAGCATCAGGAGAAGAAACCAGAGACAGAGGGAGCATTAGAGGATTTGATCCCAGGCACAGCTTTGGTCTCCCCAGCCATCCCAGCTCATCAGAAGCCACCGGTGCTGCTGCAGGAGCTCAGGGCCGAGCGCAGGGCGGTGGCACAGGCACAGAGCCAAGCCTGGGGCCCATCCTCGCTGGGGCAGCAGCAGGGAGCACAGGCAGGGGACGGGAGGGTGGCTCACCGGAGACGATGCCGATGGTGACGTACATGTCCACCACGCTGCGGGCGAAGGAGGCCACGACCATGCCCGTGCTGACCAGCAGCCCCCCGGCCATCACCACCAGGCGGTGGCCGAAGCGGTTGCTCAGGACCGTCGACAGAGGAGCTGGAGAGGGAGAGAGCCGTGGTCAGCACCCACCTCAGCAACTTCACAGCCACCATCTCCTGCAGAGGCTCTCCTCCTGCTCCTGCCCGCGTCCCTGGGAGGTGCCACCTCCCTGCACAGCATCACCCTGGAGCCACTCTCGCAGCACAGCTCACAGCGTTTAGGACGTGCTACAAAATCACCAGAATGCACTTAAAGACAGGCACGTGGCAGCCTGGGACAAATCTCCAGCCACATGCCTGGATGCCACTGGATTTCAGCAAGGCTCAAGTTATTTCTAATCCTCTTCACTGCAGAGTTTGGTTTGAAAACTCTAAACTCTGGTTTTTGCCCCTTGCTGGTGAGACTTGAACAACTGGGTCAGGCTCAGCGACACGGACCCCGTTCCTGCACCACCCACAGAGAAGAGCTGGGGCTCAAAGGGGCTGCCAGGCTGGGACAGACATTTCTTGGCATTTGAGGAGCAGCCTCTGAGCTTTATGGCTGCGATTTAATTTGTAATGGAGCCATTAGAGGCACAGAAGTCACAGGTGCCAGGTCCTCGTGTGCTGAGTCAGCAGCAGCACTGCCCCTTGCCCCTGGGCCGAGCGCCTGCTCCTCTTACCTGTGAAGGTCTGTACAAACACACATATGGATATTATCCAGGATATCCTGCTGTTGGTCTCGTCAAAGCTTTCCATCAGGTCGTTGAAGAAGACTCCAAATGATTTTATGATGCCGTATGTCAGGGCTTCCACAACAAAGAATGCAAAGGCGACCGTCCAGCCCCATCCTCCGTCAGGCACTTTAGTATAAACGTTTGCAGAGGTGCACGGCATCTTTACAGCTTTGACCGTCATTTTGGATCTGGGAAAAGAGGGGACAGGCAGCCAGGCATCAGTTTAAGCTGAATTTTGCTGGAAGAGGCACAGCCTGGGAGCTGTAGCACCCCTAAGGCACCACGAGCCGGACCCTGTGCTGCCAAGCGTGGGAGTTGGGCCGGTGTTTCTGCCTCTGTCCCTCCGTGGGCTCCTTCCTGCTACTGCCCTGGGAGCCCAGCACCAGAAACTCACAGCTCAGCACCCGGGCGAGCTGTTCCCAGCAGCCAAGCCCGGGAGCTGGGAGCTGTCATCTGTCTGTCGGTGCACGGGGGCGGATGGATGCAGTTCGTGAAAGATCCACCGCGGAGCGGGGCTGGGCTGGAGGAGCCGCAGGAGCCCCCGGGGCTGGAGTCCCCAGCCTGGCTGTCCCCAAAACGGCAGCTCAGGGCTGCCCACACCTCAAAACGGGGGTGGGGACACCCCCGCTGCCACCAGCTCCCCTGCAGCCCTGGGCACCACTGCCACCTCCGGGGCAGGGGGGCTGGACGGGATCACCCCATAGGATACAGAGTGTCCTCAGCACTGCCCCGGCTCACCTGGGGGCTGTGGGGTGGCTTTGGTCCCACACGGAGCTCCCCATGGAACCCCAGCAGTGCCACTGCACGGGGGGGACAGCACCAGTGTCACAGTCGGGGATGGGGACACTGTGCTGGGGTCACCGCCACAGCTGCACAGGGGGGACAATGTCAGGGTTACAGTCCTGGGCTCACTGCCACAGCTGCAGGGGGTCCCACGGCGCCGGGGTCAGCACCCCACCCGTGCAGGGGGACAGTGCCAGGTCACTGCCACACCTGCATGGGGGGAGCACGGAGCCGAGGCCACTGCAGCACCACACGTGTGCAGGGGGACAGTGACAGGATCACCTGCACTGGGTGGGGGGGGGGGGGGCAGTCCTGGGCTCACTGCCACACCC
Organism: Fringilla coelebs; assembly: GCF_963513975.1. Lineage (NCBI taxonomy): Eukaryota > Metazoa > Chordata > Aves > Passeriformes > Fringillidae > Fringilla > Fringilla coelebs. The sequence goes on along the minus strand of NC_140045.1, from coordinate 2,619,308 downwards.
GCAGGGGATCCACTGTGCCATGGTCACCGCCACACCTGTGCGGGGGGACAGTGCAGTGCCGGGGGTCACCGCCACACCTGTGCGGGGGGACAGTGCAGTGCCGGGGGTCACCGTCGCACCCGCGTGGGGGTGCCAGCGCCGGGGTCACCGCCGTGGGACACAGCGCGGGGTCAGCCCCGGCGCTGGCTCCCGGCCGGGCACGGCGCGGTGGCCGCCCCGTGTGCCGCCCCGTCCCGCCCGGACCTGCGGCTCGGGCGTGCGCTCCCCCCGCGCCGCCGTCCTCGGCAGCCACCCGGCATTTCCCTCCTCCATTTTAGACTCGGCTCCTCGGCTCCGCGCTCCGAGCCCCGGCCGCAGCCCACCGCGGAACCCGGCACGGCGGAGCAGGCGAGTGCGCGGCGCCGGCCCCGCGGGAGCCCACGCCGGGCTGCGAGCCCACGCCGGGGGTCCCCGAGCGGGGCGAGGGGGTCCCCAGGGCCCGCAGCCCCTCCCGCGGTGCCGCATGGCGGGTGCGCGGCTCCCGGGGGATCCGCTCCGCCAGGGATGGAGCGAGGCGTGGGCTCCTGCATCCCTCCCTGCGGTGCTGCCGCGCCGGGCTCTGCTGCAGCCGGGCAGGGCGAGGGGCACGGGCGGGACCCCCGAACTTTGTGGGAAGTGCCTGGACACCCCCCGAGAGAGGGGACGGGGCTGCCACGAATTCCTGTGTCACTGCTCGGGGAATAAGGGGGGAAAAAGCAGATCGGGAGGAAGCACGCTTAGGGAACAGAAAAAAAAAAAAATAATAAGGGAAGGAAAAACAACCCAGCGAAACCGCAAACCTGGGCGTATGTTCTGTACATTTATAGATTAAAAGAAATAATGATGGCCGGGGAAAAAATTGAAAATGAAGAAGCCGGAGCGCAGGGGCCCGGCGTGGCCCCCCCTTCCCTGCATCACTTTCCCAACATTTCAGCCCTGATTCCTGCATCGCCGGGGCCGCGGGCTAAAAATACAGGGATGCGGGCGAGGGGAGGTGGGGAAGGAAAACGCTGGAAAAAACGAAAAAATAACGTTAAAAAGCGCTCTAAAAGAGGGGGGAAAAAAATTTAAAAAAAAAAAGGGAAACAAAGCCCTCCCCCACCCAGCTCCCCCGGAATCCCCGGGCAGGAGCCCCACTCACCCGGTGCTGCGGCGGGGTCAGGGGCTGCCCATGGCCCGGGAGGGCGAGCGGGCGACCCTCGGCGAGGAGGCGGCCCCGCTGCCCGCCGGCCTCCGGCCGCTGCTGCTCCCGCTGCCCGCGGCGGCGGCTGCTGCTGCTCGGTGCTCGCTCGCAGCCCTTTTATACCGGCTGGAGCCGGTCTCCGCCGGCGGCTCCGCAGCGCCCATGTGCGCGGCGCCGGGCCCGGCTCGCCCAGCGGCGGCACCGCGTGTGCGGGAGGGGCGGTGCAGGGGCGGCCCCGCGGGCTCCGGAGCATCCCCGGCAGCCCCCGCAGCCCCCGGCCCGCACCTGCCCCGCACGGCGAGCTCCGGCAGGTGCGGGGCCCGGAGCGTGCCCGGGCTGCGGGGCGCGGAGCATCCCCGCGGTGCGGGTGGGATGCGGGGCGCACATGCCGGAGCCCCCCCGTCCCCCCCGGTGGTTTTGTCCCCTCCGAGCTTTGGGTGCCCCTTGTTTGTGTTTTTCAGGACAAAAATCTCCTTTACTTGTGTTTCGACGGAAAAATGTCACTCTGGGTTGTATTGTTAGGGGAAGCCACTTCCTTTAGTTGTATCTTTAGGGAAAACCTCCTTTCCTTTAGGGAAAATCTCGTTTCGTTGTAATTTTAGGGGAAAAACATCTCCCTTGGTTGCATTTTTAGGGCAAACGTTTTCCTTGCTTGAATTTTTAGGGGGAACCATCTCTCTTGGTTGTATTTTTAAGGGAAAACATCTCCCTTAGTTCCTTGGGGTTTTTTAGGGAAAAACCTGTCCCTTAGTTGTATTTTTGTGGAATACATTTCCTTTAGTTGCATTCCTAGGGGAAAAACATCTCCCTCAGTTGAATTTTTAGGGAGAACTGTCTCTGCCAGTTGCATTTTTGGGGAAAACATCTCCCTTGCTTATCTTTTTTGGGGGAAATCATCTCCTTTAGCTGGACTTCTAGGGAAAAACATGCCCTTTTGTTGCATTTTTAGGGAAAAACATCTCGTTTAGTTGCATTTTTTTTAGAGAAAAACATGTCCCTTGGTTGAATTATAAGGGGAAAACTTTTCCATTGGTTGCATTTCCTAGGGGAAACCAACTCCTTAGTTGGATATTTAAGGGAAAACCTGTCCTTTATGTAGGAAGCTTAAAAAGTAGGGATTTGTGAGTCAAGCAGAGCAGGAGTGATCAACTCACCACTTACAGGCACGGGGAGGGAGGGAGCAGGGGTTCAATTATCCTAAAATCACAGAACATCCTGAGCTGGAAAGGACCCACAGGGATCATGGAGTCCAAGCCCTGGCTGTGCACAGACACCCCAAAAACCCCACAGTGTCCTTGAGAGCGTTGTCCAAGCTCTCTGGGAGCTCTGGCAGCCTCAGCCGGCTGCTGCTGCTCCTGCTCTCCGTGTGCTGGGCACGGATGGATGCTGCCAGGAGGATTTGGAGTCTTGCAGCATCCCTTGTGGGTTTTTTGGTGTCTTGCAGCATCTCTTGTGGGTTTCTGCCTGCAGGGAACAGCAGAGGGCTCAGAGTGGGTGGGTGAGCATCCTTCTCACCTGGCCCAGGAGCCCACCACCGTGTGCTGGGTTCATGTGGAACCTGCTGCTCCTGGTTCATCCCCCTGGAAAAAGCAGCCAGGTTAAAATGTCCCTGCACTGCAAGGGCTGCTGTGTTTGGCTTGGCCAGAGTCCCTTCTGCTGCTTTTCCCTTTCTGGGATTGCTGGTGGGACAACGCAGCAGGTAGTTGGGGCAAAATTCTCCAGATTGCCCCAAATGAGGCAAATTGTTGGGTTTTTTTGGGAACTTTGGGAAAGCTGCTGCTGGTTTCTCTTGGCTGGCCCTGCAGCTGCTGCCTCCAGCAAGTGCTGGTGCTCTCATGGAGGTTTCTGCAGTCCCCTCCTGAACAAGCTGAAATCCATCAGGAATCCATCAGAAATCTGAGTCCTCAGCCATGGGAGTGCACCCTGTGTGTCCTTGAGAGCCTCCCACCTCCCTGTCCCCCAGGAAACCCCTTCCTCTGAGGGAGCCTTTGAGGTGGGTGTCCTGTACCCATGCCCTGCCTTTTGGGGGTGCAGATCAAGGGTGACCCCCCTTTCTCTGGCCCTGCAGAGCCAAATCCCGTTATACAAGCTTTTCCTTGGGAATGGGTCACCCTCCCCGTGCTGAAATTCTTCCTGGTAAGGACAGTGCAAGTGCTTGTGGGACAACAAAAGAGGTTTGTGCCTCCGGGGGAGAAATAAGAATGCAAATATCTTTGGCATGAAAAACCCAAAGCGATGTTTCTTGTCAGTGCCCTGCATCTGTCTCTGCCTCACCTTCCCATTCCTTTCCAAGAGCAATAAGGCTCTGGGGAGCCAAGGGGGCTGCAGGGGCCCTGTGGGGGGACAGAGATGGTGGCTGCAGCTGTAAAACCCTTTGCCCCCATATTTTTGGGGGTTTCCCTGCTGCTGGCCTGGCTGTGCCTCGCTGGGATCCTTTTCCATCCACAGTGGGTCCGTCCCGTGCCTGGCAGCGCTCGGATCCCAGCAGGACGTGCCTCTCCATCATCCAGCAAGTCCAGCAGCAGGGCTGGGGGCTGAGGGCTCTGTGATCCACGGGAAGCAGAGCAGGAGTCCTGGCTGTGGGCATAAATCAGCCGGGAGCTGGAAAAGGGGCGGGCTGGGCAGAGCGGGGGAGCGCGGGCCCCTGATGGCTCCGGGACTTCCAGTTCATTTATTCTGCTGGGGTTTGCCCAGCCCTGCTCGGCATGTGAAATGTTTTCTCTGAAAGACCCAGCAGCGAGATGGGTGAAAAACATTCTCCTGTCCCGGGAGCTGGCAGAAATCCTGGTAAATCTGCAGAAGTATGTTTTTGTCGGTGCTGCTTGTTCTGTGAGGAGAACTAGTATAAACTATGCCAGCAGAAAACCTTTTTCCTGGAATGAAGTCCTGACTGTGTTCAGAGCATTGTCAGGACTGTTGTGCTGGGAATGGAGCTTAGCTGGTAAACATGTCAGCCCTGGGGAGGCCCGAGGGGACAGACAGACAGACACAGAGCTCCTGCCCCTCTGCCCCATGGCCAGACCCCTCACCAGGGACCTGCTGCCCTTCTCTGCTCAAATCAAAATCTCTGGAATCTTAAATTGAAACCCAGCCATAGATTTGTTCTTCTGCCCCCTGGAAGCCTGTCTGTCCTGCCATCCATCCCCCCCAGGCTGTGGCTGGGCATCCCCCAGTGGGGTCAGCACCAGAGCCTCACCGTGGGGATGTGTCCCCATCCCACGTCACAGCACAGCTGAGCTGTCACTTCTGCTTGCCTGCCTCAGTTTCCCTGACCCCTGCTGGCACAGCTCCCCTGGGAGCTGCTGGAGTGGTCCTGGATAACAGCAGGTACCCACTCTGCTTTGAATTTCTCATCCTTTGCCGTGTCCTTTTCTCCCTGCTGCTCGTGGCCAGGATGGGGGATCCTGCTGGGACTTTGGGCAGGACCACTGGGTGGGTTTGGGCTGGAGATCAGAGCTGGGACCCTCTGGGTGGGTTGTGAGCCCCAGGAGCTGGCAGGGGGCAGCTCAGCACAGCTGGGCGTGCTTCAAAGGGCGGCAGGTTTTTCTGGGCTCCAGCCACTGCTTTGCTCTCCAGGCAGGCGTGAAAATGTGAAAGAATGTGAAAAATGTGAAAATGATCATGCTGGCCCCAAGATTTGTAAACTTTCTGGTTAATGTGTAATAAATACATGACAGATAGTGCCAGCACAGTGTGGGTGACCCCTCTGGGGTGGCACTGCCAGGGGTGACATCCCAGAGAGCCATCTCCCCTCCTCTGCGCCGGGGCCAGCTCAGGGGGCGTCCAGCTTGGAGAGGCTTTGGGGCTTTTCTAAACTGGTTTATCTGGTTTGGACTTCTCCAGGCTCCTGTGAGTGCCTGGCTGGCTCGCAGAAGGCAGGTTCTTTGTTTGTTCAGGGCTGCCCTGGTCCAAGGTGCGTGCTGTGCCAGGTGTGCCGTGTCCGCCGCTCATCCCCGGGCCTCGGCTGCTGGGAGCGATCCCTCCCAGCCACTCCTCCAGCTGCAGCCACCTGGGCAGTATTTCCTGCTTGGCACAGGGCGAGGTGCCACAGTGTTCCTGCCAGCCTGGGGAATCTCTCCTGAGTGGTTTTGAATTTTTGCAGGAAGAGCTGAAAGTTGGTGGGTCAGCTCCGGGTGGGGCTGGCTGCGGCAAGGTCCCGGTGCAGGGGGGGTCCCAGGGGGCTCCCACCCCCTCCAGGGGGATGTGCACAGCCTGGACTCACCGGGAATTTGAGCTGGAAAGGGTCAGAGCGTGCAGAGCTGGTGCCAAGGGTGGCCTCACACTCATGGATGTGGTCTGGATGTGGGCATTCCACAGGCTGTGTTCCACCTCGCCTTCAAACAGCCCTGAGCATCAGGGATCAGCAAGCTTTGTTTGATCCTAATGCCTGAATTTGAGCCCTGAAAGACTTTCCCTGTAATTTAGGGAGGAGAGAGTGTCCTTTGAAAATTGTTTGGGTTGTTTTTGTTAGCTGTGTCATCCTGGCATCCCTCCCCAGAGTAAATGGAAGGGACAGAGGTTTGTGGGTTCGGCCGCTTTGAGGTGGGCTGGGTTTTTCTGTGGGGCTGCAGGTGCAGCTGGGGGGACCCTGGGGCACTCTGGGGGTGCAGGGCACCCCCTCAGGAGCAGGACTGGGGCTGGGATGGCGCTGCTGGGAGGATGTTTGGACAGGCTGGGATTTGGCACAGAGACCAGCTCAGCCTGGGAGGGGCTGGGAGCTGCTGGATGCCAGTGGAGGTGCCAGAGGGCAGGATTAGGTGGTGTGTCTTCCCAGAAAGCCTGAACACCACCTGCCCGAGGAGATCAGCTCAGCTTCTGGTGCTTTGCTTTTTCCCAAGCCCCAGTTCTAGCACAGGGAGACTCTCTGTTGTGGAGAGTCCCACACAGGGGACTGGGATGGGGCTGGGAAGGGGCTGGGATGGGGATGGGATGGGGATGGGGATGGGATGGGGCTGAGATGGGGATGGGATGGGCTGAGGTCTCCCTGACCACTGTGAAGTTGGTGGCTCAGTTCTGTGCTGTCCTTGGCCCAGGTGGGCTCAGCCCCTGGGCAAGGGGTGTTGGACCCAAGCAGAACTGCTGCTCCTTTCAAGTCCCCATCCATGAAGAAATCCAAGGAAATTGTAAAGGAATTTTTGTTTTGAAAGTAAAGGCAATTTAGCTGCCATCAAACATGTCCAGAGACCTAATCTCAGTTGTTGGAGCTGTGGGGATGCAGGGGGTGCAGAACAGGACCTGAGCTTGTGGGCTTTGTTGGGGCAGGGCTGAGCAGCCTTTCCCAGAGCTGAGCCCCCTCCCACAGCTCAGCCCCACCACCCACCACATCCCACCCCCATTAGGTGATGTACTGAGAGATTCCAGCCTTCATAAATTAACACTCTGAGCTATGAATTATGAATGGAGCCACATCTCTGATCACTGCAATGCTCTGCTGACAGCCCAGGAGCTGCTGATCCAAGTGACAGCCCAAAGCTTTTAAAGATGAACAGCAAAACCTGGGAATAATTTACTTTGCAAGCTACAAACCGCTTGGCCTACAGATGGGGCTCATCCTATTCCCTCTCCTGCCTCCTCCTGTCCTGTTCTTTTTGTTTCCCAGTATTGTCTTCTCTGCTCTCCCTCTCTGTGTTGATGGGTGTTGTCCTGCTTGGCTGTGTTGGCCATGCCGTGGGAGCTGCATCCTTTAAGCCATATTCCTGCCCCCAGGTTGCTGGTACCTCTGGGAACAGCTGGCTCCTGGCCATCCCAGCCCAGCACAGATGCCCACAGCCAGTGCAGAGCTCCTGGTGCAGGACCCAGCGGGATTTTGGCAGATCTCTGCAGCTCCATCCCCCTTTGGCCATAACTTTGTGTTCTAGACATCACATTCCACAGCTCCATCTGCTCTGTGGAGCTCTGCCACAGCTCCCTCTCTGCCATCGGTCCTTGGAGGCTTTGTCCTTGAACCTTTCCATCTCTGGAGGCCAAATCCTGCCCTAAGCAGCTGGATGTGCTTAATCCTGGCTGTTCCTGGGGGTTTTTGCCTTCTGGGTCTGCATGGATTCCTGCCTCCTCACCTCTGGGGCAGCTCCCTCCAGCAGCCGGGCTGTGCTCCCTGTTGTGGCACAGGTGGGGCAGAGGGAGCAGAACTAAATTCAGACAGTGAGCTTCAGACACTTGCCAGTTGTCACAAAAAAAGGCAGGGCCTGTATGAGCCCCTCAGGGGGAGAAAGCCCTTGGAAAGCAGGAGGGAGGAAGGGATGGCAGAGGCAGGGGATGGCAGGAGCAAAGAATGGCAGGAGCACAGGAAACCATCCCAGCCTGAGCAGTGGGTGCAGGAAAGGGGCATTTCTCTGCATTCCCAGTCCTTTCCAGCAGTTGAGCCATTGTGAACCAGGCAGCAGAACAGCTTCAAAGGCAAAGGCCTGGTGTGTGGAGAAGCTGCTTTGCCCCGGGCTGGCTTGCAGGAGCGCTCCCCTGTCTGACTATTTTGTTTCCCTTGCACAGGGGATGCTGTAACCAGGTGAAGGATGGACTGACAGAGCCCCTTCAGTTTCTTCTCCCCCCAAGGCTGAGGGGCTCAGCCTGCAGGGAAGGAGCCAGTTTTGGACACAAACATCTCTCTGGCTGCGGCGAGGGGAGAGGAGCTGCCGCGGATCGAACCTGCTCCTGGAGGGGAAAATACCACTTCGGTTTGGTGTCTAATTAGATATTTACCAGGAAGGAAGGAAAGATATAAATAGGGTGACAGTGACTTCAAAGGGTGTTTTTTGACTTCTAAGAATAACACCTTTGCTGGCGCCGGTTTCGGGAATATCGGCTGCGCCTGGGTGTGAAAGACGGAGGAGGTGCCGCAGCTCGGTCGGCAGCCAAGGGAGCAAACCCAGACCCCAGCCCCGCTCCAAACCCAGACCCCAGCCCTGCTCCAGCCCCACAGACCAGCTGAGGAAGGGACAGAGCCCCTGGAAAGCTCAGCTGCGTCCACAGGGACACAGCAGGGGCAGTTTGGGGAGGACTGATGGTGCTGCAGCGCGGGCAGGAGGGGACGTGTGGCACCATGGGGACCCCAGCCCTGTCCCCCTGGGCAGTGCTGCTGCTCACCCTGGTGCTGGTGGGGCTCTGGGCCCCCTGTGTGCTGAGCAGGCAGCCCAACTTCATTGTCATCCTGGCTGATGATGTGGGCTGGGGGGATCTGGGTGCCAACTGGGCAGAGACGAAGGAGACCCCGCATTTGGATCGGCTGGCTGCTGAAGGAACAAGGTAAAGTCTGTCCCCCTTCCCTGCCCTCACCCTGCACCCCTGGTTACTCTGCCCTGCAGCACAGGGGAGGGAGTTCAGCCCTGTGGGATGGCAGGTGAGGGAATTTTGTTGGTGTGGGTTTGGGTGCATGGGGAGGGCAGCCAGAGCCTGGCACCTTGGGGTGCAGGTCCATCCATCCCTGGTGGAGCCTTCACCTGCCGCTCCTCACCCTCATCCCCAGAGCAAAAAGAGGAGCGTCCAGGGGAGCAGGGAGGGGCAGGGCAGTGTTAGAGCCCACGGGGTCTCGTGAGCTGAAGGGTTTTTCCTTTTGCAGGTTCGTGGATTTCCACTCGGCTGCCTCCACCTGCTCCCCGTCCCGCGCCTCGCTGCTCACGGGGCGCCTGGGGGTGCGCAACGGCGTCACCCACAACTTCGCCATCTCCTCTCTCGGGGGGCTCCCCCTCAACGAGACCACCCTGGCCGAGGTGCTGAGGGGGGCTGGCTACAGCACGGGGGCTATAGGTAATGCCCAGAGTGCCAGGGGGTGCCCTCGCAGGGGGGATGCTGGGGGGAAATGCTGGCAGTGCAAGGGAAGTCTAAAGGATCACGTGAGAGAGATTTCACACATCCCCCCTGGATTTTGCAATGCCAGGCTTAAAATCTTCCTTTTCAACGGTGCTGCCGGAAATCCAGACTTCTCCATTGAATCTCTCAGTGCTTTTATCTCCCGAGGAATGTGCTGGGTGTTCCTTAGCAAACAGGGCTGGCTCTGCCATCCTGCATCCCACACCACGGGCGGTGCCGCTGGCCCGGTGGCTTTGGGCACCCTCCTGTCACTGTGGGTCCCCTTCAGCCTTCACAATCCCTTTGCATCAGCTTTGGGCACACTCCTGTCACTGTGGGTCCCCCTCAGCCTTCACAATCCCTTTGCATCTGCAGCTCCTGCTGTTGTGCTGGCAGAAAATCCCTCTGTTTCTCCATTCCCCCCCAGTTTTTGCAGTTCTCCCTCTTGGATCAGAGTGTTCAGTGGGAGCAAGCACGTGCTGGAGGTCAGAGGATGAAGCTGGGTTTAGGGAGGGGTGAGGAAGCCGTCTGCTCAGAACACAAACACATGAAAGAGCCTTTTAAGGCTGGAAACACTCACTTTGCACGGCCATGAGATACCTTATGCATTTTTTCTGGGTTTTCTGCAAAAATAGACGGCATTCTGGAATGGCAGCCAGCACAAACAAGGAACCTTTCTTGTAGCTTGATTAAAGCCCCCAGCGCTGCGGGCACCTTGGGGGTGAGGGCTGCTGGTGGCTGTGTCACCTCTGAGATGATGTTCTGTGGCTTCCACGCAGGCAAGTGGCACCTGGGACACCACGGCCGCCATCACCCCAACTCCCGTGGTAAGGGCTGTGCCAGCAGGGACGGGCTGAGGGTCCTGTGGCCACCCGGACCCTGCTGACCCCCTACCTTCCTCCCAGGCTTTGACTACTACTTTGGGATCCCCTACAGCCACGACATGGGCTGCACAGACACCCCTGGCTACAACCTGCCTCCCTGCCCGCCCTGCCCGCGGCACAGCCCCGCTGCCAGGTACGGCCACGGGGTTCCAGCGCTGGCACGGGGAGCTGGGTGTCTGCAGCAGTGTCCCCATCCTTGAGGGCGCCCTGGGCTGTGTCTGCAGCAGTGTCCCCATCCCTGAGGGCGCCCTGGGCTGTGTCTGCAGCAGCGTCCCCATCCTTGAGGGCACCCTGGGCTGTGTCTGCAGCAGTGTCCCCAGCCCTGAGGGCGCCCTGGGCTGTGTCTGCAGCAGTGTCCCCATCCTTGAGGGCACCCTGGGCTGTGTCTGCAGCAGTGTCCCCAGCCCTGAGAGTGCTCTGGGCTGTGTTTGCAGCAGCATCCCCAGCCCTGAGAGTGCTCTGGGCTGTGTCTGCAGCAGTGTCCCCAGCCCTGAGGGTGCCCTGGGCTGTGTCTGCAGCAGTGTCCCCAGCCCTGAGCGTGCCCTGGGCTGTGGTCACCTCCCCTCACGCTCTCTGCACCCAGTTTCCCCCTGCAGGGCATGGGCTGGGAGCCCCCCGTGCCATGGGGACATTGGCACCGCTCCCTTTGTTCTCCCTCCCTCCCTCCATCCCTTGGCTTTCTGGAAGCCAGGAGATCAGCCAGGCCCCGTGCCTGCTCTGTGACAAGCCTGGGGTGGCTCTTCCCAGCAGGGTGACGAGGAAGGACTGTTACCCAGAGGTTGCCCTGCCTCTCCTGGAGAACACCACCATCGTGCAGCAGCCCGTGGAGCTCGGCAGCCTGGCCAGGCGCTACGCGGAGGAGGCAGAGCGGTTCATCCAGAGGGCCAGGTGAGGGCCACCAGCTGTCCCCTGTCTGTCCCCTCCGCTAGGAGAGCTCCTGGGTCACTGCAGGACTCCTCTGCATCACGCTGGTGCAATGCCAGGAGGGGTGGGTGTCGCCCCGTGGCTCAGATTTGGGGTGTCCATGGCTTGGCTTCCTGCTGGAGGAGGCACTGGGGCTCTGCTGGTGTCCTCTGAAGGGGTTGTGTGTTTTAAAACCATCGTTTTTGAGGAAAGTCAAAGCCTTAGAGTGGGGCTGTGCCTGGGGATGGGAGAGAGGCAAACGCTGCCAGTCTGTCTATCCCTGCATCCCTGTGGATGAGGTGGCAATGGGGTGGTGGCGGTGCCTCCGTGGGTGTGAACAGCTGGCAGGGGCTGTCAACAGGCGCTGAGTGGTGCTCAGGGTGGGACCAGAACAGCACCCAGAGGTGTTTGAACACGCCCCGGTGTGAGATTGGATCCATTTTGAGGATAAAGCACTCGGAGATCGCTGGCATTCAGGATCTGCCTCCCCCAGCCTCAGAGCACGGGAGGTGCCCGGCTGTGTTTGTCCCCGAGGAGCGAAGTGGCTCCTCCGAATGAGGCCCCCGAGCCCTGCTGACGGGTTGTGTAATTTTAATCCCCATTATTGGCGGATTACGAGCTGTGACTTTGCAAAATGCCTCCCTGCAGAGTGAGGAGAGGAAGCGCTGCCGGGCAGCCCTGCCCGAGCCCATCCCCTGCCTGCATCCCGGGATAACGCAGGCGGGTCCTTGGGGCAAGGTTTGTGTAACAGAGGTGAATGAAGGGCTGGGCAGGGAGCAGCCCATGGGGAAATGGCTCTTTATAAACCTGGCTGCTGTTTTGTTGCATAAAACCTGTAGTTTGTCCCTTTGGGTACCAAGGATTGGCCGTGGGGTGGCTTGGCCACGTTTGGGATGCTGAGGGCGCCCAGGCTCTGGGCTGTGGGGCAGCACCAACCCCTTCTCCAGCCAAACCCCGAGCCCTCCGGGTTGCCAGGGTGCTCTGTGGCTGTGAAACGGAGTGTGTAAACTCCGGGTTAATAGAAAAAACCTTTAAACTCCCAGAAGTGTTTTGGGGTTATCTGTGTTCATGGAGAACAGGATTAGGCAGGTGCCTGCCTTTTCTTCCCTTCCCTTTGATGGCTTATTCCAGTTTTCCCCTGCCTGACTCATTCATTACAGGGCAACAAAAGAACACCGGATTTGCCATCTCGGTGTTTTTTTAACCAGTCAAGGTTGAGCAATTTGTGACAGTGAGACGTGGCACTGCTCGAGCACAAGCGAGCGTGGGAGCAAAAGTCAGGGACTGCTGTCTTCAGTTATTGATTAAACGTTTGCCTGATCTTCAGGACAATTCCGAGGTGTCTGTGTGGCAAACGAGAGGGATGTTCAGCTGAGCATCACAGCCACGGGTGGATCTGGCTGCTGGAGCCAGGGGAAGCAGCTTTCCCTGCTCCAGGGGCTCTGGCATCCCGTGGGAAGAGGTCTCACAGTGGCAATTTGCAAGGGGCACATGAGCTCTCCTGACCCCCACGTCCTGCAGGGACAGGCAGGGTGCCAGGGGGATACAGGGGAGATGGGTGTGAACACCATGGACACCCCGAATCTGAACCCCATGGCTCAGATTTGGGGTGTCCATGGCTTGGCTTCCTGCTGGAGAGGCACTTCTGGTGTCCTCTAAAGGGTTTTTAAAACCCTCGTTTTTGGGGAAAGTCGGGAGTGGGGATTTGGAGGAAACCCTTCATGGGGCTCCAGCGCCGTGGGGGGATGCAGCAGCTCAGGGCAGGATGGGGTTTACTCATTTTCCAGGCCAGGTGGGTGCCGGGCAGAGGAAGGAAGTGCCGACACACACGCGTTGGAAGGGCCCCAGAGCTGGCAGGAGGCGGCGATGGGGCCGGGCGCGTGGACGGCCGGGACGCGGCCCCGGGATCCGGCCCCTCCTCGCCGCTGGCCATCCCACCCTTCCCCTCCGAGGTCTCTGAGGAAGAGCAGGCCTCGTTGGAGCAGATAAATATAGCTGTAAACAAGCAAACAGGACGTGTCCCGCGCTGATGTGGGAGCGGGCGGGCGGCGGGGCAGCGCACGGCGGTGGACGTGCCGCGGGGCCGGTGGCACTGCCCGGGCTGTGCCCGGGGTGTGCGGGTGGCCTGCTGGGCCACATCCTCTGCCCACAGTGCCACGAGGCCAGGCACCTGCTGGGGAGGGGGAAACGGGCCAAAATGGACCCTCTGAGGAAGGGGAGGGGAGGAAGGTGTGTGGGTGCAGCAGCAGGGAGTGTTTGGCCACTGGAGATGGAGGAAGGGGCAAATCCACCCCAAATGGGGGCACAGCTGACAACAGGGGGGCAGTGGGGAGAGGTTTACGCAGGGGAGAAGTGGCTCAGCTCAGCCCAGCCTCCTCCCTGTGAGGAGAGGGGTGCCTGGAGCTGGGTGATGTACAGAGGGTGCTTTCCCCCCAAGGAGCTGCGGCTGAGGCAGGAGTGGAAGGGCTGCTGGTTTGTCTCCCCAGGCTCAGCAGTGCCACCACCCCAATGGCCTCCTGGAGGCTGAACACTCTCCCTCTGTCCCCTGTGCAGTGACAGAGGACGTCCCTTCTTCCTCTACCTGGCCCTGGCCCATATGCACGTCCCGCTGGTGCCGCCGCTGCCGCCCGCTCCGGGCAGGGGCCCCTACGGAGCCTCCCTGGCAGAGATGGATGCCCTGGTGGGACGGGTGAAGGAGGCGGCAGACAGCCTCGGGAAGGGCAGCACGCTGCTGTGGTTCACAGGTACTGCAGGAACGCTGCAGGGCCGGGGGTTGTGGGATTCTCTTCGAGGAGCAGAGAAAAGAATGATCGGAACAATTCTCATCTCATTCGCTGCTCCTGTGTTCTGCCAAAGGGGGGTGACACTGGGGACTGCACCTGGAGGTGGGGGCAGGACCTGTGCTTGTCCCCTGCCCTCGGTGTCCCCTGCCCTCGGTGTCCCCTGCCCTTGATGTCCTCTGCCCTCGGTGTCCCCTGCCCTCGGTGTCCCCTGCCCTCGGTGTCCCCTGCCCTCGGTGTCCCCTGCCCTCGATGTCCCCTTCCCTCGGTGTCCCCTTCCCTTGATGTCCACTGCCCTCAGTGTCCCCTGCCCTCGGTGTCCCCTGCCCTCGGTGTCCCCCGCCCTCGGTGCTCCCGCTGCTCTGTGGTCCCACCGTGGGGATGGGTGGGGGTCCCAGGCTGCTGCGGTCACTGAGCTGGCTGTGCCCACCCTGCCACCCCCCTCCGGCTGCGGGGCTGAAGTGCTGGGGCCGGGACTAATTAAACCGCAAATCCTCGTTCGTTAAGAAGCCCAAATCCGCTCTGTGTCGCTGAGCAGCCTCCCTAATGAGGATGTCTCGCTCCTGATGACAGGAACCGCTCGGTCGCTCATTAACGCCCAGAGCTGGTGGCACCGTGCCCCCCCTGCCCTGACCTGGCTGCCCTCCAGCCCCTGCAAACAAACTGCTAAAAACCAAAACCCATCAACCAGCTGCTCTTGCTCCTATGGGGAGGCACCACAGGGGAGGCAGAGCGGGATGGGAGGGTCACTTGTCCTTGCCTACCCCCCTGCTGTGGGTGTCCCCTGTGGTGCTGGTGTCTCTCATGGGGACATTTCTTTCTCTTGCAGGTGACAATGGCCCCTGGGCACAGAAGTGTGAGCTGGCAGGGCGCCTAGGGCCGTTCGTGGGTGCCTGGCAGAGGCAGAGAGGTAACCTGGCAGCGTGGGGGGGTCCCAGTCCCCGGGGGCACAGCGGGGGCTGCTCCACAAAGCCCTCACTGCCCACGAGGGGACACGGGCAGCGTTCCATCCATGCCAGCCTCTCCCCGGCTGCTGCGCTGGGCTTGAACACACCCCAGCACTATTTTATTTCTTTCAAACAGTCAAGTTGCCCCCAGAACTGCTGCGGGGGTGGGCTGGGGTCCCCATTACCCCAGAGCTTGGGGTGAGTGTGCTGGTTTGGAGATGGGATGTTGCTATCTGCCCCATCAGGGTCTCACAGCCCCCAGCCCCATCCTGCCCGGAGCAGAGCACCCACCACCCTCCCCACACCCCGGGACTTTGCTTTTCTTTCTCTCCACTGTTTTGTTGGGTTTTTATTTTGTTTTGTTTGGTTTTTTTTTTTACTCTTTCCTCCTTTTCCGGCCAAGCCATCTGCTTGGTGGGTTTATTTCTGCCGGGGCAGCCAGAAACATTCATGAGTCAGGCGTTTCCCACTTCTGCTTGTATTACGCGGTGTTAACGTGCCAGGCTCGGCTCGCCGTGCCCGGGGTCAGCACTGAGGGTCATCCTTCTCCTCTTCCTGACACCCTGGCCACGCCACCGTGGCCGTTCCCTGGACAAACAGCGCCGGCTCGGTCCCATTCCCAGAGCCCTTCCTTCTCCTGGCCCCGGGGATGGAATGGTAACCTTAATTTTCTAGTAAACAAACCCCGGGTTGCTGCTCTTGAGCAACCCCCGGTCACAAGCCCGAGCAGATGGTGCAGGAACTGTTCGGGAACAGGGCGAGCAGAACACAAACCACGGCCCCTTCCAGCCCCTCTGCCCCGCCGAGCCCCCGGCAGGGAGGGAGGGACGAGCCGGGGCTGGCAGAGCGCTCCGGGCTGGCTGCGAGCACCGCCCGCCAGGCTGGCTTCGGAAATCCCTGCGCTGCTGCCGGCGGGGTGCTCGCTAAGCCGGCCCGGGATGCCGGGCTGGGCTGGCACTGCCGGGGGATGCCAGGCTGGGCTGGCACTGCCTGGGGATGCCAGGCTGGGCTGGCACTGCCGGGGATGCCAGGCTGGACTGGGACTGCCCGGGCTACCAGGGCTGGGCTGGCACTGCCCCAGGATGCCAGGCTGGACTGGGACTGCCCCGGATGCCAGGCTGGGCTGGCACTGCCCGGGATGCTGGACTGGCACTGCCCCAGGATGCCATGGCTGGGCTGGCACCGCCAGGGATGCCAGGGCTGGGCTGGCACTGCCCGGGCTACCAGGGCTGGGCTGGCACTGCCCCAGGATGCCAGGCTGGGCTGGCACTGCCCCAGGATGCCAGGCTGGACTGGAGTGGCACTGCCCGGGGATGCCAGGCTGGGATGCTCAGCCTTCCCAGCCCGGGGGATTGTTCCTGAGCAGGGAGCAGCCCCCAAGGGGTGGGAGGGCAGAGGGAGACAGGCTACTCCCGGGCTGAAAACAAAACAAACCAAAAAACCCTATTTATTTCTGTATGTTTTCACGTGTTTCCATAAGTCTCTATACATTTCTATTAGTTTCTATGTTCCTATATGTTCCTATACATTCCTACAGGTTTCTATATGCTTCTAGCATGTTTCTATACATTTCCAACATGTTTCTATACATTTCCAAAATGTTTCTATACATTTCCAACATGTTCCTACATGTTTCTAGGTTTCTAACATGTTTCTATGCATTTCCAACATGTTTCTGCATGTTACTACATGTTTCTAAATGTTTCCAACATGTTTCTATAAGTTTCCACATGCTTTTCTATGTTTCTGCATGTTTCTATATGTTTCTGCAGGTTTCTATATGTTTCTAACATGTTTATATTTTTCTAACATGTTTCTATATGTTTCTACATGTTTATGTGTTTCTAACATGTTTCTATACCTTTCCAACACGTTTCCATGCATTTCCAACACATTTCTACAGGTTTTTATATGTTTCTAACATGTTTCTACTTGTTTCTCTACGTTTCCAACGTTTCTCCATGTTTCTACATGTTTATATGTTCCTAGCATGTTTCTATATGCTCCCAACATGTTTCTACATGCTTCTATATGTTTCTACATGTCCATGCAGGTTTCTATATGTTTCCAACATGTTTCTACATGCTTCAATACGTTTCTACATGTTTCTATATGTTTCCTGTAGCTCCATCTTTTGTTTTAGGGTCCAACCCTCAATCCCAGAGATGTTTTCCACTGATTTCAGGCAGTCACTGGAGCTGGGGGAGAGCAGCAGATCCGTGTGTGCTGCTCCTTTCCCTGTGCTTCCCACAGCCCCCAAAACTCCTCTCCCACCTTGGGGTCAAAAGTCCAGCAAGGGGAGGGACACTGGGAGAGAGAAAAACATGGAGGGGATGTGATGCTGGGCATGTTTTGAGGCAGGTTGGGGAAGTTCCAGACCCGGTGTCCCTGTGCTGGGGACCTGCTGTGTGTGTGGTGGGACCAAGGTTTTCATCCCACCACGGGAATGCACAGTTCAGCTTTCCTGGAAAGCCTGGAAAGTCCCCACAGCAGCAGGGCTGCATCATCCCCACTCTGCAGAAAATTCCCTGGTTGGGTTTGGGTGTTTCAGCCCTGTTTACTTCCCAAAGTGTTAATGTGACCTCATTGCCAGGCTGCTCTGACCTGACCAGAGGTGCTGGGGTGGCTTGGTCAGGAAATATCCGTCTGATGTCCTTCCAGAGACCCCTGACCATGCCTGGAAAAACCCTGCAAATGCATCCAGGAGGATGAGTTTTTTTCATTTATGTGCAGAGATGGGGCTTGATATTAATTGCTGTGGTTTCCTGGGGTTTCTGGGGGAAACACCAAAACTTTGGGTGGGGAATGGAAGAGATTGGGGATGCGCTCAGCCCGTGCCAGGGTGAGAAATCTTTTCCCTGGGCTGGTCCTTGTGGCACCTGTGGCACAAGGAAGCATTGCCTGGGGGCATGGATTAGCATCGGGCAGGGCTGGGGACAGCCAGGGGACAGCTCAGGGGACAGCTCAGGGGCTCTCTGGGCTGGGGACAGCTCAGGGGACAGCTCAGGGGCTCTCTGGGCAGGGCTGGGCACAGCTCAGGGGCTCTCTGGGCAGGGCTGGGGACACTCAGGGGACACTCAGGGGACAGCTCAGGGGCTCTCTGGGCAGGGCTGGGCACAGCTCAGGGGCTCTCTTGGCCGTGCCCCCAGGAAATGGCTCGGGGCGAGTGCCGTTGCCATGTGCACGCTGAAAGGCAGCGGCACAAAGGCTGCTCCTGGGAAGTTTGCTCTGTGAATCGCCTCGGGATTTTCTCTTTGCCCCATTCCCAACCCCTTCCCCCTCCAGCTGCCTGGGGCCCTTTGGGCTGCAGCCAAGGCAGAGGCTCTCCAAGCCCCTTCCAGCCCTTTTGATGCTCCGTGCTCTCATTTTGGGGCTCAGCACCCCGATTTTGGTGCTCAGCAGCCCAGCCCCACTGCTCAGCACTGCAGGTGGAGGAAGGGACTGGGCAGCTCCCCCGTGCCTCTCAAATCCAAGGGCAGGGCTGAGTGCTTTGGGTGCTGTCAGGGAAAGGATGGATCAGGTTCATTAACTGGCAGGAGGGTTATTAGCAGGATGGTGTTTTTAATGAGGCAGGTTTCCAGCAGATGGGGGAGGGGGGGCTGTTGGTGCTGAGCCCTGCAGGGGACAGAAGCCCCTGGAATAAATTCCTACATTTCCTGCCTGCTCCATTCTCTCACCTGGCATCAAAAGGGGATGGAAATGCAACGGCTCTGGCAGCTGCTGCATTTCTCATCACTCACTGGAGCAGAGAAACACAAACCAGTGCCCAGCTGAGACCCCTTTCTTTTCCCTTTCCCTTTGAAAAGCTCCTGTAGTTCTTCTCCCTTCCCTGGCCCAGTGACACCACCCTCCTTTGGGGTAACTTACACCATCTCTGCCTCTGAACAGCTCTTTTCCCAGGGGAACCCCAGGCTCAGGAGGTTTTCCAGCATCAGCAGCATGCTGAGCACTGCCCTGTTCTCCTGCAGGTGGGAGCTCAGCGAAGCAAACAACCTGGGAAGGAGGGCACAGGGTGCCAGCCCTGGTGTACTGGCCTGGCCGTGTCCCTGCCAGGAGGACGAGCCAGGCTCTCCTCAGGTAAGAGCCCCTCGGGGAGGGGGTGACCCCATTTGGAAGGAACCCCCCATCCCCACGCTGCCACCCAGGGCATCATCTGGATTTTGGCAGCAGCTGCCTGCTCTGGTTATGCCCTGCCTTGTGCCAGGCTGTACTTTTGTCCTCTCCCAAGGCTTGATGCCTCAGCTGAGAGGAGCTGAAAGGGCTTTTTGTGAGGCTGGAGGGCTGGAGCTCGCAGCCACCGCCGGGCTCCGTGTGCTCCTGGCCGCGGTGGCCGAGGGCTGCCGATAATTAAAAGATGACGATGTTCTCTGCGCCCGGCACGGAGCAGGCTCCGGCTCTGCGGTCTGCGGAGGGCTTTCTGTGGAGGAGGTGCGGTTGGGAGGGAGGTGGCGCTGGCAGTCGCTGCAGGAGGGCAAGGGGAGGGTCTGCACTGCCCCTCTCCCTGCAGCACCCGCACCCCTTCATGTGCCAGCTGCACCAATCCTTCCAGCCCTCCCGGGCAGCAGATGTGGGGCACAGCCTGGGGCAGGGCGGGGGAATTGTCCCTGTTCATCCCTGAGGGGTCCCCATGGTCAGGCTGGGGGGCTGGGGGGTTACTGGGAATGGGGATGTCCTGTCCTCTTTCATTCCTATTGGATTCCCACGGTGCTGGGGGTCAGGCTGAGTTTGGGGTTACTGGGAATGGGGTGCTCTGTCCCCTTTCATCCCTGAGGCACACAGGGTGATGGGGGTGAGGGGTTACTGGGCATTGGGATGAACTGTTCCCTTTCATCCCTGATGGGTCCCCACGGTGCTGGGAGTCAGGCTGGGGAGGCTGGGGGAGTTGTGGGAATTGGGATGACCTGTCCCCTTTCATCACTAATGGATTCCCATGGTTCTGGGGTCAGGCTGAGTTTGGGGTTACTGGGAATTGGGATGACCTGTCCCCTTTCATCCCTGATGGGTCCCCATGATGCTGGGGGTCAGGCTGGTGTCTTGTTGGATGTGGGGATGCCCTCTCCCTGTTCATCCCTGATGGTTCCCCAAGGTGCAGGGATCAGGCTGGGGGGGTTGGGGTTACTGGGAATTGGCATGCTTTGTCCCTTTTCATCCCTGATGGATCCCCACGGTACTGGGGTCAGGCTGAGTTTGGGGTTACTGGGAATTGGAATGTCCTGTCCCCTTTCATCCCTGAGGCACACAGGGTGGTGGGGCTGGGGGTTGCTGGGTGTTGGGATGTCCTGCCCCCTTTCATCCCTGATGGATCCCCACGGTGCTGTGGTCAGGCTGAGAAGGTTTGGGGTTACTGGGAATTGGGATGACCTGTTCCCATTCATCCCTGATGGATCCTCACAGTGCTGGGGGTCAGGCTGATGGCTTGTTGGATGTTGGGATGCCCTGTCCCCTTTCATCCCCGAGGCACACAGGGTGCTGGGGCTGAGGGGTTGCTGGGTGTTGGGAAAGAATGTCCCAGCTGCTGGAAGCAGGTCCTGACTGGTGGGCCCTGGGGCAGTGCTGGGTGTTTCCAAGGTCCCTGAGATGAGCTGGAGACACTCACTCGTTCCACAGCCCCAGGGCAGCTCTGGGAGCTGGGTGTTTGCAGGCAAGGGAAGCTCTGAGCCATAAGCTGAGTCACTGGTGTCTGGTGGAGGGGATGGGGAGCACGTAGCACCCGTGGCTTCACCTCCAAACCCCCCGGGCCGTGGGGCAGAGCTGCCAGCCCCTCGGGCAGCTGGGGCAGCATGTGCAGGATCAGCGCCCATCCCATCCCCCTGTCCCTGCCTCCAAGCCCAGGAATTCTGATTATCTCCTCGAAGATCTTATCTCCTGCATTTCCCAGCTCCAGTCTGGCAGGTTGGGCAGCTGGAAATCGAGAAATCCAGCAGAGGCAGGTGCAGCACTCCAGGTGCTTGGGGAGTGGCTCTGTAGCTCCCCAGGAGTCACATTCAGCTGGTGTCCCCCCCAGCAGAGGCTGGCACTGCCACGGGGCCGTGCCCAGAGGTGCAGGGTGGTGGTCTGGCATCAGGAGGGGGCACAGAACCAGCTTGGAGGGCTGTGAGGGATGGATCACGCTCAGGAAAGTGTCACCAGCCGTGGCCTGAGGTGGGACAGGGAATGTGGAGGGACACAGAGGGACACGGAGGTGCTCACAGGACTGGTGGCTTTTCTCTGTGCCTCCATCCCCTCGGGGACAGCCCCCAAAGACCAGCGGGTGCCACAGGGACATTGAAACCCCCCCAGCTGGGGAGGGGATGAAGCAGGAGGGGCTGGGAGCCCTGAGCACACAGAGGGACCTCGGCCAGGTGGGATCCCCGGGAGGGGTCAGGGCTGGGCAGGGCGAGGCCTCGCCCATCTGCAGGGATCTCCTCCTCCCCCGGGGTTATGGAAACACCTGGCTGGGGCACAGAGGCTGCTGGAGCTGCTCGGGACCTCGTGGCTCCGTGTGCTGCCTGGCCAGGGAGCGCAGGGTGAGCAGGGGTGAGCGTGCCCGCGGGCAGGGAGCTGCAGCCAGCACAGAAACGCTGATGCCTCGCCCCAGACCGGCACCTGCACGCTGGGCTCTGCACAAAACTGCCTCGTCTGCTTTTCTTAATTGTGCTTAATTGTCAGAGCCACCCACTGCGCTCCTGCCCTTCCCTGCCCCAACCCGAAGTAGGGCATGGAAGAAGTAGGTCAGGAGGGTGGTGAAGGAGGAGGTTGCACCATCCTGGCTGTGCTGGCAGCGTGGGGCTGGGCAGGTTGGCTGGGCTCTGGGCTGTGGGGAGAGCTCCTGCAGGCCAGGCAGGGCAGTGTGCTGTGCCCCGTGGTGCCCAGGGTGCTCAGCACCACGGCAGGGCAGCGTGCCCAGCCCGTCCCATTGTCCCACGGGCAGGAGCTGCTGTCCCTGGGCACTGCCAGGCCCTTCTCCTTGGTGTTCAGGAGGCAGCAGGATGCTGGAGTGGCTTGATGTGTCAAATCTCTCTTGCCAGGGCAGGGCTTGGCAGCGTGGCTTTCTCTTTCCCTCAAGTGCAGATGCCAGGATGTGCCCGCTGGTGCCTCTGCTTTGATGCCAGCTTTGACCAAATTCCCATTTTTCCTGCCCTTTTCCATGGGTTGCACCTGCCCATGGCTGGGGAAACCTCCAGCCACCTCTCCCAGCCCAGTGCTGCTTTCCAGAGGTCCCATCCACTGGGGCAGGGCTGCCTGGGACCATCCAGTGCATTGAGGTGGGAGCTGGATCCTGGGGGTGCTGGGCACCCCTGGCACCAGGGGCAGGCTGCCCAGGTGAGCTGCTGCTCTGGGGGTCCTGCTGTGCCCCCAGCAAGGTGCCTGCAGGGGCTGCAGTGCAGAGCCAGGATTTTCTGGGCGCCTCCCGGCTCCCAGCAGTGTTTGTTCTTATTTGTTCTCTCTGTCTCTTAGCAGCTAAATGAAAACTCCTTCACTGGGAGAGCCGGGGGCTGGTGAGCCCAGGGCTCTTTCCTCTCTCTGCTCACTCAGCTGCCACCACGCTCCAGGCAGGAGGCACCCAGGGGCAGGGCCGTGGTGGTGGCAGGACCGTGGTGACAAGGCCACAGTGGCAGGACCAGGGCAGCACCCTGGTGACCCCAGTTCCTGGTGCTTTTGCCTCCTGCAGCAATTTCCTTGTCCCAGCCAAGCCCCCTGAGCTGCTGGCATGGGGTTTGTAGCCAGAGGGGTGTGGGTTGAGCCCTGGCAGCAGTGCCAGCTGCCAGCTCCTGTGCCACAGCCTGGTCCCCAGGGCAGAGCTGTCATGTGCCACTTGGCCACTGTCCCCTGGGGCCACGGGACACCCTGGTGCAGGTGGTTCCTTTTAGAGGTCTGGGCTCACCTTGTGACTGCATCTGCGAGGGAGAGATGCTGGTGGTGGCTTTGGGGAGACAGAAACTTGTGCCCCCCAGGATGTGGAGGGTGAGGATTGGCCATGGGGGCTGTGAGCAGGACATTCCCATCCCGCTGGAGTCACGTCTGGACTCCTGTGGGACACGTGGCCAGAACAGGGGGAGCCTGTGCCCAGGCTGTGAAGGGCTGGGTGATCCCCATCCCACCCCATGCAGCTCCTGCACACCTCAGGATGTGCCAGGTGGGGACAGTCCTGTCTAGGGCACAGGCAGCAGGTGACAAAGCAGGGACTGTCCCTCTCTGCATCCCCAGGGAGCCAGAGGGACTTTGGGTCACCTGCCCCTTGCCCGTGTCCCTCTGTCCCGGGAAGGACCGAGGGGAGCCCTGGGTGCTCTGCTGTGGCTGTGGCTGTGCCAGGCTGGGGCTGGCACTGGGGAGGCTGATGGGCTCTCCTGTCCCATCCTGGCAGCTCATGCTGTGCCCTGAAACAGCCACTCTGCATTTCCTGGGCACCAGGAGCTGCCACCCCTGGGTGGCACTTTCTGCAGAGGGTGACTGACCTGCTGCCTTCCTACTGCCCAGGGGTTCAGTGCCCTGCTCCCCCAAGCCCCTGCCCCAGGGAGAGGCACCTCCTGACTGAATCTGGGGGTGGCAGGGACGTGAAGCCGGGGCCAGAGCTGGGTTCAGCCTTTTCAGTTCCTGGGAGCTCTCTTGGGAGGGATGTGGGGCACAGGTGAGGTTGGGGAGACCCTCTGTGGATCCTCACTCCTTGCTCTGATGACTGTCCCCTCTTTTCCCAGCATCCTGGACATCTTCCCCACACTGGTGGCCCTGGCTGGGGCAGCACTGCCCCCCAACAGGCGCTTTGATGGCCTGGATGTGTCCCCAGTTCTCTTTGGCTGGTCGGATGTGGGGCACAAGGTAAGGCAGAGCCACCCCTGCTGTCACCCCCCTCCTGACTGCAGGTAAAGCAGGTAAGTGGGTGGCTTGGTTCCAAAAGCCAGGGGTCTGCTGAGGAAGGCAGGAGCCCCCCCTGAAATGGAAAATGCAAACCTCCTCCCTCCGAATGATGATAATTTTGAAATTGAGGGGCTCTCAGGGAAAGGTACGGGAGTAGGAATAACAGTTCTTTATTAGGAAAAATATTAAAATTAAAAAGAAAATATAAAAATACAAATGCAGTATTACAAAACAACCCTGCCAGAGTGAGAGCAGTCCCTGTCCCTGTGTGTCAGGGTGGGGGCACAGCCCCATCCCAGGGGGGCTCAGCCCTCCTGCAGTGCCAGCTGTGGCTCTGCTGCAGCAGGATCCTGCACAAAGGGGGGAGTTTTCCTCTGCAGCTCCAGGGCTGCTGGAGATGGGCCTGCTCTCCCTCTGGGAATGCAGGGCAGGAGAAAGCTGCTCCTCTGGGAATGCAGGGGGCAAAGGCTGCTGGGGTGTCCCAACCCTCAGATTGGATCCAGGTAGGAATGCTTGGCTCCTCCCCTGGGCGGGGCATCTCCCCATGGGATGGTGGAATTGGATCAGCCCTGCAGGGACACTCACTGACCCAAAAGGGCTTTGGGTTCATGAAGATTGTTTTGTGCTTCGTTCACAAACCTGGGATCAGAGGTGGAAATGCCTGTGCCTGCAGCTTGGCACCTTCCTGTGCACCTCAGAGCTGGGTCTGTGACCCCAGGGACAGCAGCCCGGGGGTGCTCAGCCTTGTGGCAGCCTGCAGTGCCCAGCACAGCACCTGTCTGAGCCCAAAAGGAACATCAGTGTGGGCAAGGGCAGCTCCCAGGGCTTCAGACCTGGTTATGCCCTTTTATTTGTTGCACCACATCAAGACACAGCAAACCCCTCCTTCCCCCAGCTCCAGGGTGACAACATTCCATCAGGACAGCCCACCCCATATCCCACAGCTCCTTTCACCCCCAAAAACACAGTTTGCAGGACAAGCAGGAACCAACAAAAAAAAAAAAAAAAAAAAAAAGAAAAGAAAAGTGGCTTTAATAGCAGTCCCATGGATAAATCCTGATTTTGCTTTTAAAGTACACCCTCCTGCAAGCACCACGAGCCAGCTCCCAGCGGGATCCTGGATTTGCTCTCGGTGTCCATCAGGGGTTTGGTATTTGCTTTGTATTTATGGAACCCTCTGCTGAACTGGGAGATGGAGCAGGGAAGGGATGGGATGTGGCCAGCACGCTCTGCTCTGCTCTGCTCTGCTCTGCTCCTCGGGATTAACCCTGCTGGGAGCAGGGCACTGGGGCTGCTGGGAGCAATGGTTTGCTGGGAATGAGGCTTTCCTGGGATTGAAGTTTTCCTGGGAGCAATGATTTTCTGGGAATTAGGTTTTCCTGGGAGCAATGGTTTGCTGGGAGAGATGGTTTGCTGGGAGAGATGGTTTGCTGGGAGCAATGGTTTGCTGATAGTGGTGTTTTTTTGGGAATGATGGTTTTCTGGGAATGATGATTTGCTGGTAGTGGTGGTTTTTTGGGAATGATGGTTTGCTGGGAGCAATGGTTTACTGGGAATGAGGTTTTCCTGGGAGCAATGGTTTGCTGAGAGTAGTGGTTTGCTGATAATGGTGTTTCTTTGGGAATGATGGTTGGCTGATAGTGGTGGTTTTTTGGGAATGATGGTTGGCTGATAGTGGTGGTCTTTTGGGAATGATGGTTGGCTGATAGTGGTGTTTTTTTGGGAATGCTGGTTTGCTGATAGTGGTGGTTTTTTGGGAATGATGGTTGGCTGATAGTGGTGGGTTTTTGGGAATGATGGTTGGCTGATAGTGGTGGTTTTTGGGAATGATGGTTTGCTGGGTGTCAGGGTGCAGCCATTCCTGTGTGGGACTCCCCCCAAGGGGTGGGATAACCCTGCCATGGGGTGGGGTACCCCCAGAGGGCCCCACAGCCCCGTGGGGTGGGGGCAGCACCGTGTCCCCCTCCCTCCCTCCCTCCTGGCTCCTCGCCTCCCTGCCCCCGCCCGGGAGCGGCCGGCAGTGACCCCGGGCAGGGTTTCCCTTGACACAAATCCTCCTGAAAGCAGCTCCTTCGCTCACTCCAATGCCCAATTTCCACACTTTCCTAATTGGGGTCGCTGGAGCTCCCCGTGTGGGCTGTCCCAGTGTCCCAGCCTGTGCTTGCTGCTGGCACAGGCGGGAACGGGGCTGGGGTGACACCAAGGTCCTGCTGAGAGCAAGGGCTGTTGGCAGGAAAAATAAACCACATCCTCCAAAGAGCACCGAGGGTACCAGGGGCTGTAAATCCCTCTGTCCATCAGCTCAATGTGAATAGCCCAGAGCACCAAGTTCAAGCAATGAATTTTCAGGAGAGAAAAGGCTTTCCCACCCCGCCGCTTCTCTATTTTTCGTTTATTAAAATAATAGCCATGGATTAATGGAAGAGTTCCAGATCTGGGAATGTTCCTTGAATCAAAACAAGCTCCTTAATTATACAGTAAATTATAACAGATTTTCTAAGTGTGGGGTTTTAAGAGGTTTAGGAACGTGGTTGTTTGTAGGAAGGGAGATTTGAGTGCCCTTGGCAGCATCCCAGCTGTGCTGTTAAAGGTGTAGGCAAAGCTTTAAGGCTGGAGACAGATTAATTGGTTCAGTTCCTGGTCCCTTGGCTTCACAGGGCCTTGAATATTTGCTGATTCCTGCTTTGGAGCTCTTTTATCCTGCCCAAGGAGTGTCAGCAGAAGGGCACTCTGCAGCAGAGCTTCCTCCATGCGCCAGGCTCACCCTGCACCACCTCTTCCACTTTACACCCTTCTTATTTTCCCTCAAAAACACAAAGATCCAACCAAATTACAAAAGGTGATTTTTTAACAAATAATTTGCTTTACAACAGAGGGCAATAAGAGAAAAGTGAGATCATTTGGAGATCACCCCCTACCCTGAATCCTGGCATTTCTTGGATGTGGTTCCAACCAGTCCCATGTGAGATTGTGGCTACATCCAGACCAGGCAGCATGGGATGGACACCTCTGGGTGCCTGGGATCCCGGGAATGCTCTGCCAGGCAGTGTGGGATGGACATCTCTGGGTGCCTGGAATTCCCTGTGCCAGGCAGGGTGGGATGCACACCTCGGGGTGCCCGGGGTGCCTGGAATGCTGCCTGAGGAGCAGGGCTCTGTGCCGGGCACCTGCTCAGGCACTGCTGCACTCATCAGCTGTGAGTGCTGTTACTAAACTTGGCACTGCAGCTGCCTACAACTCCAGCAGATGTTTCTAATTTTTAGCACAGTGGAAATTTCTTGAATCACTTTTAAACTCAAATCCCAGGGAGGAAACCTCAAGTGACTCATCCCTCAGCGAAGGCACTGGCTCCGCGGCAGATGTTATCGGAGAGAGGAGCTGCTGGAGTGTCCAGCTCACTTGTCTCCTCACTCCCCAGCGCCAGAGCAGCCATCCTGTGTGGATCAAGTGTCCTAAATACCAAAAGGGAGAGATCTGACCCACTCCTCCCTCCTTGCCTCGCTGCTCACCCCGCTCCTGGCTGTTGTCAGGGAAGGGAGCCCTCGCACAGCGGGGTGAGTCAGGCAGACGGGAGCGATGTGGGAGTGATGTTCCAGCACCTCACCTTCCCCTCTGCTCCATGAGCTCACCCTCAGCTCGTGGCTGGCTGCTGGCTCCAGCCTGGGGCTCGGCTCCCTTGGATGTCCCCACTGCTGGCTGAGCTGTGAGCACCCAGCGAGGTGCTGGGTGCACCTGAGACCACCCTGGTTCCCAAATATAACTCAGGAATTTAGTGATGGGACAAGGGGGAATGGTTTCAGAGTAAAAGATGGGAGATTTAGATTGGGTGTTAGGAAGAAATTCTTAATTTTAAGGGTGGGGAGGCCCTGGCACAGGTTATTCCAAGAAGTTGTGTCTGCCCCATCCCTGGAAGTGTCCAAGGCCAGGTTGGATGGAGCTTGGAGCAACCCAGGACAGTGGAAAGTGTCCCTGCCCATGGCAGGCGGTGGCACTGGATGGGCTTTGGAGTCCCTTCCAACCCAAACCATTCTGTGATTTTATGATCATCTGCCCTGCTCTGCTGAAAGCCCCAGAGCCTTTGTGATCCCTTTCTTTCCATAGAACTGGGAGGTAAATTCAGAGGGTCCTGTGGGGCCAGGAAAGTCCAAGGGAGACGTTGGTGTTTCCTGGGGCCCTTCTCCCATCATCCCACTGTGGTGGTTTCAGTTTGAAACTGGGCAGAAACACCAATTTCATGCAGTGGTTTCGGTTCACCAACTTGAGATTTCCCAGCAATGCTCCAATTAATGTGGTGGGTTCAGTGTTGGCTAAATGCTCATGTACCCTTCAGAGTTATTTGCTCATTTTCTTGCTGTGGGACAGAATCAGGAGGAAGGCAAAGCAGCTTCAGCACTCACAGCTCTGCTGCTTGCTCAGAGTCCTGAATGATGGTTGTGAATGTGCTCAGGGATGGGATGTGGCTCATCTGGGGAGGGAGTGGATTTCATGGAGCAGGTTCTCCCTGCCATGGGCTGACAGGAACTCTGCTGTCCTTGCTGCAGGTTCTGCTGCACCCCAACAGCGGCGCAGCCGGGAAGGTGGGCGAGATCGAGGCGCTGCGGCTGGCCCAGTACAAGGCCTTCTACACCACAGGTACTGTGTCCCTGCCAGAGGGTCTCAAGTCCAGGAAAAGGCTTCTGGAGTTCTTAGCTCCCTGCAGATGCAGGTGAAAACCAACTCAGGTTAATTCAGCCAAGAGCAGACCCAAGGACGTGCTGAGCTGCGTCTGCAGGGCGGTGCTGCAGCCTGGGGTCGGTCTCAGGAACGCTGGGATGGGGTGGGAATGGGCCATCCTGGGTGGGTGGTGGGGAATACAGAAATGATCCCTGGACCTCTGTGACTCCAGGGTTTTTCTCCCATTTTCCTCCCTAGGAGGGGCCACAGCCTGTGATGGCAGCACTGGGCCGGCGCAGCAGCACCACCCACCCCTCATTTTCAACCTGGACCGTGACATCCAGGAGCAGGAGCCTCTGGATGTGACCTCCAGGGAGTACCAGGCAGTGCTGCCTGCCATCAGCAGGGCTTATGCCCAAGCCCTGCAGGACATTGCAGCAGACAATGTCTCAGTTGCAGATTATTCCCAGGATCCAGCTGCAATTCCCTGCTGCAACGTGCAGCACGTGGGCTGCCGGTGCCACGGGGCCCACGGAGCCACGCGGGATCCCCACGTGGAAAGCAGAACACCCTGGCTTTGTCTTTGAGCAAATAATTGCTCAGGCTGCTCCTTTCCCAAGGGGGGTGTCTGTGAACTGCAGGCTGGAGGTGGCCATGGAGAGGGATGGAGGCTGTGGTTCCCTTTGCTCCGTGCTGGGAAGAGGGAGGCGAGCTGGGTGTGGGTCTGGGGGAGCACACAGAGGGTCCCCTTTGGACCCTGGGCATGTGGGTTTTTTTCTAGGGCTCTTTATCTGGGAAAGAGACAGCTCTTGGATTAAAACTACCTTCTGTGAGAGCTGGCTTTGGGAAAGGAGTCCTCTGGGAAATTTGTTTGGTTTTCCTCTAAACAGAAACCTTACAGGAGCAGCTGTGGGAGCACAAGGCAGGGGAGGATGGGCAATCAGCCCTTCTGCTGCACACACCCTGCAAGTTTGGTGGCTGCAGAGGGAAAATTCCTGGCTGGCACAAGGAGAGTGCTCTGGGAACAGAGCACCTGCCCCTCAGCTGCCTGCTGAGGTTCTTTAGAGGGGTCATGGCAAGACCCAGCTGGCTGTGGAAGGAAGGAAGGAAGGGGGTCCTGGGCTGTCCCTGAGGGCTGCCATCCACATGGGAGGATGCTGAGCCTGTCCTGCCATGCTGGAGCGCAGGACTGTGCTGGGACATCCAAGGGTTTGGGAGAGGCTGTTCCCTGGAGGTGGCAGGGAGAGAACTGGGGTTGCTCCCCAGCAGCTCAGAGCAAGGAGAAGGGTGTAACTGTGGGGTTTAGGGAGGTCAGGGAGAGAGAGGTCCCTGCCCTGGGGTGTCCCAGCAGAGGAGGGCTCCAGGCAGAGGAGCTGCTGCTGCTGATCCCAATGCAGGCACAGACAGAGTGGAACAGCTCCTGTGGGGCCAAAGGCCTGGGGAGCTGCAAAGGCAGAAATGAAGGTGCAACTGAAACCTGAGAAACCACTGGGATTTCTCAGCAGCTGAGTGAGGGTGCTCTGAAACCATTCTGGATTCTGATTTACACACCCAGATCTTTCTTTGGCTGTGAGAGGACTTGTGTGGACTCACCCAGGTGTGCTGCCCTCACCCCAGCCCCCAAAACCCCTCCTACTCCCCAAACTTAATCCAGACTGACACCTTTAGGGCCCCAAAAAGAACAGCAGGAGCTGCCAGGGACAGACTGTGACTTTATTCTGTCTTTCAACATAGCAAATGGCATCTTCTCTAATATCACTGCAAAAATACTTTGCCTGGGTTAAAATAGTCTGTATATACTGTACAAAGACATAAGTTTAATATCTCTTCCTATAAGTACATTTATACACATAAAACAGCATAAATTAGAAAAGGGACAAATGGGTATATAAAATTCTGGTTACATACAAATCTGATTAAATTAGCATTTACACTGTGGTTCTAACATAGAGTTTGTTAAATAGAGCCATGTGCATACAGTACATTGACACCCCACCCAGACACAAATTAAAACAGGGCCTAACAGGGCCAGGTGTTCACTTACACAGAGGAAAAACTCTGGCCCAACCTTAATTTATATTTCTTTTTTCTCATCTCGGGGACTCACAGATCTGTTCTTCGAAACTCCTGGCTTTTCCAGAGCACCTCCCAGCAGCTGTCCTAAGCGTGGCTGTTTTGCTTCTCCTCACGACCTCTTCGCCTTGCCCGGCTGACCTCCACGGCACAAGATTATCTACCAAAATCAAAACACAAGGGCCTTACTTTTCCCAGCACCAGGGAGCTTTTCCAGTTGGTTTTACGCACATGGGAGGAGCAGGGGGAGGGATGTCCCGCAGTGTTTTACTTTCCATTCAAAGGCAGATTGGGGAGAGGTTTATTTATTTGCTCTCCCCCTCCCCAAATTTACAGTCCTGGGAACAGGAACCATCTGGATCAGTGATAAGCGGGTCTGGCCTCTGGCTGGCACTGGGCTCAGCAGAGCCAGGCTTTGGGGAGTGCAGGTCCTGGGGGTGAAGTGCATTTGCCTCACTAAGTGCTCCCAAAAAGCTCAGCTCTGGAGTGGCTGGAGGGAAAGGTTTGTGCTGGGCATCCCTGCGTTGCTCTGGGGTCTCTGGCTGGATCCCAGAGTTCAACTCCAACATGTCAGACAGTAGTAGGGGAGGGAAAGCCCAGCCTAAACACCAGCAAAGCCTCTGAGTGAAAGAGTAAAGCAGGAGCAGAGAAGAACAGGCAGCAGCAGACCCTGATTCACCTGCCATCAGCTACTCCTGCCATAGAGATCCTGGGGGAAACGTGCCCCTGCTCCTGATGAGGCGTGGGCAGCCTGGCACAGACCTGGCCCAGCTCCAGCCTTGCCAGGCGTGCCCTGGGAGGGATGTGAACCCCACAGCCCCTGCTGCAGAGGGGCTCTGCCAGCCCCTCCTCCCAGGCCTGTCTCTCCACGAGCTGCAGGACCATCACTGGCCAGGTCTCCAGGCACAAGCATTGACACTGGATGGCACAGCTCCCAAGGGACCTCAGATAATGTACTGATAAGCTGAGCTTAATCCTGCAAGCCCCAGCTGCCCAAAATGCCACTCTGAGCTACAAGGGCAGGAGCCAGGTTCTGCCAAGCTCCCTCATCCCCTATGACACCTAATTTTAAGTAGAGCCTCAGTGGAAAGTCTGTGGCCTTTCCTCTGCTACCAGCCAGCTGTTAAAAAATAATCACTTAAAATAATTAAGTGTCCATATCCATGCAACAGAATGAGGGAAACACCATCCAGCCAGGAGAAATCTGGGCCAATACTGCTTCCACAGAGCCAGAGATGTATCTGCAGCCTGGTTTGTTGCATCAAGATCTGTGGTCTGGAGCAGCAGAGAGGTGTGTGGACCCCATGATTTCTGCCCTGTTGTAGATTCCCCCTGGATTTTTTCCCTCCAACAGGCAGCAGCATCCTTTGGCAGCACAGGAAAGTGCCCAAACTGTTTTGGAGCCTCCAAAAACTGATGGGAAGGAGATGGTTTTTAAGAATGATGGAGTATCAGTGAGGGGAAGCTGCCTTTGATTGCAGTCTCCCTTGACTTAATGAAATGACTCTCCTGATAAAACCTTCACCTCTGGGCCCTGCAGCCAAATGCAGGATGGATCACCTCTGCCTGGAAAGCACTGAGCAACCTGCTGGAAGAAACCATCCTTCCTAGTGAATCCCAGGAGTTTTGGGCAGATCCCCTGGTTGCACTCCCCAGCTGCACACACTTGCAGAATCCTGTAGGATTTATTTTGCCAAACCTCACAGCACCACTGCAGTGCCCTGCCTGGCCCAAAACACATCCCAGCAGCTCCCTGCACCACTGGAAACCTCACTCCCTGCTACACCCACAGAACAGGGGTGGCTGCTCGGGCAGGTGAGCAGAAAACAGCCCAAATTGCCAGAGTTTTGCAGCCAGAGGTGGCTTTGCTCTTTGCACCCTGTAAAATCTTCTGATCCTGCAGGGTGAGAGCTGTGCAGCCTCCTCCCTGCACAACCAGCACAGCACCCATGGCTCCAGCCCCCTGTCCCCCTCAGTAACACCTGAGTCCTTCCTGCCCAAGAGCAGCAGTGACTTGGGAGTGCTTAATCCACCCCATCCATGCAGGGATTGTCACTGAACTGGTTTAACCTCCTTCTGCAATCCTGGCACCAGCAGCAGCAGCATCCACGTTCCCTCTTGTGAGGCCACTTTTTATGAGTCCTCCTTGGGCTCCTCATCTCCTCTCTGATCTGTCCCTCCTTCCACTTAAAGAAAAGGCAGTGTTTGACAGATTTTATGTCAGGCTGAAGCTGGTTTTCCTCAGTCTTTAACAGCTGAGCCTCTGAAGTCTTGCTTGAGGTCAAGGGAAGACAAGAGGTTTCAAAATGGGGAGAAACTCTGGGGTTTGAGCACTGCTGTTTCTCCAGAACCATGTCTGAGTTCAAAGCCATACCGTGGGCTGCGGGTGAATATTCCATTTTGTCACAAGTTTTGAGGTTTTGAAAAGTCTTTTTGTTGCACACTGGAAAACAAACAAAACCCTTCCCATGTTTCCGCAAAGCCGAACGCTGTCAAAACATTTTTGTTGGATAAGGTCAGGTTTTCTCCCCCTCCTCCTCTGCACAGGAGTGACCGATGCCTGAAACCCCCTTCACTGAGACTGGAGATCTCAAGTGCTGAGAAAACAGCCAAGTTCAGTGAAATCCAGAGCATCCAAACATCCTGAGTGCTCCCACTGCGAGGGCAAACCCCAAACCCAGGAGCGGGGGCTTGATCTGGAAGCTCCATTTGCTCAGGCACCGTTATCAGGGAGTATTTTTGGAAAGCACCTTCCCTTCCCACACCACCTCCTCCCTAACAATACACATGTCACCGCTCTGTCAGGTTAATGACAGGATTTGGAGGGATCAAAGTTCATTTCAGAAAGCACCTGCTGTGCTACAGCAGGGGTTTGGGGCTGCTTTCATCCAGCACAGTCCCAGCAGGAAGCCTCATTCAGGAGCAGCGTGATCCCTGCCTGCTGGCATTTGCTTGTCCCCAAACCATGAGTTCAAGAGCAGGTTTAGCAGAAGGAAACAAAGGATTTCTCTCTGTCCCTGCTGCTCCTTCCAGGGGCCTGGGCCATCACCTTCTCTGTGGGCACAGCGAGGGAGACATTTTAGATATCCTTCTTGAGCAATGGAGTTGGACAAGTGGGAAATTCCTGCTCCCAGTTTGCAGCAGGGAATGGTGCAGGTAAGGAAAGAAATAATCTGAGGGTTGTGTGAGTTGAGCTGGGTTTAGGTGGTGCTGGCTCAAAGGGTGTCATGAGCCAGCCTCCTTTTATCTAAGTAACACTTTGCCTCAGCTCAGAGGAAGGTGCCTCACAGAGGTCAGCTCAGCACATGGAATGAATCCTGGAATAAGGTTTGTACTTCCTCCTTTTCAGGCAAAACTCCAACAGCAGGATATGTAAAAATGAAGTAAGGAATTCCAAAAGCCTGCCAAAGCAACCTGAAATCCATTACAGTATTCTGCTGCATTACTGCTATGAAGACACCGCTGATTACAACCAGATCATAGCACAGACCAACATTTGTCCAATTAGGGGTTAGATACTTAATTAATGAGTGTGGAATAGGAAAAGGAGCCAGAAAGACACTGCCAGGCTGAAGTCAGATTGAAAAATCCACTAGCTCCTTCCAATGGTAACTGAGAAAGTGCCACATAAAAATCATAAAATGGTTTAAAACTCTGTTATTCCTTTCATCTTTGTACTTGGAAAAGGAGTTTCCTTCTCAGTTACCTTGGAAATGAAGAGACTGGTGTGGTTCAGGTATGTTCCAGTTGCATTCCATGAACTAACACAACTGACTGAAAATGCAACGGGGTATGAAGTTTTTATTTCTAAATTGTTCCAATTAAAACTATTCCTGGTAATATTAGAAATCTGCTCAAGGCACAAAGGTTAGGTGTGGATCTGAACACCATTCAGCAAGTTTGTTCAGATCTATCTCTGCTTAGGTTTGATGACTTTTGCCCCATCCCCAGCTGCTGCTTAGTGGAGGTGTCATTTTCCTGGCACTGTCCCTAGAACCCATCCAGTTATTTTAGGCTTCCCAGTGAGCTGGGACAAGGAGGGGGGCATGGAATCTCTTCTGGGAGAGGTTACTACTTCCTTCTCAGCATGAGGGCTGCACTGCAGGTTTAGGGGTCCCGAATGCTCACAGGAGGAAACTCATTCTCATCATCCAGGCAGACCGGTCCAGTTGCAAACTCGTGCTCTGGGATAACCTCCCCCCGCAGGGCTCCGCCGTCCTCCGAGTAACCTGGCAGGGGAAAACACCAAGGGTTACTGCAGGAAGGAATGGGAGGAGGCTGCACACAAGCAGCAGACACTGTTACCACCTCTTCAGCACTGAGCTGCTTCCTCTGGCTTCATGGACTGAGGAAGAGGAAGGTGTCTCCATGGATACTATGGATTATGGATGAACTACATGGCCAACTCCTGTGGCAGCAGCTTTCCTCCTCCTGCCATGAACCTAAGCACCAATTTCAGAGCAAGATCTGATTTTGGATGTGGAATATAATGAGACAGTCACCCAGTCTTTTCCTGCAGCAGTTTAGTGCAAGGTGTACCAGTTTCAGAGACTCCGTGGCAATCTCACCACAAAACCAGTGACTGACTGTGTCAGTGACTGACACAAAAACAGCGAGCCCTGACTCCTACACCCATGGTTACAACTCCTGGAAACCACCTGGCAGCAGCTGCTGCCTGCCAAAGAGTGGTTCCTGCTCTGCCCTGGGCCTGTCTGTGGCACAGGGAGCAGGGCTGGCACAGGAAGCAGAGCAGAAACTCGTGCCCTGTTTTTGTGGCAGGGGATGAACCCAGTGAATTCCAAAGTCCTGCTGCCCCAGAGTGCAGTGCACCTGTGCTGATCCTGGATGAGCCCTTGGAATGTGGGATACTTTCCACTTTGCCCCAGGTGGTTTTGTGGCTTCTGCCTGAGCAAGGGCACATGTGGTGCTCACCTGGCATGGTCGAAGTTGAAGGCACTGTACTTTGTCTGGCTACAGTTGCTGCATAGGATTGAGGTACTGGAGGCTGAAGGTCGTTTTCTTTGTTCTCCTCCATCTTTCCTGAGCCAAGCAGACTAATTGTACAGATGAAGAGATAGGAGAAGAGTTAGTTCTGATCCTGGCTGTTCCTCCCCAGCTCCAGCTAAGACAAGCCCATGCATCCACATCTCCTCGAAGCACATCACCCATCCCCATCACTGCATGCAGCAGCCCCAGCAGTGCTGTGGACAGGGGAGCATTGTGCTCCACAAGGAAAGCAGGGGGTGAAGAAGGAGATAGGGGAAGCACCACTTCAGCTGGAGGACAATGCTGGCACGGGAACAGAAGGGAACAGACTGACCACAAAAGCTTTAGGTTACAAAGGCAAACAGTGTTTCTAATCACAGAGGGGGCTCCGAAGGGCTTCCAACAGGAGCAGACTAGATGGGAAAAGCAGCCCTGGCTAGTTTAGGACGGAGTTTGAGCAGAGATATCGTATGATGTAATGTAACTCATGACCCAAGGGCCCTTTTCAGCCCTCTGATGCTCAGAGGAGCCCACATGACAAGGCTGGGGGCTGCGGGCGGCGCGCGCTGGACAGCGCAGCTTTGAAGTGCTTTTGTTTTGTGGCTTTTCCAAAAGCTGCTGGCACTTTCCTGGCTGGCAGCCACCTCCCGGCCTGGAGCACATGTTACATCTCACCCCACCCCAAAGGCTTCACATCTGGAGCCAAGCAGCCCAGATGTGTGCGGGGGGGTTACGTGCTTAATGGGATTTGCATATGGCCTGAAGAGCGGCGGGGGAGGCTCTGTTTTCACAGAATCCCAGAGTGATTTCAGTTGGAAAAGACCTCTGAGATCATCGAGCCCAACCTTTGACTGATCACCACCAGCCTGTCACCAGAGCAGAGCACTGAGGGCCACATCCACTCACTCCTTGAACAACTCCAGGAATGGTGACCCCGCCACCTCCCTGGGCAGCCCCTTCCAATGCTTAACAACCCCTTCCATGAAGAAATTCCTCTGCTTTGGCACTGGGCTTTGTTCAGAGAAGCTCACAGTGTCACTACACACCATCCTACCCCCAGTCAGCTTTCCAGCACCCACTGCAAGCTGGAGATGGTGCTCTGCCCTCCTGCCATCACGATAGTCAGAGCTCTGCTGCTGGGGCATCTCCTAAAGCACAGCCTGCCCAGTCTAAGCTGGGATGTCCCACACTGCCATGGCATCTGAGATGTCTCAGGTTTCTCCTGCAAGAAGCCCTGTGTCCCTGCCTGCTGATGTGCTTCCCAGCCACGCCTGTCAGATCAGGTAGCTCCAATCACAAACTCAGTTCTAACTTTCTTGCTCCTACAGCTCCATTTTGTGCTGCCAGGTGAGATTTCCCTTCATTTCTTAAAATATCAGCTTCTGTATGAGGTGTGAGTGGAGGTAGAGTTACCTGTGATTTTTAATTAGGACACACTCCCCTCCATCCTGGGGGTCCAGGTTATAGATGTAGAGATGTCCATCCGACGTCGTCACCAGCAGCCGAGGCAGTTTCTGAATCCTGGTGGGAAAAGCATCCTGAGGCCAAAAACCTCCCCCACACAGACACAGCAGCACCCACAGCACTGCTCTGCAGGCAGGGGGATGAGCTCAGGCTGGCCTGGCCAGGGCTCAGCAGGGTCAGTACGTACGTGGACAGGGCACAGATGTTCCTCTGCCCGGAGATGTTCAGCCGGACGGTGGCAAAGGCTCGGTCCTGGCTCATCATGCCTGACACCTGGGCAGGGAGGTAGTTGGTAGCAGCCTGGAACATCTTTCCCATGTAACCACTCCAGGTTGGAGGCTCCTCTGGTCGGCTGAGGGGGTTACAAAGCAGGGTCAGTGGGGTTAGCATGATTAGCATGACAGAAGGTCAGGAACAGACCTGATCTCACACGGGTGAAGGGTTTTCTGGAGCACCTTTACATTGTGCACCAGCCTGGCTGGAGATCACAGGGGACAGTGGCACCTAATAAAGCAGAGAGGCCTGGAGAGGCTGACAGCAGGGGTGTGTGGCTTTCCAAAGAGTGAGTCCCTCAGGACACAAAGACACTGTGCACCTGGAACTGCTCATGGAGAGTACATGGTGAGGACATGGAGAGCAGCTGTGTAAACACAGACCTTTGAAGCAGACACAGCCCTGGGGCAGTCAGGTTAAATCAGGCTAACCCCTCACCTGTCTGTGAGATGCTCCAGTTTGAAGATGTGCACGGTCTCCGTGTTGCTGGAAGCACAGAGGAACTGGGAATCCATGCTGAACACCAGGGAGCTGATGTTCACATACCTAGAGCCAAGGACAGCACTGGTCACTCCCACAGCAACCCATTCAAGGGCAACTGCTGGGTTTGGCTCACAGAGGAGGGCATGGGGAGGAAGGAGACCCATCCATGGTGAGGATCACCCTGTACAGCTGCTGCTGAGCCTGTGGGCTCACTGATGAGCCATTCCCTAATCCCTTTGCTCAGCAGGGCTGGGGGTAGCCCCAAGCTAGTGACAAACAGCCAGAGAGGTGGAAATGTCCTTGCTCACAGAGCTGCCTGTGGAGGGAACATCTGTGCCAGCCTCACTGCAGCTTCTGGTGCTGCAGAGACCAGGGAGGATATCCAAAGTGCTGAACAGTGCGATACAAACAGCATCTCCTGCACAGGTTCAGCAAGAATGAGGTCTCTGACAATCTTGGGGACTTCATTATTTCAAATCAGAAAAAAGAAAGGACAGATTAAATGGAGTGACTCCACATCTGTTCCCTGCCATCGCCCTGTTCTGTGACACACTGGAAGGAATCAATGAGCTGGGCACAGCCTGGCACAGTGACATTTCCAGCTGATACGTTTGCTCTTGTTTTCCTTCTGCAAAAGATGCCAAAGCCACCAGGATCTGACGCTGCCCTGTGTCCCTGTGTTTACACTTTGGCTCCGGGAGCCCTCTGTGTACTTGTCACTGCCAGAAGAATGAACTGACCTTTTCATCCCTCGCCGGAATTCATAGAGTTTTTGCCCCCCAGGAATGGAAAATACACGAATGACTGTGCCCTGCAAAAAATGCAAATGGAAATACCACGTAGGAGCAGGCCAAGGAGCCCGAGCCCTTTCCCTGACACACCCAGGAAACTCAGGATGTGCAAAGGCTCCTCCTGTTTGCCAGCTGGGCTCAATCTGATCCCGTACACTGACCAGTCAGTGGCCCTTCTGTGCTGGCTGTGATTAAGAAGGGGCAGCTCAGGGGTGCTGATGCAGCCCTGGGCAGAGGGAGGGTAACTTGCAGGCACACTCACTCACTTTTTCAGAAGCACTGGCCAACTTGGAGCCGGTGGAGTTGAAGGTGAGAGCAGCCAGAGGCCCATCGTGGGCAGGAATGCTGCAGGCTGTTTTCTGTAGGGCACAAGGGAACGTGAGAGCAAAGGCACACAATGGTCCTTGGACTGTGTGGGCAAAGGGACACGCTGGTCCTTGGACTGTGTGAGGGCAGGGCGTTCCTGCCTTGCAGCCTATCCACACCTGCTGATATGGATTCATGGGATCATCATGTGCTGAAGGTATCCCTTCAACATCCTCAGCACTTTATCTCTGCCCTGCCTTGAGTTCATTCCCCAGCTATTACAGCCATTGGGATTACAGGACACTAACCTCAGGGGCAGAGAACCTCAGCTCCCTGCCTCTCCAGGGCTCAGGACTGTTCCTGTACCCTCTCCAAAGCCTGGCCCTTCCCTGTCGGGGTGAGAGCAGGCTTCCCTGCAACTCCCTGTGCTGCACAGCAAGTCCTGCTGCAGTGACACCACCCTGGTACCTGCAGGGAGCCCCAGCCCTTGCAGCACCTCTTGGAGCAGCAGCATTTTCCCTTTGCTCTGCTCCTCCCCTGCTGCAGATCCTCAGCTCTGGCTGCACGTACGGAGCCACCAGCCTTATGTAACTCAAAGCCTTGGCATAAACAGCAGATAATCATGACCCTGCATCCAGCCAGGGACAGATTTCCTAAGGGGACTTTGGACACTCTGCCCTCTTTGTGACTTTGGGCCAGGCATCCCTTCCAGCCCACGGTGTGGCAAAGCTGCTCCAGGTCCTGTGCTGTGCCTGGAGCAGCTCCAACCCCCCTGACCCACGCCGGCCACATCATTCCCACAGGATCTGCTGCTGACGCTCCCACAGCAACCCCAGTGTCAGCCTGGCAGCGGCCTCGGGCTGCAGGGCAGTGGGTCACGTTTCCCTGAATATCCTGTGCTGGGAGATGCACGTCCTGATCTCAGAGCTGCGTGCTCCGAGCAAGGGGGACACGTCCAGATGTGCCTGCCAGGCAATTCCCTCGCACTCCAGCTCGGTGGAGTGTATTTATTCATCCTTCCCAAGGGCCCCGTTGGCTTTGCTGTGGCTCTGTTTGTTTTCAGCCCCTGCCGGTATCCAAAGGCTGAGGCTCGCACTTACCAAAGTATTTCCGTCGTAAAGCGCGATCTCTCCGCTGGTCGCGCTGCCGGGATAAGCCAAGTAGGAGTTGGCGTGGTTGATGGAGAGAGCACACAGACCTGGCAGGGGGACAGGGACACGGATGAGGCTGTGACTGGGGGAGGACAGCACGGGGCACGGCGGGGGTTCGGGCTCTGGCTCCTTCAGGGACTGCTCGGCCCCGGCGCTGGGAACACCTCGGCCGTGGGGACATCTGCTGGTACGGGACAGAACGGCGGCTGTGCCCTGCCAGCCTCCCTGAGCACAGGGAACGCAGACCCGGCTTTTCAGCACGCTCTGGGCCTTCCCCCTGCATTATCTCCCTGGTTAAGGCAGGAATAGGTGCATGAAACAGCCAATGTGGGTCTGAGGGCTGACAGCGCTCCTGTCCAGCCACATCTGGACATGTCCAGATGTGCACAGGGTGCAGGTGCCGGGCTGGAAGCTCAGAGGAGCAGCCTGGTGTGGGTGCAACTCCGCTGCAGCCTGGCTGAAGGCACTGCCATTTCCTTCTGCTCTGAATGGAAAAGGGAAGCAGAGAAAGACAAAGGAAATGCGCCAGCTGTGCAGGGAGTTTCCGGAGGACAAGGAACTTGAACGTAGTGAAATCTCAAGCACAGGGGGAATTCTTCCCATAAGAGCCATGTGGTTTTCTGCCAACACGAGCACAAAAGTTCCAAAATGCTCCTTTCAAAGTGGGCAGGAATTACAGGATGAGACAGGGATGGATGGATATGTGTGCGGGTACATCCATCCGCCTGTCCCCCAGGTGACCTCGGAAAAGAGCATCTCTTCCTGCCTCCTTCCCGCTGCTGGCTGAGGATGCAGCCCCGTGAATCCTGTCACACACCAAACGTGCCTCGCTCGCCTCCTGCCCCACATCCGTGTGCTCACAGCCCTCCCAAACCCGACTCCAGGCCCCAGCACGAGCTGAGCTTCCTGACCTGCAGGGGGGGTCCCACCTAATCCCACGTGTGGAGGAAGCTGCGGGGTTAAAGGCAGCGGGGACACCCCAAAGGGGCCAGCAGGACAGCCACACACTGCACGTAGATGGGATGGGACTGAAGGGGACAGCAGGACAGCCACACACTGCACGTAGATGGGATGGGACTGAAGGGGACAGCAGGACAGCCACACACTGCACGTAGATGGGATGGGACTGAAAGGGCCAGCAGGACAGTCACACACAGCACATACATGGGACGTGCTGTGCTGTGCTGTGCCGTGCAAGCCCTGTGTCAGGACACGGCCCTGGCCCCGGCCCAGCAGCAGCAGGGAAGGATCGGCCGGAGCTCTCGTTTTAGGTCATTGTTTATAACCAAACAAAGAGAGTGCAGCGCAGCCAGGAGCTGCAGGATCGGCCAGAGGCCCCAGGGATCCGCTCCCCATCCATCCAGAGGCATGCACATCATCCAGGAATGGAGCACCGGGAGAGGCACCAGGAGTGAGGCAGCAAAGGCAGGCAATTAAAAGGCAATTAAGGAGGGAGGGAGGGACGGGAGGAAGGCAAAGATAGCCCAGAGACTGCTGCTGTGATGAGCATCCTGCCCCCTCTGGATGGTGATCCCCTGGCCCGGGCAGCACGGGGGGATCAGCAGAGCCCTTTCAGACAGGATCAGGGAAGGCTGGAGCTAAACAAAGCGAGCTCTGAGCCGGCGTGAGTCACCCGCTCCCTCTGCTCCTCTGGCCGGCAGAGCAGCCGGAAAACCAGGCCAGGGGAAAACACAGACGTGAGTGTACTGGGCTGACCTCGGGGACACACAAAGAACAAGGACCACAGGGCCACAGGCAGCCTCTGAAGATGCTCCTCTCCCCTCAGCAGCAGCCCCCCAGCCACAGTGAGGGTTGGTGCTGCAGTGGTGGGCTCAGGCAGGCTGGCACTGCTCAGATGGCACCTCTGGGATGCCACGTCACAGGTGGCTTCCTCAAGCAGCATGGAAAAATGCTACTGTGTCCAGGAAGCCTGGCCTTGCCCTCAGGGCAGCAGGTCCAGGCACATTCAGGGCTTGGGGGGAGCCACAAGGTGGCTTCCAAAGCTGCAGTCACTCCCAAGATGTGCCCCCACAGCTCACAAGTCACCCCAAGCACTGTGACCTCCTTGGTTCAAATCCTGCCCCTGATGTGAATCATATGAAAAACAACTGTCTTGGACACCGTGGGCATTTTCCTCTCCTACGTGGAGGAGGCTGGATCAGGAGCCAGGTGCTGGCCAGGACCAGGCAGAGATCTTACTGTGACTGGCCACTGTGGCTGCAGCAAACCCTGGTGCTGCCTGTGCTGCTGTCACTGTGCCCAGGGCACACACTTTAGTGGGGTGGCACATTTTCCATGTGCTCCTAAACCCCCCAGCACAGATACCCACTGCTAAACAAGCTGCACAAAGAGCACTGTGGCTGGACTGCCCTGACCTACTGGACACACCGTCCTTGGGGTCAAGCTTGGGACCAAAGCAGGTGGCCCAGGGACAACAGGGACGACAGGGACTTGTCACTCAGCTCATTTCAATGACAGCTGCTGCAGTAAAATGGGTTTAAAACACTAAGCCCATATGAAGCCTGTGATCTACAGCATCCCAGTCCTGCCCTGCTGCTCTTAAACCATGACCTGATCCTCCAGCCCCTCTGCAGAACAGCTCCAGGCCTGGGTATCCCTGCCCATCCTGCTGCTGGGCCTTCTCAGGAAGGTTTTAAACTTTAATTATACTTGCAGCATTTAGCATGTTTAATCCACACACAGAGCCCATCTGGTGAGACCTGAAGTAGGTCAGGGGAGCTGCTGGCAGAGCATCCCTAGAAAGCCCCGAGGCCAAGCGTGAGCACATCAGCAGCTTCCCAAGCACCCAGCCATGAAAGGATGCTGCAGGACAGCACAGCACCACGGGCACCCTGCCAAGCTTCCCTCTCTGCTGTTAAAAATAGCCTCTCCCAGCAGCAGGAAAGCCGGATTCCCCCGTGCCACACCCACAGGATCCGTGCTGCAGCCACCTGCCCTGCCCCTTGGCTTTGCAGTAACAGCAGGTGGCAGCTCCTGGGAACTCCCTGGCAGGGACTGGGGCTGTGCCTGGCTGTGTGTTCTGTCCCCAGTGATCACTTTGGGAGCTGACCCCAAGGGGAAGTCAGACCCTTCTGCCCATCTCTGCTCTCCTTCGACGCATCTGCTCTGGCCAGAGCAGGGGTTTGCTCCAGACAGGGCAGGGTTTTGCTCAGGACAGAGCTGGGTCACAGCCCCAGGCCTGACAGAGCTCAAGGAGAGTCTGGCAATGCTCTGGGCTCAGGGTGGGATGTTGGGATGCTGCTGTGCAGGGCAAGGAGTTGGATTCAGTGATTCTTGTGGGTCCCTTCCAACTCTGCTTATCCCCTGGTTCTCCCAAGCCTGCCTGACTGCCTCCATGCTGGGTTAGCTGGGTTAGTCTGTGGCACAGGCCACAGGCTGGCTTAAATTCTAACAAAGCTGTGGCTCTCCAAGGCCCCCTTTCACACAGTTCTCCCATGCTCACCTGTTGTGTTGGGAGGTGTATCCATAATAGTCTTCAGAAGCTTCATGTCCTTGATGTTATGGATGTAGATGGACTCTTCCAGGCACACCACCAGCCTCTGCAAGGACACAGGGGACATGAGCAGAACCAGCAGTGCCTCTGGCTGCTGCTCCCACACTTCCCAAACCCAAACTTCTGCTGTCAGACACACTCAACAGGAATTTCCCACACACACTGAAATGGAACAGAAATGTGATCTCCTGCTTCTCCATCCCCTCTCACATTTGGGT
Organism: Fringilla coelebs; assembly: GCF_963513975.1. Classification (NCBI taxonomy): domain Eukaryota; kingdom Metazoa; phylum Chordata; class Aves; order Passeriformes; family Fringillidae; genus Fringilla; species Fringilla coelebs. Next base: position 2,576,064 of record NC_140045.1, on the reverse strand, counting down.
TTGTACAACTCTCGTTTTGAGACTTTTTGCATCCACTCTTGCTTTAGAGAGAAGACAAAACACCATGACTTCTCTGCTCCTCTGCATCTTCCACACTGCCAGGAACAGGAAAACCCACCAGGGTTACACCCCACCACAGGCCTTGACTGCCATCTACCCCTCCCTCAAATTTCTCTGCAGTTCTTAACAAATTACTTTTTGATCACAAAGACCTGGCAGTAGAGGCTGCAATCCTGCTTGTCAGTGTGCCCCCAGATGGGAATGCAGGCCCTTTGCCCTGACTGCTTCCTGATTTGGGACACAAATGGAGCTGCTGGGCCTGCCACTGCTGCTAAACTTAATGCACCTGCCCAGCACATCAATGTTTTTCCCATTTGGTGTCAGCAGGGAACACTCTGCTTTCTGCGCCCGGCAGAACTGCACAAACACAGAGCTGTGACACATTTGCCCAGGGACAGTCACCCTTGCACCATCTTGGCTGAGGGGCTGGGATTTCCCAAGTCCAGGTACCCCTTCTGCTGACCCTGCCAGGAACATCCAGCCAGCCACGAGGAGCTGCCAAGGCAAGGGGAAGCGAGGCAGAAAGGCAAAGGGAAGCCTGATGCTGTAACCTTAGCCCTGGGCCACCACCTCTGCAGCCACTCAGCTCTGTGTCACCACTCAGCTCTGTGTCACCACAGAGGCTTTTTGCACTGAGGCTTTTTTTGGGACCAGGCTTTGGGTCTGGCTGAAGGGCCGAGCTTTCTAAGTCCAGCAAGTGCACAGCTTCACCTCCCTTAGTGCCAAAGAGTCCAGAAGCACTACAAACATCCCAATAAAAGCCTAAGCCCAGACCCCATCCATCCTGGAGCACCCAAATCCATGTCCAGGAAGCCTCCACCTCTTCAGAAATGAGGCCCTTTATTTAGTATCTAAATGTGGAGCTTAGTCACTAACTTGAAACACCCACATTAAAAATCTCTGCCTTGCTCCACCATTACTCTCAGATCAAACTGTTTCCCACTTCTATTCCTGCTAACCACAGCATCTGGGGCTGTGTCAGAGCCATTTTGCATTTCCAGGAAGACTTTGCCTTTTCTACAGTAAGAGCCATCCACTTGCAAGCAGAGGAATATTTATACAGCTGATTTGGGCAAAGCCACCATGTGCTTTCCCAGAACGGGCTGCTCTTGATGTCCAGGTGAAGGGAGGTTTCCAGATGATGGCAAAGCAGCAGCCAGAGATGCTGGCACCCACAGGGACAAAATCCAGGAAAGTTTGGGATGTGAAGAGGCAGAGGAGGTCTGGACAAGCCCAGCAGGAGCTGGAGAGGGCTGGTTCATCCCTCCTGGCCTCCATGCAGCCCTGTGGCCATGTGAGGGGCACTGGGATGGGGTTTATGCTCACTGTGCACACAGACAGAGCCTCAGAGAAGGTGCTGTGATTGCTACACGGGGTCAAGGCACTGCTAATTGTCCAAAATGTCACTGCCCACTAGCTCGTTCTGTAGTTTGGATGGATCAGGTCAGATAGCTGAGCTGTGTTTGGGGGCTGAAATGGGTTTGGACACAGGCAGATAAACACCTCAAACCTCTCCAAAGAGCTCAGCAGGGTTTCAGAAGTGAATGAAAACCCAGCAGCTTCCCAGCAGTCCCAGAGCACAGCCTGATTCCCCACTTTGAGACAAATCAGGATTTACCTTCACACATTCAGAGTTATGATGGAGCTCAGAACTAAGAATTCCCTCAACAACAACAGAGGGGTTTGCTTGTTTGCACAATGAGGACTTTTTCACAGAGAGAACAGATTGAAACATGCACCTTTTGTTTGAGACCTGTTCCTGGTTAATTTGTCACCATTTCCCTGAGTTAATGCCTTGTCTGGGATTTGTCCTTCTGTGAACTTCCAGGGGAGTGCAGCTTTCCTACAGAAGCTCAGGAGAGTTCAAGTGTCACATGCAGAATGTGATGGGCACCAGTTTAACTCCTGAATGTACACTGAAATAATGATTCCTCTTCAACCTACCCAAATTGGGAAGGTTTAGAAGGGACTTGAGGAGAAAGTTCTTGGTGAAAAGGGTTATTAAGCATTGAACATGTTCAGGGCAGTGGTGGGGTCACCATCCCTGGAGGGATTTTAAAGATGTGTGGATGTGGCACTCTGGAACAGGGTTTAGTGGTGGCCTTGGCAGTGCTGGGGAATGGTTGGACTTGATGGTTTTATTGGTCTTTTCCAACCTAACTGACTGTGGTTTTGTTTCTGAACATCTGTAGCATCTCCAAATACCTCCAGGTGAGCATGTGGCACAGCCAGAAAATAAGCTCAGCCCAGGATTTGAATCCCAGCTTATAATGCAGGCAAGAAATGTGGATTCAAGGCTGAGAGTGTGTATCACCTTCAACAGCACAAGGGGAGTAGCTGAATGTATTTTATTCACACCAATCTCCTAGAGCTGCTCAGCAGAACCTCCCAGTTTATTTTTATACACACACATCTATCTGCAATTCAAAGGAAGTCTCTCTTTTGCCAGTTTCACTGTAAGCTTAAGTGAAAAAAATCAATTTAGGACAGATTTAATTGTAGAGCAGGAACTCCTGGTCAAAGACAGCTTTACTGGAAGCTCAGCCCAGAGAGCTCACTGCAGGTCTCACTGTTGCTAACTGAGGAGAGGCTGATTATATACAATTACCCAGACTGCTCATTTCTTCATTGTAAAATGTCCTCTCCTTCCTAGGGCATATACTTGGAAAATAATTATGGACAAAAAGAAAAGATGACTTAAAATCCTCCAAAAGCACTCAGGGCTGCATGAGGCTGTGTCACATCAGAGAAAAACACTCTAAAATTCTCATTGTAAGTGGCCTGAGTGGGTTTTATACCTTTAAAACAAAACCAAGGCTGCTGGCAGCACTTGGAAAGCAGCTTTTTGCCTTATCCACAGATAAGTGTGGAAAAGTTACTCCTGGGTTACAGATAAGTTACTCCTGAGTTTTTGTAACCAACTTTGAAGGTCTCATTTTCAACCAAGATGGCAGAGGTGGGCCTGAAGTCAGGATGTGGAATCCAAGGGAGGGAGGAACATGAAAAGGTGTTTTTTTGGCAGAGCTGTGTCCTGAACAGGCAAGAAGGCAGATGACAAAAAGCCTTTGTGTAACTGCTACCAAAACAAGGCCTTGGCTTCATTTTCCTGAAGGAAACAGTGGGGGCAGCTGATAGCACAGCCCTGCAGCTCCTGCCAGAGGCCTCTCATGTGGGGCTGGGAGGAGAAGACAGGCACCCACCCTTCCAATCCCACTCAAAAACCTCCCTGCAAACCTCCCAGGCTGCTCCCAGCTGGAAGGGCAAAAGCAGCAGAGAGCCAGAGTGGGCTGAGCGTGGGTAACCCCTCTCACCTGCCGGTTCAGGCGGATGGACAGGATTTTACTGGAATAGCTGTAGTTGCAGATCTCTGTCCCTTTCTTGAAGTGGTAGACATTCATTTGCTGTGGCTTGGCATGGCTGACCACGACCACAAGGCTGCTGGAGAACAGACGCTCCACGATGTAAACATCTGGGATTTCATCTGGGCACACAAGGAGAGCAAGGCAGAGCCTTCAGCCGGGCTTCACTGCAGCAACAAGACAGCTCGAGAGGGGATGGGGTTGGGAGGCTCTGTGCTAAGGTGTTCAACATCATTTTTGTGAGAAATTTCCCATGCCTGGCACAAAGCAATTAGGTTGGAGCAGGAAGGGGTTAAAAAACCTTCCCCTGAAGGCAGAACTGAAGCACCAGAGAATATATCCACTGGATGAACATACCCAGCTCTCTTTGACAGTGCTGCTGTGCCTCTCTCCTGGGCAGGGCCCAGCTGAAGCCAATCCTCAGGCCCTCCAGCTGCACTAGATCCTTGGGAAGGGGATATTAAGGGAGGAGCTCCCTCCTTTTGGTCAGGGGAGTTTCTGGGGGATATGAGGCAGGAGCTGGCTGTGGCTTGGTGTTTCTTTTGTGTGGTGTTTGGTTTCTTCCCAGCCTCCCTGGGGAAGCAAACAGTGGCTGCAGTGACTGTGTTTGGGATGGCTCCTGCTGTGTGGAGAAGGCACCAGGCAATGGTGCTGCTGGCCCTGCACCTAAATCCCCAGGGACTGCAATTTCCAGCCTGCCCAGCCCTGAGTGATGCTCAGCTTGGGCTGGGCTGCACTGGAGGAACAAAGGCTGCCCCACAACTGTGATGTGGGCCTGGCTGTGCCTCAGCCCATCACCCTGAGTGTGTCACCAGCAGGGACCTGCTTCCCTTTGCCTGCTCTGGGGAAGGAGCCTGGACCCTGCTCCAGATGAGACAGCTGTGTCTGATTGCTGAGGCTCCTCTTGCAGCCACTGAGAACATATCCAGTGATGAACATACCCAGCTGGGAAGTGTTATCCTCAGTACTCCAGCAGCAGGCTGGAGTCCCTGCTCCTTGAGGCCAGGCTTGTTTTGGGCTGCTCAGAGTGTGCTACATGCTGCTGTGAGCACAGCTAAGAGCTGCAGGCCTGCTGGGAGTGACCTTCTCTACATGGAAAACCTGTTAAAAACATCTTGCTTGTAAATACCACACTGGATTAAAGGCCTGGGAGTTCTCCAGCAGCTGTGCTGGAAGCCTGTGGGCTGCTGCTCATGTACCTGAAACATTCTAGTGGGAAACTGCCTCTGAGTGCTGGGCTGCAGCACAGACTGCTGCTGTCAGCATGGCAGCAGTGGAAAAGAACTGGGCCCTAACAAAGGTGAAGGACTCCCACAAATTTAAGGTGCTGCTGGTCAATGTTCCTCCCAGGAAAACAGGAGACTTACTGCTTTCATGGACCTGGTCCAGCTGCTCCACAGAACTTAAGGAGAAAAGTCTGTATCCAGTTGTGGTTCCAATGGCCAGGGAGCTGCAAAGACAAAGCAAAAACCTGCTGGCTCAGAGCTGAAACCCTCCAGGTGACAGCAAGAGTCCCTGCAGGGATGGTGTACTGGTTTTAACTGGGATGGGGATTTTTTGCCATATTAGCTTCTACAGGGCTGTGTTTGGGGTTTGTGCTGAACACAGGGATGATAACCTGGGGGTGTTTTTGTTATTGTTGAGCTGTGCTTGCACAGTCAAGGCTTTTTCTGCTCCTCACCCCTCCAGTGAGGAGGCTGGGGGGGCACAAGGAGCTGGGAAGGGACACAACCAGGACAGCTGACCCCAAGGACATCCCAGGCCATCCGTGTCAGGCTTGGGGATAAAGGAGGAGGAAGGGGAGGACATTTGGAGTGGTGGCTTTTGTCCTCCCTGCTGTCCTGGGGATGGCTGAGCCCCTCTCTGCCATGGGAAGTGGGGAATGAATTCCTTGTTCTGCTTTCCTTGCATGTGTGGTTCTTGCTTTAATTATTAATCTGTCTTTATCTCAGCCTGTAAGTTTTCTCACTTTCATTCTTTTGGTTCTCTTTCCACCTCACTGAGCGAGGAGTTGGCTGGGGTTAAACCCTGACATTGAGGAAATGAGTAGTTCCTGGCACAGCGGTCTGTGAAGGCACAACTTCAGATTCCAACCTAAATAATACAGAGTAACAAACTCAGGAATTCAGGTCTCCATCTGAGCCTGCTGCAGCCTACAGAAGGCAAGCATCCCTCTGAGAGAGGAAACTCCTCCTCTCCTATAGCCCTGTGGCTGTTGGAGGAACAAACAGGTGCAGATCTACCTGGGAGGATGCAGACAGGAGCTGTGGGTCACAGAAGGGGCTGTTTCCTCAGCCAGGGGCTGATCCACCTCTACTGACACAGGCTGGGGAAACTCTGCTCTCACTGTTAAAGGGCAGAGTATTGCCAAGCACTGTCTCTGCCCAGTTCCTGATGCAGTAAGCAGCAAGACCTAGGTCTTAAACCAGCAGCCAGCCCATAACAGCAATGGGGACAGCGACCAGCAGGTTCACGTCAGCAGCACATCCACATCCCTCAAAGCACCCTTTGTTCGGGCACACCAATGCAAAGGAAAGGGCATTTCCAGGTGTGAGTGAGGCCGCTATCTCTGATTCTTATCTCTGGGCCGATCCTGGCTCCGAGCTCCGACTGCCACATCCGTGTGCGGCTCGCTGCTCCGGGCGGTTTCTGCTGTCCCGCTTGGGAACGGTTCTTAAGCGGGAGCAGAAGGGCTGCGAGGAGCGCGGCTGTAATTTATCCCGGGCTGGGGCGGTGCTCTGGCGCAGCGGCTCACCGGGAGCCTCCGGGGGGTGCCGGTGGCCCTGGGCAACGCCGCCACCTCCCAATGCCCACACAGCGCCCGGCACACAAAGCCCGGGAGCGCCGCTGCCCTGCCCGTCCCCCGACGCTGCCCGGGCTGCGGGGCAGGCAAAGCCCGGCGATCGCTCGGCCTCCCCCGGGGCTGCGGAGGCGCTCACCGACAGCCGCTCGGCCGGGCTGGAGCAGCCCGACCCCAGCCCGTGAGCGCGCGGTGAAGGGGGGGTTCTGCCGGGCCATCCCCGTGGGGACCCGCCCCGCTCCGGGCCGCGGGGCCGGCGCGGCCCGGCCCGGCCGCCGTCCCCCCCGCCCCGCGGCGGCCGCCCCGCTTACGTGCAGTCCTGGTTGTAGGAGAAGCAGCTGAGCGCCGCGGGCGCCCCCGGGGCCTCGGCCGCGGCCTCCATGGAGCGGGCGCGGCGCCTCGGCCGCTGCGGCCCCCGCGCCCGCCCCGGCCCGGCTCCGCTCCGCCGCCGCACGGGCGGTGCCGCCGCCCATTGGCTCGCTCGCCGCTGATGGACGCGCGGGGTGACCTATGGAGTGAGGAGCAGGCGAGGGGGCCCGCCCCCCGAAGTGGCGGAACCGCCTGCCATTGGCTGGCGGCGCGGAACAGCTGCGCGTGGCCACGTGGTGATGTTGTGGTTGCATCAGACGGGCGCGGGCAGATGTTGGGAGCGCATCTGGCGGAGCGCGGCTGCGGCGGTGCTGCGAGGGGCACACGGCGACAAGGGGCTGCTGCGGGGGCCGGGGGTGGCCCTAGGGAAGGCGTGGGCGAGGGCATGGGGCGGGGAAAAGTGATGGTGGCACCGCTGACCGGAAAACAAGTCAGTCCGCCTCTCCGCTTCCTTGGCTAAGGAGTGCTTTGAAGAGTTGTTTTTGTCTTCGTACAGCATTGGCATCCTAAAGCTGACGGCATTTGTGCATCGTTCCTGCGCTTAACACCGCTGCTGCCATGGGGGGGTCAGATCTGCTGGGGAAAACACAAAGGAAAACAAAGCCCCGAGCCAGTCGCTAAATGACAGATATTCCAGGAGGCAGTGCAATGACATTACCGGCGCACAGAAACTTTGCCGGGGCAGAGCCTGCAAACCCCCTAATTAGATGAGTAATCCTCATGTGAGTGCTGAAGTCATTGGGCTCGGATCACTTGATGTGCACCACAGGACTTTTGGAAAAAGAGCCACATGCAATACCATCCCTGTGAGGCAGATTCCATGTGGACACATATATCTGCCTGGATTAATCCCCCTCTGCTGCATGGGGGTCTTGGAGTGCCTGTAATATTCCCCTGTGAGGGAGCTGGAAGCCTGCAGCAGTGAAGATAGATTGATTTTGGGGAGGAAGTAGGAAAAGACACATCTTCAAAACACCATTTTGGAGGGAGGTAGATGGTGGGTCATCCCTGGGACTCAAAGTACATGAGTGACATTGCAGGGGAATAATTTTCAGGACATCATGTTTGGGGGGAAAACATCTTCTTTTCCAAGGGGCCTAGTGGGAAGTTCTAATAAAACCCAAACATGAACGAGAAAAGCTGTTTTTGAATGTCCTGAAACTGTCCCTGTGGACCAGCATAGTTTGATTTTGAAACAGGGATGTCAGACAGGAAGTGGGGTTGTGGAGCAGGAAAAAATTTAAAAACAAAACAGAGCCCTCCAACAAACAAAGCCAGGGAGACATTGCCTTGTGTTTCAAAAAAAATCCAGTTTCTGAGCAACAGCAACAGCTGGATGTTTGCTGCTTGGGCAATCACCATGGTTTTAAAATGAAACCTTGATAAAGCACCCGAGACTTGGGTAACACAATTATTTTTGCAGTTTGACTGATGCAACCATGTTGGTCAATCCTCCTTTGAGCTCACTGCCTGCAAAGGCCGTTTGATCAGCAGAAGTGGGAGAAACAGGGAGTTCTTGTCCTCTGCTGCAGCGTCAAAAGTGTGGGTGGCCTTTGGAGCAGGTTGGGTACAGATGTGTCACCATGATGGGGGTGAGGTCAGGGCAAGCTGCTCCTCAGGCTGGAAAAGCTGCTGTGTGTTGGTGAAGCCCTTGGAAATCTCAGGTTCTGTTCCAGCTCTGGAATGTTGGAGCAGTTGGGTGTTGGGTGTGAAGTAGAAGCTGGGGTGCTTTGGGTGGAAACTGAGCCTGATGCCTCAGGTTCAGCTTTTCTATTTTTCAGGTTCTGTGCTGCTTCAGTGTGTGGGTCTGGGCTCACACCAGGGGATGCTGAGCTCTGTGCACAGAGCAGGGGCACAAAACAATTCCTGCTCCAGCTGGGCACCAAGGACAAATGATCCCAATCCCAGCCCAGGAGCACAAACCCCGTGGGCTGGAGAGAGAAAAACAAGCAGGGTGGGGCTGCAGGGGCTAAAGCTGGGATGGGACAATGAACTGCAAGGTGCAAATGGAGCAGAGCTGATCCCAGGGAGAGACCCCGTGCCCGGCCGGGCATTTTGGGGCCATTTTGGGTCATCTTGGGTGCAGCCCTGGCTGGGCTCTGGTGCTGCCCCAGGTGGATCCATGGAGGAGATCCTTGGGATCAATCCCTGCTTTATTCTGGGACTCTGCCCAGCCTCTGCTCCAGCTCAGCCTGCACAAGGCATCATTTCTGGTAAGAGATGAGGTGTGTCAGGTGCCTCAAACATAAAGAAATAGCTGAAGTGATTTTTCAGGAATACAGCTTTGGAGGGAAGTGGTAATTAGGGTAGTAGTTAAATCCCAAGATATTTCCTGGGATCTGAGTATATGTCACACCTGGGGAAATGGTCTGGCAAGGCCAGCAGAGAGCCCTGCCAGGCACCAGAAGGACAGTCCCTGTGCTGATGCATGTGTTTGCTGGGAAGAATATATCAGGAATTGGCCTCCCTTTCCTGACAATCCTGTGACTGCAGTAACTATTGACAGTAACAACTTCAACTCAGTCATTAACTCCAAACCCAGTCCGGAGTGTGACCATTTGATCTTAAATGTTTTCCAGTGCAGAAAACATGGTGTGAGGGATGTTGGTTTGTGATCTCCACCCTGGGTGTTTGTACTGAGGCCTTAAAGAGGAAACAGAGGTGAAGAAGCTGGGAAACCAGTGCTGTGCCCAGAAGGGCCTCTCCCAGCCATGGCATCCTGTGTGCTGCCATTCCACATGGGAAAGGTTTTGAGGGCTTTTAGGCTTTTCCCTGGCTCAGAGTTTAAATTCCAGCCAAGTTCTTCCCTCTCAGATAAAGCCTGCTCCCACTGATAGGTCTGGTATTTTAAATCTGCTACAGGAAAATAAAAAGGTCTTGGCAGAGCTAAATCTGCTAAATATCTTTACATCCTTCACTGGAATTCCTGATAAGCAGAAGCCTGTTCAGGCACTACAGCCTTGCAGGGGAAAAACAGGCAAAAGGTGAATGTGCAATAAGGTGTGCAAGTATTTCTAAGAGCAGGGAAACCACGTTTTTCTGTGGAAGGAGCAGGAAGAGATGGCACAGACATTGCTTTGCTCTTTTTTGTCACCCTTCCTGAGTGTACCGAGCAGGTGGAGGAGGAAGAAGGGGCTGCATCCCGACCTTTAGGAGCTTGCACACACGAAGTGTCGAGCACTGAAGCGCCAGTGCCGGCTGCTCTAGGCTCTCAGACAGGCAATAAATGCTGCCATCTGGTGCCCCGAGCAGGCTGCACACAGCCGGGCCAGCATCGCACCGCGCAGGCGGTGCCTCCACGGCGGGTTTGTTAATCCTACTCCTTGGATTATCCAGTGGGTTACACTGGGTTTGTTAGTCCTGCTCCTTGGATTATCCAATGGGTTACACTGGGTTTGTTAGTCCTGCTCCTTGGATTATCCAGTGGGTTACACTGGGTTTGTTAATCCTATTCCTTGGATTTTCCAGTGGGTTACACTGGGTTTGCTAATCTTGCTCCTTGGATTATCCAATGGGTTACACTGGGTTTGCTCAATCCTGCTCCTTGGATTATCCAATGGGTTACTCTGGGTTTGTTAATTCTGCTCCTTGGATTATCCAATGGGTTACACTGGGTTTGTTAATCCTGCTCCTTGGATTATCCAGTGGGTTACACTGGGTTTGTTAATCCTTCTCCTTGGATTATCCAATGGGTTACACTGGGTTTGTTAGTCCTGCTCCTTGGATTATCCAATGGGTTACACTGGGTTTGTTAATCCTGCTCCTTGGATTTTCCAGTGGGTTACACTGGGTTTGTTCAGTCCTGCTCCTTGGATTATCCAGTGGGTTACTCTGGGTTTGTTAATTCTGCTCCTTGGATTATCCAATGGGTTACTCTGGGTTTGTTCAGTCCTGCTCCTTGGATTATCCAATGGGTTCCCTGACCCCTCCACTGCAGGGAGAAGCACTGACATTGGAGAGGGTGGAGCAGCCCTGCTAATGGAATGCTAGAGAAGGGAAAGTGGAGTTTATACCTGCACTCTCTGCATGCTTTGATGAGTTTTACTTGTTCTTTCTGTCAGGGCAGATAAGATTTTTTTCCCTCCTATGCAATGAAAAAGTGAGAAGAAAGCAGAGAGCTGGATTGGTTGTCAGAGGCCATTCTGAGTTTGGAAGAATCCTGATCACAAGGTGCAGGTACCCCAGAAGTCATGACTTCAAAGCCTTTTTTTAATATTGTGATTCTTGTATTAAATATAAAAATGTGGGAAGGTAAAAACCAATGGACAGAACACATTTGTGAGAGTCACCAGCAGACTAACTTGCCTTGCTAAATTGTCTGGCCAGGTTCTAACGTGGAGTGGGGAAGGGGGACGCAGGGGAGATGAGTGTGCCATGTGCACAGGGAATTCATTGCCCTCTGTTTAAGGTACAGAAATTGGGAAAGTCTCATGGGGACCCTGAGAGCTGTGTGCTGGCCCTGGCATCAGCCAGGGTGAGGGAAGAACAGGAGCAGTCATGGCAGACTCCACAGCCAGTCTGGAGAGACCAAGGCTTTGTGAGCTTTGCTTTTCATGCTTGTTCCTTCTCTGTTTTAGGTGCTGACCTGGCCCTGATGCTGCCAGGGAGAGAGCTGTGCTTGGGAGCAGCCCTTGCAGACATGCTTGATGAAGTCAGGGGAGAGCTCACAACTGGATGTTGCATTTCCTTGTAAGATGGATTTATGCTCCTTATTTTGTCCTCACTCTGGAAATGCTCCATTTCCCTAAGTAGCATTAGGCCATCACACTTGCCCTGGTCATGGATTATCCCCCTGGGGGCCTGTCACCGCTCACAGGAGTGACACAGGCCAAGGGTGGCTCATCTTCCTGGCTCTCTGGGGTGCACATTGGACTCTTGAGTCTTGGAGTGTTTTCAGCTGAGAATCATGAGACTTGTACCACAGACAGCAAAGGGGTTAAAACTGGGAGAGAGAAACTTTTCCCTTCCCTTTAACTCTTGGATACAGCACGAATTGTAACTCTTCTGTAATTATCTAAAGATCAAAAAATGTTCTGACGTGAGAGATCAGAACAAGCTGCATTGTGAGAGGGAGACTGGGAACACACGGAGGTCCTGACAGCCAGAGGAACGTTGGGTTCCCACATGGTCTGGTGTGAGCAGAGCAGGGAGCAGCTGGGAGGGAGAACTTTGGGAGAGGCAGGCTCACTGCCCAAGATTGATCACCTGGGGGACTTTCTCCTCTTCCGTGCTAGAGGAGAGAAGGAGGGGTTTTGGAGGAGAAGTGGCACCAAACGTTGGTGTAATGAATGCATTAATAGCAGAGTTCAAACAGAGAATGCAGGGCAGCACCTACACAGCCCACAGAGCCAAGGGAGCCTCCATCCATGTAGGTGCCATGGCCTGACTTCTTTTGCCAAACACACTGGATCAGTTCTCCTGTGCCTGGCTTGTTCAAGCAGTTGAATTACTGATCCCCATTACTGGAGCATGCAAACCTCTCATGAGGTTGGATCCATGCTCAGCCCAGAAAGTGCTTTTATCCTCATTGTGCTGGAGATAGAGTGAGGCTAAATGACTTCCACAGGAGAGGCTGGAAATCAGTAGGAGAGCAGCAATCTAGAGCTGCAATTCTTAATCATCTTGCTGCTTCAGTGTAAGTGTTACAGCTGGAGAATGAAAAAAGGCTCTATCGTTTTCCTGTGGGCACACAGCGCGGGCCAAGCAAGCCTGAGCTGACATTTCAAAGACCTTTTGTTTTTCAAGTGGGTTCCTTCCATCTGGGAAAATGCTCTATTATCTTGGGGGGAGGGAGGCAGCAACTTGCAGAAATGGCTCGATTCTGTAGCCAGTTTGTTAGATGTCGGTCCAGACATTGTTTGGATGTCAGTCCAGACCAAGGAGAGTGGATCTGACCAATGTGTTTACTTTGCCACCTGCTTTCAGAGAAAAGCACATAAGCAAATTCAAATTTTTTGAATGCTTTTATGTGTGCATTTATCTTGCAGGAGAACTGTGTCCCAGATGATACTGAGAGAGGGAGCTCTCCCCAGACTGTGTTAAAAGCACAAGAACTGAGCATTCTTTTCAATGGGGATATTTACATTTTGTTACAAAAGAAACACTGGGAGTATTTCACAGGCATTCCCGGAAAAGAAGTGGGCAGTAGCTGCACACTATCTCAGTGCTCTTTAATTTGGCTTGTGTCAGAGAGATCTCAAAGTCAAGAATCACATTTGCAGATGCTTGGGCAGTTCATGAACTGCTGAGGCTGCCCAGAGGTTGTATGAAGTTAATGATGCAGAACAAAGCCTGCTGACTTCCAAACTGCAGGAGGCACAGACCTGCTGCTCTCCCATCTCCTTCCTTCTCTCTGGAGGCATGAGCCTTTTTTCCCCCCACTTCAGGTGCTATTTTCTATCTCCCAGGTCTTGTGGGGCAGCCTAACCCTTACCTGGAGCTGTTTCCCACTTCATTAATGCCTGTCCTCATTGGAGCTGAGGAGAGGGAGAGTCCTTGAAGTGCAGAGACACCTGAGCAAGGACTTCCCAATAAATATTGTCAGGAGGCTGCTTAAAGACTTCTCGGCCTGCTGTTGAGGTGGAGGTTAATCACTGGTCTAGGACAGAACTCCCTAGGCTAGAAAAGAGAATGCTGAGTTCAAGTTCAGCCTGGCTGGGTGGTAGGAAGAGCACCATTATCAATGTCAGACTTTAACCAGGGTATCCTGGCTTTTTTAAAACATGGAGCCTGTGGTTCAGCCAACACAGGAGAGCTGTGTGACAGAGCTCTGCTAATCACAGCCTCCCTCACACTTAGCTAGTCTCAACACTGTCTCAGGAGGTGAAATGTTCCCAGTGTTGCCCCTTGGGTGTTGGGAGCCTTCCAGCTGGGAGCCACGCTGGGAGTCTGAAGGGCTGTGCTGCAGCAGGCACGTCTGGCAGATGGAGATGGATTCCCCCACTGGTCTATCTGTTAGATCTGGCCACTTCGGGGCATTTTTTTCTTGGCACTTGCTTCCTCTGTTTTGAGTCTTAGCAGTCATTTTCTTCTTCAAAGTAACATATGGAAATGGTTTGGGATCTGCCCCTAGCAAACTGGTTCTGCACTGGGGAGTGTTTCACACAGCTGACGTCAGGGAGACCAAAGCCTGCACACACCATCTCTCAAGGTCCACGGGGGTTCTGAGCCCGTGACTCATGCTGGGCTTACAGCAGGAAGTTCAAGCACTGTCTTTCAGGCTCTTTTTGGATCTCATCAATTCCTTGCTCTGTTTCTTTATCACTCTCGTGGGGCAAAGTTACAGATTTTACACTCTAGAACTCACCCAGAGGCTCAGACTCCCTGGCAAACACTGCATTGCTGAGGGACAAGTGTCCTTCTGTCCCTGCCTGCAGGGACACTGAAGTGTCACACTGAAAGCTGTCAACGTCCAGAGTTTGACCTGGAACCCAGACTTCTTCAAATAATCTATCGTTAAAAGAGAATATATTTTTGTGTGTTTGGGTTTCTAATCTATGGATCTTCCTATGAATCCCTGTGTGGTGCTGTGAGCCAAGGTGTGCAGCAGTAAAGAGAGCGTTGTTTTCAGTGCTAGTTAAAGCTTAAACAAAATACAAGGAGCCATGCCCAAAGGATACAGTGTGAACTCAGGAACACCTCATGGTCCACAGAGAGCTCACAGGTTTTAATTCCTGGTTTTCTGATGTAGATTTCAGGGCTGTTTGGGATAATGGCAGCTTCTGTTTGTGGATGAAACCTTTCTGTGCCACTAAAACTTCTTTCCCCATTCACTCCACCCTAAGACAGCACTGCAGTCACTGATCAGGAGTGTTCCAGGTTGTGCTCTGCCCCTTTGAAACCCCATTTTTACCTCATGGGTGATGGGTATGCCTGATTTAACACCTAAATCTGTGTGCGTGTGACAAAACCACTGGCTGCTTCAATCTGCCACTCGTTTGATCCATTTGGTTTCAACCCCAGAGGCTGCTCCAGGACTCTGCTCACAGAACACAGCCCTGAGCTGGGTGGTACCTTCAGTAAAGCCCCTGGCAGTGCAGCTCCTGTGCAGCACCCCAGCTTCCCGCTGCTAATTTGGCTGTCGTTGTTAATCTGGCTGTCACTGACCTTTCAAGCAGCTCTTTCTGTTCCACGCACGCAGCAGGGGTGGGTGACGTCTGTGCTCTTGTTTCCCACCTTGGCTCACACACTCCTTCCCCCTGAGCTCTCCTGTGCTCTCCAGCAGCCACAGCCCTGGGCAGCGGATTGCTCCGTGAGAAACCGATGCACCAAGTAGTTTGAAATCAAAGTTGTGGGAATAGCGCTGACGGTAATGCCAGTTATTTACTCAGGAATGTTTAATTAGATGGTTAAGACCAGGATCTGACTTTAATTCAGACCAGACCAAACAGAACAGGGCTTTGTTTGTTTTTAATTTCCCTTACGTCTCTGGCGGTGTGAGAATTAACACGTGGGGACGTAGGAGCATCAGCTCACGGAAGAAGATTTAACTTTGAGAGATAACCAGTGCTGACTCACTGGGGGAAGCTGTGTCCAGTGGCTTCACAAGACTCCTCCTGGAAGCTGGGTCTGTTCCCCTCCTGGCTCCAGGACTCCAGCAGGGATTGCATCAAGCACAAGGGAATACTTGTTTCCCTAAGAAAGAGGACGTTGCAGAACAGGTTTTACACAGGGGCAGAGCTTTGTTCCAGATGGGATCTATCCCAAAACAGCACCGGGACTTGTCCAAACAAGGATTGAGATGTGACACCAGCAGGCAGCTGGTAAAGAATAAAGGGGAGGTAAAAAGCTGAGAAAGAAACGTGTAGGTGGGAATGCAGATGAATTTTTGTGGTGTTCAGAAACTTCTAGTAGTTTTGAGTTACAGAAAGAACTGTTCTATAACCAGGTGAGCAAGTAATTTGGTATTTCGACGCTGTACTCTGACAGTGTTTCACAAATATAAATTATTTATATTTTTCGTAAAAGTGCCAGCTTTGAGCTTAATGTCAGAAAATCCTCAACCCTGGCTTCTAATTAACCCAGATCAGACAGAAATTATCAAAGAGTTGGGGAACGTGAGCTCAGGGGCTGGACTGGGTCTGTCGGAATTGCAGGTCCAAGATCTACACCCAAGTTATTACCCTTTATTTCTTTAATATAAGAGCTAATAAACAAGAAACCCCTCAGCAGGTAGTTCCTGATGGCTTGTGTGTCACTGCACAAACACCACTATCTTCTTATGTCAAAATATACATGAAACTGTTGCTATTGAGAATAATTGTCACTTTACATTACGTGATTCTCCCATATGGGTTAGGCACAAGTGAGTGCTGGCTGAAATGATGTAACATTAGAGGAAAAAGCTGAGTTTTTTTCTGTGTTGCAAGATCAGCAAATGCACAGTTCAGGGTTCATTTTTAGGGCTCATTTCTCCCCCCACCCCCAAGCCCTGGCTCTGCCCATGCCAGTACAGCCAGGATTTAAAAATAATGCAAATTATTTCTAACAGCTTGGAGTAGACAAAGTGAATGGAGTCAAAGGGCTCATCTCAGTATAAAGACACATGAAATAACTCCCACATGGATTTACATCGATTAGAGTGAAATCTTTGCCAAACTCGAATATCGTTTATTTCCCTTCAAATGTAACAATCTCTGATCTTTTAGCCAGGTCTTTTCCGCAGCCGTGTCGGTGTGGAGTTGATGCCCCGGCGGATCCCACTAACCCCAGGAGAACCCACTCCTCTCGCCATTCCCACTTCCCTCAGGGTTTCCCACTCCTCCCGACCATCCCTACTCCCCTCAAGGGATCCCGCTCCCCTCAAGATTGCCCATTCCTCTCGGCGTTCCCGCTCCCCTCAGGGTTTCCCACTCCCCTCGCCATTCCCGCTCCCCTCAGGGTTTCCCACTCCTCTCGCTGTTCCCTCTCCCCTCACGGAATCCCGCTCCTCTCACCATTCCCACTCCCCTCAGGGGATCCCACTCCTCTCGCCGTTCCCTCTCCCCTCAGGGGATCCCGCTCCTCTCGCCGTTCCCTCTCCCCTCAGGGAATCCCGCTCCTCTCGCCATTCCCGCTCCCCTCAGGGGATCCCGCTCCTCTCGCCATTCCCGCTCCCCTCAGGGGATCCCGCTCCCCTCAGGGAATCCCGCTCCCCTCAGCAGACGCCCACCCCACCCCGTTCCCGCCAGCCCCGCGCGCCTTAAAGCCGCAGGCTCCTCCCGCGCCGCTCCCCGCCCCGTGCCCGCGCCGCGCCCACCGTTGCCCCTTTAAGGTTACCGCGGCGACGGGCCCGGGCGAGAGCGAGGCGCATTGACGTCACGGCGGGCGGGGCCCGTCCGGCCGGTCGGTTTCCGGTGCCGCCGCTGCAGCGAGGCCGCGGCCGGGCCGGGACGGGCGGGGGGTCCCGGCGGAGCCGCCGCAGGTGAGCGGGGCGGGGGCAGCGGCCGAGCGGCCCCGGGGCGGCGGCGGGGCCGGGGGCGGCGAGAACCGCGCGGGACGGGCGCGGAGCGGGAGGCTGCGGCCTTGGGGCGGGGCTGGCCCGGCCCGGCTGAGGGAGCGGGGCCGGGGCCGGGGCTGCGGCCGCGGCTCCGGGGCTGCTGCGGGGGCAGCGGCGCCTTCTCGGGCCGGTGTTCGAGGGGGCCCCGCCGGCTGTAGGGCCGCGCCCGGCGGCGCTTCCGGGCCTTTGGGCCGGTTTGCCCCTGCGGCTCCGTGTTCCCCGCCCCAGGGGTACCGGGTCGGTGCCACCCCGGTGGCCCCGGGTCTGAAGCGGCCGCAGCCCCGCGCTGCGTGAGGGGCTGGGCTGGGCCGGGCTGGGCGGGGCAGCCACGCCTCGGGCAGCTCGGGGAAGCTTTGGGATTGTGCAGAAAAAAAAGGCTTGAAGAAATAAATAGCGGAGTTTTCATTTTGCCCGTGATACCGCATTTCCTGCACCGCTCTTGCCCTTCTCGCGTGTGCCCCTCACGGAGCGCAGTGTGCGGTCGCGGAGCTGCCGGGGCCGCTCAGTTAGCGCTGACCTTCACCGTGCGGGCTGGCGAAACGAAAGGAGTGACTGGAGAACTTCTCGGCGCTCTCTCAGCCCGTGGGAAGGCCACGCTTTGTGTTTATGCAACGCCCAATACACGTGTGTGTGTGTGTGTGTCCTTGAGCGGGGATTAAGTGTGACAATCACGACACCTGGGTGAAGTGTTGGTAATTCCATATTAACTCGAAGCCTTCTGTAATCTCCAGCCGCAGAATTCATAGGGGCACGTTGTTGTGTTGCCTCTGTACCTTGGGTTTTCTTGCTGCTGCCTCAGCAGGATAAAACCCATGATGTGACTTCAGTGACTTGTCATTTCTCAAAATTATTTTGACTGAATCCGTTTTTTCCCTTTCAAAAGCTGATCCCGGGATCAACATATTTTACTGCATATAAATAAGCTGTTGCCACACTCCCTATACCAGGTAACTTTCTTTATATTTCATCCAAAAATGCCCTGAGACATTCTTTCCTGTTTCTTTAACTCTCACAGTGTTAATTTTCTTATGAAAACAATTACATGAAATGTGTGTATACATGTATATGTAAAAAAGGTATTTTAAAATGGTTTTACGACCTTGTGGTGGGCTGAGCCAGGCTAGATGCTAAGCACCCACCAAAACTGCTCCATCACTGCCCTCTTCAACTCAACAACAGAAGGAAAATATAAGGAAAGGTTCCTGGACTGAGATAAGGGAGAGATCACTCACCACTTGCCATCATGGGCAAAAGAGACTCCATTCGGAGAAATTAGTAATAAATTAAACTTGAGTAGGATAATGAGAAATAAAGCCAAATCTTACAAACATCTTCCTAGCCCTCTCCCTTCTTTCCAGCCTTAACTTTATTCCTGATGTTCTCTGCCTCTCCTCAGAGGATGGGGATTGCAGTCAGTTCCTTACACACTGTCTCTGCTGCTCCATCCTGCTCAGGGGAAGATCCTCACACCTTCCCCGTGGGAGAGAGTCCTCCATGGACTTCTCCAATGTGAGTCCTTCCTGCAGGCTGCTCTCCAGCCTGCTTTCCTTTCCATGGTCACAACTCCTGCCAGAAAACCACCCCAGCACAGGATTCCTGGGGGTCACACTCTGTGCATTCCCCTGCTCCAGTGTGGGGTCCTCCACAGGTTTTGGGGGGGGGGGGTCTGTGCTCCCCCATGGACCTCTGGGGGCCGTGGGTGGATCTCTGCTCCCCCGTGGACCTCCGGGGGCTGTGGGTGGATCTGTGCTCCCCATGGACCTCCAGGGGCTGTGGGTGGATCTCTGCTCCCTATGGACCTCCAGGGGCTGTGGGTGGATCTCTGCTCCCCCGTGGACCTCCAGGGGCTGTGGGTGGATCTCTGCTCCCCACAGACCTCCGGGGCCCTGGGTGGATCTCTGCTCCCCCACGGACCTCCGGGGGCTGTGGGTGGATCTCTGCTCCCTGGGCTGTGGGGCACAGCTGCCTAGCCATGGGCTGTATCACAGGCTGCCAGGGAATCCATGTTCCTGCTCTGACCCTGGGGGCTGCAGGGCTGTTTTTCCCATTTATTCTCACTCCTCTATCTGGCTGAAGTAGCCATCTCTCTTCCCTCCTTAGATACATTGTCCCAAAGGCACTGCCACTGTCACTGATGGGCCCAGCCTCTGCCAGTGGCAGTTTCATGTTGGAGCTGACTGGCATTGGCTCTGTTGGACATGGAGGAAGCAGCCAGCAGCTTCTTACAGAACCACCCTGTACCCCAAAATCTGGAGTGGATACCCAGTACTAACTTGAAAGGGGAGAAAAATCTGCCCAAGTGTCATAGGTGAAGTCTTTAGAAAACCTGGCATCCTATCAGATGTTTAAAGCTGTACTCTTCATTATTTACAGTTGAAGAGGTATTTTGGGATCGCAGTGTATCCATGAAATAAGTGATGAGGTATGAGCAGGTTTAAATTACACAGGAGCTTTTTAGGAGCCATGCCTGTAATCCATAACTTCCGTTAGCAAACTCTGCCCTGACATTTTGGCTTTGCCTTCAACCCGAGCATGTTTCACTTCCGAATGCTGGTCGTGCTTGGCCTCTCACATTTCCAGCTCCCACCCACCTCTCTCCTGGCCCTCATCCATCCCCATGACCCCACACAGACCACACAGCTCCTGACAGGAGGAGCCTGCAGTCCTACAAAATCCTCAGTTCAAGCAGCAGGAAGTGCAGGTGGGATCTTACCTGACTTGGAGCACTCACAGAGCTCGAGTTGTTGAAGCTTTCTCAGCTTTTCCTTTTCTGCCTGTGGCTATAGAGCCCCCAGAGTTTTGATTTCTTTTGAGGTGCTTAATAAGTTCCCAGCATTTTCTCTAGCTTAGTTATTGCTCTGGTAGGTAAAGGTGGTTTTTTGCTGTGGTATCAGTAGGATAATGCAGCATAACTTTGTTTTAGGCTGCACCATCTTTGTTCCCAAAGTAATTTCCAGTAGTTGTGTATTATTTAACCTTCTCTTTCTGTTCCCTTCAGCCATGGCAGCTTCCAGCAGCAGCAGCAGCGAGGAGGAGCGGAGCCTTCGGGAGTGTGAGCTTTACATCCAAAAACACAACATCCAGCAGCTGCTGAAGGATTGCATTGTGCAGTTATGCACAGTGAGACCTGAACGACCCATGGGATTCATCAGAGAGTACTTTGAGAGATTGGAGAAGGTAAAAACACGGAATGGGAGGGAAGGGGGGTGGAACAACTTACATTGAAATGTATCTTTGTCATTTAGGGGCTGATCTGCAGATTTGACCAGTTATATTGACTGTTTGAAATTGCAAATGGTGCTTTTGGAAAACAGATCCTGTTTTCCAGTAGTTTGTCCACTTCTGTCACACCAAAGCCTGTAGGACAGACCATAAGGTTACAAGGAGACTTATCCAGCTGGGATGCAGGTGTGATCCCAGCCCAGTGCTTACTCATGGAAGCTGGTACACAGCGTACATGGGTGTGTCTGCAGCTGGAGGACTCTGGAGATTGACCTTGCTGACTGCTGCTGAGGGCATTTGGATTCTTCTATTGATTTCCAGTAATGTGGGCAGAGCACAGAAGTGGTGCCAGTGGTATTACCCAGGCCTAGTTGAAGATAAATGAAGTATTTGCATTGCAGATCTCTGGAAGAGCAAGCTTGTTTCTGCCTTCTCTTGGGAGTCCAGTGTTGCTGTCCCTCTTGTGTTTGCTCTGAGGTCCCTTTGGTGCTTTTGTTGTTGTTGGAAGCATTCTGGGATCTTGGGAATGGAAAGCATTCAGAGCTGAAATAGTGATTTCACGCTCTTCTGACCTGTTAATTTTGTATATTGATCACTAAGCAGGTAGGAAAAGGAGCTGCAGTGGAAATGGGAAATTGAAGACTTGTGCAGAGGAAAGGTTGGATGCAACTGTACTCAGAACATGGAATTAGTAAATATTGCAGCTGTGACCTTGTGCAGCACTTGTTTGCAGGTGCTGCTCTCAGTACTTGTATAAGGCAATTAGATTTTTTTTTTTTGTGAGTTACTAATTGCTGATATAAAGAAAAGGAAATTAACACTGGAGATCATAAATATATCTGATAGAAATTGTATTTTAATGGAAGTATTCAGGATAAATACTAGAAAATGACCAAGGGGTGCAGACTACCTGCTATAACTCTTAATTTCTTTGGGGAACATTTTGCTTATGAAATTAAGAGCTCTGACTTTTTTTGGTTGTGTGCATCAGCAACAAACCAGTGAATAATGAGGTTCTTAAAAATCCCTTCTCCCTGCCTGTGACAATGACTCCTTCCCCTCCCTGGATTCTTGAGTTTTGAGGTACTGCTAGGTTGGGAATTTTAAAGCATCACCACAGGTATCTATAGGCAAAATTTTACCAAGTAAACCACATTTCTGTGCTTAGAATAAATCCTAAACCAATCCATATGTGGGGATGTAAAATGGGATTATTTAGGTACTTTTGTGCAGTGGATTTATGGTCAACATGCAGTATTTGGGAACTTAATTTGTTTTTTAGCAAGATAACAAGTCCAGCTCTGAATTTAATGACATTAATGTTGGAATTGAATAAGTTGATGATTTTATTCTGTTGCACATTGGCTTTCTGTGTACTTGGTCAGCCTACACTGAAGCTGAAAATAAAACTGGTTAGGTAATGTTTTTTCCCCTTAAATTGCTCTCACAATTTTGGTCAGGGTCTTTTCTCATGGTTTCCAAGTGCCCTCTAGTGCAGTTGTTGCTACAGGTGAAACTGGACCGTTTTTTTGTTGCCTCCCAGGGTTTCAAACTTGCTGCAGCTTCCTCTGGGTGGTTTCCCCACTGGGCTGGGCTGGGTTCCCCCAGGTGCTGTGGTACCTGCACAGCTCTCAGGTAACAGAGCAGTGAGCATCCTGTGCTGGGCAGGAAACTCCTGACATCCCTGTCTGGAGAGCACAAATGCTCAGTAACGTTATTAACCAACTCCAGCCCAATCCTCAGCTCTGCTACAGCAAAAATGCCTGAAACTCACTCTGCTTCACCTCCCAAAATCATGTCTTTTACACCTGTAATAAAGCAGAGCAGCTTTTCAATGTGCTTTCTGAATTTTCCTCTCTCTGACTGTATCTCAGCCTGAGGTTTTTCTTAATAAGATTGATTTTTGAAGGAACATCATTGAAGACTGAAGTGAGCTTGCTATTTTCTCTCTCATTCTCTTGACAAGTCATCTCTTCCACTGCACACAAACAGAGCTGATTCACTGTCATGTTATTAAAATATGTTGAAGAAATTTAAACATGCTTTAGAATTTCTGTTCAGAAACATTAAAATTGCTGCCTCCGAGATGGTTACAGCTACTACAGGAATTCAAATGTCCTCCTCTGGGTTATGAAATCTGTTAGATGACTCTAATTACTACTCATTGATTGTATAAATGGTTTTATTTTATCTGTTTGTGGTGTGCTAAGGCCTCTGTTCTCTTTGCTGTGCAAACATGTGTGGTAATAGCAATACCTGCTAAAAGCTGGAATAGCACTCCAGTGCTGGGCTGGGCTGTGTAGTGCTGCTTGAGCTATGGAAATTTAATGTAGAGATCATTATTGCAGCCTGCCAGGTGAGCCCTGGCTGTTGGACATGCCTGTCCTCTGGAATAAGTGCATGCTTGAAATATTGTGTGTGATGCAGTTATGTGCAGATCAGGCTTTACAGAGAGCTGGAATTAGGAAGTGTGATGGGCATGTAGTCACTGCCCCCATTCCCCATCACCTGCCCTGCTCAGATATCTGAATATTTTCCCATTTTCCTAAGTGTTTCTTTTGCAAAACTAGCTAGTTTAGGAGGATATACTGTGCAGTTGTGAATTTATGACAGAGTTTTTTGAAAAATGCTTTTATAGCTTCTGAATGTTTGGGGTTTTTAAAATCTGTTATAAATTAAATACTAATTAACCAGAGGAAGTTGAGACTGCGTCAATGTCTCAATGACAGCAGGTTTTACAGTGTACATAATTCTGAAATTGTGAAGGTCTTCTTCAGTAGCTGATAGACTTAAATCTGAGTATGTGGAGTGTCATCACTTCAGAATTACTTGTAATAATTGAAATGGAATTAAAAAACATTTGTTATTTGTCAGGAAAAACAATGCTTGCAGTTCATGACTGACACTGAAAATTGTGAACTGCCTCATCAGCTGAAGGACCACATCAATGCCTGGATGTAATAAATAGATTATTCCTAAATCTTTCTCAAATCCTGGGAATGTTTCTGCTGATGAGTACAGAGCAAACTGAGTGTCTTTATCCATGATATAAAATTTAAAGTGAGGAGCTTCTAGACTTGAACAAACAGGTTTTCCTCATAAACACTGGCTAGATCCAGAGGTATCTGGGAATAACAACTGCCACCTTTTCTTTAGGTCCTACTGTAATTTTCCTCTGATCTATTGGTTTAATAAATGGGGTTTAGTGTCAGGAATTGTAAATGGTGTCTATTGGAAAGATGAGAGCTGAGATTGTAGGATGTCATGGCACAGGGTTGTCTGGCAGTGTAATATGAATATCTGGAGATTTATAGTTGATACAGTGATGTTTGGATCTGATGATCTTGGAGGTCTTTTTTAATCTCATTCTATGGTTCTATTCTGTGATTTGTCTCAGGGTGAATCTTATTGGTGAATGTGTGTATGGATGATATAGAGTAACTGGTGTATTTTAAATTAATACATTATTTTACCGACATATAACTTGTTTCTGTGTCCATCCCCTACTTACTATTCTAAAAAAAAAAGTTAATATTAAATTTGGGTCAGACTGAAGTTACCGGTTACAATTTTTTATGTTAGTGCAGTTTCCTTCTCCCTGAGTGGGGCATTGCCCTGAGGAGTCTCTTGAAGAGTGTTTTGATAACAACTCCCTCCCTAAATGCTGCTGAAGTGCTTCAGTGTCTGATCACAATATTTAATATTTTATGTGATACTGGAAAAAACCCAGCAGCTGGCGTTCCCTTATTTAAAAAGTGTCTTTTTTAACGGGTTAAGTATTTTGTATGTGAACAAACATGTTCTGTGGTTGATGGTGGGGCACTTTACACCAAACACTTATTACTGCTCAGGCTATTTTTAATTTCATCTCTGTTGAGACTCGTTCCTCTAAAATCAGAGGACAGAAATATATTAAATATTTAAATACATTTTGCTCCCACGGTTGGGAAATGTGGCACCATTTGATCAATGGGCAAAGAGCAGGAAGTGAAACGTGAGGCTGTGGAGCTCCTTGGCTCTGGGAGAGGGGCCATGGAAAGTCCCAGGAATGGGTATCCCATGGCCCTTCCCTCAAGCTGGTGTGGTTATCCAGAGCCTCTGCCCAGCTGGGATCAAGGACACTGGGACAAACCCAGCTTTTACAAGGGCTGGAGCTCTGGGAGAACAGATGAGTCCTTGTTCTTTTACAGAATGTCCCAAACCCGTGTTTCCTAATGCTGGGAAAGTCATTTGAGCTGTTCTGATGTCAATGCTCTGACTCCAGGCTTGGCTGTTTTGTTTTTAATCTGATTTTAGTTGATTGAGGTGAATCTTTCGAAGAATCAAATTTCTGTGTGTCAAGTTAATTAGAATTTGAGTTATTGTAAGTACCCTTCTAGAGTATCACTACAACACAATAAGCAACTGAAGGAAATAAGGAAAACAAGTAACCTTGTGCAAGGTTTGGATGTGGTTTGCATAAAAAAACCCCACTTTGGCCTCCAGCATCCTTCCTCCAGCTCCTTTGAAAGCAGTGTTCATGTTTCTTTCTCCCAAAATAAATGCTGGTTAATGAGTATCAAGTTGGTCCATGACTCAACCTCTTTCAAAAGCTTCTCATGTAGCATGGATTTCTGAGGAATTGCTCCTCTGTCTTTCAACTCCAAAAAGGCTTTAACACCTCGCAGCTGAGGGGAGCAATTGGGGGTTTGCAGTTGGGGAAGTGCCTTCAGCATTTGAGGAATGTCCTCATTGCCTGTTGAATACACTGACAGAAACCAGAATCAACTTGTTCACACCTATAGTCTAATAAATGAAGAATAACTCAATAAAATAAACACCATTGTGATGTGAGTGGTAGGAATGAAAGGCACATCTACCACGTGTTTTGAAAGGCCTTTGATCCGGGATGCTGCAGTCTCCTGTTTGCCTTAATGTGGGAATAATGGTACACAGGAAGCTCCCTGGTGTTGGCAGGCTGGGCTGGAACATGATACATCACTGCTTTTTTTTTTTTTTTTTTTTTCCCTTTGGATTATGTGACACAAACATGTCTTCCTTCCTGTTTAGGAGGAAACAAAGCAGTTGTTGAATCAGCTGAAGTCTGGTTCTCGCTCCGACTCCCGGGAGGACGAGATCTCCCCTCCTCCCCCCCTCAACCCTGTGGTTAAATACCGATCACGACGTGGGGCCATCAGTGCAGAAGTCTACACAGAAGAGGATGCTGCCTCTTATGTTAGAAAGGTGCTCTGACTCTTAAACCTTGCTCCAAATTACACCCACAAACCAAGAGTTTATCTGAACCCACCTTCTATCCGGGGCATTAAATAACACCAAGCTCCTGGAGCCTGTTATGTCCTAATTGCTGTAAAAAGCAGACCTGTGTGTGTGGCTGTTTAACTGGAGGACAGAATAACCCATCATGCAATTAAACCATTCATGCATTACTTAGACCTGTTCCCTTTGAAGTCATGTATATTTAGATGTGCATATATTTAGATATATAGAATGTGCTTCCAGTTATTTGGCAGCTGCAACAACATTTGGCCTAATGGCAGAGCAGGCTTGCTGCTGTTCCCAGGAAAACACAGGTTGAACAGATATTTGTTCTCCTGAAAAAAAAAACTTAAAAACTGAGCATGGAATTATGCTTTTCAGTTGCATAAAATAATACAAGATTATATTTTCCTTGTGTTCAAACTGTCTGTAAACATTTACTATATTTGGGGTTGTATTTATAGTGCTTGAAAGAAAATGGAAAAACTCAGCCAGTGTTTTGTAGCAATTTAAGTTGTTTATTTACCATGGGAATGCAGAAATTTTTCATGGGAAAAATTAACCATTTGCTTTCTCTGATCATCTCCTAGGTTATTCCAAAAGATTATAAAACCATGGCTGCTTTGGCAAAAGCAATTGAGAAGAATGTGCTGTTTACCCATCTTGATGATAATGAGAGGAGGTAGGAGGAAGTCTTGGTGGGGTTAAGGTTTGTGGAAGGACAAAGTTCAGAAGAGTAAATGTGTCACAAATCTTCAGTGACTCTGCAGTGATCAGTAGAACACACAGAGCCCCATGAGCAGTGCTGATGGGTTGGGGGTGCAGATGTGTGGAGTTGTGCAGGTTTTTGTCTGATTTTGGTGTTCTCTCCTTCAGTGACATCTTCGATGCGATGTTCCCCGTCACTTACATCGCAGGAGAGACTGTCATCCAGCAAGGCAAGTGATACTCTTTGCTCTGGGGAGTCATTTGGGGATGGGGAGCTGGCCTAGTGCTCTTAGTTTGTGTTTATTTTTTAATATGAAAGCAGGCTCACTGCAGCCACACAGTTTCTTTTGGTGTTCTCTGAAGCACTTTATACTGGTGTGAGGAGTTGGAGGCACTGGAGGAGGATGAGGCTTCGTTGCAGAGATTATCTGTTGGGAATATTGTCCCTTGATGACTCTGTAGAAATGTTATATCAATTTATGGATCTGATTGGCCTTTCCAGTAGTCCTGGAATTGCTGCTGATCTCCTGGGCACCAGTAGATGTCCCCTTTCATGGGGCTGAGAGGAGTGTGTAATCAGCAAAATGTGACGTTTCCCTCTGCAAACTGTGCAAAAATTTGCCAACCTTGTTGGAGTCTCAACATCAAAGTTGGCAGAAATGCCAGTTCTTTCAGTTTAGCGTATATTCAGTTTTTTTTTCTCTTCTTTAGGTGATGAAGGTGATAACTTCTATGTTGTTGATCAAGGAGAAATGGATGTAAGCATTCCTGGTAGTTTATTAATGATCTGTTCATTCCTAGAAGAAGAATACTCTGATATTTGTAGGCCTCTCCTACAGACCCTGCCTTTAGCAGCTTTGCTCGTTTTAAGTTCTTGCTTATAGAAGTTTGTTTTGCCCCTTTAAGAGCTCAGTCTGGTTGCACAGACTGAGTTTGAAAATGAATTATTTGGACACGATACAGATGTTTTAGGCATGCAGGGTGGAGCTGAGGTGTGGGGCAGGCTTTAAGAGCAACCAGATTTTATTTTCCAGCCCAGCTCATTCATAGCTGACAGACCTTGTTGAGGTGTTGTTTCTCAGAAGTCTTTGTGTGTAGAGTCTGTGCATGAGATGTAGAAGAGAATCCCTTTGTCAACGAAAATTCAAATTGTGCTGGGGTTGGAAGCATTGAAAAAACCCTGAAATTATCAACCTTAGTACGGATGTGAGAATTTCCTTGTACTCCCAAGGGAGTAGAGGGTAGCAGGAAGCTGAGGGATGTCTGACCATGCTCTGCCTTCCAGGTTTACGTGAACAGTGAGTGGGCCACCAGTGTGGGAGAGGGTGGGAGCTTTGGAGAGCTCGCCCTCATCTACGGCACCCCCCGAGCTGCCACCGTCAAAGCCAAGACCAACGTCAAGTTGTGGGGCATTGACAGGGACAGCTACAGAAGGATCCTGATGGCAAGTAGCCCTCAAAACCTGGATTTGTGCTTTGGGGGTTATGTATCCTGGGTGTCTGTCCTTCTGCCTGTCCTTTGCTGGAGTTATTTATTCCAAATCTCTTCAGTCATCAGAAAGCTGATTACTCAACGTGCATCTCTCAGGCACAGGGCAAGGGGGAATCTTGCATTAGTGAGCAAAACAATGCCTGTATTAAACTGAGCTGAGAGTGAAATAAGGCTGCAATAACTGCTGCTGAGTACTTTAGGAATGTTGCTCAACTGGAATATTACTGAGAGAACTCAATTTCAAAACATTTCATCTTGTGGGTTTGGGGTCTGTGAGACAGAACACTGTGTGTCTGGTTCAATTTGTTTATGTCTGGAGTTTTATTTAGAGTAGAAAGAAAACTTACTTTGTGTCCTTTCCTTTTTTTTATAGGGAAATACTTTGAGAAAGAGAAATATGTATGAGAAATTCCTTAGTAAAGTATCTATATTGGGTAAGTGAGCAGATTTTTGTTCTGGAATGGAATCAGTTGCCACATTGTAATGAAGCTGTTACCCAGCATTATGATGATTACAGGCTGTTGTGGTAACTCATCACAACTGCTTCTCTGTATCAATCCAGAATAACTCTAATTCAGGTCTTGATCACTGATGCATAAATGCAGGCAGAAATACACTGACCTCTGTATAAATACAGAGCAAAAGGTGTAATTTGTGCCTTGAAAAGACACTCCAGTAATGAACTCTTAACTCTGCAGAATCTCTGGACAAGTGGGAGCGTCTCACTGTGGCCGATGCCTTGGAACCGGTACAATTTGAGGATGGGCAGAAGATTGTGGTCCAGGGAGAGCCAGGAGATGAGTTCTTCATTATACTGGAGGTAAGCAAGCTCAGAACTTGACTTTTTTTGGTTGTGTCCTTAAGCAAGCACTTGGAGAAGAACAAAACATAAGAATGTACTTCCAGAGAATCACTGAAGAAACATCATCTTGCTGGACATGCAGTAACTTGGATTTAGTTTTGCTGTTTTCAGAAATGATACTTCCAGGAAAAAAGTAACAAGCTTCTGACTGAAAGCAGTTTATTTTTTTGAGAGTAGAGACCTGTTCTAGGTAGCTGGTAATGCCTTACTAGTGTTCTGTCTGGTGGTTTGTGGTTTTTTTCTGTCTTTTTGCTTGTCATACATAATATTTCTGCTGTTCTGAGGAAAACCAGGAAGAAGTCACTGCTGTAGATATGTAAATGTTCAAGATGTTTAATGCCTAGGGAGGAGAGGAGCAGTTGTTCTTGTATAGCAGTTAGGTGAACTGTGCAAGGCCTGTGAAGTGGCTTTTGAACTGAGGCATCCTAACAGTTATTTCTGCAAAGCAGCTGATTCTGTGTGAAATTCAGTGTTTGGAGTGATGCTGGAAATTGCAGTTGTTTGACTGCTGTCATTTATTGAAGGGCACAGCTGCAGTGTTACAGCGCCGGTCAGAAAATGAGGAATTTGTTGAAGTGGGCAGACTGGGACCTTCTGATTACTTTGGTGAGTTATGTTGTGACAACTGTGGCTGCAGACACCACTGTCACCATTTTGTCTGTGCTGTGTCAATGGTGGAGATGAGATGGATTTGCTTAATTACTGTTTTGTGTTTGTGTGGTTGCTCTCAGTGTCGGGTGAGTATCAGAGTCACTTGGCATTCAGGTGTGCACACAGGATGTGATTGTTCCACACTTCTTTACTGTAAAAGATGATTTGGCCTGACCTACCTGCCCTGAGCAGAGCTAAATTTTTAAATGACATTGTTTTCTGCAGGGCTGTGTCCAGTTGAGATTCCTGTGTCTCCAGGGATGGAGATCCCACAGCCTCTCTGGGCAATTTCTTTCTCTGTGTAACCAGCCTTGTTGTGGAGAGGTTTTTTCCTTCGTGCCTGACAAGAATTTCCTGTTCTGCAGCCTGTTGCTTTCTCTCTGTCTTTCCCTGTGCAGCCTGGGTTTGTCTTTGTAGTCACTTATTACACAGCTGAAGACAGCAGTAAGAGAGGAAAATTCCTTCCTTGGCCTTCTGTTCTCCAAGTCAGACAGGCACCTGGTCAGAACCTGCTCTTTAATGGTTAAATACAGCCCTCTCCTTCCCTAAACCCCTAACATTTTTCTCATGCTTTGGGTAGTTCCTCTCTTCCTCTTGCTAAAACCTTTTGGTTGTCCAGGTTTTCAGCTCTGTGGATGATGTAAGCAGCAAATCCTCTGTTGCAAGGCCTGAATTGGTGGACTTGAGTGCATGGGCTCTGCCCAAATGCCTGCTTGGCTCAGGATCTAGGACTAGACTTCATTCCATCTAATTTCATATTTTCTAATAGTTCCCTCTGTGTTCTCTTGAGTTTCCCACTCTAAATATTTTTATCACAGTCATGGTGTTCAGGTGCTGCAGACCTTTCCTTCAGGGGTTTAACTCTCCCTTAGAACCTCCTTATTCCTTAGCAAGCCTCTCTTTTGGAGGCTGCTGAGTTCAGGAGTTTTAATTGGGCACAGAGGAAAAGTTTTCCTCGTTTCTTTGGAACATCCCTTCTGATAATGCAGGCAAAAGTGTTCTCCAAGGAACACCGAGTTCTTTCCTCAGTCCTGAACATGGAAAGAGCTCAAGTCCAAAACCAAGCAAACAAACCTCAGAGTTGCTGCTCTGGTTTCTTCCATGCTTGTTGCAGGAATCTTAGGGGTTGTTTCTCTTGCTGATAACGGGCTTGTTGAAAACTTCCATTTCCAAACACCTTGTTCAGCTGTTGAAACAAAGCTTCTGGCATGTTTGTGCGAAACTTAAGAAATGGGGATCCAGTGGGACTTCAAAATGCTCCATTTTCCCAGCCCCGTGACAAAGTCAGAGTTTTGATTCTGGCCAGCAATGCGTCCAAGGCTTCTGTCTGGTGCATGAATGTTTTATTTGTTTGTTGACTTCAAAACCATGCTCTTGTTGTCCTGAGTTTCCTAGAAACACCAGAATTGAGCAGTACTATTAGAAAAATAACTACTTGTTGGCTAGGAAAATTACGCTGTGAATTGAAACATGACCTTTCCTCAAAGAGACACAGTATTGAAAATGGTATTGAAAATTTTTTAGGCTTTTTTTTCAGAGAGACTTGAATGTGGACAGGCTTTTTAATAACAATCCACAAGTAGGGTTTTTTTTTTTAAACTACCTTCACAGTTGCTTTTAGTGTAATTACTTAGGTACTTCTTCTGAGCCATGCTAAAGCCTGAATTACTTTGCAATTTCAAGTGGAGAAGTGTTGTTATTTGCAGGGAGCTCCATGTCAGGGAGGAATGATGAATCTGCTTCCATGTGCTCAGAAGACTAATTTATTATTTTATGATACTATATTAAAGAATGCTATACTGAACTATACTAAAGAATACAGAAAGGATACAGACAGAATGGTAAAAAGATGATAATGAAAACTCATGACTCTGGGGAGAGTCCTGACACAGCTTGGCCAAAGAGTGAAAACAACTCCCAGCAGAATGCAGTAGAACAATCACCTGTGGGTGAACAATCTCCAAACACATTCCACACGAGCACAGCACAGGAGAAGCAAATGAGATCAGAATTGTTTTCATTTTTCTCTGAGGCTTCTCAGCTTCCCAGGAGAAAAATCCTGGGCGAAGGGATTTTTCAAAAAATGTGAATGCCACAGAGAAGGGTCATTTCTTTGCCTTTTTTTCCCATTGATTGGTAACTGTGTTGCCTGTTTCTGCTGTCCCAGGTGAGATTGCTCTGCTGATGAACCGTCCTCGTGCTGCCACCGTCGTAGCTCGTGGCCCCTTGAAATGTGTGAAGCTGGACCGGCCCCGGTTCGAGCGCGTGCTGGGCCCCTGCTCGGATATCCTCAAGAGGAACATCCAGCAGTACAACAGTTTTGTATCACTGTCTGTCTGAAACCTTCCTCCCTGTCCAAGCCATGCTTCACGAATGCAGACTGCTTCCTTCCCCTTGTGCAGAGCCACATCGCCACTGGCATTTGCAGCTTCCTGTCCGGTTAAAAAAAAGAAAAAGAAAAAAAAAAGAAAAAAAGGAAAAAAAAAAAAATGGAAAAAAAAAACCTGCTTATCATGGCACTGTCATTAATTTAGAGCATATTATTTCTGTGCTCTCTGTCCCATTAAATTAATAGAAAAAGTTCAGTGGAGACGTTTGCTTCTCTCTGTGCACCAGTGTCCAACTCAGGCCAGTGCTCAGTGAGGAAGAGACCTCCTGGCACCACGCCATTGCCATAGAGTGAGGAGGTGACAGTAAAGGGGGGAAAAGAAGTTCTTTTAAAGGTGTTTCTCAAATTATTGGACAGATTTTAAGGCTGTGGTCATTACCTGCTGTATTTCTTTTCACATGAGAGCTACCCTTGTAATTGAGCTTCTTGGGGCTTGGGGTTTTCTGGGTTTCGTTTTCATTTTCTGGGTACTGTAATCCTAGGTTCAGTCGTGAGGCATCAGCTGCTAAGAAAGCCACAGTTGGAATTTACCAGTATAATTGTTCCTGTGTCTGCTGGTTTAAGATTGCTTAGTTCTGTTCCTGTCAAGTGTAAATCAAAAGCTTTCCAGGTTAATAGTTCTGGTGAACTACTTCAGCTGTTGATCCATTTGCTGACTTGCCGCAACTGATCTTTTCCACTTGTTCTTTCTCCAGCCATAGATTTGCCATTTAAAACTCTTCCTGTTCCAAGTGGCAAGAACCAAATGCTCCATGAAATGCCTGGCTGTGGTCTCTAGTACATAGATTGGTGTAAGAATGGTGCAGCTGTCCAGCTGTCCAGTACTGTTTGAGTGCTTAGATTGGTGTAGAAGTTGAAAGCAAACATTTGATTTTCCCTGTGAATTGTTTCGTTAATCCTCAGTTGACTTTTAAAAAATGACCATCAGTTCAAGTGACCCTTTGTTACAAGGGAAAATAAATGCTGAGTGTTTTGGCCAGTATCAGTTGCAGGTGACAAGATTGCTGGTCTGTAGAGCTCCATTATTCTTAGTAGAGAACGTGAGGCAAAAAACCGGAATGTTTGAACTTTCCTGCAACACTCAGTTGTTTTAAGTTTTTAGAGCTGTCAGTTCATCATTTTAAAAATGGTTCACTATAAATCTAGTGCAAAGCCAAAAGGTGAATTCTCTTTTCTTGCTTATGGAATTTCCACCACACTTATTTAATCCTTTTTTTTTCCCCCAAGTTCAATCTGTTGCGGAGTCTTAAATGTATTTCAGTATTTGCCAGCTTTGTGTTCCATTACTCTGTGCTCACCAAGACTTCCCAAAAGTTTTTACTGAATTCCACGGTTCAATAATTGTAGGCAATTTTTAAGGTTTCCTTTAAACTGTAATTTATATCAAGTAGCATAGGTTTGTATTTGGGAGTGACAGCAAGCAGTTTGGCATTTGTTGTGCAACTACTTTAACGATGGAGCCCTGTTTAATTTCCTTTCTGAGGTGGAGTGGATGCAAATCCAATGTTTTCCCAGGCATGGAGAGAATCAGGAAGAATCTGCTAATTCATGCAGAATAATACTGAAGGTATCAAGCCTTTACAAAAGGTTTCAGGGTATTTCTGAAACTGAAATCCCAGGAAGGGGATTGAAATGCTTGTGGTTTGAGTTCTCTATTCAAGAGATGTTGAATAGAGGATTTCTGCCAGAGTCCTTAAGGAATAAGCAAATGCTACCTTTTTTTGGTCTTTGGGATTTTTTTTCTCTTTTTTTTTTTTTTTTTTTGGTAAAACTTTTTTCTTAAGTTTTGACTCTGCAGGTTTTTTTCTTCATATGTGTTTTGTGTTACATTAAAGCACCAAAAACTGTGTAAACCAGTTAGAGCTCCACAAAAAAAATGCACATTTTTTTTATATAAGGCTTTCTAATCAAGTTTCACTACTTCATCTTTTTAGCTTGCTGTTTACTCCCTTTTGTAGTTTTACCTACAAGATTTTAAGATAAATCAGCTAAGTCTGAGTTAAATATTAAACACAGTTATAGCTTTACCTTTGTGTGCAATTTCAATATGTTTGAAACCACAACTGGCATAGTTTTGCCTTAGCTAACATTCAGGGCTTTAGAAGTAATTTTTTGCTAGTCTATCTTCAGCAAATTGATGAAGTCTATTGCCCTAGGAAGCTATAGTCAACCAGAGGACCATTTTTGTATTGTTACCTGACTATAAGTCTGATTTACTGTATGTGCTAATATATTATATTATATTCCTTTTGTTATAGATTGTCCTAATGGCAGGTAAAGCAATAAAATGATTTAAATTCTTAAATGCAATCAGCCTCTTTTATTTTATTCCCTGCCCCTACATCGTGTTTTCCTTTGGCTTTAGAGGATGTGTTATGAATGAGGCAGCAGAAAATAAGCAGCTTAATGGATTAGCTTGGTGTAAACTCCAGAGGGGTGAGTTCAGGTCCTGGCTTCCCCCTGGAGCCTGGGGAGGGCTCAGCCTCCACGTGCCAGCCTGGGAATTCCTCTGCACTTGGACCTGTGTCCTGTTTGGCTCCTGGCAACTTTGATCCCTCCCAAGGTGTTCATTCCCAGCCCAGCCATGATTTTTGGATTTTTGAGTTGGCTGTTCCCATCTCTGCAACCCCTTAATGAGCATGTGATGGATAATCATGAAGAAATTGTGGTGGGAAATGGAAAAGGGGGATTTTCAACTGTGATGAAGCAGGAAAATAATTTGAAGAGCGACCTGAAGCAGCTCAGACTTGGATGTGTTTTACAGCCAGCTCCAAGAAAGCTGAGGCACCCAGCTTTGAAGGTCCAGTAAAAATGTATCTGTTATGTAAAGGAGAATAAAAGTGAGAAGAACCCTGTACCAACCATTTAAATATCCATGGGTTACTTTCCTTTACCTGCCCTCCCTTTCCCAATCCCCTCCACTGAAAAAACAGGCTGAAAACAGAATTAAAGTGAAACTTTAAATTCTCCACTTCCAGCCTTATAACTATAAGTACACACTTTATAATTGCAACTTAAATTTAAGCTTATCTTCTATTGCCATGTGCTTCCTGTTGAAGCAGCAGTCACCATTCCATGGCAAAAGATTGAATTAATTCTGGGTTTGACTTGTGTGGGGAGAGCACAAAAAGTCACCGGTAGAGGGAGATAAAACTTTGGGAATTCACTGTTCTGGACAGAAATAACCAACAGAGCAAACGTGCTGAGAGGGAGTCAAATCCTCTTATTTTCATCTGTTCCCTGTCCACGAGAGCAAAAACGTCTGGAAGTCCCAAGAGTAAAAAGGTCAAGAATCTTCTTGAGACTGTTGAAAAGTTGGAAATGCAAGGACTTGTCTGAACCACAGTCTGGGAGAGACTAAAGGAGCCTGGAGTGGGGTTTATGTGGGGTTTTTGATGGGGTTTTGGTGGGGTTTATGTGGGGTTTTGGTGGGGTTTTTGCTCACCTTTGTGGCTTCAGAATCCTGGAGGAATTTCTCCACTAAGGAGCACTCCAAACCTCCTCAAACACACAAATGGGCACCTGTAGGACACACTCAGAGCAGAACTGCCCCTCTCCCGTGGCTCTGCAGTTTGGAGCCAGGTGCTTTATCAGATTACAGTTAAATGAAGCACCAGCACAACCCCCTGTGACAAACAGCTGTGGCCAAATGAGATTTGTCCCTTCTTGCATCATCCAGGCACTTGTTGGTGTCACTGAGCTCCCTTTAGGTCAGGCAAAACTCCAGCCCGTGGGACAATGAGCTGAATCCTGTCCAAATCCTGCCTGGCAGCTTTTGTGCAGGGATTTGGGGATCCTCTGGAAGGCCTGCAGTGCTGTGGGTGGGTTTTGTTTAATTTAAAGGTTACTTTAGAACGAGTTTCTGGTAGATTGGTTATGGTGTGGGGTTTTTTGTTGGCTCTTTTTCCCCCCTTAAGGATGATAAATTATCAACAGAATTCTCAACTACTTTCTCCAGGCTGCCAAAAGGCTCAGTGTGGTAATTCCTAATAGTTGAAGGAAAAAGCTATTAAGGAGAGCTTCACTAATCCAGTTATTCTTAAACCTTGTTGGGAGGTGAAGGGGCAGCTGGGAACTGAAATAACCAGGAAAACTCCTTCCCCATGCTTTGTTTTGGTCCCCAGTTTATGTTGCGTCTCCTCAAAATGCACTGATCTGGAGAGGGGGGAGAGACTGGGATACCATTTCTATTTTCCAGCTAATTATGACAAGCTAAATGATTTTATAAGATATGAGGAGAAAGTTATTTTAAAAGATATGAGGAGATGACCTGAGCTAGATTCCCCCCACTTTGACAAAATGTTTTCCCCAGAAATAGGTGGGTTTTTGAATGGTAAATACAGTCCTGTGTCTCAGAGTGCTTTGATTCTGAGCATTTTTTTACTTTTTTTTCCCTTGGGGTCTGAGGCAACACAGACCTGCCTGTGTTCTATATCCAAACTGGCTCTTCAGGCAGGGCAGGGAAGTGGTTTCAGTGCCTTGAGGCTTTGTGAGATGTGCACAGGTCAGTGTGGGCTGGGGTGACGCTGCTCCTGACACTGAGCACCTGTAGTGCCTGAAGCCTTAAGGTTCATCTTGGCCAAGCCTAAAACTCAAACTATTGTTCCATGTCCTTGCCTGCTGTACTGTTGTAACTTTTCTACTTTCGGACTCTGCAGCTAGCTCTGAGTTCTCTGCTCATTCTGTTTCTGAGCCTGCTGTCACAGCTTTCTGGAAGTCTTCTCACTTTTACTGTGTTTCTCACAAAGCCCTCAGGTCTGACCAAGCTGGACCACTGCCCTGTCTTGTGCCAGGGGCAGGTATTTCTCAAACATACACTCCTGACCACAGAACAAAGACTTACTGAGAGGAAAATGCTCTTGGCATCTCTTTATTCAACCTCACCCTCGGGTCCAGTTCGTGTCCTTCTCTGGCAAGACCAAGCCCCTGTGGAGGTCGAGCAAACCAAGGTCAGGTGTTCCCTCAGCCTCCCAAGGGCATGGCCAGCTCCACACCTGGAGATCACAGCTTTTCCACCCCAGGGCTGTGGTTGGGCTGTAGAGATCAGCAGCAGCCACACCAGCACTGCAGCCACACCAGCACTGCCCGAGCACAGGAGCTCTGCTTACACACCAGCAGAGGAGCCTGGTGTGACTCTTGACCTTCTGACATCTCCTCTCCGAGTCTCTGTGAGGGTTTGTGGGTGGAAATGAGCCGTGCTGGAGCTGCCTCTTGCCTGGCAGGGTTCTCCTGGCTCAGAGCCCTAAGTGTCCAGCTTGGCTCTGTGCCCCGCAGGGCTCTGGGGCTGCGTGGTGTCGTTGGCCACCACCGTGGCCTCTCCAAAGGTGTCGATGCACCTGCCCACGGCCTCCAGGATGAGCTGGAGGCGCCTGTCCAGGGCCAGCAGGTGGGGCTCGGTGAGCACAGGGGCCAGGGGGTCCTGCAGGAGGGATTCCCTCATCACCTCGCTGAGCCGGTACTCGGGCTCGGCCAAGAGCTGCAGGCGCAGCCACGTCGTTCTCTTTATTCTGGAAAAAAAAACAAATCAACAATTGAATGCCTCCCAGCAAGAGCAGCTGAGCTCCTTGACAGCAGCAGGGCAGAGATGGGTGAAGGAATTTAAAGAATTTTGGAACAGAAGTTCTGTAATTTTAATTTTGGAAGGTAATGAAATTTTTTTTTGCAGGAAAAAAATTTCATTAGTAGCTCCCCTACTTCTTCCTTTGTTTTCCCAGAGTATTTGTACTGCAAATTTCTGTCAGCAGAGAGAAAAACATGACTGAATTTCTCAGTAGTGAGTGAGTCAGAGATGACCCAGTTCCCCAGGTTCCTGCAGGGTGGTGCCATCTCCCCAAGGATGACATTTATGAGATGGGAGCAGAGGGGGAGGTAAATGAAAAGACATGAATGAGAAAATATCTTCTGTCAAAACTCTGAGCACAAAGAGGGAATATTTCCTGGAACTGATGTAACTGTGACTTTTTACCTTAGGGGGTCCTGAGGTTCAAATGTGATTTGCTTTGACAGAAAATGGGATGAAAAGCTGCAATCTTGGAATGCTTCTGGGCATGAAATGAAGTGTTCTGAAATCATTTGTTTAATCCTCAGCAGAAATGTGTTGACTTCAGCATGTATAATACTGAAATAAATCAGTGGCTGTAGTTATTGCCCTTTGAATCTTGGAAACAAAGTGGTCCATGTTTATGGAACCATTTGGATTCAGCCCAGACAGAATTTTCAGGTGGGAAAAGGTGAAGTCAGATCCATTTTAGGCAGCTCAAGAATTTGTATTTTTAGGCTGTTGTTTATGCAGGGCACCCATTGGGAATGTTGATCTGGATCTCTGCAGCTCCAACAGGCTGTTTGGGAAAGGCTGCTCCAGGTGCTGGGGACAATCACTAAGGTAGGAAAGCACCTTTAGGGCCATCAAGTCCAGCTGCTGTCCCAGCACCATCAAACCATGTCCCCAAGAGCCACATCCACACATCACTCGAAGAATTCCAGGGATGGTGACTCCATGATTTCCCTGGGCAGCCTGTGCCAGTGTTTTACTGCCCTACTAGTATGCTTTACTGCCCTTTCCAGGAAAATTTTTTCCTAATATCCAATCTAAATCAGGAGTGTGTGTGGAGCGAGGTGTGTGTGGGCAGCGGCACAAGGGAAGGAGGATGCTGCTGCCACAGGGCCAGGCATCACTTTCCCACATTAATATCCCTGAAAAACCAAAAATAATCAATTGATCAAGTGTGAGGGCTGACAAGGAAGCTTTAAACCCCAGCTGTGAGGTGCTGCTGCTGCCAGGGGAAGCTGTGCCCGGAGCAGATGTGAATGAGAATCTGTGCGCTGTCCTTCGAGGGAGCTGCTGTGGGTAAACACCAGCTGTGTTTGCTCTGGTCCCAGCAGTGCTTGGAGGTGGAGAGAGGGCTGCTGTGACCCGTGGGGAGCAGCTGATGGAGTGCTGGAACAGTTACACAACAAACAAACAGAGCCCGGAGAGGGCTGGGATGGAAACGCTGCCGCCAGCCCCGCTGCGCTCCCACGGGGGCTGTGACCCTGTGCCTGGGCTGGACCGCTGAACCTTTCACCCCGAGCCTTCCAGGGACTCCAGCAGCCTGCCTGGGCTGCTCCCAGGCCTGCTGTGCCTCCAGGAGGCTTTGGATGCTTTCAGGGAAAGGACCATCTCATGGCATGGCATGGCATGGCTGTGTTTGTGCCACTCACTGTCTGGGAGAGGAGACCTGCAGGCTCCAGCGTGGGGGACAGGCTGGGAGAGGCAAATAAAACAGACTCAAACCTGCTGGAAGCCAGGCTTGGAGCAGAACTCAGCTGGGAACGAGGTGGATGTGTTTAACAGCCCGCTCTCAGCATCCCTGTGCTCCCAGTGCTGGAGGAGCTTTCCTGCTCACATGGCTCAGCTTGGTGCTGGAGCAAGGAGGAGACTCGGTGGGCTGAGTCCAGGTTGGTGGTCAGGGCAGGCTGAAATTTGTGGCCTCTGTGTGCTTACTCAAGCAAAACCTCTTCCCTTCCTTCCCAAGTGGTTTTAGATGCTCTCCTATTCCAAATGGATTGGCTCTGGTGGGAAATGAGGGTTTGTGTGTCTCCCTCAGGTAGCACAAGTTGTTTTTATGCTGTTCCTGCCCCTTGTTTGCTTATGTCAATGTGTTCAGGTCCTCTTACCACTGCCTTTTACAAGAATTAAATTAGGAGGAGTTGCTGGGAGGTGGATCTGGAAGAATAGGAATGCTGTGACCTGTGGATATTATGGTATGAAGGTCAAATTAAGAGGCAGAGTTAATTTCAAACTGCACAAAATTTCAAGAGAAGGATTCCCTGCGAGCCTGCAATTAGAAATGATTTGCTGAGTGCAAATAACAGTTCTTGAAATTAAAGGTGTGTGGGGAGAGTGCAGTTACCACCCTGAGGGGGAGAAGGAGCAGGCAGAGCAAGGAAAAAAGGCTCCACATCTCCTGGAGACAAACCCTAGGAAAGAGCAGCTGCTCCTGCCTCTTAAATTTAACCTGCAGCTGCTGATTTATGTGAATTAATGAAGGGGAAACATAGGGTTAAAATGATGAGCTTCTCCTTCATGCCGTGAGAAGGGGAAGCTTGGTGAAGTGCATCAAAATTCCACCAGGATTTTGGATGGAGATTTCTGTGCTTCCTGAGAGCACCTCGTGCTGATGGGCTGGGAAAGGCTGTTAGAACCTCCTGGAAGGGTTTGATCCATTGGGCAGCATCTCCTGGTGTGCCAGTGGATGTTTTTCCACTCGTGATTCCCCTGCTCCAGCATCCAGCCCACCCCTGGGCTGGGATTAGCAGGGTCCTCCTCGAGCCAGGCCAGGGTGACCCCCCCAGTGACAGCAGGAGCTGGGACATTCCTGGGAAGGAATCTGCAGCTGGAACTTACACACAGCACTGGGAGAGCGGCGCCAGGATGGAGATCTCATCGTGGGAATGCCGCCCAAACCTGGGGGGTGAAGCAGAGTTCAGAGCCTGCCCTCCTCCTCCTCCTCCTCCTCCTCCTCCCCACTCCTCGCCCTGCCTCACCCTCTGGCGTTGTCCAGGTGCAGGAGGAAGCCATCGTCCCCAAACTTGGTGAACATCTCGTAGTGGTGCCTGTCCATGTTCCCTGCAAAGGCCACACAGAGGGACACAGCTCGCCTTGCAGGGAATCTGCTGAACTATCCCAAGATTTCTTTCAGATCTGCATGGAGTATTTGTTGTGGTGCTGGAAGTGCCCGAGGTGCTGCTTTCCCTTTGGTGGGGTGGGTCTGGGGGCTCCCCTGTGCCCCCACGGTGGAGGGGCTGTGGGGAGACAGGAAAGGGAAAGGGAAAGGGGAAAGGGAAAGGGGAAAGGGAAAGGGAAAGGGAAAGGGAAAGGGGAAAGGGGAAAGGGGAAAGGGGAAAGGGAAAGGGGAAAGGGGAAAGGGAAAGGGAAAGGGAAAGGGAAAGGGGAAAGGGAAAGGGGAAAGGGAAAGGGGAAAGGGAAAGGGAAAGGGAAAGGGAAAGGGAAAGGGGAAAGGGGAAGGGGGAAGGGGAAGGGGAAAGGGGAAGGGGAAAGGGGAAAGGGGAAAGGGGAAGGGGAAAGGGGAAGGGGAAAGGGAAAAGGAAATCCTTTCCCTCCATCCTTACCCATCAGGAAGTCGAATATGGCCATGTCCACGATGTTGAGCAGCCGGTTGCTGTTGCTGTAGGGGTAGATCTCCCTCACTGTGTTGCAGTAGAGAGGGTTCACCTCCCACCTGCAGGAGATGGAGAAAAGGAGACACTCTCAGCTGCTTCTGCCATGTCCCAAAAATACCCCAAAACCCATCTTCCATGTGAAGATGTACAGGAGAAGGAAATAAATCTCCCCTTGTGCATGCAGGAGGCTGGAATTGA
The DNA here is from genome assembly GCF_963513975.1 of Fringilla coelebs. Taxonomy (NCBI): domain Eukaryota; kingdom Metazoa; phylum Chordata; class Aves; order Passeriformes; family Fringillidae; genus Fringilla; species Fringilla coelebs. Next base: position 2,535,060 of record NC_140045.1, on the reverse strand, counting down.
AACACAGCCAATGGAGCAGCAAATGTGGGAAAGGTTGTTAGAACGTTCTGGAAGGGTTTGATCCATTGGACAGCATCTCCTGGGGTTACAGTGGATGTTTTTAATCTATGCTCACTATGGCTGTATTTGATTGGCCCTTTGCTTAAAACACCATCACCACTGGCTAATTAAGAAACCACCCTTTGGTAAACAAATCTCTGTAACACATTCTGCATGCTGACAATACCAGGGGCAGCAAGTGGAGATAAGAATTGTTTCTCATTCTTTTCTCCGATCTTCTCACAGCTTTAAGGGTTATTACACTAATTAGTACACTAATGATGGGCTCCCTGAACCCTGGCCTGGGTTATTTCTCCAGCTGTGTCCGTGTGTCCGTGCCCTGCAGTGCAGATATGGGGAGCAGCCTCATTTACCCACTTACTCCTCTTTTCCCTCGAAGGAGTAGGAGCGGATCCAGGGGTTGGGGATGGAGAGCCGTGGGGCCAGGTTGAGGGAGGGCAGGAAGGCAGAGAGGGAGCCCTCCAGGAGGTGGGGGCTCCCACACACGGCGTACTCCGTCTTGCACATGTACGGGCACTTGGCGAAGAAGCAGACGTTGCTGGCTGGGAGGAGAGCAGAAAACACGGTGTCCCAGACTGCAAGGCAAGGTGTGCTCTATGTGCCATCTGTGTGGCAGCTGTCCTTATCTCTTCCACAATCATTCTTCCCTCTGAGGGGCGAGACTTCTGCTGATAAGAGGCCACTGAATGTCACTGCATGGCTGATAAGAGCTACAGCATCCCACTGGGAGATGCTCCACCCCAAAAAGAAAAGCCAAGCGTTGTAGTAGCCATGATATTTTATGAAAAATCCTTTCCTTAGGAATTTTTCTCCTGAGAAGCTGAGAGGCCTCAGGAACAAAATGCAAACAATGATTGTCTGCTGCTGTGGGATGCAACAGGTGGAGCTGGGATTGGTCTCGTGGTTGTTTCTAATTAATGGCCAATCCCAGTCCAGCTGTCCAGACTGTCTCAGTCAGAGACAAACCTTTGTTATTGATTCCTTTTCTATTCTTAGCCAGCCTTCTGATGAAATCCTTCCTTTTATTCTTTCAGTATAGTTTTAATATAATATATATAATAAAATAATAAATCGGCCTTCTGAACATGGAGTCAACTTTCTCATCTCTTCCCTCATCCTGGGACCCCTGTGAACAGCATCACAAAGCATTCCTACCCAGATATAATCTGGAGATTCTGACACACCAGCATGGCTTCTCCACTGCATTCCCAGAGGAACAGCAGCTGCCTCTGCCCCTGGATCTTCAGAGGATTCTGCACCTTTCTCCAGGATCCCTGCTCCAGCAGAACCACCCCTGGCCCTGCAGGAGGGCTGAGCCACAATTCCAATGGCCCTGCTGCAGCACCCTGACCCACAGAGTGCCAGGCTGTGCTCTGGCTCTGGCAGTGCTGGTTTGGTTCACTGCATTGTTCATTTTATCTTTTTATTTTCTTCCCTAGTACAGAACTGTTATTCCTGCTCCCATATTTTTTACCTGAGAGCCCCTTAATTTAAAATTTATAGCAATTCGCATTCTCCATTTCAGGAGAGGCTCCTGCCTTCCCTAGCAAGCACCTGTCTTTCCAAACCAAGACACAGGGAAAAGGGCAGGACAATGCCTGGCAAAGTTGTGTTTCTCTCTGTGCCCACAGAGCTGCTGCCACGTTTCCCCAGCGTGGGACAGTGATTGTTTCCTGTGGCAGGGATGGAGTGAGATGGGAAGAGGCCCAAGGAGCTGCACATGAGTGCAGAGCAATTTAAACCCCCAGTTTGATGGCTGTTTCATGGAAATGCCTTGGGGAATCCAAGGAAAAACAAGGTAAAACCCAAAGCATCCATGCCATGGATGTCAAGCTGCCAAATCACAGATTTGGGTCCTGTGCTAAGGGAAAGGTTAAGAAAAAAAGGCCAAATGAGAAGATCTGGTAGATGATTCCAGCTGGAGGGAACCCCTGCAGTAACCATGTCTTTGTGCAGCTTTAAGCCAAGAATTTCATTTCTGCACCACAGCACGAGTCCTGCAGCCCCTGCCCTTCCTCCCAGCGTGGAACACCACAGCTCTGGGTCAGCTGTGAAGGGACCTTGGAGACACCTGGGACCATGATTGGGACCATCCTGAGCCAAGCCTCTGCCCACCTGGTGACACGAAGAAGACGCTCTGCAGGACCTCGTTCTTGGTGACCTCCAGGATCTCCTTGGTGACGTTGATCAGCCTCCCCACGGTGGGTGGCACCCTCCTGAAATCCAGGATCCTGCACAGAGGGGACAGGGGATGCTGCTGCTGCACTCTGGGGTGGCAGGTGCTGCCCCTGCCCCTTCCACCAGTGAACAGGAGCCTTTGGATGGCTGCACCCAGACTCTTTCCAGCAAAAAACCCCTCTGGGCCAAAATACATCTCTCTGTGTTTGGATTTTGGTATTTTAATAGCTGCTGTCTGGAACAATCTGGATGTTCTCCAGCATTCCTGCCTCTTTCCCTGACATTGCCTTGGTTTCTCCCACCCTTTGCACACAGACAGGGTCCTCCAAGGGCCAGAGCAGCCCTTCAGGCCCAACTACAATGCTGGTTTGACACGGAGCAGAGATGTTGATCCCGGTACAACGCGGCTGAGGAGGCACCCCCTCCTCCCCAGGCACTCATGCCCAGCTAATTCCTCAAAAATACTCTTAAAAACCTCAGGGTCTGGGGCAGGAAAGCATTCCTGGCAGTCCATGGGACTGGTTGCTGAGTCAGTGACACGGGGAGAGCTGGCTAATGCTCTGCTTGGCTCCTTGGGTAATGCCCCCAGCTCCTGGGAATTGGGCACAGAACAGGATTTAGCCTGCTGCTTATTGAGCAATGTTCAGAGAGAAAAAAAATATTTGCTTTTATCCAGCATCTTTCAGCTCTAAAAACCACAAAGCACTTCAGAAAAGCAGTCTGGCCTCATTTCTGTGGCAGTGGAGCTGCAGGGGCGAGGTGGTGGTGGCTGAGTCAAGCAGAGTCACTGTGAGGACCTTGGGGCAGAACTGGGAAGGGAACTTAGCTCCCTTTGCTCCCTTTCTCAGAGGTACAGGACTTAATTTAGTCCTATGGAAACTGGATATCCCCACCCATCCTGACCATCAGAGATCACCTTCTTTCTCTGGTGTTCAGAGGAGGGAAAGGCTGCTGCCCTCATCTTCTGAGAAGGGTATTTTTGATTTTATTAAACACACACCCTGCTGGGAAGAGGTGCCAGGTTAATTGCTCATTATCTGAGGGCTTAAAAGTGCATTTCTGCAGTTTATTAACCCAAAGCACATCTTGATTGCTGATGGAGTGTGTGCCTCCCTCACCATCAGGGCACCTGCCCAGAGCTGAGACTGGCACCTGGATGCAGGTGAGGGACAATGTGTGACAGCCAGGTGAGAATCCCACCTGTTCCAACCTGGACTGCACTGCCCTCCTTCAGTGCCCAAGGCAAAGCTGACTCTGGGGTGTCAGATGAGATCCAGGAGGATCTCCTGGAGGATTCCTTTCCTTTTCTGTTTTCCTTTTCCCTTTTCTTTTTTCCTTTTGCCTTTTCCTTTTCCCCTTTCCTTTTCCCCTTTTCTTTTCTCTTTTCTTTTCCCCCTTTTCCTGTTCCCCTTTTCCTTTTCCCTTTTCCTGTTTTCCTTTTCTCTTTTCCCTTTCCTTTCCCCTTTCCTTTTCCCCTTTCCTTTTCCTCTTTACTTTCCCCCTTTCCTTTTCCCCTTTCCTTTCCCCCTTTCCTTTTCCCCTTTTCTTTTCTCTTTTCTTTTCCCCCTTTTCCTGTTCCCCTTTTCCTTCCCCCTTTTCCTTCCCCCTTTTCCTTTCCCCCTTTTCCTTTCCCCCTTTTCCTTTCCCCCTTTTCCCATTCTCCTTTTCCTTTCCCCATTTTCCCGTTCCCCCTTTCCCGTCCCCTTTTCCTTTCCTTTCCTTTCCCTGAGCCCTGCAGGGCTTTCCCCAGAGCTCTGGTGGCCAGAGGAGCAGCAGGAGGAGCAGCAGGAGGAGCAGCAGGAGGAGCAGCAGGAGGAGCAGCAGGAGGAGCAGGGCTGTGCCAGCCCTACCTGTCCAGGTGGAAGGCAGCGATCTCCGCGTTGTGCCGCTGGAAATCCACGAAGTAGAAGAAATCCTCAGGAGTCTCCTCCTCACGTTTCTGCCTGGGAGAAAGCAGGGGGTGAGCCCTGGGCAGCCTGGACACGGAGTGGTGGCACAAGGACAGTCCCTGTGTGGCCAGGCTGGGGACAGGCTCAGAGCCCAAGGGCTCGGTGCCCAGCTGGAGCCGTCACAGGGAGCAGCACTGGCACCCTGGGGCAGTGGGGAGCTGACTGGGGCTTTAAATCTGCTCCAGCAAGAGCTCAGACCCCCTTGGGACACAGTTTCAGGTGGGTGTTTGTCACATCCCCCTGCAGGCAGAGGAGGGCTCAGGTCTGATGCTCTCCAATCCCTGAAGTGGGAGCTCCATTAAATTCCATTTTCTGGCTGGCACACAGTGGGAAAGAGGGTGTTAACTCTGGGAAAGGGGATGGTAACTCTTGGGAAAGGGGGTGTTAACTCTTAGGAAATGGGGTGTTAACTCCTGGGAAATGGGGTGTTAACTCTTGGGAAAGGGGGTGTTAACTCTGGGAAATGGGGTGTTAGCTCCTGGAAAAGGGGACACAACACAGGTTTAGACCTCCCCTAGGATGAAATTTCAGGTGGGTGTTTGTCACATCTCCCTGCAGGCAGAGGAGGGCTCAGGTCTGATGCTCTCCAATCCCTGAGGTGGGAGCTCCATTTAATTCCATTTTCTGGCTGGTACACAGTGCCCCAGTAGGTGCAGCATGGGAATTTGATGCTCAGCTTTAACTCCTGGGAAAAGGGGGTGTTAACCCCTGGGAAATGGGATAACTCCCACTGGGGTGTTAACTCTGGGAAATGGGGTTTTAATTCCTGGGAAAAAGGGTGTAACTCCAGGGAAAAGGGGGTGTTAACTCCAGGGAAAAGGGGGTGTTAACTCCAGGGAAAAGGGGGTGTTAACTCCAGGGAAAAGGGGGTGTTAACCCCATGGAAATGGGATAAGTCCCACTGGGGTGTTAACTCCTGGGAAATGGTACAGGACACAGGAAATCCCTCGTGGCTCAGCAGGCCATGGATGCTCTCCTTCCCCTGCAGGACCTGGTGGATCCTGGGCAGAGGTGGATGCAAGCCCAGGGGAGAGGAGCTGGCTGCCTCTGGGTGAGGGTTTGTTATCCCAGCCCACGTGCTGCCAGCTGCTCTGCTCACACATGGACAGTAAAGGAGAAGGAATCCATGTGAAGAGTCCCAAGGGGCTGCAAATAAGAGCAAAGCAATTTAAATCCCCTGTTTGATGGCTGCTACTTGGAAACGCTCTGGGGAATCCAAGGAAAAACAAAGTCTGCTGGGGAAGAGCAGTCCCTCATGGCAGAGATCTCAGGAGAACAAGTGTCCCAAGGTCCTTCTCCACCTGGCACCCGTGAAATGAGACATTTCCAACATCAACAGCAGCGTGGGAACGCTGGTGTTTACCCAGGTGTGCTCCTGGGGGGGTGTGAGCAGCCAAGAAAAATGAAAAATAATGGAACCTTTTCAGCTGCCCAGGTAGGGAGGGCAGGAGAGGGAAGGTGAGGCTGGGACCTTCCCGTGCCAAGGAGGGTCCCAGCCTGCCCTGCAGGGGCTCAGGGGGCTCTGCTGGCCTTACCTCATGGGCTTGAACATGGCTTTCCCAAAATCCTGGAACCTGAGGACCAGCTTCAGGTGCACACCGCTGGGCTTCACCACTTGGGGAGGAAAGGGGGGTTAGCTCCTGGAAATGGGGTGTTAACTGCTGGAAATGGGGTGTCAGCTCCTGGGAATGGGGGTGTCAGCTCCTGGAAATGGGGTGTTAACTGCTGGAAATGGGGTGTTAGCTCCTGGAAATGGGGTGTTAGCTCCTGGAAATGGGGTGTCAGCTCCTGGGAATGGGGGTGTCAGCTCCTGGAAATGGGGTGTTAACTGCTGGAAATGGGGTGTTAGCTCCTGGAAATGGGGTGTTAGCTCCTGGAAATGGGGTGTCAGCTCCTGGGAATGGGGGTGTCAGCTCCTGGAAATGGGATGTCAGCTCCTGGAAATGGGGTGTTAACTCCTGGAAAGGGGGTGTCAGCTCCTGGAAAGGGGGTATTAGCTCCTGGGAATGGGGGTTAACTCCTGGGAACTGGGGTGTTAGCTCCTGGAAATGGGATGTTAGCTCCTGGAAATGGGGTGTTAACTGCTGGAAATGGGGTGTTAATTCCTGGAAATGGGGTGTTAACTGCTGGGAAATTGGATGTTAACTTCTGGGAAATGGGGTATTAACTTTTGGGAAAGGGGGTGGTAGCTCCTGGGAAATGGGATGTTAACTCCTGGAAATGGGATGTTAACTCCTGGAAATGGGATGTTAACTCCTGGGAGGGGCATGTTAACTCCTGGGAAATGGGATGTTAATTTCCTGGGAAATGGGATATTAACTCCTGGGAAATGGGATGTTAATTTCCTGGGAAATGGGATATTAACTCCTGGGAAATGGGATGTTAACTCCTGGAAATGGGATGTTAACTCCTGGAAATGGGATGTTAACTCCTGGGAAGGGCATGTGAACTCCTGGGAAATGGGATGTTAATTTCCTGGGAAATGGGATGTTAACTCCTGGGAAATGGGATGTTAACTCCTGGAAATGGGATGTTAACTCCTGGAAATGGGATGTTAACACTTAGGAAAGAGGATGATAACTGTCTGGGAAGCAGATATTAACTCCTGGGAAATGGGATGATAACTCCAGGGAACACCCCAGTTACACCCCCCAGCACAGCCTGGCTTTCCAACCCCGTGAGTGCATCCCATCCCTCCTTCCAGCTACTCCCCTCTCTCTCTTCCCATTTATTTTCCTCTCCCCCTTGTGCCACAGAGCAGATTTCCCTTCAGCCCCTCTGTTACTCCCCTTGGGGAATTTCTCCTCCCTCCCCAGCAGAGACCAGTGCTGTCCTGGTGTCCTGACACCCACATCGGTCAGGCTGCTGATGGAAGTGGTGGAATTATCACCCCTGGGTGCTAAAAACAGCCTGGACGTGGCCCTTGGGTTGGACTCCATCATTTCAGAGGGCTTTTCCAACTGAAATAATTCCATGCTCTATGATCCCAACCTCTGCTGGGTTAATGGGAGGGAGCAGAGCCTGGCTTGGCATTTCCCTGCCCAAGCTGTGTCATCACATTTCTCTTCACAGAGAAAAGCAAGGCACAATTCTTCCCAAGAATATTTCTGGGTTTCACATTCTCTGAACCTCAGAGGAAGGAAAAACAAATCTTCTCTCATTTGCTGTGCCTGTGTTTGTGCCAAAGTAGGATGCAATGTGGAGATTGTTTACCCAGAGTGATGGGGTTTGGTTTCCTTGGCCTGTCAGGGCCAGGTGTGTGTGTTGGAACTGTCACTGACAGTCATGAGATTCAGAGCAGTGTGTGCAGAGTTGAGTGCTTGGCAAATTCAGTTTAGATGTAATGTAACATAGTGTAATATAATATAGAATAATATTACTATATTATTATAATAATAGAACTATAATTAAGTAACAACAATATAATGAGAATTAATGTGATTATATATTAATATACTATAATTATAATTAATAAAGTGATTAATTAGCCTTCTGACAAGATGGAGTCCTCCTTCTCTCCCCTCATTGGGGCTGCCTGCAGGTTCTGTAGAGCTGAGGATGGAGCAGTTGGCGATGGCACGTGAGGACCCCAGGTCACACTCACCCTGGCTGCAGTCACAGGCTCCCAGCAGTGCCTTCTCATCCTGGCTGTAGTCTGCAAGGCAGGAGGAGCAGTGAGACCCTTCCAGGCTCCATCTCTTGCTGCTGGCCCCCCGGCAGGCTCCAGGGAGCCAATCCCCCATCCCCAGTCAGTCCCTGGGTGGGGATGCCACGGGACACAGAGAGAGAAACAGCAAGCGTTTCTCACATGGCTGGTGAGGATTTTCAGGGAGTTGTAAGGGTGTGAGAACTGGTTAAGTGTAAACAATCTGCAGGCGGTGTTTTTCTACTTTGTCTTTCTGTTCTTTCTGTTCTTCTCCAGGTGTGTGAGGAAGGCGTTTTTGTTAGCTAGCCACTCAAATGGCATGTATGGTATTGTTCCAGTTTTCAAGGCAAGATGTATTCTATTGCCATCTGTTTGGCAGTTGTCTGGTGTCAAGTGGGCAATTCTCCTTATCTCTCTCCCTGAGTGATCGTAATCAGGGTCCCTCAGCAGGGGACATCTGCTGATAAGGGGCTATTGAATGTCACTGCATGGCTGATAAGAACTGTAACATCCCATTGTGAGATGCTCCGCCCAGAGGGAGGAGCCAAGCATTCCTACCCAGATATAATCTGGAGATTCTGACACACCAGCACAGCTCTTCTCCACTGGACTGCCCAGAGGAACAGCAGCTGCTTCTACTTCCACGGATCTGTGGAGGAAGAATTCACCCCTTTCCTACAGGACCCCCCTGCTCCAACAGAACCACACCTGACACTCCAGGAGGACTGCAGCCCCTTTTCCAACTACCCTGACCACAGGGTGTCAGGTTGAGTTCTGACTCTGTCAGTGTTGTTCTGGTGTATTGCATTGTTTTATTTTATCCATTTTTTTTTTCCCTTCCCTATTAAAGAACTGTTATTTCCTGCTCCCATACTTTTTGCCTGAGAGCCCCTTATTTAAAATTCATGGCAATTGGGATGGGTGGGGAGGGTTTGCATTCTCCATTCCAGGGGAGGCTCCTGTCTCCTTTAGCAGGCACCTGTCTTCCCAAACCAAGACATGTATCACTCTAAACCTCGCGGTCCTCTCGAATAAACCCTTCTTTGCTCTTTCTACAGTCCTGCCTCCTGCCTGTTCCCGTGTCACCCCCAGTGGCAGGGTGACCCCTGAGCGCTCACCGGCGCTGATGGTGGGCAGGTCCCGCAGGTCCCGGAGCAGCCGGCTGACGGCGGCGCTGGAGCGCGGGTACAGCCCGTCCCGGCTGATGCCCAGCTGGAACTGCAGCCAGCCCGCCTCGGCACGCAGCGGCAGCGGGGCTGCCACCGTCAGGTTCAGCTCCTCCCGGTACAGCTTGTGTCTCCTGCAAGAGACAGGGATGGGGATGAGGATAAGGGAGAGGATCAGCTCCTCCCGGCACAGCTTGTGTCTCCTGCAAGAGAGACATTCTGGGGATGGGTGTTGCGTTGTGATTTCAGGGATCACCCCAGAACCTCGGGTCCCTCCCCTGATAATTCCCTGCCAGGTGTGTCAGTCACCTCTCCTTTCCCCTCCCAGCACTGTCTGTCAGTCCTGGCATTCCAGAAGGGTGTCCAGTGATTGGCAGATTCAAAGGATGCCCTCTACCCCTTGGTGTCCTTTGTCCCTTGAGCCCTCCCCTCCTGTCCTTGGCTGGTGGCTCCCTGCCCCTTCCCTGCCCTCTCCCGGGGTTAAAGGAGCAGCAGCCACGGGCTCAGGAGTTCTGCTGGAGCTGCTGTGGGTTCAGAGGCTGTGGGCCAGAATAAAGCTCTGGATCCAAACCCTCCAGCAGAACCCACTCCTTTCCTTCCCCCTTGCCTTAAAGCTTCTCTGCCAGAGGGAAACCTGAGGAGGAGACCCTGATACAGGGGGAAGCTCCATCCTGCCACCACCAGAGCTCCTGCACACCTGGACTTGTCCCCATGTGCCCAGCTGCAGCACCCAGCCAGCCCAAAGTGTCTGTGGGGTGAAACACCACCCAGCCATGGCCAAAAGTGTCTGTGGGGTGAAACACCACACACCCAGCCATGGCCAAAAGTGTCCCTGGGGTGAAACACCACACAGCCATGGCCAAAAGTGTCCCTGGGGTGAAACACCACACACCCATGGCCAAAAGTGTCTGTGGGGTGAAACACCACACAGCCATGGCCAAAAGTGTCTGTGGGGTGAAACACCACAGTGCTGCTGTTTGGTTCAGCACCAAGGGCCAGACAAACTCAGGCATGTCCTGTCTGGCTATATTGGTATTATTCCAATAGATGGGGATGTGGAAAAGCTCCCTTCTCTGAGCCTGGAAAGTGCCAGGAGCAGAGCACGGGGTGGGTAAGGGGAAACTGAGTCTCTGACCATCTCTGAGAGAGTTTTTTCCCTGCAGCTGGGGGGAAAAAATCACTAAAAACGAGTTTCAAAGGATAGTATTGATACACTATGTTGTAAATGCTTTGAAGCTAACCAACTAAAATTACTCTTCAAAAGTCTTACTACAATACATCTGTCACACTTCTATATTTCTAAACTATCTACTTTTATTTGCAAGGCTACCCTTTAAAACTTCCTTTTAGTTCAATTTTTCTCTCAATCATGTCTCTCTTATTCCATAATATTTCTAAGTCAACATTTCTTATCTCAAGGTTTATATACACATACATACTATGGAAACCTTCTATCAAACTTTATCAGCCAAGGAATGGCACTGGGGGCTGCTGGGGAAATAAAGAAAGCTGGGGTTTGGTTGGGATTTTTCCATCACCTCTCTCCATCCAAGCAGGCTGAGCAGTGTGGTTAATCTGGCTGTGAGCAGGGCTTGAAAAAATGGCTGAGATGGTCAGAGTCTCTGACCATCTCTGGGAGAGTTTTTTCCCAGAATTTGGGGGGGAAAAAAATCACTAAAGGCTACAAATTGCTTCTGTGACCAAATTCACAGTGAGCAGGGATGCTACGAGGTGATCTGGCAGCATCCTGCCCACGATCTCTAAAAATCAAGGTTCAACCCCACCCCTTTTTTGGCAGCTGGAGCTGAAGGAGCCTCTCAAGTTCAGTCATAACCCAAAAGCATTTCCCCTCTCAATCAGCATTTCCCTCAACCTTGAGAACCTGTGGATGCAACAGCCTGGTCAGAAAGTGAGAAAATGGGCTTTGTTTTCTCACAGTGGACTTGTGAGACTTTTTTAGGGAGTGGTAGAAAAACGATGCTAACTTGTTAGTACAAACAACCTGCAGGTGGTGTTTCCCTACTCTGTTTTTCTGCTCTTCTCAAGGGCTGCTTGTGAGAAAGATGTTTCTGTTAGTTAGCCAAGCAAGCAGAATGTGTCAAATCTGTCTATAAAGGAGAGGATTTTTGGCATTAAATGCTCTTCTCCTGCAAACCAGCCTGGGAGTGGATCTGTGTCATTTCTTGCTCAACAGTGACAGAGACCTCTGGGGCTGTGGAACTGAAAGGTCACTTATTGCAGCCAGCAGAGGACAGAGCTTTGGCTTCTCATTAACAGTGTCCAGCCCATGTGTGGAGCAGCCAGTCCTGATAAAGGGAAAATGAAGTTCAGTTTGCACTGAAAGTGCCAGGATCCATGCAGGAAAACAAACAGGAGCTGGGGGCTGATAAGGAGTAGGACATTACCCAAGGCTGGGATGGAGTGGCTGGACAGGGGGAAGTGCCACAGGCCAGACCCCATCCAGAGCCTGAGCAGTGAGGTCTGACTGTCCCCCAGGGCATTTATCAGCCAAGGAATGGCACTGGGGGCTGGAAAGGGCTCCTGGCTGCTGGGGGTGTCTTTATTTCCCTGCTCAGCCCAGCAGCTGAGGCTTGGTTGGGATTTTTCCACCAATTTTCCATCACCCTTCTCCATCCAAGCAGGCTGAGCAGAGTGGTTAATCTGGCTCTGAGCAAGGCTTGAACCCTTCCAGAGGTGTTCCAGTGGTGTAGGAAATGAATTTGTAAAAAATTCTTAAAGTTTGATAGAAGGTTTATATAGTATGTGTATGTAAACCTCGAGATAAGAAATGTTGACTTAGAAATATTATGGAATAAGAAAGACATGATTGAGAGGAAAATTGAACTAAAAAGAAGTTTTAAAGGATAGCTTTGCAAATAAAAGTAGATAGTTTAGAAAAATAGAAGTATGAAAGCTACATTGTAGTAAGACTTCTGAAGAGTAATTTTAGATGGTTAGCTTTAAAACATTTATAACATAGTGATCAATACTATCCTTTGAAACTTGTTTTTAGCCTATTTTTCTCTCAATAATGTCTCACTCCACAGTATTTCTAAGCCAGCTTTTCTTATCCCAAGGTTTACATACACATACATACTATGTGAGCCTTCTGTCAGGCTTTGAGAACTTCCCACAAATTCATTTCCTACACAGTGGTATCCTGGGAGACCTCTGGGAGCTGGAGAGACAGGCTGGATGTGCAGCTCACAGGAGCCTGCTCCCTCTCCCAGTCTGTTTGTCTTTCCATTGGACTGGGCCAGTGACAGCGTGAAAAATCCACGTGTGCATGGTCAGAGGGAGCTGGAGCACTTCCCTCCCTGACCAGCTCTTTGATCAGGAGGCAGAAAATTCCCTGTGCACAAGGAAATGGCTCTGGAATGTCATCAGCTCCTTCTCCTGCACAGGAGGCAGAAAATTCCCTGTGCACATGGAAATGGCTCTAGAATGTCATCAACTCCAACCTGAACAGGAGGCAGAAAGTTCCCTGTGCACATGGAAATGGCTCTGGAATGTCATCAGCTCCTTCTCCTGCACAGGAGGCAGAAAATTCCCTGTGCACATGGAAATGGCTCTGGAGTGCCATCAGCTCCAGCCTGCACAGGAGGCAGAAAATTCCCTGTGCACATGGAAATGGCTCTGGAATGTCATCAGCTCCTCTTCCTCCAGAGGAGGCAGAAAATTCCCTGAGCACAAGGAAGAGCCCTGGAGTGCCATCAGCCCCAGCAGAAATGCCTTGACCCCCAGCCTGCTGCTCTTCCTGTGGATAAGTGAGGCACAACCTTAATGAATTGTGAGGCATTAATAAACCTTAATTAATAAATGAGGAATTAACCCTGCCACAGCCAGGGACGACAAACCCCAGTGCCATGGACAGGAGTGACTCAGGATTTTTCCCTAGGGAAGCTGCCCAAATATTTTACCATATTTGCTCTCCTGCCTGCCATACACACAGGCTGTTCCCCCAGGGTGAGCAAGGCATTACTGAGGGGGAAAAAAATGCAGTGGTTATGCAAGGGGAGGCAGATCCCAGCCCTGCATCCACATGGTCCCTGCCCAGGCTGAGCCAGTCCTTTCCCAGCCTTTCAACCCAAAATACAGCTCTCTGTGCCTCCCAGCTTCCTTCAGGATTCCTGAAATATTTCCCTGGAAAAAAGCAGATCTCTGCAAAAGGCATAATGATATAAAACCAGGGTTCATTTCTACCCTGCTATAAATAGCCCTGGGGTTGCCCTGGCTTTCAGCTCTCTGCTGGGCTGGGAGGGAGGCACAGCATGGGGTGACACTGCTCAGGCCACCACCATCCTGACTCTGGGGTTTTGAAGCTGCTCCTTCGAGGATAAAAATGAGCTCTGGAGTTTCTAAGGGATTTTTTGTTTGGTTTTGAAGAGGTGTGGATGTTTTCTTGTTTTTCTGTTTCCTTCCTGCACCCCCATCAGTCTCTCCAGCTGGTTCTGCATCCTGCAGTCCAAGTGCTGGTCCTGGGTGAGGTGCTGGAGCAGACAGTTTGGAGGAGGAGGACACACTCTGGCCATGGGTGTCCCATCAAGATGTCCTGGGGCTGCTCCAGCTGGCAGAGCCCCTGTCCAGCTGATGTCCATCTGCCTGCAGAAATGAAGGCAGACACGCTGTGCTGGAGGAACGGGGTGAGACTGCAGCTTGTTCCACTCAGGGGAGCGTCCTGCTGCTCTGCCAACACCCACATCCTCCAGGGGTGGTGAGGAACGTGGAGAGGATGCCCATGGACACTCAGCCCTGAGCCTCTGCTGCCTGGCTCTGCATGTGGAGCTGCTGGGGACCTTTTGCTCTTCAGTCCTCAGCAGCAGCAGCTTTGTTGAACCCATGCAGTGGGAGGCAGAAATTCCTCTGTGCCCACAGCAGATTAACAATCTTATAAAATCCATCAGCTCTGGCGAGTGCCACCTGATTGCATGCTCAATTTGCAGCACTGGTGGTCGGCAGGTTTTTGCAGGAGCAGTTGTGTCACCTCAGCCTGTGCTCTCTGGAGGTTTCACCCACTTAGGAGCATCACATATTTTATTTTAGAGTGAGGAATAATCAATACTCAGCCTTCTCCCCTTCCTGGAGGTGCAAAGCGAAGTCAGCCAAGGACAAAAGGCAGCACAGTGCTCCCCCCAGTCACAGCACAGCCAAACCTTGGGGCAGGAGGCAAAGTGGCTGCAGCACAAACTCCATCTTTTAACAGCGTGGTGAATAAAACTGGGGAGGGCAGACTCCTGACTCTCCTGCAAGAGAGGCTGCAGCAAGTGCCCAGGGCTTCTGATGGTGCCATCAAGCTGTGAGCTGCCTTGGTTTAAATCCTCAATTCCCACTGGGATTTTGCTTGGGAAACATCCACCTTGGTTCCCAGGTCCTGATGTCTTCAGCAGGCAGTGCTCAGCTCTAAGATGCACCCAGGGTGGGTCTGTGGCACAGCCAGGGGTACTCAAACCCACCAGCCATGGATTTCAAGTGCTGTGACAAAGGATTCCACAGGATCAGAGTGGAGACAGGGGAGAGCCTGGCAGGGCTGAGGTGGTTCCAGACCCTGGTGCTGCTCAGGCCATGAAGGTCATCCCCTGCTCCTTCCATTATCACTTCCCATCATCTCCTGCAGCAAATCTCACGTGGAACCAGCACTGGGAGAATCCCACAGGAGGAACAGGTTTGGAAGTGAAGAGAGCACTTGGGAATCCTGCCTGTGCAGCTCAGCAACCACCTCACAGGGGATGGGAGGAGTGGGGGCTGCTCCTGTGCTGGAAACCAAAGCTGGGGCAGTGCCAGGACAGGGGTCCCTGGGCTGTGACATCCCCTTGCAGGTGTCCTGTCCCACAGAGGGGACAGTGGGTGAGCTGATGCCATGAGCTCAGCATGCTGGGAGCTCTGTGCTCTGCTGTATCCGAGTTTGTGCACGAATGGAGAAGTTCTGGGGCTGCAGGGAGCAGCTGTGGGTGCTGCATGCTCGTGGGAGGGGGGTGAGATCAGGGATTCCAGGTACAGATAATAATGGTTAGAGCTGGCACTGAGGGCCACTGTGCCCCCCCAGCCCCAGGCAGTGACCACAGGGCAGGGACAGTCCCACCCCAGGAGCAGGGGATGAGGGAGCTTCCTCCTTGCTGGGCTGGGAGAGGCAGCAGGAAGAGGGCTCTGAGCTGGGGGTCCATTTCTCTGGGGCTCTGGGAGACACCCCGGGAAGGAGCATCCCAGCAGAGCCCCTCAGCCCAGCCCTTGGGGGCTGGAGGGGTGAGGGCACCGAGCCAGAACGGGGGGGCAAGCTGGACTGGGGATGCCAGGGGACACCCAAGGGACAGAGGTGCCCAGGAGAGCTGCCCAGAAAGGGAGGGGTACCTGAGAGAGGGAGCCTGGGGGTGCCCATACAGGGAGTGCCTGGCCAGAGTGTGCCCAGGGATGCCAGGGCAGGGGGTGACCATGCAGGGGGTCCCCAGAGAAATGTGTCCCCATGCAAGGGGTGCCCAGAAAAGGGGTGTCCAGGAGATATCTGGGAAAGGGGTGCCCATGCAGGGTGCTCAGAAGACACCCGGGAAGGGGGTGGCCAGGAGATTCCCATGCAGTGGGTGCTCAAGAATGGGGTGCCCAGGAGATGCCCAGGGAGCGAGGGATCATGCAAGGGCTGCCCGGTAGGAGGGTGCCCAGAACCTGCCCACACAGGGATTGTCCGGGAAGGGAGTGCCCAGGAAAAGAGTAGCCAGGAGATATTCGGGAAGGGGGTGCCCAGGAGACGTCCGGGAAGGGGGAACTGGGGAAGGAGGTGCCCAGGAGATACTGGGGAAGGGGGAAGTGGTGAAGGAGGTGCCCAGGGCATACTCAGGAAAGGGGTGCCGGGGAAGGAGGTGCCCAGGAGATACTTGGGAAGGGGGTGCCCAGGAGATGTCCGGGAAGGGGGAAGTGGTGAAGGAGGTGCCCAGGGCATACTCAGGAAGGGGGTGCCGGGGAAGGAGGTGCCCAGGAAATAGCCAGGAAAGGGGTGCCGGGGAAGGAGGCGCCCAGGAAAGGGGTGCGGGGAAGGAGGGGATGCCCAGGAAGGGGGTGTCGGGGCGATGCGCGGTGCGGGGTGCCCGGGAGCCGGCCGCGCGGGGGATGCGCGGTGCCGGGCGCGGGGGAGCCGCGGCTGCGGGACGCACCTGTTCCAGCGAGCCGCCTTCCGCCGGTAGTAGCGCAGGGCTTCGCGGGCGCCCAGCAGCGGCTCGGCGGGGCCCGGCGGGGCGGCGCGGTACAGCGGGTGGGCGAAGAGGCGGCGCAGCGCGGGGGCGGCGCGGGGGGCGCGGGAGAGCGGCGGGCGCGGCGCGGGGGGCGCGGGGCACGGGCAGCCCGGGGAGACCCTGCCCAGCTCCCGGCGCGCCCGCGGCCAGAGGTGGAAGTAGAGGTCGGCGGCCAGCAGCGCCCCGAGCAGCAGCAGCACGGCCGGGCGGTCCCGCCGCGGGCCCGGCATGGCCGGTGCGGGCTGGGGACGGGGACGGGGACGGCGGCGGCGGCTCCCGGGGCAGGGCGCACGGGGGAGCTCGAGCGGCGGAGCCGGGGGGTGCGGGCACCTCGGGGCGGGGACCGGGCAGGGCGCTCGGGGCCCGGCGCGGGGGAGCGGGGGTGGGGGCACGGCAGCGTGGGAGCCTCCCCCGGACACGGGGCCGGTGCCGGGGCCGGTGCCGGTGTCGGGGGGGACCGAGCCGAGCGGCCCCGGGCTCTACCGCCCCCCGCAGCCCCCGCGCAGGTGGCGCGTCCCCCGGCCGCCGTCGTCGCCAGCTCCTCGTCCCCTCTCCCGAAGGCGGAAAGTCGGCCCGGGAGAGCTTTGGCAGCAGCTGGAGGGCGCTGGGTGTTGCTGGGGTGCCGGGGGCTGTGTGGGAACGGGGAGGGGGTGCTGGAACCCCTCCGGTGTCTGCGGTCAGGGCCCGGGTGGGCTCTGCCTCCCACAGCCGGGCTCGGGGCTGGCGGATGGGTCAGAGGCCGCTTTTATTTTCTTAATTCCTAACAAAAAACCCCTCTAGCTGGGGGAACTCCTCCCTGCCGTTTGCTGGGAGCGGCTGGGCCGTGGGATGAGCTGGGGCTGGAGCATCCTGCGGGATGGAGAGCGGGGCGCGCAGCCCGGCCGGGGACCGGCTGGAGGGAGCGGCCCGGGAGGGGAGAGCGGGAGAAAGCGGCGGAGCGTGACCAGACTGGGCTGGCTCCGGCCCTGTGCTGAAGGGAGAACGGAAAATAAACTGCAGAAAGAGAGAGAAGTCGGTTCTGTTTTCAGCTGGCCGGAGCAGCACGGCGAGGGAGTGCCAGAGCCGGGATGGGGGGGTTGGACTGGGCAAAACATCGCAGGGCTGCTGGCTGAGCATCTCCCGATGTCCGAGATGCTCCTTTGATCCAGAACGAGGGATAAAACAATCCCCTGGGCTGCGTGGTGCCTGCAGGGACCTCAAGCAGACCTGTCCTCTTGGTCTTCTGCTCTTTGGCAGACGGTTCTTACTCTCCTTTAGAAATACAATATCAAAATTGCTCAGGCTTTTGATATTTGAAGAGTTTGGGTTTCAGGTTTGGGGGTTTTTGCTCTGAACTTCTTTTTCTTTTTATTATTTTTCATAATACCAAATTTTATGTGTTTTCCACAGAAGATTTATAAGCACAAAGTGGCCAGCAAGGATCAGTGGGAGGAAAGAATGTGGAACACAGCTTGGCTTTTGGGGACACCAGCTGTGCCCCCCTTCTGTGCCCTTTGGGGACAAAATTGGTAAAATGATTGCACTTGATCCCTTCAGGCTCCAGACCAGACATGAGGTGTCAAGGGGGGAAATTTTAGGGTGCTGTGCTGGAAAGGTGTGGGGCAGGCAGGGGCTCTGCTCAGAGGTGCTGGGTTGGGGTCTGCAGGATGGGAGCCACAGCGCTGATCCTTCTTGGGAGGAGAAAAGGAACTTTCAGGACATGAAGCTGGGTGTAAACAGGGGGAAATGAGTGCCAGCTCACAGTCAGGTGGCTCAGGGGAGAGCAGAGGGGGTGTGTGCAGCTGCACACTCTGCCTGGGACACCCTGCACCCTCCAAGGCCAGGTGACCTGGCAGCTTCCCCAAACACTGACATCACCAACCCGAGATGAAGCAACAGCCTGTGTCTAACAATAGGATTCTTCTTCTATTTTTAAAACTTATTTTTATAAAGATTGCCCAGATTAAGTTAAGCCCCAGGATTCAGCAAACCCAGATGAATCCCCAGCCCGTTGAGGGACACCCACAGACTCACTTCAAACTCAAAGAACAACTTTTGACAAACACCCCACCGAAAACTGGCTGATACTTGCTTGGTTCCTAACCCTCCCTGAGCTGTTTCCCTGTGGCTAATCTCTCCCAGGAACCATTGATAAATCTCCCCTGGTTTGCAACACTAATTCTGGACAAAGGCACCAGGAACCAGCAGTGCCTGGGCCCGTGCCCCTGTTGTTTGCATGCTCTGCAGGAAGATTGTTTGGCTTTTAATGAGGCTAATTAAAAAGAAACAAAAAACTAATAAATCAATCCCATTAATCTGTAATAAACTGAAGTGCTACAATCCTTCCCAAAGCAGTTGGGGCTGCCAGCTCCCAACTGGCTGCAATGCAAAATCACTCTTGGTATTATTTAGAACAACTCAGTGATGCTTCCATAATGCCACAGAGGTGCTTCCCTGCTCATCCATGGCTTGGAGTCCCTTGGAGCAGGGGGATCCTGCTGAAGCTTGTCCCACACACATCTCCTTGTGTTCTGCTTTCTTGCCTTGTGGCTCCTTCTGCCCAGCCAGGAGCATCACTTCCCACCCCAGGGCTCAGCAGAACTCATCCCAGCCCTCTGGAAGGGGTGGATGTGTTCCTAAAATTAACCTGGAAATACTATTTTGATAGGCCACTGACAGCTCCAGCGGAACCAAATTACCATTTGGAATTACCATGAGATAATTTGCCTCATTTACTATTTAAAGATGGGGGAATAAAAAGCTCCTTCTTCCAGACAACTGCAGTGGAGAAATGTTCAGGCGTAGATGGTGTCCCAAAACATATCATTAAAGCTTTAAATAAATGTATGATGGCATCTCAGAGTAAGAAATACTTCCTTTGTATTTCAGATAGGAGCCAGCCAGGTCCTTTGCAAAGTCATTTTTTAATAAACAAAGGATATTCCTCTTGTTTTTCCAGACACGCAACTTACAATATTTGGAGTTTTAAGTATGTAATTTAAATTCTTTCACACAGTATGGATTTAAAACCCATCTTCCTTAGAGATGCCTTTGACTTGCCAAAAGGTAAATGCCTCTGTCTGCTGCTTTTTGTCTTTTTCACTTGAAATGCTGCAGAGCTGCCTGGTCCCACCCTGCAGATTGTCATGTTTGCAAAAGGGAGGAGATGAGAATTATCCCTTTCTCACTGCCCTTAATTAGGAGGATTAAACACCAAGGCAGCTACACAGCATCACACAGGAGAGGAAAAGATCAGCTGGAGGAGCCAAGTTCTGCATTTGCTGCTTCACTGAGAAGAGCACAGACGTGCCAGGAGCAATCCTGCAGCTCTGCTCCTGCTCCTGGTCCAGCTGGGACTCAGAGCAGCAGGGGATGGTGGTGGTGGTGATGGTGGTGATGATGGTGATGGTGGTGGTGATTGTGGGATTCACATTCTCTGAACCTGAGAGAAGCAGAGAAAAGAATGATCAAAACAATTCTTATCTCATTGGCTGCTCCTGTGTTGTGCCAATTAAAATGCAATATGGAGATTGTTTACCCAAAGTGATGGTGGTTTGTTTCCTTGGCCCATCAGGGCCAAGCACGTGTGCAGATTGTCGGTCAGCAGAGGGTCACCAAATTCTGAGCAGTTGGGTTAAATTAAATATTTGCACAGATTCGGTTTAAATGCAATGTAATATAAAATAATATAGTGTAATAAAGTAATTAATTAACCTTCTAATAAAATAAAGTCCTCCTTGACATTTCCCACCTTCGTTGGCATTGCCCTGCTTTTACAATAGGTGATGATGATGATGATGATGGTGGTGATGATGATGATGATGGTGGTGATGGTAGTGGTGATGGTGATGATGATGGTGGTGATGGTGATGATGGTGGTGATGGTGATGATGGTGGTGATGGTAGTGGTGATGATGATGGTGATGGTGGTGATGATGATGATGGTGATGGTAGTGGTGATGATGGTGATGGTGGTGGTTGTTTTGGTTGTCCTTGTAGTCCCCAAACAGCCCCTCCCAGCCTGGGCACAGCCTCGCACCAGGGCTGGGTTTTTTGTTTCCCAGGAGAGTGGTGCCTCTCACAGGGGATTCCCCTCTGCCTGACCCCCCCAGGGCTGGGGCTTTCGTGCCCCCAGGATGGTGTGAGAGCCCTCCCAGTCTCTGCTGGTTTGCTGGGAGGAGCTCTCGCTGTTGCTCTGGGCTGTCTCACGCTCTGTCTCAGCTTGAAATTAAAAATGAAATATTTGGGCCAAGTGCTCAAATTAAGAACACATTTTTGATAGCTAACAACACCGAGGAGAGCCCTGGAGACCCTGACAGGGCAATTAGTGCCTCTCCACTCTCATTGGAGAGGAGTCTTGAGAGAAGAAGCGTGTTCCCTCCAAAGGGTTTTTGATACAAAAATGCAATTATAGGGTATAAAAGGAAATGTTTAGAAACACACAAAGCGGGAACGAGTCAGGAACCTCCTTCACCTCAGGACAGGGAAGGCAGAAGGGAAGAGGTGCCCCAGACATGACACCTCCAACACTTCCCCACCCCTGGCAGCAGCTCCCATCAGTGGTTTCATTTCCCTCCTCCCATCCACCTCTCCTGGCTGCTGTTCCACGCTCATCCCTTGGCCTCAGCGAGCTCCCAGCTGCTCAGGGCTCGGGAATCTGGGTGGATCCTCTCCCTCTTGGCAGTGAACTTGCACAGCTAAGCACAAACAGGGGGAGAGCACCTCCATGGTCCGAGTGAGCTGCTCCTGTGTGCGGGGGCCTCCAGCACAGCTTTGCTTCCCCCTCCCTCCCTCCCTCTGAGCATCCCTGGAGCTGGCTTAGAGCAGAACCTTGGGGAGCTGTGACAGCTTTCCATGGTGAATCCCAACACCAAACCATCCCCTTCCAGGAAGGTGGGGTGAGCCATGAGCCCTCGTGGGGTGCTGGGGAGGCTCCGCATGCTCCCAGCGCTCCTCTCCGAAATCCAGCGGGTGGACACCAAGGCTGGGAGCCTGGAGAAGCTCTGTGCAGGCAGAGCTGCTGGAGAAGGGCGACCTGCCCGTCCCTGAGGAGCTGGGGTGACGTGGAGCCCAGATGACACAGGGCTGTTTGTCTTGGACACGCTGGGACCGGCCGGAAAGCGGCGCCGACCTCTTGAGCAACGCCGGGGGCTTGGCCGGCCGGGCAGGGGCTCAGCTGTGCTCGTGGCATCTGATTTCTGAGATAGCACAAACAAAACAATCCCCTCCAATGGACTCCTGGCTGGAGCCAGCCCTGCCATGGAGACAGGAACAGCCTGCTGGTGCCATTAGAGGTTAAATCACAGCAAACCCCATCCCTCTGCGCAGGCGTTATTTAATGAGTATTTACTTTGTGGAATTGCTTTTATTGGTAGTTAACTGCACAGTGGTCTCCGTGGGACAGCTGGTGCACGGTTTGAAAGGAATATTCCTCAGCCCTTGCTGAGGGAAATTGTTTTTGTAGACAAGTGGAGGCTTTGGGGCCATTAAGAAGATAAAAGGCAGATTGTTTGCAGAGGGTTTTTATTTTATTTTAATGGCTTTTGAAGAGAGCAGATTTTATTGTTTTATTTGTCTATTGTTAGCAGGCAGAAGGGCTGGGAAGAGGCGCAGATGTTCCCTTTGCTGTTGGCTGGGCCAGGCCCCAAACCCAGGGCAGAGGGTTTGAACCTCTCTCTGAAGCTGCTGCAACATTTTCCAAATCTTGAAACGGCTCCTCTGCCCAGCACTTTCTCAGTACAACCACTGAGGGCTGGGCTGGGACTCCCTGCATAATAATTTAAAACCTTGACAGTGGATGAGACAGTGTACAAACCAGAGAAAATGAAGGGCTCTGTGCTTCCTTCCAGTGATGGGAAAATCACAGATGGCTCCCAAACCTCCAGCTCTCAGTCCAGTTCATCCAGACCACAAAAGAAAACAGCCAACTCCAGTTTTGGGGCATGGTAGGCTGTGATGGATGTTAGGACACCTTTGTCCTCAAAAGCAAATCCTCTAAAGGGAAGAGCAGCATTAATTTCCAGTAGCTAAAGAGTTGCTTCAGGAGTTAATTGAACATCATGTCCCTTCATGGAGGAGGTTGCCTGACTCCTCTGTGTCTGTAGGAACACTGATTTCAGTTATTTAGAGGGGGAAATTCTGCAAGCCTGGGTGCTGTTTGCTCTTACAATGGCACATCTCATCCTTGGGGAAAGCACAGGCACACCCAGCTGGGAAATGAGGGATTTGGTGGAAGATAAAGTGGGACTGCTAAAGGAGGCAGGGATGGATGTTGTGTATCCTGGGGGCACCTTGGGGGTGAGATCAGGGATTGGGAAGGACCTTGGATGGCACTGGAAGTGCCAAGGGGTCAGTTATGGGATGGAGGAGAAAGCATCTTCCCCTCTCCCTTTCCCTTCCCCTCTCCCTTTCCCTTCCCCTTCCCCTTCCCCTTTCCCTTTTCTCTTCCTCTTCCTCCTCCTCTGCTGTTTTATTCCTCTCTACACCTTGATTTTTGAGAAACCCCCTCATGTATCAGCACTGCCATGGGGAAGAAAAGGAAAGGGAGTGAATGTGTCCATCCCAAATTGTTTTTCGGTGTTTTTTGTACTGAGGGGAGGGGGAAAAGCCCTTTCATCCTCTGTTAACTGTTAATTAGCACATAAATTAGAATGGTCAAAAGCAAGCTGCAGAGTGGTCAGGTGTGTGTGAGCACAATGTCAGCCAGGGGGGAAGATCCTTCCACTTCCCAGGAAGCTTTTGGGATTTTGGGATACAACTGCCCTGCTCAGCTTTTCCAAAGGATTTTTTTTTTTTTAAATTAGTGTGTGTGTTTGTTTTTCCCTTTCCTGCCCCTATTGATCTCTGCCGTCACCTTGGCCTTGGCTCTGTGCTGGCCACAGAAGGGGTGGCAATAACTCTTCTGGGGGGGAGTCTCTGTGCACACAGGATTGGGCAATAAAAGTAACGATTTTGGAACACAGCGCTCACGCAGGGCTTTGTCCAGCAGCTTATTCTGCAATAAAAGTGGCATTAACTAAGGAAGAAAACAACAGCAACAAAAAGGAGGAGCTGGGAAGGACCTTGAGGGAGCAGCAGCTCCTTCCTGAGGGTGCTGGGCTGGATGTGGTGCAGGATGGGGCTGATCACACCAGACTGACCACCTGCCACCCCTTCTGCCTGTCTGACCACCAAACTGTTCAGACTTCACCTGCTCAGCAACTTTGCTTCCTGTTTTCTCCCTTCATTGGGAAGCAGCACCAATGCTGAGGATTTTATCACCAGCAGAACATAAACCAAGGAGAATCCACGAATCCCAGAATTCCTGCTGGGCCTGGGAGTGTTCTCCATTTGTTTCCAGCACAGTCCTGTGCCCAGATCAAATTTAAATGCAATCATGGTGCTGGGAACCCATGGAGGTTCAAATATCTCTGTGTAAAATCCCCCCCTGCAGCATTTTAAACATGAATTCCTGTGCCAGAGCAATGATCTTGGGTTGAAGCTGCTTGGTCAGTTCTGCTTGGTTCATCTCATTTCACACCAGCAAACTCCTTCTGAAGCAATAAAATAGGAAAGTTTTAATGGGGCTCCAAAGGAGGGGTCTCTTACCAGCAGAAAATTCAGCTGTTTTCCAGCTCTGTCCTTCCTTATTGACCCTTTGCCACCAACAAGTGAGACCAGGGGGGACCTGGGCTGCAGGTCCTGGTGTTAAACCTCTCTGACCTTGTTTCTCTCCACATTTCCAAGCCTCTGCAGTCCATGGAGAAGGACACAGGTGGACTTCTCCCCCCAAGCCCAGTGTGCTGGATGGAGAAAGCCTTGGGGAGAGCTGGTGCCAATTTTAGCACAAGTTCCTGCAGCAGAAATAGATCTTGCCGAGCTCACATTTAAATCTTAGTAAATTATATCTCAGGTTAAAGTATTTATTCAAGTGCCATGGGGGAATTTCAGGCTGGCTGTGTTCCTCATCACAGGAGATGGGCTGGAAATTACAGTCATTTGGAAAAAGCATGGATTGGAGTCTCAGGGCCCGTGGTGAAAGTCAGCACACAGGGAATTATTCCACTCAGTTCCTGTTCACACATGGATTCAGCTGCAGCTCCAGCCATTTCCAGAGAATCCCATTTCTGCAGTGAGCTCCAGGGGCTCCTGGAGGGAAGGTTGTGTTTGTGTTTTTCATCCCCCTGCCCTTGCTGCTCATCCAGAGGCAATGCCAGTGAGGTGCCTTTGCTCATTTGCTGGGTGCAGTAACCACAGAGAAGGATTTGTTCCTGCTGCCCTTGGTAGCTGGGCTTCTGTGATGGTGGAAGGCAAAGCTGAGGAGCCTTTGTCATTTGTGTCCTGCCTGGTGGAGCTGTTGAAGTGTGGGGATGTTTATTGGATATTGAATTTTCAATACAATATTTATATAAGGAGCTGTCAGGGAAAGTCTTTAATTGGCAGTGAGAGAAGGCCCAGCTGCTCCTGCAGACTGCTGGGGCTGTCTCTTGGCTTTCTGCTGCTCCAGGTGCTCCTCTGGCTCCCCCTGAGCCATCCCTGGAGGTCACAGAGGGATGGGAGAGGGACAGGTCGGGCTCTCAGGGGTGAGAGAGCTGCCCTGGGCAGGGGTGATGGGCTCACCTCCCCTGGCTCCCCCTGTGCTCCAAATCTGCTCAGTGGGATCCTGTTTCTGGCATGGGAAGGGGCTCCTTGGGTGGTTCTGAGGTTGGTTTGCAGCTCCCTCAGCTTCAGGTTCAGCTTTTCTGTTTTTCAGGTTCTGTGCTGCTTCAGTGTGTGGGTCTGGGCTCACACCAGGGGATGCTGAGCTCTGTGCACAGAGCAGGGACACAAAACAATTCCTGCTCCAGCTGGGCACCAAGGACAAATGATCCCAATGCCAGCCCAGGAGCACAAACCCCGTGGGCTGGAGAGAGAAAAACAAGCAGGGTGGGGCTGCAGGGGCTAAAGCTGGGATGGGACAATGAACTGCAAGGTGCAAATGGAGCAGAGCTGATCCCAGGGAGAGACCCCGTGCCCGGCCGGGCATTTTGGGGCCATTTTGGGTCATCTTGGGTGCAGCCCTGGCTGGGCTCTGGTGCTGCTCCAGGTGGATCCATGGAGGAGATCCTTGGGATCAATCCCTGCTTTATTCTGGGACTCTGCCCAGCCTCTGCTCCAGCTCAGCCTGCACAAGGCATCAAGCTCAGGGAAGGCACCAGCTGGCTCCAGCACTTCCAGAATCAGAAATAAATTACAGAGGGAAGCAGGTGATGAGCAGAAATCTGTGGGATAGCTGGAAGTGATCACCTTCCCCATCAGATCTGGGGTACCAGGGGTGTTTGTTCTCCTCCTCCAGCCTGGCACTGTGCTGTATGGGTTGGATTGGCCTCTTGCAGTTTCCAAATTACCATTTTTGGTGTTTTTCACTGCACAAAATTCAGTCCCTGCACCCAAAATGAGCTCAGAACAGCAGGTTTCCCCCTTGGCCATGGTGTGGGTGCCCTTTTGGCTCTGACTACCACACTCTGAGAGCTCTTAAAAACATCTGTGAACCAAATGGATCAAAGGACAGGAGGAGAAAAGCCTCGGTTTTAGCTGTGGTTAAAGTTTTTTCTCATTTTCTAAATTACCCACCTTTCTTCCCAGCCCAGCTGATGGGTGCAGAAGTTTTGGGGGGCGCAGAGGACAGGCCCTGCACTCCATCCCACAGGACAAATGTGAAGGGTAAGTTGTCAGGGAAAGATCAAAAATGAATATTTACCCAACTGCTGCCCATCTTCCCCATCAAACTGTGAGTGGTGATTGCAGCTATTGCTGAACTCCCAATTTATTCATGACATGCAGATTGCAGGGCAATAATTACAGCTGAGGTGGCTGTCATTCTGCTGGATCCCTGAGGATCCACATCTCCTGAGGGCTGGGATTTTCTGCTCTTGTGGCAACGTGCTCCCTTCCCTTCCCTTCCCTTCCCTTCCCTTCCCTTCCCTTCCCTTCCCTTCCCTTCCCTTCCCTTCCCTTCCCTTCCCTTCCCTTCCCTTCCCTTCCCTTCCCTTCCCTTCCCTTCCCTTCCCTTCCCTTCCCTTCCCTTCCCTTCCCTTCCCTTCCCTTCCCTTCCCTTCCCTTCCCTTCCCTTCCCTTCCCTTCCCTTCCCTTCCCTTCCCTTCCCTTCCCTTCCCTTCCCTTCCCTTCCCTCTCCCTGCATGAATTAATTAAATATTTACACACTTTCAGAGTCAGATATTGCACACAAACTCAATTTTATCTCAAGTCATTAAATTCATACTTTAAAGCCCATTTTTAATGTGCCCCGGTGGGAACATTAAAAGAACATTTTGTGGAGTTATAGAATTTGTAGCTCCCTGCTAAAGCACTAGAAGGGAGACTCAGGAGCTGTGGACACAAACAGGAAGATTTAAAACCCAAAGTTAAAGGTTTAAAACCCAAAGCAGCAGCTTCTTGAAAGGCAGAAGGTGAGTTTGACTCCAAATATAATTAAAAAAAAAAAAAAAAACAACTTTATCTTTCAATAAGCTATGATCCAGAATGATGCCTTCCCAGCCTCTAAGGTATTCCAAACAAACAAAATTAATTCCTGGGGACAAAAAAACCCCCTAACCATTCCCCTCTCTCACAGGTGCCCTCTGCAAATTGAATTCACAGCCCTGCAAACCCAGAGCTGTTGCCGAGCATTTTAATCTTACCAGAAGCAAACAGTGAGCCCCAATTTACATAAAAATCGACGTGTGAAATGATTTCAGCGCTGACATTGGGACACTCTGAGTGTCTGGGGTGACTTTGGGGCCACTCAGGGCCTTCTAGGTGGATGCTGCTGCCACAAGGGATGCTGGCTGTGCTTCTTTTCAGGGGTTTGTAGGAAAAATTTACTTGGGGAAATAAAGCTCTGCTTCAGGAAAAACCCCAAAGGCAAATGGGATGGAGCAGATTCTCCAAGGAGAGCTCTGGGAATCTTCCTGGCAGGGGGATTTGAGGGGGGTGGGAGGTTTGGGATGGTCCCTGTGCCAGGCACGGGGTCCCAGGGGGTGACACCTGGTGGCACTGAGGGTCCCCAGGGTTTGCTCAGGGACTTTTCTTCACGCTGTGTTGGGAAGGATGAAAGTGTGACAAGAAACTCTCACAGCTATGGATGCTTAGCAGAAAAATTTTTAAATGTGGAGTCTGATGAAGGAATAGAGATGGAAGCAAGTTCTGATGTAGAAGGAAAGAATTGCTGAGCCAGTCTCACTGGGTAACCAAGGAGGCAAAGGGTGTGTGAGTTAGGAGGGGTTTTATGGCTCAGAGCAAAGGATAAACCCACCCCAAACAAGAAGATGTTTTTACCAAGCAGGAAGAGAGCACAGGCAAACAAGGCAGCAAATGTGGCAAGGAGAAAAAAGGGCTCAGAATTTTCCACTGCAAGAAAACTGAAAAACAACTTCTGGCTGAAACTGTGATGTACTGACTGTGAGTGATTGGAGAATGGTAACATGAATATGGTAATTATGGTAGTTATGATGGGCTATAGGTAAAAGTTAAGGGATAGATTGGTTCTGCTGTATGAAGATGCTCAACAAAGAAAAGTATAAAATGCAATGGAACCAAAAGAAAAGTATAAAATGCATTGTAACAAAAACCAAAGGGTGTCCAGGCCTGCCTGCAGCTGGAGCTGACAGCTGTGGGCACAGCTCTGTCACCCACCACCCTGGACTGCTGTGACATCTTGGATGGAATAAACTGCAGTTGGGATACAATAAACTTCATTTTGGATACAATAAACTGCATTTTGGATACAATACACTGCATTTTGGATACAATAAACTGCATTTTGGATACAATAAACTGCATTTTGGATACAATAAGCTGCATTTTGGATACAATAAGCTGCATTTTGGATACAATACACTGCATTTTGGATACAATAAACTGTAGTTTGGATACAATAAACTGCATTTTGGATACAATAAGCTGCATTTTGGATACAATAAACTGCATTTTGGATACAATAAGCTGCATTTTGGATACAATAAGCTGCATTTTGGAGAGCCCCTGGAGTCCCCCATCCCTCATTCAGGCTCTCACACCGCTGCTCTCCCTCAGCTCATGTTCCCAGTGCTGTCTGGGGAATCCCTGAGGAGGAAAACAGGAGCAGAACTGGTTTGTGAACTCAGAGCAGCCTCTGTGGGGCAGGGGGAGCAGCTGGAGCTCAGCTGGCCCTGGCCTGGGCAGTGCCACTCCTTGCAAAGCTCTGAATTACCAAACCCCCAGCCCTCTCCAGCTGTGGGATGAAACACTTCAGCTCGTGGTGAGAAGAAGCTCTGCAAAGATGCTTTCATGGCTGCCTCTGATCTGAAAAGCAAATATTCCCTGAATTGCTGCCCACAGAAGGAAAACATCCCTGAGCTGTGCCGGAATTTACTGCAAGAGGATGCGCTGAAGTTTATCCAAGCACAGAGTCTGCATTGGCAGATCTTTGGAGATGACTTTTATCTTCTTTCCACTATTAAATATAGCTCAGCTCTGCTGTGCTTTCCCATGAATAAAATTTGCTGGTGATTACTTCTAGGAATCATCCATGGAGTGTTTTTAAGGAGCTGCTCTGCTGTGTGTTATAAGGATTATAAGAATAATAATGATAAAATTGGAAAATTGTAAGGATTATAAGATTTATAATGGTGTAATAGGAAAATTATAAGAGTTAGAATTAGAAGAATTATAAGAAATTATAAGAATTATAATGGTATAATAGGAAAGTAAGAATTCCCAGGCTGCCTGTGGCAGCACAGGGAGCAGGCTGGGCTGTCCCTAAATGGATTGACAAGGGCCCAGGATCAGTGTGAACACATGCCAGCTGCTGGGGAATCATCTCCCACTTACAGCAATTACCAGGGTGGCCCAGAATCCAAGAAAGCAGCTGAGAAGAGGAGCATCTGGTGCTGCTTGTCAGGCACAGGGAGAGGAATCTGGGTAATAAAGAAGTGTGATTTTTATCCCCTGAGTCATCAGACACCGTTTGGCACTGCATGTGTGTGATTCCTCCTCCCTTGGTGGTTTTGCCTGGGAGGAGATGAACTGAGCATCCTTCCCCAGCAGGGATGAGGAGCTGCTCCTTTCCATGGGCTGAAATTCCTTCCCCCAGCAGGGATGAGGAGCTGCTCTCCTTCCATGGGCTGAGCATCCTTCCCCCAGCAGGGATGAGGAGCTGCTCCCTTCCATGAGCTGAAATTCCTTCCCCAGCAGGGATGAGGAGCTGCTCCCTTCCATGAGCTGAGCATCCTTCCCCAACAGGGATGAGGAGCTGCTCCTTTCCATGGGCTGAAATTCCTTCCCCAGCAGGGATGAGGAGCTGCTCCCCTTCCATGAGCTGAGCATCCTTTCCCCAGCAGGGATGAGGAGCTGCTCCCCTTCCATGAGCATCCTCCCCCAACAGGGATGAGGAGCTGCTCCCTTCCATGAGCTGAGCATCCTTTCCCCAGCAGGGATGAGGAGCTGCTCCTTTCCATGAGCTGAAATTCCCTCCCCCAGCAGGGATGAGGAGCTGCTGCCTTCCATGGGCTGAAATTCCTTCCCCCAGCAGGGATGAGGAGCTGCTCTCCTTCCATGAGCTGAGCATCCTCCCCCAGCAGGGATGAGGAGCTGCTCCCTTCCATGGGCTGAAATTCCTTCCCCAACAGGGCTGAGGAGCTGCTCCCTTCCATGGGCTGAAATTCCTTCCCCAGCAGGGCTGAGGAGCTGCTCCCTTCCCCTGCCCTTTCTCTGCTGATCCCCCAATGCCATCAGCACTCCCAGACAGAAATCAGCCCTTCCCACCCCCCAGCAGCACCTCCAGCCTGAGGAATCACCAGGTGAGCCCTTCCCCCAGCTCTGAGCTCGTCCTCTCCATGCTCCCAGCCCTGGGAAAAGCTCCACAGCTCCAGGTGAGAGAATCAAAGAGTCATGGAAGGGTTTGGCTTGGAAGAGACCTCAAAGATCACCCCAAAGATCACCTCAAAGATCCCCCCTGCCATGGCAGGGACACCTTCCACCATCCCAGGCTGCTCCCAGCCCTGTCCAGCCTGGCCTTGGACATTCCAGGGATGCAGGGGCAGCCCCAGCTGCTCTGGGAATTCAATCCCAGCCCCTCACCACCCCGACAGGGAGAATTTATTCCTGATATAACATCTAAACCTGACCTCTTCCAATCCCATCCCATTCCCCCTTGTCCCTGCAATTCCTGAAGAAGAGTCCCTGCAGTCTCCACACTCCTCTCCAAAAAAATCCACCCCAATTTCAGGTTTCAAACTCGGGCCAAGTGCTGGAGCAGCCTGGCAGGGTTTGATGCTGGCAGGGGTTCAGCAGCTCCTGCTACCCAGGCACAGCTTTGGAGCTTCTGGAGGGACACCCTGGTGCCAAAGGGCCTGTCTGGATGAGGGAATGAAACCCTTCCCAGCTTCAGGAATGCTGCTGGCTGTTGAAGAGCAGGGAAAAGGGATTCTCCAGGCCTGCAGGGCTCCAGCACTGTCTAGACTTGGTGCAAATCCTCCCTCCTTGAGCTGCTGCCACGGCCCCTCCGTGTCCTGTGAGTGGAATTGGAGCCTCAGCTGTGCAACGAGCCCCCAGCTCCTGCCAGGTTTGGCAGCTCAGCCCTCTCTGTGAAGTGGAGAACTTGCAGCAGGTGGGAGAAACCTCATTTCCCAAACCCACTTCCCTCTGGAAGCAAAAGGACCCTCCTGGCCTCTCCCTCCAGGATGGTGGGGACGCCTGGGTGTCACCTGAGAAAGGTGACACTCCCTGCCCACAGCCCATGGGATGTGGCACTGACAGCACCAGAATCAGTTTTATGGATGTTCCTGTTCTCTCTGGCTCCAGGAGGGAGAAAAGCTCTGGCTCCAGGAGCTCTGGCTTTTCTCAAAATCAGTTTTCAGCCACCAAAATCGGTTTTCAGCCCCCAAAATCAATTTTTTGGATGCTCCTGTGCTCTCTGGCTCCAGGAGTCTGCTGGCAGAGCTCGGCTCTGCAGAGTTGGCTGGGGTCACCGAGTTGGTTTGGGCTGAGGATGAATTTGCTGCTCCAGGCTCCCTTCTCCCCTTTCTGGGATGGAGTTTCTCCTGCCTTGTCCATTTCCCACCGAAGGCTGCAGCAGGGCTCGCTCAGCCCTGTTTTCCCAAACTCAGCCTGAGTAAGGAGCAGCTGCCAGGAGCAGAGGTTTTCCTAAGCCTGTGGCTGGAATAACTCCTCCTGCAGCCTTGCTGTGCTCCCAGGCACACTGCCAGGCCAGGAGGAGTGGGAAGCACAATTCCAGCCCCGGGTGTTTTCTCCTGTGCTCCCGCAGCCCAGGCTGATGGGAAAGCAGAGCTGGCCAGCTTCAAACCCTCCTTGTTCCAACCTTCCTGGAGCTGTGCTCTGACCTTTCCCAGGGCACAAGGGGTGGAGAAATGTCCTCCCTGCTCTTACCAGTGCTGGAATGAGGGAGTGCCTGAGGCAGAAAATGACCCAAGCACGTCCCAGGTGCCAATTCCCCCCTCCCCTGGCTCACCTGCAGCTGGCACAGCTCTGAGCTCGCCTGACCAGTTCTGCTGCCAGCCCACAGAAGCACCACTGCTCCTCTGAGCAGGAGAGGAAGGTCTCATGTGTGTTTTGAAAGAGTCTGAAGTTTTCTGGAGTGTGCTGTGGTACCTGTGCTGGGTGGTTGGGAAGACGTTCCTTGGAAACATCATTTTCCAGAGGTGCAGGACAGATCCCTGTTTCTCTGCCTGATGCCTTGTGCAGGCTGAGCTGGAGCAGAGGCTGGGCAGAGTCCCAGAATAAAGCAGGGATTGATTCCAAGGATCTCCTCCATGGATCCACCTGGAGCAGTGTCAGAGCCCAGCCAGGGTCCCAAATGGTCCCTTCCAACCCAGTTCTGTGATTCTGTGAATGCTGATTTAAACTTCAGGTTCGGTGTTTTGGTGGAGAATGTTAAAGATCAGCTTTGATCTGTTGGAGAGAGTCCAGAGAAGAGTCACTGAGTTGATCTGGGCTGTGGAATTCTGCTCCTGTGAGGAAAGGCTGAGAGAATTGGGGTTGTTCTGATGCCTTGAGCAGGCTGAGCTGGAGCAGGGGCTGGGCAGAGTCCCAGAATAAAGCAGGGATTGATTCCAAGGATCTCCTCCATGGATCCCCCTTGGGCAGCACCAGAGCCCAGCCAGGGCTGCACCCAAGATGACCCAAAATGGCCCCAAAATGCCCGGCCGGGCACGGGGTCTCTCCCTGGGATCAGCTCTGCTCCATTTGCACCTTGCAGTTCATTGTCCCATCCCAGCTTCAGCCCCTGCAGCCCCACCCTGCTTGTTTTTCTCTCTCCAGCCCACGGGGTTTGTGCTCCTGGGCTGGGATTGGGATCATTTGTCCTTGGTGCCCAGCTGGAGCAGGAATTGTTTTGTGTCCCTGCTCTGTGCACAGAGCTCAGCATCCCCTGGTGTGAGCCCAGACCCACACACTGAAGCAGCACAGAACCTGAAACATAGAAAAGCTGAACCTGAGGCATCATAGCCATGGCAGTGGAGGCAGCTCAGACCTTCTGTCCTCCTGGTGCAGGTTCCTGGCCCCCATCCAAAGGGAGAACCCACCTGTGCAGAGCTTTGGCTGTAAGTTAGGCAGGGAATCTGGAATCAGTGAATCTGGATGCCAGTGGGGGCTTCACCCCCTGTGGGAATTTGAGTTTGGGATTAACAAGATTTTCAGACCTGCTGAAGCTTTGGGTTCATGGTGTTTCTGCCTCTTGGACTGACACACCATATGTGGGTGGTGCACCAGGGGCTGATGTGTCAGGACCCATAAAGAAATCTTAATTCCCATAGGAATGTGCTCCTCCTGTCCAGCTGGTATTAGGTCTGCCATCCCAGGAATGGCAGAGGAGGTGCCCAGGATGGTCAGTGAGGGCCCTGCACCTTGGAGGAGCACTCACTCCTTAATTTACATGCAGGAAAACGGACACAGAGACCTTCTGTGCTAGGCTCCATAACAAATGCTGAGAAAACCTGGAAAGTCCTGCTCCCATTTCCTGCTGCAAATCCCCCACAACAGACCCTGATATCCAGGGCTGGCAGCCAAACCCTCTCGAGTCAATGGAAAGATTCCCCTTGACTTTAATGGTCTTTGCATGAGTGCCTGATTCCTTCCTGTTCACAGCCTCTCTTGGCCTCAGCCATGGAAACAACAGCAGCTCTAAAGTGCTGCAGTGAGCTGTAAACCCTTCAAAGCAGCACCGTGGCAGATTTCCCTGTGCTGCCAGCCACTTGGAATGGGATTGGTTTGACAAAAAGCCTGATCTGTGTGCTGTGGCTGCGCTGTGAATGAGGGTTGGAACAGAGGGGACAGCGAGGCTGGGGAGGAGCTGGGAACACAAACCCTGAGAGGAGCCCCTGAGGGAGCTGGGGGTGCTCAGCCTGGAGAAAAGGAGACTCAGGGGTGCCCCCATCACCCTGCACAGCTCCTGAAAGGTGCCTGTGCTCAGCTGGGCTGGGCTCTGTCTGCAGCAGCACTGACACAACCAGAGCACACAGCCTGAGCTGCACCCAGGGAAATACAGGCTGGAGAGCAGGGAAAAGTGTTTTACAGAAAGGGGGATAAAGTTCTGGAATGCTCCTAGATCGAGGCTTTAGGTTGTTTTTGTTTCACTGTTCAAACACCAGATGGATTTTGATGGTTTTTATTTTTTTCCCCAAAGGCAGCTGGGTGTCTGCACCTCACACCTGCCCATCCCTCTCATCCTGTGCAGCCTGAGTCTAAATGTGAGCCCAAAATGGACCTCAAAGTGTGACCCCAAAATGGACCTCAAAATGTGATCCCAAAATGTGATCCCAAAATGTGAGCCCAAAATGTGAGCCCAAAATGGACCCCAAGATGTGATCCCGAAATGTGAGCCCAAAATGGACCCCAAGATGTGATCCCTAAATGTGACCCCAAATGTGACCTCAAATGTGACTCCAAAGTGTGACCCGAAAATGTGACCCAAAAATGTGATCCCAAAGTGTGACCACAAAGTGTGAACCCAAAATGTGATCCCAAAGTCTGATCCCAAAATGTGACTCCAAAGTGTGACCCCAAAATGTGACCCCAAAATGGACCTCAAAATGTGATCCCAAAGCGGGACCCCAAAGTGTGATCCCAAAGTGTAATCCCAAAATGTGACCCCAAGGTGTGACCACAAAATGTGACCCCAAAATATGACCCCAAAATGTGACCCCAAAGTGGGACCCCAAAGTGGGACCCCAAAGTGTGATCCCAAGGTGTGACCACAAAATATGACCCCAAAATGTGATCCCAAGGTCTGACCCCAAAGTGTGATCCCAAAATGTGATCCCAAGGTCTGACCCCAAAATGGACCTCAAAATGTGATCCCAAGGTGTGACCCCAAGGTGTGACCCCGAAGTGTGACCCCAAGGTGTGACCCCAAAATCTGACCCCAAGGTGTGACCCCAGCCTGGCTGGGGCACCAATCCCCGTTTCTGGAGCCGGGTCCTGCCGGGGAAGCTCAGCCTGGCTTTCCCAGCTGTGCATTCCCGGGATGAGAGGGGCAGCTCAGGCTGGGGACGCTCCTCAGCAGGAAATCCGACCTGGGGAATCCATGGCACAGTCTGGCAGCTGCTGGAGCAGCCTGGGTGAGCTCCCTCCTGGAGCCTGTTTGGGGAGCTCTGCCCCTTGGGTTTGGGGGTGTTTTCCCATCAGTCTCCCCAGAAACGTGGCTGCTTGAGGCTCCCGGTGCAGCCAGGTGGGAATTGTGCTGGCCTGGCTCTTTTGGAAGGATTCTTTGCTTTTTAAAGCCCTTTCTGCAGAAAGCTGATGGTTCTGTTGCAGAGGAAAAAAGGCAGGAGCCTGAGACGTGGATGAAGGAATGAGTTCATCTCTCTGCAGTCTAGCCAGGTACACTTTTTTCTGTTCTCAGGACTTAATTGAAATGCAGGCATCTCTCCTCACATTTTTATGAAGCTCAATGGCAAATAACAGCCACCCTCTTGTTACATCACCGTGAACTTTTTATTTTTTTTGCCTGGAAAGGAGAGATCCAAGGGCAATATCCTTGCTTGCCCTGCATTTGGTCACTCTGGGATGCGCTGTCTCCAGCAAGCAGCCAGAAATTCAGGGTTTATACCAGGACCAGACTGATGGGCTGGACTGTTTGGGGACAGATGGAGGGACTTGTCCAGTGGAAAATGCCTGCATTAGCCTTGGGTGGCTGATAAATCCTCACCTGGCTGATGCTCTCCCTGCTCTGTTTTTGCTTTGGCACTGACCCCATGGACACCATCCTGCCTGGGGTCTGCAGCCCCCTCCCTGGACCCCTGCCAGTGTCCCCAGGCCTCACTGGAGAACGGGAAAATAAAAATCCAGGCCAGTTTCATTGAATAATGAGTTTATTTCCTTTGCCCAGCCACAAAACAGGGCATTTTCACCCAGAAGGAAATGAAACAGAGGTGCAACAGAATCATCTGTCCAACGAAGGAAACCACCAGCTCCTTGTGGGAGGGGTGTAAAGCTGTTGATGGCAATGATCATGCCATGATCCAGTGCTCTGTGATTTTGGTTACAGCCACACCAGTCCTCGTCCCAGTCCAGCTGGCCACTGGCCCCAGTGGCTGTGGCTGCTGTGCCTCAGTTTATACAGTCCCAGAAATGTCTCTGTGCTGCTTTCTGCAGCTTGGCTGCACCCTGCAGGGTTCTTGGTCATGAAACTGCAGGGCAATTTAAAAATTCAGCTCTTTATAATACAGAATTGGTGTCTCTGGTATGAATATTGCAGTGCTGTGTTCTGCTTGGAGTGATGCTGCTCCAACACTCAGCACTGCTCTTTCATTTTCCTGTCTGAGCCTGGCCAGGCCCATCAAATCCAAACCTGCCCTAAAATGCTGCAATGTCTCAGATTTACACTTCATGCATGGGGAATGGAGACATTTAGATGATGCTGCCAGGATGGCTGCACTGGGAGAGAAGGTTCTGCAGGAGGAGAGAAGGTTTTACTCCAGAAGAGAAGGTTTTGCACTTGAGGAGAGAAGGTTTAGGAGGGAAGGTTTTGCACTGTGGGAGAAGATTTTGCTCTGTTTGAAGAAGGTTTTGCTCAGTGTGGAGAAGGTTCTGCACTAGGAGGAGAAGGTTTTGCACTATGGGGAGAAGGTTTTGCTCCATGTAGAAGGTTCTGCACTATGGGAAGGAGGTTTTGCTCAGTGTGGAGAACGTTCTGCACTATGGGGAGAAGGTTTTGCACTATGGGGAGAAGGTTCTGCTCCATGGAGAAGGTTCTGCACTATGGGAAGGTTTTGCTCAGTGTGGAGAAGGTTTTGCACTAGGGTGAGAAGATTTTGCTCCATGGAGAAGGTTTTGCTCAGTGTGAAGAAGGGTTTGCTCTGTGGAGAAGGTTCTGCATAAGGAGAGAAGGTTGTGCTCAGTGTGGAGAAGGTTCTGCACTATGGGAAGAAGGTTTTGCTCTGTGTGGAGAAGGGTTTGCTGTGGAGAAGGGTCTGCATGAGGAGAGAAGGTTTTGCTCAGCGTGGAGAAGGTTTTGCTCCATGGAGAAGGTTCTGCACTATGGGAAGAAGGTTTTGCTCATTGTGGAGAAGGTTCTGCACTGTGTGGAGAAGGTTTTGTTCCATGGAGAAGGTTTTGCTCTGTGTGGAAAATGTTTTTCACTATGGGAAGAAGGTTTTGCTCCATGGAGAAGGTTTTGCACTATGGGAAGAAGGTTTTGCACTATGGGAAAAAGGTTTTGCACTATAGGGAGAAGGTTTTGCTCCACGGAGAAGGTTCTGCTCCATGGAGAAGGTTTTGCACTATGTGGAGAAGGTTTTGCACTATGTGGAGAAGGTTCTGCTCCATGTAGAAGGTTCTGCACGAGGAGGTTCTGCACTGTGGGAGGCTGTGCAGCCCAGGTCGACCCCACTGGTGGGTGGTTGGGGCCAGGTCCCAGACGAGCAGTGTGAAGGAAGCACACTGGTGACACTGGTGACACAGGTGGCTCTGCAGGGGGAGGAGCAGGTGCCATCCCTCAATCCACCCTCCAGCTTCTGGAACTGGAGCTGGAAGGTGCTGTGGGTATAAAACAGGATCAGGATGACAAATGGCTCATCCTTGGGATTTCCTTGTGGCTGGAGTGATGGGAACAGCAGCAGGAGCAGAGGGTTCAGAGGGCTGGGCTGGCTCCAGGGATGAGTGAGGAGCAGGAACACAGGGAGGCCATGGAGCTAAAGGAGCAGCAGGCACAGCACAGAAATCCTCCTGGTGTTGTGAGGGTCCCCAGGATGAGGTGAGAGATGGGAATTGACTCCAAGTTCTCAGAAGGCTGATATATTATATTATATTACATTATATTACATTATATTACATTATATTACATTATATTACATTATATTATATTATATTATATTATATTATATTATATTATATTATATTATATTATATTATATTATATTATATTATTATATTGACATTACATTATATTGACATTACATTACTTTATATTATATGGACATTACGTTATATTAACATTACTTTATATTACGTTATATTAACATTACTTTATATTATATTAATATTATATTATATTATATTATATTATATTTATATTATATTATATTATATTATATTATATTATATTATATTATATTATATTATATTATATCATATCATATCATATCATATCATATCATATCATATCATATCATATCATATCATATTATATTATATCATATCACATTACATTATATTATATTGACATTATATTACATTATATTATATGGACATTATATTATATTATATTATATTATATTATATTATATCATATCACATTACATTATATTATATTGACATTATATTACATTATATTATATGGACATTACGTTATATTAACATTACTTTATATTACATTATATTAACATTACTTTATATTATATTAACATTACATTATATTATATTATATTAACATTACATTATTATAAGAAAATGATCTACTAAAACTACACTAAAGAAAGAGAAAGGAGACATCAGAAGGCCAAACAAGAATGAATAATAAAAAACCTGTGACTGACCAGAGAGTCTGACACAGCTGGACTGGGATTGGTCATTAATTAAAAACAATTCACACGGAACCAATCAAAGATGCAGCTGTTGGTGAGCAGCCTCCAGACCACATTCTGAGCAATCAGATAATTATTGTTTACATTGCTTTGCTGAGGCTTCTCAGCTCCTCAGGAGAAAATTCCTGGCGAAGGGATTTTTCAGAGAATATCCTGGTGAGATGCTGGCAGCGTGATTTATGGAGCTGGGAGGGTGTCCCTCACTTGCAGTGGCAGATGCCTCGTGGCATGTGACACTTGAGCAGGGTGAGGGAGGTTTCAGTGCAGGGAGCAGCCCCTGTCTGCCAGGGGGGCACTGGGCTGAGCTGGTTTGTGGTGGGAGGGAATTTTCTAAATCAGGTTTTTATGAGGTGTCTAATTGAGTCATCATCCCTGCCCCCCCTCCATGCACAAACATTTGCTCTGCCCTGAAATGTGAGATGAGCAAGGCTGGTGAGAAATGTCTGCATACAGCAGGGGAGCAGAGGAGGATGAGGAAAGAGAGAATTCCTCCCCTGCCAGTCTTTAAAACAAGATTGTAAAAAATCCCACATAAAAAAATAACAACAACAGAAAGAGCTCGTGGTTTCCTAAGTCAGTTTGCATTTCTGGAAGTTGATGACCCCCTGGATTACTGTTGTTTTTTTTAGATCTCTTTCAGGTTTTTTTTTTTTTTTTTTTTTGGATAGTTTGTCTGCAGTGTGGCTGTGTGTGGGTAGAGAACTGGAAATATGCAGAGGGAAAAAAAAGCTAAAAATGGGCAGGAAAAGGAGGACTGCATATGCTTTCTTCTCCTTATATATATAAAAAAAAAAATTAAAAGGAGCTTGAAGCTGTTAAAGATTTGGGTTTGTAGGGGTGGAGCACAGGCAGATGAAGTTGATCCTGAAGACCATGAATAATACAGGATTTTTTGCCTCCCTCCTCGATTTTGGGAGAGCTGTGTCTCAGTTTGCAGCCTCCAAACTTCTGATTTACGTCCCTTGGAAGCTGCAGAGAGGAGAGGGGATGCAGCCAAGGCATCCCAGGGAGCTGGATGCTGTGGTGGACCTGCAGGAAATTGGTTCCTTTTTGCTGTCCAGTTTTTGGTGTCGCATCTCATTTGGGCGTTTTTGCTCCGAAAACAGTCTGATCCTCCAGAAATAATTCTCTTTTCTCTGTGGTGCTCGTGCATGTGCTGAGCTGAGCCCTGCTGGTCTCCTTGGGACGTGGCTGCTTTGCAGGAGCTCCAAAAAAAGGGAATTCTGTCCCTGAGTGGCGCAGAGGGAAGGTGGGACCCGAGGGCCAAGGGCTGCTCCCATCTCTGTGTGCTGCAGCCAGAGCACGTCCTGCCCACTCTGCTGCTTTCCTGCCCTGGGTTTTCATTGCTTGCACTGCAAGAGGGTCCAGAAGGGACCTGTGGAGGGAGATCAGAGCAAAAAACCACTTGTTGCATCCTTGTCTGGAGGTGATAAACGCCTCTTCCCACCCTGCAGGGTGTGAGTGGCTCTCTGCTGGCAGGGCTTGGCTTGGGCACCAATGCCCATTAAATTTTCATTTTTTCTCCCCCCTGAAGCTCTGGAGACATGCCAAGAAAGCTTCTTTTTTTTTTTTTTTAATATATTTTCGCAGTATCCACCTGGTTTATTCTGCACCCATTGCTCCTTTCCAGCACTAAAAGGTTTTATTTGGAAAGTTCAGCTTTGCTCTCTCCCTTTGTTTCCCTCAGCTGGAAGCTTCCCTTTAAAACATTAATATCCCTATAATTTTTTTTTCCCCCCAGCAGGTTAATTAATACTTGATTCATCACCTTGAAAGCTAATCCAGATCCTGAAGGCAATGAATGCCTGCTATAAATAAATCCCCCATCACTGACAGCCCATCTTTATTGATTCTCCTTCAGGAAGCCACCTCTGCTTGGCTCTAAAGGAGTTAATCCCAAAGTTCTCCCAGGCTTAGTTTGGGATTGGCCTGGCTCCATGTTCTCCTGCTTGAGCTTTGCTGTGCAAACATGGTGCCTTTTAATGAGGGAAAAGAGCAGATTTGTGGAGAGAGACCCAGACAGCTCAGCAGGATCTCTCCAGCCTGGGTCAGCAAAAGCCACTGGAGTTTGTGGGTGTTTTTATGGGCTGGGAAGGCTCTGGCTCTCTCTGAAATATTATTTAGTTTTGGCTCTTGCAGAGCCTTTTCCAAGTTCTCATCTGCTTCAAATAAATGGTGTTTATCATCTTTGTCTCCAGCCATTGTCATCGGTGACCTTAATTAGGTCATGTTGAAAATGATGTTGAGTTTGTCACTCATGCAGAATTTAAAATGTCATTATTTACTTCTGCTGCTAAGTCACACATTCCTCCTGGGTGCTGCTCTGTCCCCATGAGAGCCCCTGGCTGCTGTCACCTCAGCAGTGACACTAGTCCTGAGGCAGCATTAGAGGAGCCAAACCAGCTCATCCCACCCTTCTGGCTCAGAATTTGGGCTTTCCCCATAAGTGAGGCCAATTTTGGGGTTCAGAATTTGGGGTTTCCCCATAAGTGAGGCCAATTTTGGGGTTCAGAATTTGGGGTTTCCCCATGAGTGAGGCCATTTTTGGGGCTGCCCCCAGGAAGCTCCAGCCTCTGGACTTCCATGATTGTGCAACACTCTCAGTTTTTGTACATCTTCCCACCCATGGAAGTGCCAAGCCCAAAGGAGCAGCCAGACATTTTTCATGATTATTTTAAAATTTGTGCTGCTCTGGCTGATGAACTTACATTTTTTTTTATTTCTTCTTTTTTTTTTCCAGGGACACTGGCTCATCAATTTTTAATTCTTGATCTTGGCAGCGCTGGTTGAATTAGAAACAGAAGAAGTGATTTTAATGAGTGCAAGATGAATGCAGATGAGCTTGGCTGGGACTGTGATCCAGCTGAGGAGAGGTGACTGTCTCCCCCAGCTCCCTCCTTGGTGGGCTGTCACATCCCAGCACCACTGGAGCAGGGAATGTTCTCATCTCAGCTCCTCACCTGCAGGAGAGATGCTCATTAACCAGTTCACCCAGGATATTTTGCTCATTAACTCCTGGCAGCTGCTTTGGACCATCCCCAGCCCTGCAAGGTGCAAGGGGAGGAGGAAGGTTCTTATCTCTGTCACAGTCTCACAAACCCTGAGTTCTGCAGCACTTCACCCTAACAAACTAAAAATGGAGCCCCATCTCTCTCTCTACAAGGCCTTTTAAGCATAAACTGTCCAATTAAGAAATGACACCTCAATTATTTTTACTTTTAACTCAATAACCAACCACCTGTGCCTGCAGTGGGGATTTTTATCCAATTACACAAAACCACCCCAACCCATGGAGAAGAAGGTGAGGAAGAAGGAGCAGCCTCCACCCTAAAACTTCCATCTTGCTTTATCTATATTACTGTATTCTAAAGCCTTAAACTCTGAGTTTTCCACCCTGTGCTATCACACACTTCTATCCAAACTCCACACCCACAATCCCAGTTCTCTCATTCCATTCTGGAAGCTTCTCCACGGCCTCAGGTCAATGCAGTGTTCTCATGGGGTCAGTGCCTGGCAGCACAGAAAGTCTGAAATTCTCAGTAACCACGGTTCCAACAGAACTCCAGTGGGAAAATCCGTGAGGGAAAAGGGGTACTCTTGTATTTGTGGGGTTCTCAGGTGAAGGGAGGAATGATGAACCTGACTCCATGTTCTCAGAAGGCTCATTTATTATTTTATGATACTATATTCTATTAAAGAATGCTATACTGAACTATACTAAAGAATACAGACAGGATACTTAGAGAAGGCTAAAAAGATAATAATGAAAACTC
Source organism: Fringilla coelebs (assembly GCF_963513975.1). Lineage (NCBI taxonomy): Eukaryota > Metazoa > Chordata > Aves > Passeriformes > Fringillidae > Fringilla > Fringilla coelebs. Next base: position 2,493,055 of record NC_140045.1, on the reverse strand, counting down.
GTGACTCTGGAGAGAGTCCCAACACAGCTTGGCCAAAGAGTGAAAACAACTCCCAGCAGAATGCAATGGAACAATCACCTGTGGGTGAACAATCTCCAAACACATTCCACATCAGCACAACACAGGAGAAGCAAATGAGATCAGAATTGTTTTCCTTTTCTCTGAGGCTTCTCAGCATCCCAGGAGAAAAATCCTGGGTAAAGGGATTTTTTTCCAGAAAATATGACTGCCACAAAGTGCCTGGAGTAAAAGGCCATCCTTGTCTGGATCTGAGGAGCAGCAGTGTCAGGATGGGGAGAATCCCCCTCAGAGTGCAGTGGTTCCACCTGGGACTTTGGGAGGCCTGATTCCCAAATCTCAGCTTCCCCTCTGTGCCCACAGCCAGGACACCCAGCCGTGGCCAGTGCTGGGGATGAGCCCTGGCCTCCACCCCTGTGTACCCCAAAATTGCCTGGGCAGGGGGGCAGTGCCAGGCTCTCCCAGGGGTGCCTGGCACAATCCCCTTCCAGCAGCTGGAATGTTCAGGGCTCTGGAATCACCAAACCCACAGCTTTTTCCTCAGCTCTGCTTCCCACCAGTGTCCTCAGCATCTCCCAGCCAGCTCTGTGCTGCTGACCTGGCCAGGTGGAGATGTCAAGAGAAGTCAGGGGTTTTATTTTGGGGGCTTTTTCCCATTTTCAGCTTGTCACAAACCGTTGTTGCCTTCCCATCTGCCAGCTGAGGACAGGAGTGCTGCTCCAGCTCCGTGTCACCAAGGAGAGCTTAAATATTGTCATTAAAAAATTCCAGCCTCGCATCATCTTCTCAGACACACAGGAAGAAACCTTTGCAATTAAATTCCCTCTGCTCCAGCAGGAGGGCAGAGGTTCCTCCATTTTTTCCCCTTTTCTGTGATGATGATATTCTGGGATTTTAGAGCAGCAGGGGGGAAAAAAGCCTGTTTGATTTTCCTCATTATGTTAAGCCTGGTTTTACTTTCTGATTGCCAAAGCATGATAAATGGAACACAGATTACCTAGAGATTTTCAAAGATTTGCTTTCAATTTGATTTTTCCTGAGCCTTATTAAGCCTGCAGGTTTTATCTACACTTTGTTCTTTCAGTGGAGTAACATTACCATGTAATAATAGCCATATTTTTTTTCCATTTAAAATGAAAACCAGACAGAGGCTTCTCATGTCTTGCTTTCAAATCCTATTTTAAAAAATATTGATCATGTGTGTGTGTTGTTTTTCCTTTTCCCCTGACCCTGCTGGCTGTGTAAAGGACATTTCCCAGGGAAATGCTTCCAGTTGTGGATCTCTGGGCATTGCTGGGTGCAGTTTTGGGGATTAAGGGATGCATTTTAGGAGGTGTAATGTATAGATGATAAAAAAGGAGTGGTTTCCAACAGAAAAGTAAGATTTAAAAGCAGGAACTGTAAAATCAGGGAGCACAGAGGAGCTGAGGCAGGGTAAGGTAACCCTTGATGTGCCCAGGTGCATCTTGCAGGAGTTAACGCCACTGGAAGGGCTTGTCCTCCATGAGTCAGATGCACATGGAGTCATTCATCATTCCTTCCTTCATGGGGGCACCCTGCAAATACAATAAATTTCTTCTTGGGATGTTCTCCTCCACACATGAGCCCAGGAGCTGTGCTTGAACTGGAGACAGCTCTTCTGGAGAGGTTCCCTGCTGTTCCTCCAGCCCCACTCGATGAACTCAGAGTATAACTCATATTTATATTTATATTTATATTTATATTTATATTTATATTTATATTTATATTTATATTTATATTTATATTTATATTTATATTTATATTTATATTTATATTTATATTTATATTTATATTTATATTTATATTTATATTTATATTTATATTCCAGAGCAGCACCGAGGAGCTGAGGCCATCACGGCCCCGGTGCTCCCAGCCCACCCCACACTCTCCCCCTCTGCCACAAAACTCTTCATCTCCACTGCCTTTCTGGAGCCTCATCCTGCATTAGAAAAGGCATTTATTTCCCACTCCTCTTTCCTTTGCATACACACATGTGGGGGTTTTTTTCCACTTGTTTACAAGAGAATGTTTTCTTTTTAGGAACAGGGATTGTTTTTGCAGCAGCTCCAGCCCCGCCTCATAAACCAAACATTGCCCAAGCACTCGGTGGCTCAGGATGACGTTGTTGTTGCTGGAATGCCAGGGCTGAACATCCAAAATGTGTTTCTTGGTGGAGCCTGGGGGGTTTTGTGCTCAGTGTCCCCAGATGTGACACAGAGGAGGGGTGGGTCCTTGCGGCTGGGCCAGGGGGATGTGGCTGGACTTGGGGCTGAGCTGGGGGAGGATTTGGGTTTATTTAACACAATAACACAATAACCTAAGGACAGCTCTCACCCTCCTGCTGCAGGAGAGCATCCCCTCCACCTCTGCTGGATCAGCTCAGGCTGGAGCTGGTTCCAGGGACTGCACTTTGCTGCTGGTTCTGGTTTTACCTCAGCGTTGCCTCTGCCCCCCTTTCCAACAGCATCCAGCACCTGCACTTCTGAGAGAATCCAGAGAGTTTCCCCCAGGAGCATCCTCTCACTATCACCACTCCATGCAGGATGCCAGATTTGATGAAAATGCTCTGATCTGCTCTGACAAATCCTCCGTTCCTAAGTAGATAATAACCAGAAAATCTTCCTAAATAAATCCTGGTTTTGGATCTGTGCCCACACTTTGTTATTCTTTCCTTACCAATTAACTGCTCCTTCTTGCCCTGAACTGCGAGCATCCTCCAGGGGGAAAGGAGACACAGATTTATGGAGCTTGGTGTGGGATTGGGAGGAGAGTTACGACTGCAAAAAATGTGAGTCTGATTTGGCAGCACTGAGGCATGACTGACCAGAACCTCTCTCCTCATCTGAGCAGGGATTAAAGGTAGCAGAGAGCAATAATGCCAAACTGCAGCAGGACGGGCTGGGATACCTTCCCATGATACAGAATCAAAGAATGGCTTGGGTTTGGATAAAAATCCCCTAATTCCAACGCCCTGGCCATGGGCATGGCAGCATTTCAGGGAAGCTGGCACTGGAGGAGAGACAGGGATATATTGGAATAACACCCGTTTATTTTCCTCTCTTTTCCTTCAGTATCAAGTGGATATATTTGATATTGATTTCCCTTTGGGCAAAGGGAATCCCAGGACCCGTCTGCCCCCAAAACTCTGATGGCACTGATGAGGTCAGAGCTCCAGCACGGACGGGTTTAGAAGTGAACATCCCTGCTGCTGCTGGTGGCTGCTGCACTCCCGTGGCCACCAGCCACATCCCAGCACCTGCGGGGCGGCTTCTCCACCTCCTCCTTCCCTCCGCCTGGAGCCAAAGCCGCCCAGCGGCGGCGCCGAGCCGCAGAAAAGGCCTGGGAATAAAAGTTGGGCGGGCTCAGCCGGGCAACAAAACGAGAAAATCCTGGCGATGAAGACCTGCACGGGGCTGGGGTTTGGGCAGGGATGGAGGGATGAGGGGATACAGGGATGTGGGGATGGAGAGATGTGGGGATGCAGGGATGGAGGGATGCAGGGATGGAGAGATGTGGGGATGCAGGGATGCAGGGATGCGGGGATGGAGGGATGTGGGGATGGAGGGGTGCAGGGATGGAGGGATGGAGGGATGGATGGATGAGGGGATACAGGGATGGAGGGATGGGGGGATGGAGGGGTGCAGGGATGGAGGGATGGAGGGATGGAGAGATGTGGGGATGTGGGGATGGAGGGATGCAGGGATGGAGAGATGTGGGGATGGAGGGATGCAGGGATGCAGGGATGGAGGGATGTGGGGATGGAGGGGTGGAGGGATGGAGGGATGAGGGGATGCAGGGATGGAGGGATGAGGGGATGTGGGGATGCAGGGATGGAGGGATGAGGGGATGCAGGGATGGAGGGATGAGGGGATGTGGGGATGCAGGGATGGAGGGATGAGGGGATGCAGGGATGGAGGGATGAGGGGATGCAGGGATGGAGGGATGAGGGGATGCAGGGATGCAGGGACGGAGGGTTGAGGGGATGTGGGGATGCAGGGATGCAGGGATGGAGAGATTCAGGGTTGCAGGGATGTGGGGCTGCAGTGATGTGGGGATTCAGGAATTCAGGGTTGCAAGGATTCAAGGATTCAGGGATGTGGGGATTCAGGGATGGAGGGATGCAGGGACACAGATGTGGGCATGTGGGGATTCAGGAATGCAGGGATTCAGGGTTGCAGGGATATGGGGACACAGGGATGCGGGGGTGCAGGGACACAGGGTTGCAGGGATGTGAGGCTGCAGTGATGCAGGGATGCGGGGTTGCAGGGATTCAGGGACGCGGGGATTCGGGGATGCAGGGACGCGGGGACACAGGGATTCAGGAATTCAGGGACGCCGGGATTCGGGGATGCGGGGATGCAGGGACACAGGGATTCAGGAATTCAGGGATGCACCGCCCGCCGCCACCGGGAGGTGGCACAGCCCGAGCGCGGATGTCGCACCGGGTCGCGCCCCTCCGGCCGCCGGGACACCCCCCAAAAAAGGAGCGAGGTGATTCATCGCTTCCAGGAAAGCCAAGGAAAAGTCTCGCATCGCTTTTCTGGGAAAGCCTTCGTGCGGAATTACTTTCGCGTGCAAAACAAAGGAACAAAAAAAGGGCAAAAACTCAGTTTCTCTCGGAGAGAAGGGGAAAAAGGAGCCCGCAGCTGTCGGGACACCCTCTGTGCGTGTCCCCCCAGAGCCAGCGCCTCTGCCGGCTGCTGTCCCCTCCCCGCTGGCCCCACGTCCCAGCCGTGGGGATTTTCCCTGTGGAAGCTGTGCCAGCCCCAGCAGCTGGCAGAGGCTTCCCTGCAGGAACAGATCCAGCTGCAGCACAAAAAGCAGGAGGGATCCTGGCAGAGCAAGGACAAGGTGGCCCTGAGCATCCCACCTGCAGTATCCATCTCTTCCCAGGTGGGATCAGGGGATTTTCAGTTTTTGGTGCATTTTCTCCACAGGACACTCTCAGCCCACCTGTCCTTGTGGGAGTGCTCCACAGGCAGCTGAGGTGAGACAGCTGCAAATGGCAAATCAAGGCCTTTTCTCCCTCCAAAATGGCAATTTTCCCTTTCTAACAAAGCAGGGAGGCTGCAAAAGGAAGAGATCAGCCAGCAAGGGCTGGGCTTGATCTAAGAGGATTTTTCCAACCTTATGATGACAGAGCAAAATGTTTTCTTGGGAGGCAGCACTGCCCTGCAGCCCTGCTGCTGGAAAAGCTGCAGCTCAAGAGAATGATTGTCTGTGTTTCACTTGAGGGGGTGATTTTGAAGTGCATTGCTATTGCTGGTGAAACACAGAATCCCAGAATGGTTTGGGTGGAAAGGACCCTAAAATGCATCTCAGTCCACCCCCTGATATGGGCAGGGACACCTCCCACTGTCCCAGGGTGCTCACAGCCACATCCAGCCCGGCCTTGGTCACTTGGCCATCACACACTTGCTGTGTTGTGCCCATGCCCAGTTTTTAATAAAACAAAGGTTATTTCTTCCCCCCAAAAAAAGAGTTCCTTCACTCCCAGTTTTCTCTTGTTGGGTTTCCACGTCCAAAGTTAACCAAAATCTGTTAATTCCCATCTGTTTGTCCTGTAACTGCTCTCCCTCAGCTTCCAGGAAAGCCCCAGGACAGGGGAGGGATGTTCTGCAAACACGAGGAATCAGATGGAGGAGGTGTTGTGCAATCATTTCCTCACCAGAGCTCATTTCTCACTCCTCAGTGCTTTGTGAGAGGCAAGCACAAATCCTTGTGTGAAATGTGGTGGAGCCCTTGACACCATGCTGGCAGGAGGCTTCTGTCCTCCCCTGAGAAGGAAACACAGGGCAGGTTCAAAGCCAGTTATTTCTCAAATTAAAACAAAAAAATAATTAAACAAAACCCCTTCATTTGCTTCTTTTTTGCTATTTTTTTTCTGAATTCCTCCTTAGCATCCTGAGAACCCTTGAGAGGGTTTGCGTTTGGAAAATGAAATGAATTTCTCACAATGAGGCCAAAGAAAAGCAAGGGGGAAAGGAAGGGAAGGAAAGGGAAAGGGAAAGGGAAAGGGAAAGGGAAAGGGAAAGGGAAAGGGAAAGGGAAAGGGAAAGGGGAAAGGGAAAGGGAAAGGGAAAGGGAAAGGGAAAGGGAAAGGGAAAGGGAAAGGGAAAGGGAAAGGGAAAGGTTCAAAGCAAGGGCTAAGCTGCTGTAGCCACCTGCAAGAGCAGATTATTTAGAGGCATTTCCATTTCCTAAAGCTGCATCCATTTACCTGGCAGAGCCAGGGATGTCACAGCAGTGACAACTCTTGCAGCAAACCTGTGATATTTCACAGGCACAGTAACCCAGGGGAACCTGTTCCAAACCCACAGGAATGGTTTGCCTGTGGCACCCAGTGTCCTGCTGACATCAATCCTGATGGATGTCAATCCATCACCACCTCTGAGCCAAGCCAGCAGCTCTCCAGGGAAATTGCTGTCATGGTAAGGCATCCCCAGCCTGGTGTGCAAACCCAGGGCACTGGGAATATTTCTCTGCCTGCTCTGGGGTGCCCTGACCCCCAAGGCAGCTCTGACCCTGACCCTCACTCATGGAGAAAATTTTCAAGACTTCAAGATAGACTGGAATCCACAAAAGTGTGCAGTAGACTATAGAGAGCAGTGTAGGGGTGTGGGAAATTGAGGGTTTGGGGTTTTTAGTGTGTTGTGGGTGGCAGCAGGATGGAGGGCACAGGGTGTCATCCTGGGCTTCTTCTTCGTGCTGCTCCTTCCTCCTTCTCCATGGGTTTGGGTGGCATTTTGTAACTGGGTGGAAAAGTCCCCATTGCAGCTCTGTGGGATCAGTTATTGGGTTAAAAGGGAAATAATCCAGGTGTCAGCTCTTCATTGGACAGTTCAGTTTAAAAAGCTCTTGTACCAAGAGATTGTTGGGCATTTTGTGTCTTCCAATGAAAAGCTGCAGAACTCACAGCAGTGAGACTGTTTTACTGATAGAAATAATAAACACCTGAGTCTGAACATGAATCACTGTCTCAAGTGCCTTCAATCCAGACCCAGAAAAACCCACTGGTACCCCCACAGCCAGGTAATAATTAGCATTGATTCCACGTATCACAGAAGGTGGATCAATAATAATCTTTATTAAGAACCTCATTGCTTTTAAGGACCTAATTGGTGCTCCAATCCAAACACAATCACCACTGGCTAATTAAGAAACCACCCTTTGGTAGACAAATCTCTGTAACACATTCTGCAGGCTCACACCAGCAGGTGCAGCAGGTTAAGACAAGAATTGTTCCTCATTCTTTTCTGTGATCTCCCCACAGCCTCTCCCAGGATGATGCCTGGCACAGTTGTGTTTCTTTCTGTGCCCACAGAGCTGCTGCCACGCCGGCCCAGGTGGGTTCTGGCCCTTTCAAAAACCAAAACTCATCCTGAAAAGCACAAAGCCCAGCATGAGGGGGGATCCCATCCTCCTGCCAGTGCTGTCCACGGGGGCACAGACACCCAGGGGTGTTCCTTCCCCACCTGCCCACAAAACCATCTGGCATCTGTGCCAGGATGGAGCTGCACAGGAACAAATCCAACATCTCCACTCTGCCTGGAACAGGAGTTCATGAACTGCTGCTGTCATTCAGGACTGCTCTAATTGGAACATCATGTCTTACACAATCATCTCCCTCTCCATCCCTTCTTTCACTCTTTCAGAAACCATTTCCTGCTTTTCCCAGCTGGACACGCTGCCCTTCCTCCTGCTTTGAAGCAAATATTTTGTTGGGTTTGGCTGCTGCCACAGCCACATGTCCTCTTCTGCCTGATATTTGAGCCATCTGCTGCTACAGAGAATATTTGGGGCTGGAAGTCTCCAAAGGGGTTTGAGGTGCTGAGATGAATCAGGAAGCGGCAGAGCAGGAGGAAAACCCTTCTCAGCTTCACCTGCAGAGTCATTCAGGCTGAAATGCTTTAAAAATTCAATGCTGAGAGTTGCTTTTCCAACAGCCTGGTACTACCAGGCTGAGGAGCTGATCCACCCTGCTCCCCTCCACACGTGGACACAGAATCCAACCCCCATTTCCTCTTTTGTCTCTAGTGGATGGAAAAAGGGAATTGGCTTCTGAGCTTGCCAGCATCTGCCTTGCCTCAATTCTGCTGCTTGGAGTGATGCCTCAGGTTCAGCTTTTCTATTTTTCAGGTTCTGTGCTGCTTCAGTGTGCGGGTCTGGGCTCACAGCAGGGGATGCTGAGCTCTGTGCACAGAGCAGGGACACAAAACAATTCCTGCTCCAGCTGGGCACCAAGGACAAATGATCCCAATGCCAGCCCAGGAGCACAAACCCCGTGGGCTGCAGAGAGAAAAACAAGCAGGGTGGGGCTGCAGGGGCTAAAGCTGGGATGGGACAATGAACTGCAAGGTGCAAATGGAGCAGAGCTGATCCCAGGGAGAGACCCCGTGCCCGGCCGGGCATTTTGGGGCCATTTTGGGTCATCTTGGGTGCAGCCCTGGCTGGGCTCTGGTGCTGCCCCAGGTGGATCCATGGAGGAGATCCTTGGGATCAATCCCTGCTTTATTCTGGGACTCTGCCCAGCTTCTGCTCCAGCTCAGCCTGCACAAGGCATCAGGCAGAGAAACAGGGATCTGACCTGCACCTCTGGAAAATGATGTTTCCAAGGAACGTCTTCCAGCCACCCAGCACAGGAACCACAGCACACTCCAGAAAACTTCAGACTCCTTCAAAACACACGTGAGACCCTCCTCTCCTGCTCCTCACTGTCACTGCAGGGGGACAATTTGGGACGTGGTGCCTGGGGATCAGCCCTGGAGGCAGCTGCTGAATGGCCCTTTGTGTGCTTTGTCCTTTTCTTGGATAAAGGGGGCATTATAAAATGTAAGAAATGAGAATCTCTCTGTTGGTCAGGCCAAGTTCTTGCTGGGTTCCTGCAGGGAGCAACGGGAGCTGCTGTCCTGGGAGGATGGATTCGTATTTTCTAGAAAATCCCTTCACCCAGGGTTTTTCTCCTGGGAAGCTGAGAAGCCTCAGAGAAAAGGGAAACAATTCTGATCTCATTTGCTTCTCCTGTGTTGTGCTCCTGTGGAATGTGTTTGGAGATTGTTCACCCACAGGTGATTGTTCCATTGCATTCTGCTGGGAGTTGTTTTCACTCTTTGACCACTCAGGGCCAGGCTGTGTCAGGGCTCTGGAGAGAGTCACCAGTTTTCATTATTATCTTTTTCTGTCTGTATCCTTTCTGTATTCTTTAGTATAGTTTAATTTAGCATTCTTTAATGTAATATGGTATCATAAAATAATAAATGAGCCTTCTGAGCACATGGAGTCAGATTCATCATTCCTCCCTGCCACAGGGGCACCCTGCAATACAATAGGGAGGATGGATTCACCCCAGGCACAGCCAGCAGTCTCTGCTCCAGCTTTAGCAGCAAAGGAGCCCCATGTTGGGCTGGGAAATAGGGACAATAATCAGTTAGGGCAGTTCTGGGGCTGCTTTCGTGCTGGAGCAGGAATCCACACCCCAGCAGGATCTGCCAGCCCCTCCTCTCACAGGCAGAGCCCCTGGGGATGTTTTGCAGCTCCTGGGGATGTTTCTCCTCCCTCAGTCCTTCAGCTCAGGGGGAAGAGGCAAACTCCAAAGGGAATATTTAAGCAGTCAGTTCATTTCCAGGAAACCCTTCTCTTGTTCTTTCTTTTTTTTTTTTTTCCCCAATGGGAAAGTGAAGTCCTCGTGAACTTTTGGAGAACTTTTGTTTGTTCCCTCTTGCCAGCTGAAATCTGCTTTGTGCTGGTGACAGAGCCCCTTTCTCCCAGCGCTGGCCATGGGCCAGGAGCTGGAGCTGTCCCCTGTGTGCTGGCAATGCCACCAGCCCTGTCCCCCTTCCCTCTGGGCTGAGGCAAAGCCCAGCTCCAACAGCTCCTCTTTGGGGGCTCTCTGGGGGCTTTTCCTTCTCCTCCTGTGCATGAGGTGATGGAGGCTTGCTTCACCTTCCCTTGCAATGGGAAATGTCAAATATCAGGGGGAATAATCCCTCAGAGCTGTGGGAGGGAAGGCTGGTGCTCCCTTTGGAGGGGGCAGCAGCAGAAGCAGCGTCAGAAGGAATTCCTCCTTCCCTCTCCAGCCCCAGAGATGCTCTCTCTGGACAGGACTTGTTTGCTGGGGGTTTTGGTGCTGTCTGAGTCTTTACATCGTGCAAAGGGAGCGGGTCCATCCTGCTGGGTGGGCAAGGGGAGGATTCCCAGATTTCTGTGTGTCACAGCAGGACACAGGGGGCAGAGCAGAGTGGATTTCACAAAGCCACTCAAAGCAGCATCTGCAGAGGCACAAACCACAAAAAGCTAAGGAAAATAAAAAATCCAACAGCAACAGATCATATAAATGGTATTTGAGTTCTCCACTGCTACTGATACCCCCAGAGCAGCAGATAAAACTCTTTTCTTTCAGAGAATCCCCATTTCCTGGGGCTGAGTGTGTGAACACAAATGTTTGGTGACTTCATTCACCCATTTCTCAGGGGTGCAGAGTAGGAAGGGAGCTGTTGTGCAAGCAACAACTTTAAACAAGTAATAAACAAATATAATAAAACTATAAAACACAAATTGGTTAATAAACAACACAATTACAAAAGTTTACTTTTAATTATACCCCCCAAAAAAAAGAAAAAAAAGAGGAAACAACCAGGATGTCCCTGAAGATGTGTCCTCCAACTGCCAAAATGTGTTTTGGAGCTGAGTGTGGGATGTGCACAAGCAGTGATTGCAACACAGCCACCCCTGGGACTGCCTGGAGAGAAATGAGCATTGTCTGTTCAGTTTTAACCTTTGCAAATGAGCTGGGCACAGGGATTAAAGGAGGGAAGTCATTGAATAATTTGGGTTGAGAGGGACCAGTGAAGTTCACCCAATCCATCCCTCTGCAGTGAGCAGGGTCACTTTGAACCAGACCAGGTTATTCCAAACCAAATCCAACCTGGCTTGGAATGTTTCCAGGGATGGGGCTGTGCAGGGTCTCACCTCCCTCTCAGGGAAGATTTTTTCCCCCAATATTCAATCTAAACCTGCTCTCTGCCTGCTTGAAACCATTCTACCATGTCCCATCACCCCAGTCCCTTGTAAAAACTCCCTCTCCAGCTCTCCTCAGCTACTGGAAGGGGCTCTCTGGAACCTTCTCTGCTCCCCCTGGGTGGTTTCCAGGGGAAGGACTGACAACCACTCGCCCCAGAGTGGAGGGAGGGCAGGGCTGAGCATTTGCTGCGCCGGGTGAACATCTCCCTGCCCTCTGCAGCCCCCCATCCCCAGGGGAGGCAGTGGGGCAGTTCCTCAGGGTGCCCAGCAATGAAGACAGATGAGGATGGAGCTGCAGTTTGTTCTATAGAGACATTTATTGGAAGGGTATAAAAATGGAGTGCAAATTCCAGTAAGAACACGACACAGGCAGAGTCCCAGGCAGGGGTGGGAGAGGAACCCAGGAGGGCAGAGCGTGCCCAGATGCCCTGGTGCAACCCAGATCCAGGGAGATTCCATCCCCAGGGATGGAGTGGGACCCTCCTTTCTGCAAAACCTTCATTCCTCCTGCTTCACCCTGCCTGGCTTGCCCAGACCAGGCACTATTGGATCAGCCAGCTTTGGGAGTGCAGAGAGCTGCAGGTGAAACACCTTGGAGCTGAGAGCCCTGCAGGTGAAACACCTTCTGCAGCACAGAGGAGCCCCTTCCCCTCCCCTGGTAGACTGAGAGTGGCAGTAAATATGTGCACTTTGGTTAATACTGAGCAATGCATAAATGAGCATTTAACAGTCCTCCTGCTGCAGCTGCTTCCATTCAAAAGTCCCATCCAAAGTCAGATCAAAATTTTCCTTTTCCTGCTCTCGGGAGAGCTCCAGAAACACCTGAAACAAGGTAATGCTTGGGTTATTTCTCTGTGATGCTCCTTTGCAGGGGGCACAGCTCTGCAGCCCTGGGAGAGGTGTTGGGAGGCTTTTTGGGAGCAGGAGCTGAGCCTCCTTTCTCTCTGGAGTGAGCAGACAGGCATCCCCTGCCTGAAGGTAATTCCATACAGGTTTTCCCTACAGATGTAGGAATAGAAATTTTCCCCCTGATGACAGAGTGACAAAACTATCCTTTATCTGCTTAAAAAGGAAAAAAAAAAGCCCAGAAATTTATTTCTTCAATTAGCAAAAAAGACACCTCATAGGACCTGGGGGACTTCACCTCAAATTTAAGCATGGCCAATTAGCCAAGAGCCAAAAAGTCCTGCCTGAGCAATTCACTAGAAAAAGAAGAGAACAAAGGAACTAATGGCTTCTGTGAGGTGTTTTACCAGGAGCAAGAACGTCTTACACCTGGCTCAGTTTTTCTCTGTAAAGAGTTTTGTTATTTTGCCTTTTATTAAAACCCTTTTGTTTCCAACACTGCCACAGAAGCCATGCTGATGATTTTGTGCCTTCTGAGGTAGCTGAGCTATCTTGGGTGTGAAACAGATCTCCAAGAGTTTGTGACACCTGGCTTGAGGAGACCATTGTATCACACAGGTTTTTCCCCATATATATTTGCTTTTCTGGATGTAAGGATGTAGACAAGCTGAGCCTCCTGTGCTCTCTGGAGTAGACAGACAGGCATCCCCTGCCTGTAGGTATTTCCATACAGGTTTTCCCCACCAATGGATTGATTTAACCATTCCTCACCTTTGCCACCAGCAGCAATCAATAATCTGCTGGTTCCAGGGCACCCAGGGGGGCTGGGCATGGGCAGCTCCCTCCTTGGGTGTGCTGTGTGCCTTCCTCGGCCAAGTGGGGTTTAGGATTTCATCCAGACTTGTCCCCACCATGAAAAATCCCAGCAGTAAAAAAACCAAACCATTTTCCACCACTTTGCCAGTAGAGAACCCTTCACCCACCACCCTCAGGCAGTTTTTTGGTGGAGCTGCTTTTTGGCCTCTGCACCAGCCTGGGTTTGGCTGCAGCTTTTGTCACAGCACAAATAAAATTCACCTACCTGAGACAGAGTATTCAAGGAGAAGCTGTACTCCTCGAGGCTGCAGCTTCGTTTGGCTGTGGAGAAATGGGAAAAAGGTTGAAAATGAGCAGTTGCTGTTCTGCCTTTTCAGAAAGTCACCTGGTTTTACTCTTACCTTCCTCCAGCTTGGAGAAGGACTGGGACAGGGGCAGGGCATCTCTCATTGGGACCTTGTAGACAAGCAAAGAGGGGAACCTGGAGGAAACAGAAGAAAAGGTGATTCTTGCTCTGGATTGGGGTTCTAGGGTCAAACCTTTATGGGTGTCCTGCTGCTGGGATCCCAGGAGGGATGGATGTGGTGACTTTGTAAGCCAGATCCCCCTGCAGGGAGCTCTTCATCCCTCTGCAGCTGTGTCTGGCCATCCCACCAGGGATGTTCTCAGGGATGAGGCAGTGTTGAAGCCACTCCTCACCCCACATTTTGCAGTTACCTCTCCTGGCGGGCGGCACCCGGGAAAATCTTCAGAACCTCAGCGTGCAGAGCATCAGAGCTCTCTGCATCCTTGGCCTTGATTTCCAGCAGATATCCTCTGCCAAACTTGTTCTTCAGGTACTGGATGGAGCCAATGCACCTGCAGGGCAGGGAGGCACAAAGATGGCAGTGAAATCATTGTCACCTCAGCCCCTGCTCCTTCCTGAGAAGGAAACCATGGCACACTTCATGGAACCTGCTCTGCTGTGATTTCAGGGGTCACCCCAGAACCTTGGGCCCCTCCCCAGGTGTGTCAGTCCCCTCTCCTTCCCCCTCCCAGCACTGTCTGTCAGTCCTGGCATTCCAGAAGGGAGTGATTGGCAGATTCAAAGGATGCCCTCTACCCCTGGGTGTCCTTTGTCCCTTGAGCCCTCCCCTCCTGTCCCTGGCTGGTGGCTCCCTGCCCCTTCCCTGCCCCTCTCCCGGGGTTAAAGGAGCAGCACCCACGGGCTCAGGAGTTCTGCTGGAGCTGCTGTGGGTTCAGAATAAAGCTCTGGATCCAAACCCTCCAGCAGAACCCACTCCTTTCCTTCCCCATCGCCTTAAAGCTTCTCCACAGAGGGAACCCTGAGGAGCAGCCCCTGTTATGGGGGGAAGCTCCATCCCAGCACCACCAGAGCTCCTGCACGCCTGGACTTGTCCCCATGTGCCCAGGGCAGCACCCAGCCAGCCCAAAGTGTCTGTGGGGTGAAACACCCCACAGCCATGGCCAAAAGTGTCTGTGGGGTGAAACACCACCCAGCCATGGCCAAAAGGGTCTGTGGGGTGAAACACCACACAGCCATGGCCAAAAGTGTCTGTGGGGTGAAACACCACCCAGCCATGGCCAAAAGTGTCTGTGGGGTGAAACACCACCCAGCCATGGCCAAAAGTGTCTGTGGGGTGAAACACCACACAGCCATGGCCAAAAGTGTCCCTGGGGTGGAACACCACTGTGCTGCTGTTTGGTTCAGCACCAAGGGCCAGACAAGCCCAGGCAGTCCTGTCCAGCTGTGTTGGTGTTATTCCAACAGAAACCCCTGTCAGGGGAGGCTGGAGCCCAGCCAGGCGCTGTCACCCACCGGAGCTGCCCGGACACCAGGATGGCCACGCGGTCACACACGGCCTCTGCCTCCTCCATGTAGTGCGTGCTCAGGATGGCTCCTGACTCCTTGCTTTTCAGGGCATCCCGGATCGTTTTCCTGAGGATCAGAGTGGAAAAAAGAAAAAACAAACCAAAATCCAACACTCCTGAGAAATATCATTTCTGGTGGTGTTTGGGGACGGAGGGAAGAGATGAGAATCTTTGCTGCATGTTTCAGAAGGCTGGTGTATTATTTTATGATATGTATTATATTAAAAGAAAATGATAAATTAAAACTATAGTAAAAGAAAAGAAGAAAAGATTTCATCGGAAGGCTAGCAAAGAAAGGAATGGAATGAATAATAAAATCTTGTGACTGCTCACAGCCTTGACACAGCTGGACCTGTGATTGGTCATTAATTAAAAATAACCAATCAAAGATGCACCTGTTGGCAAACCAGCTCCAGACCACATTCCACAGCAGCAGATAGTTATTGTTTACATTTCTTTTCTGAGGCTTCTCAGCTCCTCAGGAGAAAAATCCTAGCAAAAGTATTTTTTCAGAAAATATGTCTGTGACATTCATTGTTCTTTGTCCATCCAAATGCCTTTTTCGTAAAATGAGAATAAAATTTTCACGTGCAGCAACTTTAGATTAATGAGCACATGGAAATGCTTTGAAATAATGACAAAGAATACTTTTGACTTGAGTCTCTTCATGAATTCTCCCAAATTCCATTTAGGACTGCCCTAAATCTTGCAAAAAGATGATGAAGGTAAAATAGTTTTTCATCCCTGAGTTAGAGAGAGACAAGAAATGTACCTCCCAACAGAACCATTGCAACGTGGGGGACAGCACCATCTGTGGATGAGGTAAAACCCTTTTCATGTGACTTTAAATATCTCCTTTTGTCTTCCCATGGTGGGAACACCAATTTAATGCAGTGGTTTTGGTTTGCTAATTTGAGATTTCTCCAATGGTGAGATTTTTCTGGCTAATGTACCAATGAGTGTGGTGTAATTACCAACGCACTCACTTCCTGCTGTGAGGTGGGATTAGGGGAAAGGCAAAGTGGCCTCAAAACTTTAAAAGCCTACAAAGAAAAATGTATGGACAGTAACTAAAAGAAAGAGCAATAAGACTCAGAACAAAACTTTCAGAACACTTCTCTTTGCAACTTTTCCTGCTCACCAGACGCAGCGCTGCCCGTTGGGATCCATGCCAGTGGAGGGCTCGTCCAGGAGCAGCACGGAGGGGTTGCCCAGCAGGGACAGTGCCACACAGAGCTGTGACACAGAGAGGGGACTCAGCCAAACCTCCTGGCACTGTGCCCACACACAGCTGTGGACAGCACCTCCTCTTTGATGGGAACTGTGCTTTGTGAAATGCGGGTTTGGGAAAGGCTCGTTTCCATCGCCCCACCCGGCACCAGGCTCTCCCGGGTAGCTCAGCTTGGTGCCTCCACTCAGAAAGGGGAGTTTTAATTGGGGTTTGAGCATGGCAGTGCTCATTACAGGCGACACAAAACACACCTTTCTGGTTATCCCAGGAGGTAATTTTCTGACTTTTTTGTTTAAGTAGTCTTGAAGCTGCAGAGCGTTCGCAATTCTGCGGGGAAAATGAAAAAAGAACATTTTTATTGCTCCAAATCAATACTCTCATCAAGTGTCCCCAAAATGACAGGAAAAAGGAACTTTCCTCCCCTTGCTCTTGACTTCTTCTTGTTTTCATTAAACATTTATTATGTTACTAAAATGCAGTGACTCTTTGAAGCAGAGTGCACTGAAGAAGCCACAAGCTCTTTTCTACAGCATTACAAATCCATTCCCCTTGCCAGTGTCAGCTCAGCACCCTTCCTTGTGGTGCCAAACTCTAACCTCAGAGATTTCAGAAAAGCTGCCTAAAGATAACATTCTTAAGAGGGCATTAGTGATAAATTTATCCCCACCAAACACACTCAGGAAAATTGGAGGTTTTCTAAACCCACCCACTAAATCACAGCACAAAAGCACTTTTGCAGCTGAGTGTCCTGCGTTTATTTCCAGGTTTCCTTGGTGAATTTTGACTCTCTGGTCCGCTCCCCATGACTGAGGGGTGGAACTTGGACCATCCCAACCCTCCATGTGTGAAAAATGTGTATTTTATGATTGGCTTTATGCAAATATTCAAATGAATATTTTATGTGTTATGTTAGAAAGTTATGCTGTAGTAGTGTGTTAAATATAGTTTAGCTTATAACATAATGTTAAAATAGAAACCGTGTATGTGAGATATTTTTCTAAGAAAGGAATGAGGTACTGCCACTGAGATAGCAGCCACAGGATACCTAAATCTTTCAGAGAAAAAATAATTTATTGCTCCCTTATCAGAAGAAACGAAATTCTTCTTGCCTTGCTTAGTCCTGAAGATGCTGTCAGGATTCAGAGGAGGAAGTTGACACTGACCAGACAGAATTGTCTGTATGAATGGAATTTATGCATCATGTATAAAGTGTATGAATATGCAACAGGCTGTTGTTTTTAAGGGTTAATCCTCTGTTAACTGAGTCCTTTTTCAGGCTTATTTTGCCCAGAAAAGGTACCCGGACCGTCGATAACTCTTTGTTCTATTGTCTCATATTGTCCTAATCCAAATTGTCCAAATTTTTACTACTCTATAATGACATTACCATTTTTATCACCACTTTATTACCATTAAACATTTAAAATTATAAACCCCAGTGACTGGTGTTGGTCACCCCCGTGTACCTGTGCACAGCAGCAGCCGCATCCTCCTGGCGCAGCCCCTTGACGGCCGCGTAGACGCCCAGGTGCTGCAGCGGGGTGAGCTCCGGCCAGAGGGGGTTCTCCTGGGGGCAGTAGCCCAGGAATGCAGGAGCCTGCTCCAGGGAGCCTCCTCCATCTCCCCTCTTCATCAGCACCTGCACAACCAGGCTGGGCATTGTCCTCTCGCACAGCCTTGCCCAGCGCGAGGCTGTGTCGGGGTTTTTCAGGAGGGGGGTGGGACTGCTGGGATTTGTTCCTTGAGCTTTTATCAGCCTCATTACATGACATTTGAGACAACTGGAAGATGGCAACAGCTCATGCACAGCCAGCAGCAGCCAGAGATTTCTTTGTTGCAGAGCATTTTAAAAACTTTCTAGCCAACAGCATTTTGCTAAAGCTCACAGACAATTGTTCTAGGCAATCACTAAAAGCACATGCACACCTGCCTCACACAGTGCTGGCTCGTCTTCTCTCTATTAACAACACACAATACTCCAGTACTAAGCTTAAAACCTTCTACTATAAACCTTAAACTTTTATACTTATTATACTTGCTATAAACCTTCTACCTTTATACTCTAAAAACCCCAATGTATATGCTAGGCATATTTTTCTGCAGTCTTAAGGTTCATCTTGGCCAAGCCTAAAACTCAAACTATTGTTTCATGTCCTTGCCTGCTGTACTGTTGTAACTTTTCTACTTTCAGACTCTGCAGCTGCAGCTAGATCTGAGTTCTCTGCTCTTTCTGTTTCTGAGCCTGCTGCCACAGCTTTCTGGAAGTCTTCTTACTTTTACTATTTTTCCCACCCAAGGAAAGATTATGGGGTTTAGGTGAGGAAACCCACAGTGAGGGAGTGATTTAATACTGTTTATAAATATAAATATAAATATAAATATAAATATAAATATAAATATAAATATAAATATAAATATAAATATAAATATAAATATAAATATAAATATAAATATAAATATAAATATAAATATGGCAGTTAGGGCAGATGCAGCAGCTTATCAAAATTAGAAGTAGCTCACCATCACCTTATTGATACATTATTTAATTTGATCGCACGATGAGTTCAATTAAAACCCTGATGACTAATTATGCTCTGACAAAAAATTCAGCCTTGATAAAAATGACAGCTTAGCCTAGGTGCAAGGTTTGGATTTTTGTCTTGGGCCCATCCCTTGTCCCCAGGTGTCTCCTACCTGCCCAGCAGTGAGGGCTGTCTCTCCAGTGATCATTTTGATAGTTGTGCTTTTCCCAGCCCCGTTGGGCCCCAGAAGTCCTAACATTTCTCCTGCAATCAATACACAGAATTTCTTAGGGATATTCCCCATTCAAGAAATAGATCATAAATATATTAGAAATACATCAATATATACAGTCCCACAAAAGAAAAAATAGAAAAGGCAGCATACTAATATCAAAGATCACATAAAATAAATGGTTTTACTGTATAAAACACACACTCAGAGAGCCCATAAGATTTCAACTTAAACTGATGCTGTGAATTGCTCCCAGGAGCCACTGCTAAAGTGGTCCCCTCTCCCCAGGATCTTTATTTTATCTTTATTTGAGATAATGGTCAGTCACAGGCCATTAATAGGATGCCCCATTAACACACCAAGCCCAGGCTGAAGGTGCTTTAACAACAGAACAAATAGATTTGACCTTTCTGTCCTTGTACAGAATTAACTCTGGGTCCAACACAGGTCTGGCAGGACAGTCCCAGTTCTCACCTTTTTTAACACAGAAGGAAAGGTTTTTAGTGGCTGTTTTCTTCTTCTTCTTAAAAAGTGAGCCAGTTTGCTTTATTTTATATTCCTTGCACAGATTGCGGACTATGATGACTGGTTGCTGAAAGTGAGGAGGAAGGAGCAAGATTAATTTATTATCTGGGCTAGCATCAATCCTTCAGTGATTTTTTTTCCATTAAAAAATGCAGAAAAACTTCTGAAGATCTTTCTTTTATAGTTTACAAATATGAGGGGCAAAAGGACACTTTATTTTCCAGGTTCCTTCAAAGAGCTTTCTTCTCCTGAGGGTACCCACACTTTTGGAATTTTGATTTTCCCAGTGAGAACAACACAGCCAGAGCCCTGAGCTGCACTGGTTTGTGTTTTACCAGGTAGAAAATCAAAGAAAGCAAGAAGGACAACACTCAGGGGTACCTCCTCCTGACTGGGAGCCACCACAGCATTTCTCACTGCTTCCCTTTCAGCTCTGACATCTTCATCTTCCTCCTCGAGCTCCTTGGGGCGCTGCTGGCTGCTTTCGTTTCTTGGGGAAATCCTGAAAACCCACCAGGTTTAGCTTAGGATTTTGTTCTTTACCTCTGCTCTCCACCAGTGCGTTTTGGATAAACCAAGAGGGGATTTCCCTGGGATTGAATTTATACAATATTATGATTACTATTGAAATCATCATCATTATTGTTATTGTTGGGGATGATGATGATAATGATGACATTTATAATCTTTGGTTTTTACCAAAAAAAGAAGCTGGTACACTCCACAGCACAGGCAACACCCTGTGGAGGCACTACATAACTTAAAATCTGCTTTATATTATCACACCACTGCAGTATTTAAGGGGCTATTTAAGTCATCAAAAAAATCACCAGCATTAAAAAGATATATTTAAAAATAGGGACACAAATGCAATGTTTTCAAGGAGAAGCAGTGGGGTGGGAGTTTAGATCTCATATGTGCACGTGTGTTTATACAGACCTAAATATGGGGTCCCGTCTCAGCACTGCTTTCCCATATTTTAACTCCAAAAAGCGAAGAAGGAGAATGAACACCACAGAATGGATGTAAGGCTGAAAAACAGAGGTTGCCACATTAACAGCCTTGCTGTGCCTCCCACCACAGCTGGCACTGAGGTGGTGGCAGTGCTATAAAATACGTGGGGGAAAGAGAATATATGAAAATGGCCCATTTACACTGAAACTCAGGATAATCAGCACTGCAGAAAACACTAAGGGCAGAAAAACCCCGATTCATCAAATAACAGGGTAGCATGAGGTGATCTGGGCTTATTTCATTTTGCTTTCCCCATTTCAAAGGTGTGAAATTATTCTAGCACAGCGGGTAAAATGTCATGCAGACCCACCCAGATCCTCCTCCTGCTTCCTCACACCTGAGGAGGGGCTTTAGGATATTGTATTTGCAGGGACCCTCATGGCAGGGAGGAATAATCAATCTGACTCCATGTGCTCAGAAGGCTGATTTATTATTTTATGATCTATATTATATTAAAGAATACTGTACTAAACTATACTAACTAAAGAATAGAGAAAGGATACAGACAGAAGGCTAAAAAGATAATAATGAAAACTCCTGACTCTCTCCAGAGCCCTGACAACACACATTCCACATGAGCACAGCACAGGAGAAGCAAATGAGAGAAGAATTGTTTCCCTTTTTTTCTGAGGCTTCTCAGCTTCCCAGGAGAAAAATCCTGGGCAAAGGGATTTTTCAGAGAATGTGAATGTGACATTAGGAGACCCACATCCCTAAATAAAAGCAATGTTAAATGTTTTCTTACTGCAAAGACAGCAATCAGTGCATAACTGCCCGAAGCTGAACCAAATGGCTCAAAGTCCCCAGTCAACCTCTGTAAGAATAAAAAAAAAACCTCAATGAAGAAGTGCAATTCTTTAGTATCATTCTGGTTAATGCAGTAACATTCAGAAATGCTTTGAAAATCTGCAAAACTTCTGATTTTCCCCAGATGAACAGATACAGATGTTTGGCTTTGAGAACCCTGGTCCTACACCAGAGCATATCACAGCTTTCAGTACACAGAGCAGACTTTCCTTCCAGATGTCCTGTCCCAGGAAAACATCTCTGCTTTGGGTCCCAGTGGAGAAGAGGTGAGTGGGACAGGACAGAGGAGACTTCACCCCTCAGTAATTTATCATTTATCAACAGTGTTGCACATAGCTGGGGGGGTTTGTTAAATTCTCAGCTGACTTTCCACCACCCCTGTCAGCTGACATGGAGTAAAGCCCCATGTGAGGATTCTAAATTTTAACTCAGGGTTTTTTTCCATGCAAAGACAGATCCGTGGCTTTAGATTTTCTCTTAGGATTGGTCAAGCCAAGCTGATTGACTTTGTGGTTGCTCCATCCTTGGCACTGTCCAAGGCCAGCTTAGATGTGGCTTGGAGCAACCTGGTTGAGTGGAAGGTGTCCCCTGACACGGCAGGGGGTGGAATGTGTGGGAATCCATAAAATCAGAGAGTTTTAGGAAGGTGGTAAAAAGACAGGCCTCAGATACAGCAGAATTGTGAAGTGCTAAAACAGCAGAAAAAATATCTAAGCGGTACCGAAGACATGGGAGATAGAACAATAGAGCTGTGTAGTTTGGCTTTCTAAGTAGCAAACAGTTTATTTTAAGTGAATATTTAGAAGGTTAAGTATGACTAGTGCTCTGTGCTTTGTCTCTTATAAACAGGCCATTGTATGCAAGAATAGGCCACCATTGTTTTAACCAAAGCTACATGTGCTTAAGGTGATTGGATAGAACTACTGTCAGTATGCTTTTACTCTATGTAATTAGCTAAGATGGCTTTATGGTATGTTGTAACATTAAGTTTCTTTAGCCTGCAGCCTGAACAGCGAGCTGTTAGCATCTCTCCATTGTCACAATCATGTAATGAGACTGATGCTGAAAAATAAATAGCCCAAGACACTTTTCACAGTGGCCCCATCCCATTTGTGTCTGTATATAAACTGCCGGCGATAGAATGAGATGAGCTTTAAGGTCCCTTCCAAACCAAACCATTCCATCATTCCGTTCTATGACTCTGCATGGAAGGAATTAAAGAGTTTTTACCTAACCCACAGCCACAGCTGCGCAAGAAGTCACCCCCAGCCCTAATGAGCAGCTGGGAAATGAGATCTGAGCTGAAAGAGTCGTTTTACAACGCACTTTGGAAAATCCCACCCAGGATCAGCCTTCCCAGATTGCAGTGTACACTTACTACCAGACTTTGGGGCAGTTACCACCAGATTTGGGTGCAGTTACCACCAGACTTTGGGGCAGTTATCCCCAGATTTTGGTGCAGTTACCCCCAGACTTGGGGGCAATTACCCCAAGATTTTGGTGCAGTTACTGCCAGGCTTTGGGGCAGTTGTCCCCAGACTTTGGTCACGAGGACCCAGGGTTGTGTTTCAGGCCCCTCCTTGCCCAGAAGCACCACTCACGTGGTAGATAATCCTAAAATCGATGGCAAAGCCCATCAGGGGGTACACAGGAACCAAGAGGGACAGAATGTAGAGGGAGATGGGGCGGCCCAGGCTGTCGATGAGTCTGCCGATGAAAACGGAAATAAAGCACACCTGAAAATAAAACAAAAGGGTGACTCAGCTGATGGGAAGGGTTACTCACTGCTTCTTAAAACTGTGTGGGTCTAGCTCTGCAATTACCTGTTGAATTTATAAAAGTGGACAAAAAAAATTTGAGGAACATAAGAGACAAAGAGGGCTCAGGAGATCCTCGGCTGTCTCTGTCTGAGGGTTGGCTGCTGCTTTGGGCCAGCTGGGGAGACTTCTTCCCAGGGACAGGGCTGCTTCAGGCAGAAAAGTCAAGCATGGAATCCCATTCTGTTCATTCCCATCCCAATCCACGGCAATAATCCCCCTCCTTCCAGGTCAGTCTTGCACTATCAGTGTCTAGCCTGATGGGTCCTGTCCCAACACTTTACAGCTCTTGGATGTGGGGCGTCAAGCACAGTGATAAATTCATTTTTTGTCTCCATTCCTGCACCAGTTCAGGCTGGATCCAGGTATTCCCCCGTGTCACAGCAGGATTGTGGCAACAGAACACGGCGACACAAATTTAATACGGAATTGGCTGCTATGAGACACACACAGATTTTTGCTCCACATCTCTGCTTGGTGTTTTGACATCTAGCTCATCCTCAAGATCTCAGCATGTCTGCAATCCCTGCAGTGCATTATCCAACCATGTGCTCACCACTATCAGGATGAAAGACCAAAGATCACAGCTCCATCCTTTGCGAGAGTTGAAGGAGATCAGGTAGATCAAGAGAATGAGGGAAATTCCATAACCCAACATCCCCATGACCTACAGGGAAAAAAAGGATTTTGTTGGAGAAAATGGAGTGAGGTAAACCACCAGAAACCCATCTATAGCAATGGGGAGCAGTGGAAATGATCACACAGTAGGATCAGGGCATTTAGAAATTA
Source organism: Fringilla coelebs (assembly GCF_963513975.1). Classification (NCBI taxonomy): domain Eukaryota; kingdom Metazoa; phylum Chordata; class Aves; order Passeriformes; family Fringillidae; genus Fringilla; species Fringilla coelebs. The sequence goes on along the minus strand of NC_140045.1, from coordinate 2,469,526 downwards.
CCACAATTTTACTCTGAGGTGTAAAGGAATACATTAAGGCAAGATTTATTGCCTTTTGTTTCCAGCTGGAGAAACCCAAAGGACAGGAGGTGAAACAAGAAGGTCACTAAGAGGACCAAGAGTGTCCCAGCGCCATCTGCACCCACAGTGTCTCAACTGCCCCCACACAAAATATTTTCCATCAATCCCTTCCAAGCAAAGCACCGAGGACCAGAATGGGATGTACCAGCAAGAAGGTGATGGGGCCACTGCCAGAAATCTTGTGGTTCAGGGCAAACTGGAGCCCAAACATGGAGAAGAGCAGGATCCAGCAGAGTGGGATGTCCACCAGCGCCTGGCCACACCAGTAGGCTGAGGGAAAGAGCCCTGAGATCCTCAGCTGGGCACGAGCTCCCCCCTGGGAAGGAAGGCACAATTTTAAAGGGTAGTTTATTGCCTGTGCATGGTTGGCCAACTGCACCCATGGGAATGGCCCCAAGAAATGAAAAGGGAATAAAAGCTGTCACCGTTGTGGTTCTGGGGTAAAATTCTACCTCCTTTTATCTTTCAATATTTTGTGTCGGCTGCAAAACTTCTCATGGGTCAAAACACCCCAAGCTGCCAATCCTAGGGCTGTGCTCAGTTACCTCAGAGGTGTTTTCCAGCCTGAATGATTCCATGTTTCTGTACTCAAACATCCTTCTGGCAGTGCAGCTGTGATCCCTTCTGCCCACCCCAAACCTGCCCCATCCCAGGGAATTTACCTTGCAATCCTGCATGTAGCCCATGGCAAAGTGAGGAGGAAAACCAGGGAATAACAGCAGCGTATAAATGAGGTACAGGGACATAATATAATCCCAGTACTCTGGATTGGTCAGCTGAAAACAGAAGAGCAAAGCATTTGTGGAAAATGCCTACAATTCATTTTGCCATTCATTTTACTGCATTCCTCATGGCTTACAGGGCAGTATGAACAAAAAGAGGGAGGTTTCCCAAAGCAGAGACATGCAAAGTGCTTGCTGGTGAGGAGAGATGGGTGGTGCAGGTCCCACTCCTCCATCCCAGATTTGTGAGGAGCTCTCTCTCCCACCAGCTGACAGGCCAAAGCTTGAATAACGTGCTGGAGAGGATAAGGAACCTCCTGGAGAAACCCTCCCAGCCACCCTCTCCACCCAGCAGCCCTTGAGACCCACATGGGAAAAATCTGGTTTTCCTGAAGTCAAACGTGGTGGTTCCAGAGGCAGCGTGAAGGAAGGTGGATTTACACGTGATAAAATCTGATGAATCAGTGAGACTTTAAATGGTTTTCTGACAGCTTCTGGCTTCACTTACAGAGAAGAAGGGGTGGCTCCAGACCTGGATGTGCCTGGTGGAGTTGAGGGATCTCAGCAGGGAGTTGCTGATGACATTCACCAGCACTGGGAAGCAGTTGACAGCCTTCAAGTGGCACAGCACGGTGAACCTGTAGCTCTTCAAAGAGCAGGAAAACAAGGTGAGAACTCCTGGCTTTTCCCATCTGCAGGGAAGCAGTAGAAAAGGAGCACACCAGGAAAATCCAGGCCTGAAATACCTTTGCTTATGCCTTGTTTGCTGAAAAAACAAATTATGAGGTATTGGAAGTCTGTATTGCTGTGCTAAAAATGTGCATTTTGAGGTGGAAGGTGAGGGGGATAAGGTCTCCTCTAGCAAGGACTTTACTGCTCAAAACGCTTGCTAATTTTTGTACCTTACAAAAAGTCAACAGGGCCATCCCACAGGGAGAGTTGCTGGAGGTACCTTGCTTAATTATTCAGTTGTTTTGAGGAGATGGGAGGGAGACGAGGAAAATCCTCACCTGACCTTCACGGAACATTCGTAGAGCGCCATTGTGTTCTAACTCCTCTGTGATATTTTCCTCCTTTGCTATTTCCACTGTAATATCCTGGCTCTGGAGCAGATGAATTAAGTCATCAATGTCTGTGCCTGGTGTGAGGACCAAAAACAGAGGAATTACAACACTGGGAAACAAAAGAGTCTTTGGCGATTTTATTTTTTTTTTTTAATTTTTAAATCCATTACCACCAAACAAAACCAGAAGAAATCTAATAACCGTGAGGACCAGCCAGCACACGTGTGCTGGATCATTGCATGTTAGTTTTTGGGAAGTTAATGGATTTCAGACTGCATTTTTGCATTGTCCTTTCCCCCCCCCCAGCCTCTCCTGAAGTGCTACGAAATGAAGCTTCCTTTGGGCCCATCTGATGAAGATACCAGTGTCATTCTCTGGCTGAATAACATGAAATATCATCCACTCATGGGAATGTTGAAGGTGAAACTCTGGAAGCAGCCCATTAACTTGACTCAGCATGGAGTGTGGTGCCTACTTTGAAAACCCCACATTCTGAAATTGCTTGGACAGAGACCTGGAGCTGTGGCAGGAAGAGAACCCTGTCCCCCCCTTATCTCACCCGCTCTGCACATCCCTCATCAGGGTCTCACCAGCTGCTGAAGCCACAGTGGGTTTCCCCCACAGCCCTCTCAAGACAATCCCTCCTCCCTTGTTAAAGCCTTCATCCCCCCTGGGATCCTCCTCATCTACACCATCTGCTCTGTCCTGCATTTTCCATTGGAGCAGCAAGAACCCAGAGCTGGGGAGGATGAGGAGAAGCCTCTCCCCCTCACCTGTGTGGTTGTAGAGCAGGAGGGTGGTGGTCTCCAGGTAGGATTTCCTCCCCAGGGGCAGGAAGTATCGGGCAGGAGAGAGCTGCCAGACACTCACACTCTGCCAGCCAGCCAAAACGCACAGTTGCAACAACAGAGGAACCAGGAAAGCCACAAGGAGCAGCAAACTGCATTGAGAAAGAGATGGAGAAACACTCTGAAAAGAGATATTCAGCGGAAGTGCCTCCAGAATGCATTTGTGTGCTGGAAGTGGTGGATGATATTCAGACTACCCAAAGCTCTGTTAAAAACTTTTGGCAATTTTCATAGAATCATGGAATGTCCTGACTTGGAAGGGACCCACAATGATCCAGGTCATGGCCCTGACATCCCAACAACCCCGCCCTGGGCATCCCTGGCAGCGCTGTCCCAACGCTCCTGGAGCTCCGGCAGCCTCGGGGCCGTGCCCGTTCCCTGGGGAGCCTGGGCAGTGCCAGCACCCTTGGGGGAAGAACCTTTCAAAAACCAACCTGACCCTCCCCTGGCACAGCTCCAGCCATTCCCTCAGGCCTTGTCACCAATGAGCCGAGAGAATTTTATTTCCAGAAGTCTCAAACCTTGATCATTCACCAAGTGATTCAAAATGTAGCAGGGAGAGAACCTCGGATCCAGACTGCTCAACTTTTTAGGGCCTCGAAATGCCTTTCAGACTTCCATTAGGTACAAGGTTTTTATAAATCAGCACCTTCTAAGCATTTTAGGGCCATGAAATGCCTTTCAGACTTCCTTTAGATACAAGTTTCTCATAAATCAGCATCTTCCTTTAATTCCTTGTGCCCCACCAGGAACTCCAGCTTGAACATCAGCGGGGCCAAATGAGTTCAAACACTGGCAACATGAGAGAATTAAAAAAAAGGAAAAAAAAAAAGAGCAGAGGAAGCCTGAAAGCACTCTCTGTACACTCTGACTTATTTTAAAACTTCCTCCATTTGACACAAAAGTATTTTTAAGTGATTCTTTTATTTCGAGAGAAAATGGGCTTCTCTTGCATAAATTATTCAGCATAGAAATGAAAATGCGCAAAAGGGAGATTCTGTGTTACTGGCACTGCAAAGCAAAAAACTTTCCCCTCCTCTGAGTGCAGATGACCAAGATCCTTCCCAGCCAAGACCTGATATCAATTAATCCAAACTCATGGAAACAGGGCTGTGGAAGTTGTCCCCCCTGGTGTGACCGTGTCCAGTTCCAGACCTCCAGGAGATAACCCTGTAGCCGTGGATCTGAACAGCTTGGGCTGCAGTGTGCTCCAGCCAAACCACTTTCGCTCGTTGTCAGAGCCCTCTGGAATTCATCAAGGTTACTGGGACATAAATTGTGCTAAATTAAGAAAGAAGAGGCTGAGAAACAAAACGCCAAGACCACAAGGACTAGATAAAGGCCGTGAAAAAAGTGAAAGTCGGTGAAGCACTGGACTGTAACCAACCACCTATCCTAAAAAGTGCATGCAGAGCATGTGGACAAGGTAGAGGCACCAATCAAGAAATGTGTGATTAGTGTGCAGTGGGGTTAGATTGTAGAAGTAGAGCACAATGTAAACAATACAGTGGCTTCTGCTCAATCACATTGGTTAGCTGTCCAGGAGTCCTGCTCTCCTGCAGAACCCCCTCGGGACTTACAGGGACCGCAGGTTCTTCGCCGAGCTCTTGAGCTTCAGGAAGTGCACCCGTGCCATGGCAGAGACCTGCTGCCTCCAGAGGGCCAGGCCCTGCACTGATGCCATCCTGGTGTCCGGGAGCAGCAGGGAGCCTGGCCTGGCCTCCTCAGGGCATCCTGGTGCTGCTTCTCCCCACTCCTCCCCAGGGACGTGCTCATCTGCAGAGAGTTTCCACGTGCACATTTATGACTAATTCTATAGGATGCAGGGTGCCCCCAATGTGGGGAGTGATCGGCATCTGACTCCATTGATTCAGAACACTGAAAATTGCTTTAATAAACTATACTATATTATGTTAATACTTGTCCTGGATTGCCAAGCAAATTGTATTCTATTTGCCATCTGTGTGGCAGCTGTCTTCTGTTCATTGGGCAGTTTCCTTATCTCTTCCACACCCACTCCTCCCTCCGGGGACACATCTGCTGATAAGAGGCCATTGAATGTCACTGCAGGGCTGATAAGAACTGCAGCATCCCATTGGGAGATGTGAGCCCAGGGGGAGGAGCCAAGCGTTCCTACCCTGATATAATCTGATCTCTTTGGCTGTGGGTTGTAAATTGTACCTTTTTGATCGTCCGTGGCTTCTCCCTCCAGCCTCAGGAACACGTCCTCCAGGGTTGTCATGCTGACTCCATAGTTGATAATTCCCAGCTCAGAGCAGCTGTCGAGGCCTCTGAACAGATCTGGAGGACAGAGATAAAACAAAGACATAAGCACAGATATCCAGACCACTCTGGCTCAGCTGAGCCAACCTGACTGGAGCACCTCCAGTGACAGAGAACTGCCAGGACACAAAGGTGTGGGGGAAAACAAAACTGCCAGAGCAACCCTCATGGAAGATGTTTTTTCTGCTTGCTCCCAACATTTCAGACTGTTTTCCTCCTCTGTGTTCGTCAGGCTGAAGTGATGAGCATGGTGGGTGAGAAATGGGCATGGAACAGCAGAGGTTGTGTGGGATTTCCTCTTATCTCTGTCTTTTCATTTAGCAGAAAGAGAACTGAACTCTCAGTAACACATGTGGCCCAGTTTAGCCTGCAGGGTTTGTCACTGCAAACAGTAGAAAAGCATTTCTTGCACAATTTGATCTTAAATGTATGATAAAATTGTGGGGAAAACCCAAACTGTGATGGTTTTGAAGTCCTGATGTGACTCCTGTAGAAAATTTCCCTTTGCATTTCTCCTTCCACACATTTGCCATTATATTTTTTTTTCCCTATGAATAATCCTCAGTTATTTTCATATACATTACCTGGGAATTTATTAATGTTTTCTAAAGGCAGTTTATATCTCAGTTCATACTGGGTGTGTCCTGAGAATGTGGCATTGGGGATGTACCCTTTCACCAGGGATGTCAGATTCTCCAGGTCACAAGACTCACTGACATGGATCCTGTTGTGTGGAAAAAAACACAGACGTTTAGGTTTGGAATAAAAACAACCCAAACCCACCCAGACAAACAACATCCATCATTTTATGGATGCATAAGAAGAAAACTCCAGTATTCTTCATTCATTCCCTGCTCTGGATTAATTAACCCTAACCCTAAATCTTGCTGCAGTTTCAGTTAATGGAGCTGGATTTTAATGCTGGCAATTTGTTTTGATGACATCTGCCCTAGGGTTTCATTAATTCTGGTGTCCCCTTGTACTTGCATGTTGCCAGGTATTGTTGGGGCTTCAGGAGATACCTTAAATGATAGCAAATCCCCCATTTTTTCTTCAGGAACAGAGACGAGCCAACACACTTCAGCGTCCCGTGCGAGATAAAAGCCTTGCGGTCTGGAGAAAGGAAAAGCCAAAGGAATTTCTAGTGCAGAGCAGCTACTGCCATCTCTTGGGGCTTTGTGCCGCTGGGTGATCCCACAGGGATGCCCCAGCAGAGCTCACCTGCCAGGATGTCAGCCTCGTCCATGAACTGGGTGCTGAAGAGGATCACCCGCCCCGCCCGCTGCTCCCGCAGGAGGCTCCACACCCGGTGCCTGGAGAGAGGATCCAGCCCCGCCGTGGGCTCGTCCAGGAGCAAAACCTGCAGGGAGGATGGGATCAGACATTCCCCATTGCCGGTGGCTTTGGGGTTTTGTGGAAAATCAGGGTGTTGGGGAAGATGGAACAGGAAAACCTTATGAATGTGATTGCCTGGCAAAAGATTTTGAGAGTACAGAATCTATAAGCGAGATTGAAATGAAAGCAAGCTCTGAGATACCTCAGTTACTGAACAACTGGAAAACAATGGCATGGCCAGCTGAAGGCAATCCCCTTTGGATGGAACAACACCCTCTGCTTGCAGACAGCTCCAAGGGGCAGAGCAGACCCTGCTGGCTTGGCAGAAGGGGCCCAGAGAGGAGTTTTTAGGGTTTAAAATGTAACACACTATGGGGATGTAATGATTCTTATAGGCTGTATGTAAATGCTGTATCTTGGGCTAGATTGGTTAGTGAGAATTAGAATATTCAGCGCAGAAGAAGATTTATTATATTGTAACGGGAACCTCACTCTCTTATCCTCTTACTCTCTTATCCTCTCATCCTCTCTCTCTCTCATCCTCTTTCCCACTCTCTTTACTTCTCTTGGTCCTGCTCTGAGCTGTGCCTGGCAGCTCCCAGCAGGGCCCTGCACTTGGCACTTTGCAATAAACCCCAGGTTCCAGACCTGCCTTCAGAGATCTCTGCTCTCCGTCCGTCCTGACCGAGCTACCCCCTGACATCCTACACCAGGGCACTGGGAATATTTCTCTGTCTGCTCTGGGGTGCCCTGACCCCCAGGGCAGCACTGACTCTGACCCTCATCCATGGAGAAAGTTTCCTAAACTCCAGAATCCACTAGGGTGTGAAGTGGATTGTAGAGAGTAGTGTAGATGTATCACTTAGGTGGGAAATTTAGATTTTAGGATTTTTAGTGTGTTGTGGGTGGAAGCAGGATGGAGGGCACAGGGTGTCATCCTGGGCTCCTTCCTCATGCTTCTTCTTCCTCCTTCTGCATGGGTTTGGGTGGCATTTTGCAATTGGGTGGAAAAGTCTGCATTGCGGGCTGTTGGGGATCAGTTATTGGGTTAAAAGGGAAATAATCCAGGTGTCAGTTCTTAATTGGACAGTTTAGCTTTAAAAGACCTTGGAACAAGAGATTGTTGGCCATTTCTGCAGTACTTTTCCAGTGTGCTGAGCCTTGTGTGGATAGCGTGCAAAACTCTAGATAAGATAACAATAAACAAGAACCTGAAGACCAAAAAGATCCAGTGGGTCTCTCTTTCCTGAGATAAGACCACTCCAGGAGGGTCTCTCCCAACAGGGGAGTCGCCAGGGAGGGCCCAGCCTGAGTCCCAGAAGTCGGGGAATCAGCGACAGGTACCCCAACAGGGTTTGTGGTTCTGAAGGCAAGACACCCTGGGCATCTTTCAGACAAGGGCAGCTGTTCTGGGGGCTGTGAGAGCTCAGGGAGCTGCTTCAAAACTCAGCTGGCAAGGTGGGTTACAAATTTAAAAAACAAAAGAAATTATGAAATTTATCAGTTCTAATTATAAGCACTTTAAAGAAGTCGGAAATCCTAGAGCCAAATACGTGCCCAAGGTTTTAATTATGCTGGACCTGAGTATTTCCTACATCACAGAGCCATGCCTGCTGCTTTACCTGGGGGTTTCCAAGCATGGCTATTCCAATGGATAACTTCCTCTTCTGTCCACCACTCAGTTTTTCAGCTTGGGTGTCTTGAATGTTGCTGATATCCAGCAGTTCCAGAATCGTTTGCACCTAGAACAGCACAAGGATGTCCATTCTCAGCAGCCATTGTCCTTCCATCCTTTATTTGGGTAGATTTAGATTTAAATTAGCCATCAGAAGGAAATTATTCCTTGTGAGGGTGGGGACGCCCTGGCACAAGCTGCCCAGAGAAGCTGTGGCTGCCCCTGCATCCCTGGAAGTGTCCAAGGCCAGGCTGGATGGGGCTTGGAGCTTCAATTTTCAGAAGATCCAGGTGGATTCTTTGAGCTTCCCAGTGCAAAAGGAGTCTCTATGGAGTGGTGGGGAACACACACTCACCTCTTGCTCCACCTCTTTGGACTTGATGCCCTTGATTTCCGCAAAGATTTTCAGGTTTTCTTTCACGGTCAGGACCTCAAACTGCGTGTTGAACTGTGGGCAAATCCCAATCATCCCCCTGATCTCCTCCCTGTCTCCCATTTCAGAGAGTTTGTAGCTGTATATGGTGGCAGAGCCTGTTCACGGGGATAAATGGGTGTCTTAGGTTGGAAATGCAAGATGTGGCTGGGGGTGTGTGTTCAACTCCCATCTATCAGAGCTGGGACAGTTCTCTGCTGTTCATTGGGCAGGTTTCTTTATCTCTCCCAAAACCAATCCTCCCTCCAGGAGATATCGTCTGTTCATGGGCCATTAATTATTAATTATCTTCTGTCCACGGCCAGTGAGTGTCCCTGCAGGGCTGATCAAATTCCACCATCCCATGGGGAGATGCTCCGCCCAGGGGAGGAGCCAAGCATTCCTACCTGGATACAATCTGAGGGTTGGGACACCCCAGCAGCCTTTGCCCCCTGCATTCCCAGAGGAGCAGCTTTCTCCTGCCCTGCATTCCCAGAGGGAGAGCAGGCCCATCTCCAGCAGCCCTGCAGCTGCAGAGGAAAACTCCCCCCTTGTGCAGGATCCTGCTGCAGCAGAGCCACAGCCGGCACTGCAGGAGGGCTGAGCCCCCCTGGGATGGGGCTGTGCCCCCACCCTGACACACAGGGGACAGGGACTGCTCTCACCCTGGCAGGGTTGTTTTCTAATACTGCATTTGTATTTTTATATTTTCTTTTTAATTTTAATATTTTTCCTAATAAAAAACTGTTATTCCTACTCCCACATCTTTGCCTGAGAGCCTTTTAATTTCAAAATTATCATCATTTGGAGGGAGGGGATTTACATTTTCCATTTCAAGGGAGGCTCCTGCCTTCCCTAGCAGACACCTGGCTTTTCAAACCAAGACACTGGGATGAGGGGGAATGAATTGATCTTTAGAGAGCTTTGGATCAAGGCTTGTCCTACCTTCTGAAGGGCAGCTGAGCCCACTGAGCACGTTCAGCAGCGTTGTCTTTCCAGCCCCACTGTGGCCCAGCAAGGCAGTGATCTGACCCTCATAAATGTTTAAAGACAGACCTAGAACAACAATAACAATCAAGTCTGGGGAGAAATGAGGTTTGACTTGCCCTCCCTCACTGTCAAAGGCAGGAGAAGTCAAAAGGTACAAGAATTAAGTGATAATAATTAGCCAAAAGAGCACTGGGTGTGGCAAAGCTCTGCAAATATTTAAAGGCATAAGGAGTTGGTATGTATTTAGCAGAAAAAACAGAAATAAAGCAACTTTAAAAAATTAAAATCTTTCTTCTCTTTAATCTTATTAAAAACAGCAAATTAGTAAAACCTGAACAAAATAGTGATCAGTCACATCAATTAATATTTGATATAAATTTAAAAGCAATGCAATGCTTTTTTCATAGACTGTTTGCACAATGGCGTTTCCTTATCTTTAGCAGGAATCAATCTCACAGCTTTCGTACCTCTTAAAGCTTCTGTCTTCTTGTCCTTCTTCTTATAGGCTTTTTTAATATTGTGGAGCCTAAAAGGAAGGTAAGGAGGTTATTATTTGGGGATTTCTGTAAATGCTTTTCCCTGCTGCCCTCTTCCATTTTTATGGACCTTAAGTTACAATGACAGAAATGGCATGAAGAAAATAAGAAGTGCTAAGAAACAAAGCTGAGATTCCCAGGTTTGACAGGCTCTGTGCCCAGGTGTGAACATCCCAACCTGGCACCAAAAATGGGGCACCAAGAGTGGCAAAGACAGGGCCAGTCCCCAATCCCCGTTGCAACACTTTCCCAATGGGTTACCCTCTTCATTCTCCCTTTTGTCCCTAAAGGACATTGAAAGTCCACAACAACAAAAAAAAAAAAACCAAAAAACAACCCAGTTATTTTTAAATCTAAATTTACCTAAATTTCACCTTTAGTGACCAGTCTGAATTATCTTTTTATCTCTAATTTTTCTCTGTGAAACAAAATGTTTTGCAAGAGCCCCACAAACATGGAAGCAGCCTAGAAAAGTCCAACCCAAGCTGATGGAAGGAGCGGGGAGCCCTAAACCGGACACAAGCAATCGCTTCTCTCTGAACCTGATGGCCTCTTTCCCCAGGAACTCGGGGGGCACAGGCTCCACATCCTCCCCCAGGAGCTCCTCAGGGTTTGCTGTGGCTCTGGGCACGTCCCTGCTGGAGCCTCTCCTGCTCCTCATCCAGTACGAGGCCTTCAGGAAGAACAGAGGAGGGGCTGGGATCCCGTATTTGCCTGCCAGGAAAGCAAAAAGATGGCCTGACATCAACCAAAGGCACAGCCAAGACACCATCCTAGACTAAACTTTTAGGAGTTTCAAATAGCACCAAATTGCTGCTTTTTCCAGACAACCCCCTGCCAGGTTTGGAGCAGAGGTAGAGGAGACAAGAAGGGAATTATGTCATGAATTCAGTGGTTTTTGTAATGAATTAAAGTATTGTCCTACATGTTATTACACTATAATCTCATAATTAGAAAGAAAAAATATTAAATAAAAAATGCTAAATACTCTGTTGTCATTGATTCTCTGAATCTGGCATGGGCCAGAAACAGAAAAGTCACTCTATGACACCATAAATTTCTTTTAGTCCAAAGTTTATTTTGGTTGAATCCAAGAAAGGACCAGCCCATCATTTCCTTGATATAGCCCATGCAATCCATGTAAATAAAAATAAATCATTCCTACCTGGCAGAATTTTGTTGAAATACAGAGCCAGCAGCATGTACAAGACCGAGTCAAAGGCCAGCAGTATGTAGGTTGAAAATAAAAAGGATGCTTCCTCCATAAGGTTGGAAAGGGAAAAACCCATTCCATATTTCTCTAAATCGAAAATCTTAAATAAAAGAGAAAGAAGAACAAATTTCAGGCTGGAAAAAAATGCAGATGCCCCCAAACCATGGATGCAACTCTGTTTCTTAACCCAGAAATCATCTGCAGTACTGACCAGCTGTTCTTATTTTCTTTCTAAAGGGGAAGGGGAATGAATTTGCTCCATGCAGAGATCTTCGTGCTTTAATCCAGAAAGATTAAAGCAATTAAGAAAAACCAATTAAGAAAAACCTGATATGGGCACTCTTGATGTGACAGAGTCACGACAAAAATGCTATAATTTACATAATGATTGATTTAACCACATGGCAAATTAACAAAGTCAGTCCCTTTTTCTGCTGCTGCAGAAATCTCCTCTCCCGGGCAGATTTTTTAAAAATATCTATCAAGAAATCAAATATTAGATTACCAGAGCTAGCAAGAGCTATGCAGATATGACTAATGGAAAGCTGGGAAATGGCACAGATTTCTGCAGGGTGGGGATGGAGGAAGGGCAGCAGCAGCAGGAATCCAGAGCTGCATTTGCACAGTCCCTGCTGCCAGGAGGGAGCCGGGGAGTGGCTGGGCAGCCGAGGATGCTGTCCTGATGTCCCTGAGGATAATGAGGCTGTTGTGTGCAGGATGGGGCCCTGTGGAAGCTGCAGACGTGCACAACAGCAGATTTTTTTGTGCCAAGGGCCCTGCTTGTCTCTGCATTCAGCTGCTTTTGAAGCAGGGGAATGGGATGGGGGTGTTGGAGCCCCTCTGTGCTGCCCAGCACACCTCGGCTCACCTGGGGGTTTCCAACAGGCTGTGCAGAGGAAGGGAAAATGCCTGGATGGTTTCCAGCCGGATTTCTGAGCTAAGGGCAGGAATTCCTGCACCTTTCTCCAGCAGCAGGGGAAGGAAGGAAGGTTCAGCTGCAGGGGTGGTGCCCCCATACCTTGGCAATGCCGGTGTTGAATGCAAAAGGACACATGAGACCAAGGAACCACTTCAGGGGCTCGGGGACCTCTTCTATCAGCACTGCCAGGCTCAGGAACCCGAAGATAAAGATGATGAGGAAGCCTATGGAGCTGACAAGCTTGGAGGTCCTTAAGAGGGAGCAGAGCATGAAAACCAGGTGGATCTGTAAGGACAGGACTTTCCCTCAACCGCTGAAAGAAATAAATATTCTTAACAGCAGCACTTCCATCTGCCAGGCACCAGATCTCGTGTAGTAAAATCCACTAAAGCCCTTCTTAGTGGGTTGATCTGAGTTTCAAGCCGGGCCTTTTGTAGCCAAACAAGAGCCTGTCAGCCCTTCAGGCTGCAAACCAAACCTCTGCTGCTGACCTAGAAAAGCCACTCAGATGTTTCAGCCAGCGTGGCCCACAAAGCTCCTGAGCACAAAGGCTCTGGAGCAATGCTCGGGCTCATCAACACAGTAATAAACCATGTGGGGAGGAAATCTGGCTTAAAGCCTGACTTACACACGCCAGGCCATAGAGGAAGAAGAAGAGGGAGACTGCGGGGAAGCTGCTGGTGTAGAAGCGCTTGCGCAGCACCAGGGCCGTCAGCAGGCAGGAGAAGATCAGCACATAGAGGGAGTACAGCAAACTCCAGGACAGCCTGGGGAGGGAGAGGTGCCATCAGCCCTGGGGGTGGTTAACACCTCTGCTTGCAACTTCATCTGAAGTGCTTAAATGGAAATGTTAATTATTTCCCGTGGCAATCATTTCTCTTTCACATCCTCAGAACAGACAGGTGATCCAGCTTAGGAGGAGATGCCCCAGGGAGCAGATGACACCACTGACATGCTCAACCCTCTGGATGAGAAACTGAACAAAAGCACTCATCAGTTGCATCAATTAATATTTGATATAAATTTTCAAGAAATGCAAGTATGTTTTTTCATTGACTGACTGAAATATTTGGGCAACGGTGTTTCCTTGTCTCTACCAGGAATCAATCTCACAGAGTGCTGGAGAAAAGTTACAAACCCATTTAACTCATTAATTGGCTTCTCAGGTGCCTGTCACTGTCATATTTTGTGAAAAATCCCTTCGCCAGGATTTCTTCTCCTGGGAAGCTGAGAAGCCTCAGAGAAAAAGGAAAATAATAATTATCCGATTGCTTCTCCTGTGTTTGCTGCTTTGGGATGTGGTTTGGAGATTGATTACCAACAGGTGCATGTTTCACTGGTTTCATGTGAATTGTTTTGACTTAATGCCCAATCACTGTCAGGCTGTGTCAGGACTCTGGAAAGAGTCATGGGTTTTTCGTCATCATTCTTTGTAACCTTCTGTCTGTATCCTTTCTCTATTCTTTAGTATAGTTTTAGTAAAGCTTTCTTTAATATAATATAAGTACATAAAATAATAAATCAGCCTTCTAAGAATGTGGAGTCAGATTCTCAATTCCTCCTCCATCCTGGGGACTCAGAAAATACCACAAGTGCCCAGGAACAGGCTGGTTTTTGGCAAAGGAATTCCAGTTAAAAAAGAGCTCACCAAAATGCAGTGTCCTGCAGGCCCATGGTCTTCATCAATTCTTTGAGCTGCTTCTTTTCTTGTGTGATATTTCTTGATAAGAAATACATGAAGGGCAAGAAGCACATCACAGTGACCATCATGAAGTAGCTGTACTCCAGGCTGATGGACAAGAGGATGCTCTGGGACTTCATTCTGGCACCAGCAATGGATTCCATTTCTTCCCAAACAGAATGATTTGTCACCATCTAAATGAATGCAAGGTCAACAGATCAGTGTTTTGCTTATTTTCTGCAGTGAGATGCATTTATACAAGGAATATCCTGCTTCACCCTCCCTGGATTAAGTTTTAAAAGTGGCTTCATTTTCTGACAAAGCCATCCCTTGCTATTCCCACAGCAGAGTTTGCCTTTCCTATATTACATTTAAAATAAAAGGATGTCTCCATCAGTTCCTGAGTTGGATTTACCTCTATAATGGCAGCATCAATGCTGGACTGCAGGGACAGGAAGCCTTTGTACCAGTACCTTGGGCTCTCACAGCTCTTCCAGGAGAAGTTATAGCAGGTGTCTGCAAGGCAAAGGGCATCACACTAATGAAAAGTAATTAATGCTCATTATTAAATGCAATGACAAGAACACACTGGCACTGTGGGAAACCCTTCAAGTGGACACTGACAAGAACTAAAAAAACCCAAACCACCCAAATTTATTAAATCCCTTAACAAATGTGGATTATTCCCACCCTGTCCACACCAGGCAACCACCCTGAAATTCTCATTTTGCATTACCTACGTATCCCATGACTTCATTGGGAAGAATCACATGGGTGGTAGGAAATCTCAGGTGGTAGGAGAAGTTGTCCTTAAATACAACTCCTATAGTTTTCCTGTTTGAAATCCAGGCATTCTCCATGGCTCTCTCATCTTCCACTTCCACTAGTTTTATACCTGTGGAGCACCAGAAAAATATTGCCATGAGATTTTGTGAGTGTGGAAGTGTGTCCAGAGGCATTGAGGGAATGTTCTGCTTTCTCAGCCCTGCAACTCCTCCTTTTCCAGTTGTCACTGCCCAGGGAGGCAGCTCTAAATACTTCAGACTTGACCAGTCGAGAAGAAATGCTCCCCAAAAGAATGGTTTTTAATGTGTTTTAAAAGTATTAGGGAATATCAGGTAAGGCAGAGCTTTCCAGTTCAGAAGGCCACACTGGCCTCACAGGTAGTTTAAATCCTAGAGAAGAAATATTTGTGAGAATGGAGGATTTAGGGTGAATTTTAAACCATCTCCCGATCAAAGCTGTCGGAGAACCGCTACAACAACACAGCGCGCGCACAACGGGTTCAACGAGGCCAAAATCCAATATTTGAAAAGCAAAACCCACCTGACATGACAGAGCTGGAGGCCACTTTGCTCATGATGTGCCTGGTGGTGGCAGTGGCGGGGGTGAAGGTGACGGTGACCCCGGTGGCGTTGAAGGCGGGGTCATCCAGGTAGCCCAGGTGTTCGGCGGGCACCTCGGGGTACCGCGTCTGCCCCATGAACGGGGACGAGGACACCAACAGCACCAGGGGCAGGAAGAGCAGGGACAGGATCCACTCCTGCACCGGGGAGAGATTGTCATGGCAGTGTAAAAGCGGGTTCTTCGTGGGATTAGGATGGGAAAAACAGGAATTCAGTTCTTTGGGGGGTTAAAATGTAAAGGAGGGGGATTTGCTTACGCCCATTTCTTAGGTGGGGATGGAGAGATTCTCTGCATGGTGCCCATCAGCTGCCCCAAGAGCCCATCTCTGCCCTCATTTGTCACAAACCAGACATAAATATCACCATTAAAAAAAAAAATCAAATCTCTGAGTGTTCATTACCAGTCAAGCTTCTCGAAAGTACTTGAAGTTCTAATTTTACCCAAAGAAGTTGGCATCTAGGGGCATGCAGGGATTGGGCACACTCAGTAGTTAGCTACTATTTTGGTTTTATTTTAAATTTTTTCTTACCTGAAAGCTCTGCATCTTCATCCTCCACTTGAGCAGGACATTTTTCCACAAGAGAATTTTAATTTGCTGGAATACACTTATATTCCTCTGGACTGTCTTCATCTTTGAACCTAGAGACAATTTCTTTTTGAAGACTGCTTTCAAATATGACAAAAGCCAAACCAGCAGTGACTGGTTTTATTTGCACAGTCCTTCCAGATGTGCAGTGAAACTTTTCCTCCCTTTTTACAGCAAGAATGAGCTGAGGAAGCTCAGATGTTGTGTGCTGAGCACAGCCCCTGCAGCACAGGGTCCAAGAGACTTCATCACCCTCAACATACTCCAACCCTCACAGCTCAGCAGCAAATGCTGATAGAAATCAGAATTTCAGGCTTCCATGCTTCAGCATGGGGAGTTTGGGAGGAGTTCATCATTTATTGATGAAATAAAAAGGGGACTATCACATTACATGACCTAATCAGCTTGGGTGGGCTCCATAGCCAAGAAACAACAACAATACAGCCAATTAAAATCCCTAAAATCCTTTTGCTTGCAATTTTAATGTGCTTTAGGCTCAACACCAAGGAGCGTTGAGCAACTCCTGGCTGGGGTGTGAGCTGAGCTCTTGTGGAAAACAGCATCTGCTGAAGGGAACTCAGAGCCATGAGAGAGCAAATTCCTGGAAGTGCGTGGGAGAGATGTCACTGGCAGGTTATTAATGAGAAATGAGATAAAACTGAGTGGCCACGAGCATGACTGAGGTGTTACTCCAACAGACAGGGCAGAACCCTCAAAATCCAAGCAAAACAAGGATTATTTTGTCTGGTTAAGGCTGGTGGAGGGAACTGGAAGAAGTAAAGCACAAAGCTGCCTGACAGATTTTTGCAGATGAGATGGGTGCTTTTAACCATCCATAAAATATCCATGAGGACCTTTAATGAGCAAAAGGGTTCAGTAGCTCCATGTAAAATCTGCTCACATGGCCAAACTGCTCTGCTGTCACATCTGGAGCTAAAATCTGCTTTTCAACAAAATCCTGATCTTCTCTAAGTGATTCTCAGGTAGAAAAATCGGAGCTGTTACAGACCTAATCCCTTCAAGCCTTCCTGTCATAAGGAAAGAGATTTATGTTGTCCTGTTCCCCTGGGGAACAATGCCTCATGGTGCTGACAGGCAAAGCAGAGTTTATCTTCCTCCAGATATTTCTATTCAGCCCTCAGGGGTTTAGTCTTGGTGTGATGAGACAGCAGGCACTGAAATGCTGGAAAAGCAGCTGCAACAAATGGGCTGCAAACACTTGCCCTGGCTTTTGCCATCATCTCTAAACAGAGTTTTTCCTCACTGATGAGGAAACAGAGTTTTTCTCACTAAACCCAGGTGCGCAAAAATTTGAATTTAGCCTGTGGAGTAACCTCTGGACTTCCCTGAATAAACTGTGGGTTTAAACTTGCTATTATTTGGTTGCTTTTTCACCCCACAGAAGTGAGGATTAGGAGGTTGTGTGTCACCTGTGCACATCTCCACCTCTGCCACGGGGTTGGTAACACAGCTAGAGCTCCTTGCCAGGTGTTCTAAGGGTGCCATGGGGTAACCTCAACAGGCTGACACCCTCAGGGGATCCTGGGGTGGAGAGCAGCCCACCAGGAGCTCATCCTGGACATCCCACAGGTCCCTCGTGTGGTCACCCCTCAGTGCCCACTGACCCCGTGCTGCTGCAGGCTTTGGGCAGCTGGGGGAGGTGTGGCACAACTGATTTCTTTGCTCCTGTGGTATTTCAGGAGGAATTTTTTAGAGCATAATGTGGACAGAACTTTTAAATCCAAACTTTAGCTTGCACTGGAGGCAGGGAATGAAATCTGCTCCTCGTATGTCCTGGATCATTTAAAATACTGAGCTGGAGCTGCTGCTTCCTTGTGGTGCTGAGAAACACTGGAAATAAACCTCTGCCATAAACTGAGCTCCATTTGTGTGTTATTTCATCTCCAAGTAAGGTTAAAAGGACTTTGTTGCCTTTAAACCCCCCTAAGCTGGACTCACCCTATTGGGAAGATGCTCCGTGCCCCACCCACACCCTGCACCCTCACCCGGTGTTATTTACAGCATCATCACTTCCTGGGGGCTTCATCCCTTCAAAATCACATTTGTTAGTTAGGGTTAGGAGGAATGCTTCAGCCTTACCTCAGCAGGAAGGTTTGAGAGGAATCCAGAGCCTGTCCTGGAGGAGCAGAGGTGCTGAGCCTCCCCGGGCTGGACTGGCTGACTCTCCCGGAGACTCACAGCTCTCCTTTGTTGTTTTTTATCCCCCTCAGGCACTTCTGCAAAAGACATTCCTCACACCATGGCTTCTTTTATTCCCTGGCTCCCTTCTCCTTCCTCCCTGGCAGAGCTCCAGCTTTGTTTGTGTCAGAAGAAGCAAATAGAGCGCGTCGCTGTTGAGGCACTGGGGCGCCTTGTCCGAGGAGTTCACTCAGGACATTCCTGAGTGGTGGCCAAGAGAAGGAAAACCAGCCCCACAACAAACCACACAAAATCCTTTCTCTGTCAAACTCTGCTGTGTTTCTCAGTGCAGCAACAGGGGCTGAAGTCGACAGTGATGTCACAGCACATGCAGGGGAGGACAGAAGGTGGCAAACTCATCCCGTGGCATCAGCCACAGAGCAGGAGCAGCAGAGAAGTGCTGCCTCCTGCACAGCTACAGCTCTTCCAGCTAAAAAACATCTTGGAAAGGTTGGAATAAACATCTCCTGACTAAGCCTGGGCTTCTAAAGGGGATGGGTTTGGTTTCTGCCCAGGCTCTGGAGCGTGGCTGCCCAAAGCAGCATCCCGGGGCTCCTCAGGGCTGAGGGACCAGAGGCTGGGCTTGGAAAAGTGGAGCAGCTGGATTTGCTTCCTTCTGCTCTGCCTAGCAGGAAGAACCCACCCCTAAGGTTTAAATCCCATTCAGATGTGTCAGGGTGAGGCAGACAGCAGAGGTGTCCCCAGAACATCTCCTGGGTGTCCAAACCTTTTCCTCCCCTCCTTGTAAAAGGAAAAACAACACCCTAACGTGAAGAGGGGGAGATGCAGTGAATCTCAGTCTCCTCCCTGCCCACGTCCTCGGCAGAGCCCCGATGTTGGGAGATCCAGGTGCAGAGCAGAACCCCGGTGTGGGTGGCTGCTCAGGAGCAGCCCATCCATGAGCCAGGGCAGCCACCTGCTGGTACCTGCTTGCCCACATCCCTGCCTGCAGGGCCCACACACGCATCCCTGCCTGCCCAAAGCAGCTGCAGAATTCCCCCTGCTGCGTCCCAGCCCAGCACCACCCCTGCCTGCACCCCCAGCATCACCCACACCCACCAGGGCAGCTCAGGGCACGGTGAGGGTCGTGCTGCTGTGCCCATCCCATGGGATGGCACTGCCCCTGGCCTCCAGTGGGTCCCCAGCCTTTGCCAGAGGGTGCTGGGGGAGAGGGCAACAGGGCAGGAGGGGAAACCCCTGGATGCAGGGAGTTCCTGGTTTGTTTGTTTATTTATTTATTTATTTATTTTAAATTTACTTGTTAACTCTAGCCCTGGCAGGCAGATGCCCCAAGAGGAGACGCTGACCTGCTCAGACAGGGTCAGGGTGATGGAGCTTGCCCCATCCCTCCCAGGCACCCACAGGAGTGGGTGCTGATGAGGAGCCCCCTCTCTTCCCAATGACCACAGCAAGGCTCAGCCTGCTGTCCTTCTTCAGCACTATTTTGGGTCAAAGCACGCCTTATTTTGACTCTAATTAATACCTGGCTTTTATAGATGATGATAAAGGAGCTGCCAGTTTTCATTACATTCATCCAGCCACTGCTGAGTCCTTTCCTCTGTCCCTGGCCCCAGTGGTGGGGATGAGATGGGCCAAGTTGGCCTGAGCTGGAGCAGCTCTTTGGGCCAAAATACAGCCCTGTCCCTCTCTCTCCCAGGAATCAGCAGCTCTGCTGGCCACATCCCACCAGGCAGAGTGTGATTCCCAGGGCTGACAAGGCAGAGACCTGGGGTCCTCCTGCCAGGGATGACTGAGGTGTCAGAGCCTCCCCAGGGCTTGCTCCTGGCTCTCCCCAGGGACTGAGCTCCTTACCCAGCCCCAGTGTCCCTCACAGCCTCGGGGTCAGGAATTCAAACTCCATGAGCCACCCTGAGCAGGGGCACAGATGAGAGTCAGGCATCAATTTGTCAAAGGATAAAGGCTTTATTTATTAAAATAACAACTCTGTTTTTCTCTGTGAGGCAGAACACCTGCAGGCTGTGTGTGCTGTGATGTGGGTCACCGAGTGCTGGGGCTGCAGCTGGTCACAGCGACCAGTGATTTCACTGATGAAATCCAGTAACACTGATGAAATGCACGGGATGTTTCCCACCGTGGCTCCAGGAATCAGGGGTGAAGGGGTCTCTGCTCCACAGCCCCGTTGGATGCCACCTCCAGGTCGTGCTCCTCTGCATCCCTGGTGAGGTCCACAAACACCTGCAAAGGGACACAGGGGGAAGCACATCACTGCCATGGACTGGCTGCATTTGTGCTGGTCACAGGTTATCTCTTCCTTTCCCACAGGGAGCTCCCAACCTGGAGCTCCTGCACAAACTCACCTGGTGCAGAGTGTTCAGTGACAAGCTGTACTCCTCAAGCTTGAAATTCCGTTTGGCTGCGGAGGGATGGAGAAAGCATCCTTAAAAACCAAATCCACAGAAACCATTTGAAAGTTATTTCCTTATTTAACTGGTTGTTTCCTTTTACCTGCTTCTAGCTGGGAGAAAGACCTGGACAGAGGTAGCGCATCTGCCACTGGAATCTTGTAGGTGAGCATGGAAGAAGTCCTGAAAAAGAAATGAAAAAAATGAATTCTTCATCTTGTGACTCAGCCGTGCAGTTTGGGGGGGTTTGTAGGATAACTCCAGGTAAATCACTGAGCAAGGTCAGTAGGAGGAAGAGAGCATCCCAACCCAAATCCAGGCTGTGGGCACCGACCTTTCCTGCCGAGCTGCCTGGGGGAAGAGGTTCAGGATTTGGGTGTGCAGAGCATCGCTCTGCCCCGCGTCTGTCATTTTGAGTTCCAGGTGGTAACTCGTGCCAAACTTCCTTTTGAGATCCTCAAGGGAACCGATGTACCTGCAGAGGGGGGGAAAACATTGCTCAGACCAACACAGCCAGCAAATCAATCCATGGCTTGAGGGAGCTGAGGAGTGGCTGTATGTCCTCTTATTCATCAGCTCTTCACACCATGCTCCCTCTCACAAAACTGACTGTGGCAGCATCCAAACCAGTACTTGCCATTAGATTAAGAATTGAAAAAACCAAACTAACCCAGACTAACCCCAAAATAACCCCAACCCCCAAACTAACCCTAAACTAACCCAAACTAACCCCAAACTGGCCCAGACTAACCCAAATAACCCCAACTCCCAAACTAACACAGACTAACCCCAACTAACCCAAACTAATCCCAAACGAACACAAACTAACCCCAAATGAACACATACTAACCCTAAACTAAGCCCAAACTAAACCAAACTAACCCCAAACTAACCCAAACCTCAAACTAACCCCAACCACCAATGAAGCCAAACTAACCCCAAAATAACCCCAAAATAACCCTAAACTAACCCAAAGATAATCCCAACCCCCAACAAAGCCAAACTAACCCCAACTAGCCCCAAAATAACCCCAAACTAACCCCAACGCCCAGACTAACCCCAAACTAACCCCGACTACCCCCAAACTAACCCCAAAATAACCCTAAACTAACCCAAAGATAACCCCAAGCCCCAACAAAGCCAAACTAACCCCAACTAGCCCCAAAATAACCCCGAACTAACCCCAACGCCCAGACTAACCCCAAACTAACCCCGACTACCCCCAAACTAACCCCAACCCCCAAACTAACCCCAAATTAACCCCGACTACTCCCAAACTAACCCCAACCACTAGATTAACCCCCAAATAACCCAGACTAACCCCAAACTAACCCTGACTACCCCCAAACTAACCCCAACTCCCAGACTAACCCCAAACTAACCCTGACTACCCCCAAACTAACCCCAACTCCCAGACTAACCCCAAACTAACCCAATCCCCAAACCAACCCCAAACTAACCCCGACTACCCTCAAATTAACCCCAACTCCCAGAGTAACCCCAAACTAACCCTGATTACTCCCAAACTAACCCCAACTCCCAGACTAATCCCAAACTAACCCCGACTACCCCCAAACCAACCCCGCCACTAGATTAACCCCCAAATAACCCAGACTAACCCCAAACTAACCCCGACTACTCCCAAGCTAACCCCAACTCCCACCCCAAACTAACCCCAACTACCCCCAAACTAACCCCACCTCCCAGACTAACCCCGAACTAACCCCAACCTCCCAGACTAACCCCATACTAACCCAGACTACCCCCAAACTACCCCCAAACTAACTCCGACTACCCCCAAACTAACCCCAACCACTAGATTAACCCCCAAATAACCCAGACTAACTCCAAACTAGCCCAGCCCAGCCCAGCCCCCCGGTGCCGTGCCCACCGGAGCCGGCCGCACGCCAGGACGGCCACGCGGTCGCACATCGCCGCCGCCTCGGGCAGGGACTGCGTGCAGAGGACGGCCGCCCTCTCCCTGCTCCTCGTGGAGGCCTCCATCATCCTCCTGGCAACAGAGGGATCACAGTCACTTCCTGGGAACAGCCACAGAAAATCTCCTGGTTTCTTTTTCTGCCTCTGCCAAGGTGGGGGTTGGAGCGCTAGAGATGGTGTTTCGCGTTCGGGTTTAGATGTTTGTTGTTCCTTATCGATATTAAAAGTCATGAGTTCTACAGAATTCTACCAACAGGCTACACAACGGCTAGATGTCTTTCTCTACAAGGTCTTTTAAGGTCAAACTACCCAATTAAAGAATCACACCTAAATGATTTTCACTTTTAAGCCAATAACTGATCACTCGAAGTCTGCAGTGCAGACTTTTCTGTCCAATTACAAAACACCACCCAAACTCATGAAGAAGAAGGTGAGGAAGAAGGAGCAGCCTCCACCCTAAAACCTCCATCTTGCTCTCTATATATTCCTATATTCTAAAACCTCAAACTCTGAGTTTTCCACCCTGTGATATCACACACTTCTGTTCAAACTACACACCCACAATCCCAGTGCTATCAATCAATTTTGGAAGCCTTCTCCACGGCCTCAGGTCAAATATAATATTTTCTTGTGGGTCTGTGCCCTGCAGCACAGAAAGTTTAAAATTCTCAGCATCCAGAACTCCAGCACTGGTCTGTCTCCCTCCCTAGAAATAACTTTTTAAAGTTATTAAAAAGCAGAGAAAAGACTTCAATTTTCTCATTTAGAGGCGATCTGAATGCCACTGCTATGTTGTAATTTGTCACGTCAGCATCCCTCCAAATTTTGCACTGATGAAAAACCAAAGCTAACACCAGCCCTGAATGACTCGAGGGAGGACTTCCTACACTTTCCTCTCTGGCTCTGAAGAAAACAGAAATTTGTGTCTTTTGTACCAAATGCATGGGTTTAGCCGGCATCTACTGAGATTTTTTTGGGGTGTATTAATGACCATGATGGGATAATTTTTTGGGGTGTATTAATCACCATGATGGGGTCATTTTTGGGGTGTATTAATGACCATGATGGGGTCATTTTTGGGGTGTATTAATGACCATGATGGGGTCATTTTTGGGGTGCACCAGTAACCATGATGGGGTAATTTTTTGGGGTGTATCAATGACCATTATGGGGTCATTTTTTGGGGTCTATCAATAACCATGATGGGGTCATTTTTTGGGGTGTATCAATAACCATGATGGGGTCATTTTTGGGGTGTATCAATGACCATGATGGGGTAATTTTTTGGGGTGTATCAATGACCATGATGGGGTTATTATTAATGACCATGATGGCGTCATTTTTGGGGTGTATCAATGACCATGATGGAGTAATTTTTTGGGGTGCATCAATGACATTATGGGGTCATTTTTGGGGTGTATCAATGACCATTATGGGGTCATTTTTTGTGGTGTATCAATGACATTTTTTGGGGTGTATCAATGACCATGATGGGGTCGTTTTTGGGGTGTATCAGTGACATTATGGGGTCATTTTTGGGGTGTTTCAATAACCATGATGGGGTAATTTTTGGGAGGTATCAATGACCATTATGGGGTTATTATTAATGACCATGATGGGGTCATTTTTTGGGGTGTATCATTGACATTATGGGGTCATTTTTTGGGGTGTATCAATGACCATTATGGGGTCATTTTTGGGGTGTATCAATGACCATTATGGGGTCATTTTTTGGGGGGTATCAATGACCATGATGGGGTCATTTTTTGGGGTGTATCAATGACCATGATGGGGTCATTTTTTTGGGCTGTATCCATGCCCATTATGTTACAGACCTTGCTGCCAGCTGGGTGAGGAGCTCAGCAAGCTCTCCCCATCCCCTGGGCATTGGGAAAAAGGGAAAAGACAGATCTCCACTGTCAGCTCTGCCTGCCCAAGAGTTCCTGCAATGATGGGTGAGCCCATCCTGTCAAACCTGTCCCAGATTGCCACTCCTGCCAGGCCAGGGCTGCTCACCACATGCGGCGCTGCCCTTTGGGGTCCACGCTGACGGAGGGCTCGTCCCAAAGCATCACTGCTGGGCCTCCCAGGATGCTCAGAGCAAATGACAGCTGGAATGGGAACAACATCAGGTCAGGGCTCCTTAATTTACCTGCAAAACTGGTGAACCTTAATCCCTGCGTATTTTTTCAAAGCTGAAGCTCTTGATTCCAAACTACAAAAGGAACAGGGATTTTTAAAAATCCCACTTAAGGTGTTCTCAGTTAATGTTTTAATCTCTCAAAATCAGATTTCCCCAGAATTCCTGAGCTTGCCAAAGATGTGAAAGTGGTTTTCCATCCCATTTACTGGAAGATGTAGGTGCTGGGGCGTGAAGAGGTGATTGTAAATCCAATTTGTGGTTACCACTATTAAGCACACCATGCAGAGGAATGGGAAACTGGGGTGAGGAGGAGGGAGGGAATGCTGCCAGGATGGATTCAAAAGGTATTGATGAAAATGAATGATGCCAGGAACCCACTCAGCTGAAGGTTTCCTCTGCACCACGTCCAAGAAAGAGCGAGCAGGGTTCAGGGAAGTAGCAAAGACAAATTCAGGACGTACCTTTCTGGCTTCTCCAGCAGATAAACTCCTTGCTGGGGTCTTGAAATGCTTCAGGAGATCCAAGGCCCTTCCTATGCTGTGGGGAATGGAAAGGGAAAAGCCTCAAATGACCATCTTGGTGTGCAACCTCTGTGGTCAGGGGTGCTGAGGGACCAGACACTGACGTATTTTGGTTGGTATCCATCACCTTGGGTTACCTGGGGATTCTGCTCCTAGCTTGGATGTTAAATTGAGGAATTTTTGCAGAAATTCAAGGCAGGCAGTGCAGCTAATGAGAGAAGTGTTACTCATGCAACTAGCCATGAACTGAGACAAGCTTGATTTTTTTTTTCCTCTGAATTTTCCCAGGTAAATTTGGGCTACAATCTTCATAGGCAAGGGACTGAGAACAGTATAAAACAGCAGACCTCATCAGGAGAAGCCACCTCTCCAAGGGGAGAGGCATTGAAGATGTTGTCTCTTAACCACACGAGCCAGTTTTGTTAACAGAGAAACCCTTCCCCACCCTATAAAATCATAGAGTGATTGGGCTGGTGTGGGAATCAGAAAAACAGAAACTTCCCTAGACACTGAAGGATTTAATTTACAGCCTTGGAAGGAGCTTAGATTGATGCAAAAATACAATACACAGATATTAAGCAGAAAAAACCCCAACTTATATTTCTACAGTTGTCGGTGAGAGCATGCCTTAAGTAAGTGAGAAACTGTATTGAAAAGATGGGGATTGATTTATAATAAGGGTGGGGTTGTATGGAATAAGCTAAGAGTTTAGAAGTTATAACAGAAGCATTTGTGTGCCTGTGAGACAGAAGCCATTAGAGAAAAGTATCTGCACTGCAGCAGAACCAAATGTGATAGATTAGAAAAGCAAAATAAAATTCTATAATATGATAAATAAATGGAGAGTGGCAACCGTCCATTGGTTTAGAAAGTTCTATATTGCCTTGTAATGGAGAAACTTGTGACTACTCTTGAGCTATGGCCAAATGCTTGCTCCTGTAAAATCTCAAGGCCTCTGAGATTGTGTTTATCTGAGCAATAAATCTTTCTTAGCTTGAAAACAGTCCCATCCCTTCGTTTCCAGCGGCAACAGACAGGCTGGAAGGCTCCCCACCTCAGGAGGGAGGGAGAACCAACAGATGAGATAATTTGGCTTCCTACCAGCTGATGGCAAGAGCAGCATCTTCCTCCCTCATTCCCCTGATGGCAGTGAAGGCCTCCAGGTGCTGCAGCACTGTCAGGTGTGGCCAGAGCGGGTCCTGCTGTGGGCACCAGCCCAGGGACCCTGGGCATGGCAGGGCTTCATCCTGGCTCCTGAGCAGCACCTGCACAGACACACAGCTCTGGATGTGTCACACAGTCACAGGGTGCTTTGGTGGGAGGTATCTCAGAGCTCATCCCACCACTACCATGGGCAGGGACACCTTCCAGCAGCCCAGCAGCACCTGCACAGACACACAGCTCTAGATGTGGGATGAGCCCATCCTGTTAAACCTGTCCCAGATTCCCACTCCTGCCAGGCCAGGGCTGCTCACCACCCAGATGTGGGGTCACACATCTAGAGTCACACATCTAGGGTCACACATCTAGGGTCACACAGTCACGGGGTGCTTTGGTGGGAGGTATCTCAGAGCACATCCCACCCCTACCATTGGCATGGACACCTTCCAGCAGCCCAGCAGCACCTGCACAGACACACGGCTCTGGATGTGTCACACAATCACAGGGTGCTTTGGTGGGAGGTATCTCAGAGCACATCCCACCCCTGCCATGAGCAGGGACACCTTCCAGCAGCCCAGGTTGCCCCAAGCCCCATCCAGCTGGCCAAGGCAAGCAGTTGTGTGGTCAGCAGCCTCTTGGGAGTGGTCACTGTGGGGCTCCATGAGCAGGGCGATGCTGCTCCATCTGTTTTTTCACTTTGGGTGATATTACCAGCACCACTCTGTCTTTTCCTAGTAATACTTTTCTATTTCCTACCTTCAGTCCCAAATTGGTAAGAGCAATGGCATTTCCCCTCCCCCAGCACATGCCATTAATCATTCTGCACGTAATTAATGATGGATTGTTACTGGCCCAACGCTGGTCACATTCGTTTTTAATTTCCTGGTTTTGCAAGGCTGTTTATGGAGAGTGTTATTTTTGGGTTTTTTTAGATGTCAACAATTCTTACAGGGCTTGAGACATTTCACAATGGGTTTCCAATGTCAGCTGAAGATTTCCTGTTGCTCAAACTCTCAAATCTGTAGCACTGACTTTGATGAACACTAGAATTTATGCTTGGCATAAATCAACACTTTTTCTCAGCTCTGTAAATATCCAGGACACATAAACTGTACATAAACATCCATACATCCCCTGATTGTAGGAAGATTCTGTTGGCTTGCCTTATCACATTCTTAATTTATAAATGCATCAAGGTCATCTCTGCAGCTGCTCCAAGGAGCCACCTACCTCCCCAGCAGTCACTGCTACACCTCCAGAAATCATGTTCAGAGTTGTGCTTTTCCCAGCTCCATTGGGTCCTAACAGACCTAAGATTTCTCCTGGAACAAATATGCAACGACTGTTAATAATATTTATTGGTAATATGATTTCTCCTCTGTGTTCTATGTAACATTTAAAAGTCCAGTAGGAGAAAGGGTTGTTTTATCCCCATAAATTAAAACTTTGAATGCAGGAGCCCAGAGTGTCAGCTCCAAATGCCCACAAGAAAATTCTAACAAAAATATTGCCTCCAAATGAGGCCTTCCCTTTAGATTTTAGTAATTTATATTACAGGGAGTGCAAAAAAGTACTTGAACCTTTTCTAACACCAAAAGAGAGGTTTTTGACAGCAAGTTTCTTCTTTTTCTTAAAGATGGAAGTGGCTGTTTTGACTTCGTATTCCTTGCGCAAACCGTTGACAACAACCAAGTCCTGTGAAGAGACAGAGAGGGAAATAAAAATTCTCCTCCTACCCAATGAGCAGGACTCTGAAAAAGAGGAAATTTCTAAATTAAAAAGCTATGCAAGAGGTTAAAAAATAAAAAACCAAAGCAGGAAAATGTGCAGGATGGGAATAAAAATAATGGGGCCAGCTAAAGTCCTTGTGGTGCCACCGTGGGCTGGACGGTGAGATCACATCTTCTCGGGATTTCTGCTGGTCAGAGTGACTCTGAGATACAAACAAATCTCTTTTCTCAGCCTGGCAGCTGGAGAAGGACCCAGGATTCTCCTGTCCTCATTCTCAAGGTTGTTTATTATTTCTTATTTCTAACATTCTTTTTCTGCCTCGCCGAGGTCTGGCAGGTCGGGTCGAGGCACAC
The DNA here is from genome assembly GCF_963513975.1 of Fringilla coelebs. NCBI lineage: Eukaryota > Metazoa > Chordata > Aves > Passeriformes > Fringillidae > Fringilla > Fringilla coelebs. The sequence goes on along the minus strand of NC_140045.1, from coordinate 2,441,365 downwards.
TGCCTGCCTGAGGTGGTGTTGTCTTTCATACTAAAAACAATGTGTACATTATTTACAATAATTTCTTCATACTTATCACCTATGTCAGACAGTGAGTTTCTACCTTAAACTAATCTAAAAGTGCTAGCTAAACTAATCTACAAGTGCTAGCATCACTTAGAAGATGGAGGCTAGGAAGAAGAAAGAAGAAGGACAGGGCAAATTCTTCTATATTGGGACTTTGGGCCCCCATTTTAAAAACCTTAAAATTCTACTTTTCACCTTATGATAAGCTGACTATCATTCTATTCAAACTTTCATGGCTTGTAAATCCTCATATGAGGTTGGTAATTTTTTCCAGGGGTCAAGATCAAAGGCACAGGGCTCCTGGGAGGGTCTCGAGTCCTCCAGGGCAGCCAGAGGGATCTCCCAACATCTGAGTGCATGAGCTAAGAAAGCAGAGGCAGGTGGGAGAATGAAGATGATGGAGAAGGGAAAGCAGAGCAGTGCAGAGCAGTGCAGAGGGCTGGGCTGGGACCCACCTGCTCCTGCTGCAGCGAGGCCAGCGCGCCCCACACGCGCTCCCGCTCCGCCTGCACCTCCGGGGGCTCCTCTCCAGCTGGCTCCTTGTTCTGCTGGGGCTCCTCTCTTCTCTGCTGGATCCTAGAGGGCAGCAGGGTCAGACTAAGCCCTGTTCTGACCCACGGATGGGGCAGCTGGGAGGTGCTTTAAAAACTTTTATTCCATTTTCAGTCTCATGAGAAGGGTGAGAAAATACAGATGTCACGGACATGTTTTATGAAAAATCCTTTAAGATTTGAGAAGCTGAGAGGCCTCAGGAACAAAATGCAAACAATGATTGTCTGCTGCTGTGGGGATGCAACAGGTGGAGCTGGGATTGGTCTCATGTGGTTGTTTCTAATTAATGGCCAATCCCAGTCCAGCTGTCCAGACTGTCTCGGTCAGTCTGAACCTTTGTTATTCATTCCTTTTCTATTCTTAGCCAGCCTTCTGATGAAATCCTTTCTTCTACTCTTTCAGTATAGTTTTTAATATAATATATATCATAAAATAAGAAATCAGCCTTCTGAACATGGAGCCAACTTTCTCATCTCTTCCCTCATCCTGGGACCCCTGCAATCACCGCCACATACAGATGTTATAATTCACAACATCACAATCGAAGCCAACTGTTTCCTAATTACAAAACACTGCAAGCATTTCTTAACCTATCAACTTTGACCACACTGTATTAGAAATGTCTTAACATCACATCTAATCATCTAAATGTCTAATCATCTAAAATTACCCCTCGTGAATCCTGCTACAGTGCATCTTTCATAATTCTATTTCTCTTAAGTAGTCTTATTTGCAAAACCATCGATTAAAACTTATTTCTACCTCAGTTTCTCTCTCTCAACAATGTCCATCCTATTCTATAACATTCCTAAGTCAATATTTCTTAAAGCAAAGTTGACACACAGATACACACTACGTGAATCTTCTGTCAAATTTTAAAAATTTTCTACAAATCCTTTTCCCACAGAGGAGAGAGTGCTTTCACTGGGAATCCCTTCCAAAAAAAGGTTTGCATTTATAAGTTTTTCCCCAGTATAATTAGAGAGGACATAAATGCATATATATCTAGAAATAAGGGTAACAGTTTTCAAATTTATCTCCCAGTGCACAGACTGGGGCCTGAACTACCCACCACAGTAGCAGGAAGGAAATAAATAAAATTGCCCCAAAGCATCAAATTCCCTATTTTTTTTAAAATTTAATACTTTTTTGCCAGCTGAGGTTGAAGCTGGTGACACAAACATTAGAAAGGGAGTTGTGAAATGGCCCCTTCCAGGCCCAGATTTTGCCAGATCAGTGTTTTTGATAAGCCCCAAACCTCTGGGGCAGTAAAATGTGTTTAGAGGATCACACTTTTAGTGCTGCCACGTTTTAAATTTATTGCAGGGCTCCCACTTAAAGTGTGGTCCCTTGAATTTATTTTGCTGGCAGCACCAATGAAACCCAAAATTTATTTGCCCTCGGGGAGCTCACAGGCTCAGAGCTGGGAGGGACACACGAGGATCCCTGAGCTGTTCCCCAGATGCTGCTTGCTCAAGTATTTATTCCTGGAGAAGAAAAGCTAAACTTCACTGGCATGGATGAGAAATAAAGGCCAACTTCAGCTTTTCCTTCATCTTTAATTATTGACTGGTTCCCTGCTCCAGGCAAGCCAATCATCTGGTCAAGGAGAATTAAAATACACATGGCAGGTTTGCAAAGCAATTTGGGCATTTAACCCCCCCAACTTGGTAGTGTTTGGTAATTAAATACTTTATAAATCTTTTAATAAATATAAATAATATAATATACTTTTTATAAATCTTCTCCCATGTGACTCAGGTCATTCATGTTGGTGACAGTTAAGCAGGGAGCACTTGGACAACCTCAACCTGAAGAAGATTTAGGGAAATTCTCCATCCTATTTGGAGCAATACTGACACCTTTGAAAAGGAGTTAAATTTTTTCTGTTTCAATTTAGAACTAGAATTTAGCCCCCTGTAGGGAAATGTCCTGAAATTTCAGTTATGAACCTTAAAAAAAAAAGCTGAAATCACAATTTTTATCCTCTCAAGGACACAGAAAAAATTAAAAATACTAACTTTATCCAGATGCTGACAAACATTTTTCACAAAATACATTTTTCCCCCTGCTGTCAGGAGGCTGTGCAGCTCCAAGCCCACCCTGCAGGCTGGGATGGCTCACAAGGAATCCCTGGGACCCACCTGAAGATGGGATCAAACCCTGGGACTGCTTCTCCGTATCTCATCTCCAAACAGCGCAGGAGGAAAGCAAAAATCACAGCGTGGATGTATGGCTGGAAAGCAGACACTCATTAGGTTTGGCTGGAGACAAGGTAACAACACACCTGTTAATTTCAATTATAAAGGGATGCAGTAATAACCCATCTCAGTAATTTCAGCTGTTGAAAAGGTCTGCAGGGGCAAGGAGCCAAACTGATGCTTTGCAGACATTCCTCTCTGAAATGCAGATTATTTGCAAAAGCCTTGATTTCTTACAGCAGCTCTAGCCCAGAGAATCCACCTGCACCCCAGCAGACATCCTGTGGGATGGGAGATCCTCTCATCCTTCTGCAGAAGCAGCACTGGCATCATCAGTTCATTAAAAATGTCTCTGCCTTCTGCATGAGCTCCACTTAAGCCCCTGCCCCACTTTTGCAGCATCCAAGGGCCACATCAGGCACAAGCCCAGGATTTCTTGGGATTTTTCTCCCCTGCCAACACTCAGTGGGAAATTTTGTCTACAAAACCCATCCTTTCTTTATGGGGAGAGTTTACAAGCCCAGTGCATCAGTGACAGTCCCCCCTGCCCAAGCAAGCAAATCCAAGTCCCTCCTTACTGCAAAGACAGGCATGTAGATGTAATTCCAGGTCTCAAAAATGCTGAAATCATGGTACATGAGGAAATTCTGGAAGAAAAGGAGATGAGTCAATTAGAAAACTCCTCAGCACAGTGTGTCTGAGGGCAGGGTCAGAGCAAGTGGGGCAGGTGGGGATGTTCAGCTTTTCTTCAGGATAAAGGGATAATGGAGCTTTGATCTGCACTTTTTTCTTTGGTTCTTACTGCCTCAAGGGGTTGTGGCTTCCTTGGCCACAGAAATTCAGAGGCCTGAAATCAGTCAGGTTAAGCCAAGCTTTTCCATCACTGCTCCTCTCTTCCCAGGTCTTTGGCCTTCTCCCAGCTCACTTCCTCCTTCCTGGCTTTCCCACTCCAACACTTTCCCCTCCCATCCCACCCTTGCTGCCAAAATACAGCCACTGTGACAGCTCTTAGTGACTAAACAAACCAAAAAAACCCCAATCAAACAAAGGATTAACAGGTCAAATCTCGGCCTCTTCTCTCACTCAACAGCCTGGAACTTCTCCTGTTTCCTTTTCCCTCTTTCTCTTTTTTGACTGGGAATTTGGGAAGTGCCTCTGGCTTTGCCAGTTTGTATCATTAGGATAATTATTGAATTTAGTAGGATGTGTTTTGCTTACTAGTCCAGAGAACATGATCCAGCCCACAGGAGGAAACATAGGAATCAGCATACAGATGTAGTAAAGTACTTCATGATGGTCACTGTGCATAAAAGCAGCATAATTCACCTGGAATAAAGCAGAAAAACTATTTCAATTATGAATGCATTGTTGCTAAAAACCAGGATATTTGTCAGTGATTCCGTTTATTCTGCTTAATATTGATACAAACTGAAATTTATTAATGTAAATTTGAAATAAAGCCCCAAGTGGCAAGGTGTGTAAATCAAACATTTCAGAGTGAAGGCGCTCCTCACTTACCAGAATGAAGGTTAAAGACCAAATGTAACGATTGCTTCGCCCCATGTGAAATTTGAAGGCCATTAAATAAACGAAGAGGACAAGAGATATTCCATAACCAAAGATGCAAATGAGCTGGGGAGAGAGAGAGAGAGAGACATCAGTGACCAGGAGGTGCCTGTGGATAGATGAAAAGAAGAAGAAGCCCATTGCAAATAAACTCTAAAGCCAAATCCTGCAGTGAAGTGAGGGCAGGGAGCTGCTCCCGTTGTGCCCAGAGCTCACCAGGGTCAGCACAACACGGGTCTCCAGGGGGCAGATGCGGGTGAAGAGCAGCAGGAGCCCGAACAGGAGGCACATCAGGCTCCAGAAGAGGGGGACGTCCACCAGAGCCTGCCCACACCAGTAGGCTGAGGGGAAGAGCCCTGCCAGCCGCAGCTGGGAGCGAGCCTGGAGCTGCAAAAATGACAAAAATGACAAAAATGACAAAAATGACAAAAATGGACAGTCTAAAACATCAATCCTGCCCCTTCTCCATTCCCTCGCTCCTCCCTCCCTCTCCTTTCAGAGCACTTCCAATTCTTCGTTCAACCATTGTTTAAAACCACTTCTAAAATGAAAAAAAAAATTAAATCACTCTGATTTCAAAAGCTTTTTTAACATCCACATTATGGTGAGCCCCAGCTGGCTCCCTGTGATGCAGAGAAGTGCACTTTGGTTCTAATCTGATTGATTTTCTTCTATCATCCTACCTAGACACCACAGAATCACCAAATGGTTTGGCTTGGAAGGGACCTTAAAGATCATCCCTGCCATGGCAGGGACACTTCCACTGTCCCAGGCTGCTCCCAGCCCTGTCCAACCTGGCCTTGGACACTTCCAGGGATCCAGGGGCTGCCACAGCTTCTCTGGGCACCTGTGCCAGGCTTCCCCCCTGGTGCTCTCCAGATATTTTGCACTGCATTCACTCCTCGTGCTCTTTACCTTGTAATCCTCCACGCTGCTCATCGCAAAGAGAGGAGGCAGACCAGCAGCCAAAACCAGCAGGTAGGTGAACAAGCCAAAAAAAATGTAGTGCTTCAGCTCTGGGTTTTCTCCCTGTGGGGAGAAATTCAGTCATCCATGACTGATGCTGCCCAGGGAAAATCTGGCTGGCTCGATGCTCATGGGATGGTTGAGCACACCAGTGAGCAAGAGCACTAACGGTAAGTCAGTGGTGCTTAAGAACAGACAGCAAGGCAAAAAGAACAAAGTAATGACATTTAGCATCCTAGAATTGGCAGAAATAATTTGGATCATTGTAAATTGTTGAGGATGGAGGCAAGCTTTTTTGTTGCTGAGGAAAGGTGGGGTTTGCAAAGACCGCTGTTGTATTCCCACCATGCTCATCAGGAAAGGACCTGAAAGATCATCTCATTCCACCCCTGCTGTGGGCAGGGACACCTTCCACCATTCCAGGTGGCTCCAAGCCCTGTCCAAACTGTCCTTGGACCGCCAGGGATGCAGGGGCAGTCACAGCTTCTCTGGGCACCTGTGCCAGGGCCTGCCCACTCTCCCAGGGAACAATCTCCTCCTAATATCCAATCCAGGTCAGTGAGATGTGACATTCCCCTTTGGCCTGTCACTCCAGCCTCTCCCCATCCTTCCATCAGGGACTGCAAGGCCACAATTAGATCACCCTGAAACTCCTCCGAGAACAATCCCAATCCTCTCCAAACAGCACAAATCCCTTAGGGTACCGAAACCCCACAGAACCCTTGGGAAAATCCCCATGGAACACCTCCAGGAACCAGCAGCAGTGGCACCACTGCCCTGAGCCCTTGGGAGCTGCCCCCCAGCCCCCAGGCTGTGCAGTCCCCATCCCTGCAGCTGCCCCAGGCGATGCTGGCCCGGCAGGGAGGGAGCCTCACCGTGTAGAAGAGCTGGCTCCAGACGCGGAAGCGCGCGGTGGAGTTGAAGAGCCGCAGGAAGGTGTTGCTGAGGATGTTCACCAGCACGGGGAAGCAGTTGATGGGCTCTGGGCTGCACATCACCGTGAACTGGCGGCTCTGGAGGGGTCAAAACAAAAGAGGCCTTCGTGTCCCTGAGAGGTGTGAGCAGCGCTACTGAAACTCCTTATTATGCCAAAAAAATATTCTCCCTTTTCTGGAGCAGGGTTCCCAGATGAAGGGAGGAATGATGAATATGGCTCCATGTGCTCAGAGGGCTCATTTATCACATTATAATAGTATATTCTATTAAAGAATGCTATACCAAACTATACTAAAGAATACAAAAAGGAAACTTACAGAATGCTAAAAAGAAATACTGAAAACTGGTGACTCTCTCCAGAGCCCTGACACAGCCTGGCCCTGAGTGGCCAAAGAGTGAAAACAACTCCCAGCAGAATGCAATGGAACAATCACCTGTGGGTGAACAATCTCCAAACACATTCCACATGAGCACAGCACAGGAGAAGCAAATGAGATCAGAATTGTTTCCCTTTTTCTCTGAGGCTTCTCAGCTTCCCAGGAGAAGAATCCTGGGGGAAGGGATTTTTCCAGAAAATGTGACTGCCACAGATGCGTTTATTTCTCTCATTTAAACACTTCTCAGGAAATCCTGTTGATGTACAGGATGAAAGAAGGGAAAAAAATATCCCTCACCTTGCCTTCCAGGGATATTTTAATAGCTCCATTATAATCTGGAAGGCTTGTGATGTTTTTCTCCGAGGTTATTTCTGGGGTTATGTTTTGCATCTTCAAAGCAGCAATGAAATCCTCGATTTCTGATCCTGAAATCAAGTCAAGGACAGAAATTAAAGTCATTAGAGGGTTTTTTTTTTTTCTTTAAATAGAAACAGTTTCATATAAACAAGTTCCTACTTGCAAAGCAGAGTTATGTTAAAAACCCCAAATATTGAGATTCTAAGCAAACACATATTTTGTTATATCTTTTCTATTTATGTAAACTGGTTAAACAAAATATATGTTTCAAACTTAGTTCATTTATTGATTTTTTTTTAAACTTCCCTGGTTCTCTTCTATATATCATCTGTTTCATCACGACAACAGCATTTTCTTTTGCTCAAAATAAAACACCTCTCAATGCACATTCCTTTATATATCTGTGGCATTTGCAAGGTTCCTCTGTCCATTATAAAAAAATTCACATTGATGCAGAAAGTGAGTCAGCCCCACATGTTGCTCCTCACCTGTGTCATTGAAGATGAGGAGGTTTGTAGACCTATTTTGAATTTTCTCTTTTGTGGGAAGAAAATACTGGCTAGATGTGATTTCCCAGCTGCTGGAGGTGTGCCACAGATGAAACAGCATTAAAACCATCAGTGGTGGAAGGATAAATATTCCAAATAACAGCAATCTAGATGGAAAAAGAGACCATAAGTGAGTCCAGGGGAAATCCACCAATGAGTAATTGTGGGATTTATGGGGAAATTTAAAACTTAAGCAAGCCAGAGTTCTCCTGCTAAGCCCAGACTGCTGCTGTTTTTGCAGCTTTGAAACATTTCCCATCTAATTCTCTGCTTCCAAACATCTCCAGCAGTATTTAAACCCCCCCTAGGCTGCTGCAGAGCAAGTGGGAGCTCCTGTACTTACATGCCCCTGAGGAATTTTCCATCGTGCTTCAGTTTGAGCAGGTGAATTCTCAGCACAGCACACACCTGCTGCCTCCAGAGCATCATCCCACTCATGGCCAGGATCCCCTGCCTGGAGAACCACGGGAGGTTCTGGTCCCTCTCCTCGAGGTCTCCCTCTCCTGTGTGTGCACCATGAAATGCCATTACCCACAAAGAGCCTTCCAAGGACCCCTTCCAATCCCAAACAATCATCAGGAATCTTCTGCTTTGAATTGCTTAATTTTTTTTTTTTTTTTTTTTTTTAAGAGAGAGAAGAGTTAGAAGTGCAGAGAAAAAGGACCATAATTCATCCAGAATAGAATTTATACTGGTGAGTTCAGACTGGCTGCTGTGGCAACACATCCAAGATCTTCAGTGGCCTTGGGAAATGCCTTCTGCAAACTTTATCCCTTCCCACCTCCAGGTCTGGGCTGTACAACCCTCCAAAGGTAAATAAATATCTTTCCAACACGACCCTTAATTCTCATGCTTGAAACCCTTTGGGAAGCTGAGACAGAATAATTTGGGCTTCTCCAAGATGACATTCCTCACTGAAGGCAAGTGGGACACAACTAAGCTACTCCAGGCCTATCAATACTGACATTTAGCAGAAATGGATTAGATGTTCAATTAAAACACACGTTTAGATGGAACTTTAGGGACGCCACACTTGCAGAAGGGAGTGAAGGCTTTACCTTCGGGATCGACGGCTTCCTCCCCCTGCAGCTTCAGAAAAACATCTTCCAGGGTTGTCCTGGTCACCTCATAACCAACCACCCCCTGCAAGAGGCTGCTCTCCAGGTGCCTGAACAGATCTGCATGGGAGAAACAACCAGGCTCAGCCACTGTTAATTAACAAATTCAGCCAATTAACACTGGATGTTCCAGCAGTCACATCATTATTCCACGCGACCTGAAAGTCATGGCTAATTTATTGTGTGCTTTAGAGGTAACTCGTGGAAACTTCAGTGGTTTTGGTTTTCATGGACCATACTGAAAACAGAAGAGGGTAGGTGGATTTTGGTTTGTAGATCAGTTGGTGGATTTTATTTTTTTCATCTTCATTATTAATATCAGCATGTGCACTGAATGGTCTCCATAAAACTGATATTTATGCACCTTCCTAACACCACACAGTATGGAACCAAGGAATAAAATTATTCCCTTCACAGAAACTTTGATTTCTGCTTTTCCCACCAGCGGGTTTCCCTTTAAAACCCTGGCACAGGGACAGGTTTCTTACCTGGGAAGCTGTCAGTGTTTTCCAGAGGCAGCCTGAAAGACAGCTCATCCCTCTTGTGTCCCTTGAGCACAGCATCAGGGATGTACTGTCTGACCACAGATGACACAAGCTCCGGGTCACACCGGTCATTTATGCGCATCCTGTTAAAAAAACCCCATTGTTAGAATAAGAAATAAAAAATGTGTCCCTCATCTGGTTGGAGCACAGAGCCAGGGGTGATTCTTCCACAGGGAAACCTCCAAAACTGGGAGAACTTCAGTGGGAATTTTTACAGCCATCTGCAGTGCCCCTGGTTTTGCCATGTGTCACTGACAAGTTTTATCAAAAATCCTTTCTTTAAGATTTGAGAAGCTGAGAGGCCTCAGGAACAAAATGCAAACAATGATTGTCTGCTGCTGTGGGATGCAACAGGTGGAGCTGGGATTGGGCTCATGTGGTTGTTTCTAATTAATGCCCAATCCCAGTCCAGCTGTCCAGACTGTCTCAGTCAGAGACAAACCTTTGTTATTGATTCCTTTTCTATTCTCAGCCAGCCTTCTGATGAAATCCTTTCTTCTATTCTTTCAGTATAGTTTTTAATATAATAAATATCATAAAATAATAAATCAGCCTTCTGAACATGGAATCAAGATTCTCATCTCTTCCCTCATTCTGGGACCCCTGCGATCACCGTCACAGCCACACATGCACAAAATGGTTGAGGGTGAGAATTATGATCCTGGACAATGCTGCTAAACCAAGAACTCAGGAATCAAACTCCTAAGAAGAAAAACAACTTTGCAGCAAAGCCACTGAACATCACTCTGGCACCACAGATCACCTCACTCTGGTCCCCTTTCACTGCAGAGTCATTTTAGCTGTGTGCTCAGAGCTTGCAGGGTTGGGTTCCCAAGAAAGGCAGCCTGCTGTCCAAAGCAGGGAAATTCTGGCAGCCTTAAAGCTCTTCTAAAATGAATTGTCAGGATTTCTATTACTGTCCAGATAAACTCTACAAAAACAGAGATTCTACAAGAAAATCTGAGAACGAGAAGCTTTTCACAAAAAGAGTGATGACCAAAACAAAAAGTTTTACCTTAAGTGATAGCCAATTCCCCACTTTCTCTTCAAGTAGAGAGATGAGCCAACACTCTGTAATCTCCCACAGGAGAGGAAGGCTTTTCGATCTGAGGAGGAGGGAATGCAAAGGATTTAGGGGGATTTACAAAGTGCAGTAGACTGACCTCACTCTGCTCCTTCTGAACTCAGCAGACATTTTAATAATAAACTGAGAGGAGTAAAGCCAGGCCAGCCCTGTAGGTCTTTTCTTAAAAATACTTTTAAACCAATGCCTTTCTTCTCAACATCACAGTTAATTATTTTAGTTCTGCATTCTTGTGGGCTTTTGGAGAATTTCCCATGCAGCACAGGAATAACACAGAAATGGGAATAGCAGTAAGTAAAATAAAAATAAAGGAAAATAAAGGGAGTTTTACTGATATAGAGACAAAGCCAGATAATGTGGAAGTGCTTTATCCTAGAGAGGAGCATGAGCAAAGAAGACTGCTTTATTCTGGAGAGGAGCATGAGGAAAGCCTTGGAGGGACGCATCAGCCCAGTTTTGACCTCGGCTCAGCTCGGGTGGTCACTGTCACATAAAACACGTCCAGCTGTGCCACAGGGGGACCCACACGTGGGCTATGCCCTGGAAATGCCTTTAGTGCACCCCCAAGGTGCCAGCCTGGGCTCACCAGCCTGAGTGTCTGCCTCCTCCACGGACTGGGTGGCCAGGAGCGTGACGCGCCCGGCGCGGCGCTCCCGCAGCAGGCTCCAGACGTGGTGCCTGGAGCAGGGATCCAGCCCCGCCGTGGGCTCGTCCAGGAGCAGCACCTGCAGAGCACAGCTGGGTCAGAACTGCCCACACTGCCCCAGCCTGGGCAAGGGGTTTGATGTGGCAGCAGCTCTCTGGCCACAGAGAGGAACACAACCTTCCCAGGCATCGTCCTGGGGGAGGCGGTGAGGAGGTCAGAGAAAAGAATGAGAAACATTCCTATCTTCACTTGCTGCACCTGGTGTTGTGAACACGTGGAATGGGTTATGGAGGTTTGCTCACCAAAGGGTGGTTTCTTAATGGGCCAGTGGTGATGGTGTTTTTAGTAAAGGACCAGTTAGGTCAACCTGTACCGTGACTGTCTATAAAAGCAATGGGTTTCTTAGTAAGAAGAGAAGACTAAAACAGTATAATAAAGTGATAGAATAGTATAAGAAAGTGATATATATCACTATTCTATACTATAGAATAATATAATAACTCTATACTATAGAATAGTATAATAAAGTGATAGAATAGTATAAGAAAGTGATAGAATAGTATACTAAAGTGATATATATCACTATTCTATACTATAGAATAAAATAACTCTATACTATAGAATAGTATAATAAAGTGATAGAATAGTATAAGAAAGTGACATATATCACTATTCTATACTATAGAATAATATAATAATTCTATACTATAGAATAGTAAAATAAAGTGATAGAATAGTATAAGAAAGCGATATATATCACTATTCTATACTATAGAATAATAAAATAACTCTATACTATAGAATAATATAATAACTCTATACTATAGAATAGTATAATAAAGTGATAGAATAGTATAAGAAAGTGATATATATCACTATTCTATACTATAGAATAAAATAACTCTATACTATAGAATAGTATAAGAAAGTGATATATATCACTATTCTATACTATAGAATAATATCATAATTCTATACTATAGAATAGTATAATAAAGTGATAGAATAGTATAATAAAGTGATAGAATAGTATAAGAAACTGGTGTATATCACTATTCTACACTATAGAATAATATAATAATTCTATACTATAGAATAGTATAATAAAGTGATTGATCAGCCTTCTGAGAATCATGGGGTCAATTATTGATGCCACACTACGAGTTCTATAGTGACTTCTGTGAGCCAGGGATGAGTTTGATAAGAGGATCCATGTTCACCCCTGGAAGAATTTCCTACCAAGGTCACTGACACAGAAACCAAGAAAGGAAAAAGGAGAAATAAGAGAAGCCTGCAGCTGCCTGTTCCAGTGAGCACTTTGTCCTTCCTGACCAATGAGGAAAGTGTAAACTAATGAGTTTTGTAGGAATGTATAAAAAGCATGCATGCTAGAATAAAAAGTTTGGAGCCTTCTGAAAATGGAGTGTGTTGCTTTGTATTGTGCCCATTTCAACTACAACACCAGCCCACATGGCTCAGTTCCACACTTGCATCACTTGGTTTCCTGGTTTTGATGGTCTCGCTCAGAGAAGAGAATGTACCCTCAAGTATGGCTTGTTTTTATTGCTCCTTCTCCTGTTGCAATATTCTAATTAAAAATATGGCTCTGATCGAACCAGATTCCCCAATTCCCTTCCAGTAAGTGAATTAGCAGCCTGGAGTGGCAGGGGAAAACCACAACAGACTCTGTGCCAAGTCAAAATGCAAAGCTATGTCCCAGAAAAACACATGCTGTGTGTGCATAAACATGACCGGTCCCTACCTGGGGATTCCCTAAAATTGCAATTCCAAGAGACAATTTTCGCTTTTGTCCCCCGCTCAGGGCTTCAGCACAAACATCCTGAACATCAGTGAGGTCCACCATGACGAGAACTTTCTGCACCTTGGGAACACACAAAGACAAGAGAGTCACATTTCCAAAGCACTGGTCTGAATTCCTAAATGGCTGCAAACATGTCAACGTCACGATTTCAAACTTACCTACCCATAATGGCTTTGCTTGGGGAAAAATAAGAACAAGTCTGAGTTTTAACTCATGACATGAGGGTGAGAGAGTAGTGGAAAACCTCTTTGCCACTAAATCAGGTTTGTTCTCATTTCATAGAACAAGATGCAGGTGATCATCTTTTAACAATAAAGCACAAAGTGCCAAGGTGCCATCAAAGGGAAGTCAGTGGCTGAGAAGCACATACCAACCTCTTCATCTACTTCCTTCCACTGAATCCCCTTGATGTGAGCAAAAATCCTCAGGTTTTCCTTCACCGTTAAGGCTTCAAAATGCAAATTAATTTGGGGGCAAACGCCAATCCTTTCCTGCATTCCTTCCACGTTCCACATTTCAGAAGCATTGTAGTTGTAGATCATTGCAGATCCTGCACAGGGGGGTGAATGAAATATTTCACATTAAGTCCAGCACCATGGATGCTTCCCAAGCATTAAATTAAAAATCCAAGAAACAAAAAAGCAAAATAACCCGATAGCTCAAAGATTTAATACCTTGAAAAAATATTTCAGAGCACCACAACCCTCCCTTACAAATAAAACCATATTTCCTGTAGGTGTGCAGCTCATGGAAAGCACCAGGTCGTCCAGATGGAGAAATGAGCATGGTGCACACCGTGGAGTTTGTGCTGAAGGAGAAATCTGCACTGACAACAACCCAGCATGAATCACTGAGGGAAAACTTGGAGGTTTTTTGTTTATTTTCCCCTTACACTTGAAAAAACCAACAACTCAGCATCCCGGCCCATCATCTCACCTGCTGAAGGCTTGGAAAATCCGCTGAGCACATTTAACAGAGCAGTTTTCCCAGATCCACTGTGACCCAGCAGGGCAGTGATCTGCCCTTCATATATATTTAAGGACAAACCTGGAATAAAAACGGGACAACAGTAGGATGGAAGCGTGTGAGAAACGCACTTGGACCTGTAGCTGTTGCCACAGGTGACAGAAGTGACATTTCTTCAGAATCTGAGAGGCAAAACCAGATCCAAAAGCACAGGTTAGTCCTTCAGGAGTCAGGCCTGAGCTTAGTAAGGAATTATGTCTTGACTGAACTGAGGGAATAAATGTATTATCTTCAATATTTAAAGAATTTTGACTTCAGTTTTCTACGAGGTTCATAACATTTCCCTTCAGTGTGGCTCAAGAAGAGTCCTCAGGAAGAGAAGAGCCCAGAGCTTTTCCAAGATGTCAGATTTCAAGACATTTCAAAGCAGCCAGACTTTGCCCCCTCATTTTCTCTTTTAAAAAAATACTTTGTGTTTCTGTGGGTTGTTCAGGTTGTGTTTGCTTGGTTTTTTCCACTCAATATAGACCTTTGAGGCCATATTGATATTTTTAGTATTTTTCATTTTTGATATTTTCACTTGGAGTTCTTTTTAAACAAAGGTATTTAACAAATACCCCATGGCTTTACTATGGCTGTGTCAAATATTTGCACTGGCAAGAGAACACAGCTCAGGCAGGGACAGAAGATTTGGCCCTAAAATCCCAAGTTTGCCCAAAATAGTTTACATTTTGAGAGGGAGGTTTGAGAGGGGATTTCTAGAGTGGTTCATCCCTGCAAAACCACAGCTTTTAAGGAGATTTCTGCTGTTGCAAAAAATAATAAACAGTGATTTTTTTTTCCTGGAGGGAACAGGCAGATAACGACCTGGTAGAAATTTGCCAGTAATTTACCCCAGCAGAAATAATCATTGCACAATATAATTTAACAGGCCCAGAGGCAGAATTCAGTACAGCCAGTACAGATCCAAACACTTTGGGTTCTTATCTAGTGAAAAATGAATAAAATAATGACAAAGCCTCTCCTTACCCTTTAAAGCTTCGGTGCTCTTGTTGTTCTTCTTGTATATTTTTTTAATATTGTTTAGTCTAAAGAAAAGTAAGCAAGCCATTAATTACTGAATCACAGTTTGGGGGCTTTTTCCTCTGCCTCAAATTAAACATTGAAAACTTTGGGGGGAATATTTCCCAACTTCTTCCTCCAACTGGTCCTGCAGAAGAAATCCCTTGATGTAACTCAGGAGTAGCAGGATTTAGCTGTGCTTTTCTAAAGGCTGTTTGAAAGGTTTCAAAGCCAAACTCGAGGAACACTTAGTGAGTGAAGGAGGAGGATATAAAGTGGGTATTTAATTAGGAGTGATGACCTCGCTGTGATTTTGGCACATTTCTGTGCAGCACCCAGCCCTGCAAGGATGGACAGGGCAGCATTGCATTTTCTGCAGCACACCCTGTGCTTGAAGATGCTGGGGAAGGGGGGAAGATGCTCAGCACACTGCTGAGAGGGAAGTGCAGGGCAGGGAGTTGGAGGATGCCCCACATCCAACAAATGTTCAAATCCATCTCTGGATCGCGACAACACCCCGAACAACCCCCGCCTTTCACACATTTACCTTAACCTCCTCCACAATGCCAGCTGCCAGCCTCACACTGCCCAGGGCAGCGTGGCTGTGCTCTCCAGAGCCAAACACTCTGGGCAGAGCTGTGTTTTCCTTTTTTCCTTGCCCAAAGGAGCCCCTCACCTGATGGCCTCCTTGCCGTCGAAGCCCGGCGGCATCGGCTCGGCGTCGCCGCCCAGGACGGGGTCGTGGCTGCTGCCAGCTCTCACCCCCACGGACCCACTGCTGCCCCTCAGCCAGTAGGAGGGTCTCAGGAAGAAGGCAGGAGGATGTGGGACCCCGTACTTGCCTGGATCAGAGGCAGAGAAGTGAAAATATCAACCCTAAAACTCCATCTGTCAGCTCTGAGAAATGCCCAGCCCAGCTGCCCTGGTAGGGCAGAACGTGAACTTGCAGCAGAGTGAAAGAATTGATAAACTCTGCAATTTAAATTGGCCATATCTGCAACGTCAGGTGTGAGTTAATCAAGCCCACGACCCCATTTCCAACCTCTTTGGTTCCAAGAAATCAGAACAAGTCCCACGACACCCCTCCAACCCCAGTGCTCAGGGCTGTAGGAGCAGGATCTCACTGCAGGGCTGCAGTTTTCTCTCCTCCCACCACTCCTTGGGTAACTTTCTCTCCACAAAGCAGGGAATTATAAAAGAAAAAGCAATGAAGTTTGCATTTTTCCCCTCTCATTTTCACTCACCAGGCAAAACCTTATCGAAGTAGATGGCCAGCAGGAAATACAAGACACTGTCCAGGCTCAGGATGAGGTACAGGTTATAAAAAGGGTACAGCTCTGGGGGAAATGCTGGCCCATATTTTTCTAGTTTTACCATCTAGGGGAGGAAAAAAAGCAAAATTCAGATGCAACATTTCCTTCAGACAGAAATACTTTGCGTGAGCTACTGCTGTGTCATCACAGCCATTTTCACTCAAAACCAATTCACTCGTGACCACGACGCTGTTCCTAAGGAGGGAAAGGGTTTATTCTGACCACAAGCACCAGAAATGCCTCAGTAAGCTGAATTTCCAACCATGCAGAAGTTACAGAGTGCTGTTTGCAAAGGCAGCACTTCCAGCCCTCAGTTCCTGCAGCCCTTGGTACCCACCAGCCACATCCCACTGCTCATTTTACAGAGATTTCAATTTGTTGCAGTAAAATTCCTGATGCACTTGAGCGCCCAACCATCTTTGCCACGATTTAGCACAGATTTTTTTAGCTCTTTTTCTGATTTTTTGGAGCCAAGTTTCCTCTTTAGAAGCAGAAGGGGTTGACTGGGTCGTTCTGGTGATGCAAATTGTGGATTTTGCTGCTCTCTGGCAGAATTTTGGGGCTGAGCTTTTGGGGTGAGCTGGTTTTATCATGGACATACCGTTGCCAGGCCAGCTGTGAAGGCAAAGGGACTGAAGAGGTTTAAAATCCATTCCAAAGCTCGTGGCAGTTTTTCAATCAACGTCAAAAAGCCCAGAGCCCCGAAGAGGACGTGAAGGAGAAATCCCACAAAACTGGAAATGTTTGGCTGCTTTAGCAACGAGCTGAGCAGGAAAGTGAAGTGAATCTGCAGCAGAGGAAACCAGCAGTTAGCAGGATGCATTTCTGCTGCAATTAAAAACAAAACAGCTTGAAAATAGGAGGAAAATCAGAGACCCAGCTGGGTTTCGAGATGCACAGGGCTTTGTTTAGCAGCTCTGAGATTTAGGGCAGGTTTGTAAGGTTTATAAGGTTTATAAGACAAATCACTCCCAGCCTCATTGTGACACCTCTCTTTACTCTGATTTTGAGTCAGAATCTCCCAAAATACAATGGTATTAAAAAAATATACAAAACCAACCTAAAACCTAGCCTATAAAAAATCACCATAAATCACAGCAGACTATTTTTGTTACTTTCTCATATAATACCAGCCCTAAAAAACTCTGCAGATATTTCAATTAGGAGAAAAAAAAAAAAAAGCATCATATAAGAATACAAAAGCAAACTTACACATGCCATGCCATAAAAGAAATAAAAAAAATACAGTTCCAAGAAGGTGTTGTGATTAAAAACTTCACTCAGGGTGACCCAGGTCAGCAGGCTGGCTGTGATGGAGACATACACGGTGTACAGCAAACTCCAGGATAACCTACAAGGGAAGGCACAGTTACTCCTGCCCCTGAGCATCACAACACCTGCCACGACATAGCCAAGGGGGTTTGAATTGAAATATTTTGCATTTTCATCGATTTCCAATTCTCAGAGTGGGCAGGTGCAGATATCAGAGAGGCACAGGGAGGGTCAGGGCAGGAGGGACAGGGAGGTGGATGTCTCTGCTCAAAAAGGGACATCCCAGAGCAGGAGGCACAGGAAGGTGTCCAGGTGGGTCTGGAGTCTCTCCTCTCTGAGCAGCCTGCTCAGTGCTTGGTTACTGCTCAGGACAGAAGTTCTCCCACCAATTCAGGCCTGGCACCTGCCCAGATCTCTGCAGCCCAGCCAGGGCACACAGAGAATCCGCAGCCAGGACCTTCCACCGTGTGCTCTGCCAAGGATGGGAAATATTCGTGCTCCTCCTCTTTTTTGGGAGGAGAAAAACAACAAAACAAGTACCAAAAAAAAACCTTTCTCAGAGTAACAGGCTTGGAAACAGAGCCCCCCCCCCAGCAAAAAAACCCCAGAATGGTCCAGACACCTCAAAAATCCCCTAATTCCACCTCCCACCAGACCAGGCTGCTCCATACATTTGATAAAATAATTCCTGTAATTACACATTGATTTCTGAGGTTTACCAGAAGGAAATGTCTTGCAGACCCATTGCTCTCATCAGTATCTTCAGCTTCTTCTTCTCCTTGAGAAGCTTCACTGATAAAAAGTGCATGTATGGGCAGTAGCTCAGCATGGCACAGATAATGAACCAAAGGTAATCCAGTTTATACAGAGGTTTCAGCACGGTTTGCAGGTGAACTCCAGCAATTGACTTCATTTCTTTCCACACAGAGTGGTTGGTTTTTATCTAAAGGAAATCAGAAATTAAATCCGTTTCATTTTTGCAATGAAATATTAGAACAACATCAGAACAAACAGGGGGTTACAAGCATTAAAATCATTAGTTTGTCAATAATAGGGTTATGTCTATAAGCAAATAACCAGTAATTAGTGTGTTTTTGTGCTGACTTGCAATAAACTCCATTAAATCCTTGTTCCATTCACTGCCTCGAGCCAGGAGAACTATCTGTCACTCTTTTAAATTTTGAATTACACTAATTATTTAAGAAGTCGATGACCACAGAAAATCTGAGCATCACAAGATCCCAGAATGGTTTGGGTTGGAAGGGACCCCAAAAATCCCCTTTTTCCACCCCTCCATGGGCAGGGACCCCTCCCATTATCCCAGGGTGCTCCAAGCCCTGTCCAACCTGGCCTTGGACACTTTTAGGGCTGGAAAAATGAACTGGCCTGGTGGTTTTCTTGTTGTTTGGGGGTTTTTTCTCCCCTCTATTTTTGCTTTAATCCATTTGGGTTTTAAGTTTACACAGAACTGTGGGGAGAACAGCAAATGAGCACACTTACTTCGATGACTGCTGCATCAATGCTGGACTGCACTGAGAGGAACCCCCCATACCAGTACAGAGGGACTTTGCAGTGCCTGGCTGAAAAATCCCAGCAGGTTTCTGTTGGGGAAACAAATTTTTAAAAAAGAATTAATTAATATTAATCAATACATTTCCATAGACATGTGCATATAAATATTTGTGGGTGACAGGTGGGGTTGAAAATGAGTTTTATCTAAGTGTGAGGAAATCAAGATTTGGGTTTGCTCAGCCTTTTATCTTTTAATGTGTTAAATCTCTGGCCAGGGACATTAATGCACACACAATTCCCATTTTTCCAGGCATGATTTGACGTGTTCAGGTGCAAAAGGGAGAGGGACAAAAGGCACTGGATGATCTCTGAGCTCCCTTCCAGCCCCAACCATTTTGGGATTCTCTGATTGTGGATGACATTTATGTTCTTACAGATTTTTCTCTGATATTTTTTTCCTTTTACAGACAGATTTTAAGTCGTGTCTTTCTCAAGGCATTTGGCACATGCAGCCTCCATCCCTTTGGGGTGGCACAGCAGCACAGAAATCCAGCTGAACAGTTTTCAATGCAAAATCAAAGCCTGGGGCTTCATTTATTTTGTTACCTATGTGCTCAAAGCCCTCATTTGGAAACATTGCTCTGCCCACTGGAAATCTGAGGGTGTAGGAGAAATCATCCTTAAAAACAACACCAATGGTTTCCTCCTCCAAAAGTCCTTTTGCTTCCATTTTTGCCTCACTTTCCACTTCTTCTACGATTATACCTGCAGTTAGAATAGATAATTAATATTGAAAAAATGGGGGAAAAAAGAATAAAACCAGCACAGCAATGAAAATGGGCATCACCACGATTATCCCCCCTCCCAAAACTCAGGTGGGACAAATGCTCCCTGCCACGAGGGTGGGTCAGGACCACCTCAGCCCTGCAGGAAGGTGGGTTGGGGAGCTTTTACCCCTCAGTGATGGGCTGGAGGCCACTTTGGCCATGATCCTGCGGGTGCTGCTGGTGGCAGGGCTGTAGAGGAGGGTGACCCCCGAGGCGTTGAAGGCGGGCTGGTCCAGGCGCCCCAGCGCCTTGTAGGGGAACTCCTGGGTGTGGTAGTACATGATGAGCCCTGCAGAGTCCCTCAGGATGTACAGGAACACCAGAGAGGACACCCACTCCTGCAGGGAAGGAAGGCAGAGGAATGGCAGATGGGGCTTTCCAAAGCAGCTGGTGGATAAATAAAACCAAAGGAACAATGGGAAGGATTCCACTGAGTGATGGATGGGAAAAGAGATTTGCTTTTACAAATAAATTTTAGGTTTGCTGATAAATGAAATTGGGCATTGAAAGATGAAAGAAACAATGGGGAGGAAAAGCCCCTAAATTCCACAAGAATTAGAAATGAAAAGGGAGGGTTGTACATTAGAGGGGAATCTTCAGTATCAGGAATTTCAGGAAGTCCGAACCTCTCAAGTACCTCAGGAATGGGGAAAGAGAGAAGGGAAATGTGGCTGGAAATTGGGATAAAAAGGAGGCTGCATCCTCCAAAAACTGGAGAGACCCCAGGGGATGCCCCATGGCCTCTCCCTTTATTGGAATAAAGTCACAGGGCTGCTCTATCTCCTTTTTGGACAGAACCCTCTGGTGTTTGTGGGTTAATTTTCCTGACAGAAGGAAGGAGGGAAATGCAGAGGTGAGGGGTAGCCCATGATCAGCCCTGCAGAGTCAGGGAGGATGAAGAGGAAATCCAGTGAGGCCAGACATGAAGGGAAAGGGAAAGGGAAAGGGAAAGGGAAAGGGAAAGGGAAAGGGAAAGGGAAAGGGAGAGGGAAAGGGAAAGGGAAAGGGAAAGGGAAAGGGAAAGGGAAAGGGAAAGGGAAAGGGAAAGGGAAAGGGAAAGGGAAAGGGAAAGGGAAAGGGAAAGGGAAAGGAATCCAGAGGTGAGGGGCAGCCCAGGGAAGTGTTGGTGCCTTAGGATCTAACTTTTCTGTTTTTCAGCTACACTGCTTTAGGGTATCACTCTAAAACTCCACAGCTGCTGTTCTCCCATTTTATCCAGCCAAGAAATTCCTCTCCAGGCCTGGGAATCAAGGACACCTCACTGCCTCAGGCCTGGGGAGATGGAAACAACACTGAACTGATGGGGAAAATGTGGAATAAATGACTTCATTACCTGAAGCTGTAATTGGAGGATTAACCCCAATATGTAAATGGACCAAATTTATAATTGTCTGGAAAACTCGTGACATTTCCATCTTGGGTGTTGCCCTCAGAGGTTTCTGGCTGCCCAAGGTGTATTTATTGAAGGCCTGCAATAAATACCCACTTTATTCCCTTAATCTTGCCTCTGTTTCTGGCAGCCCCTCCAAGGCATTGGGGAGGCTCCTCCAGGACCCTTCTGAGGCAGCTCTGACCCCACTGCCCTGTGCCCCAGGTGGGATGGGTTTCACATCCCACAGGGTCTCAGATGGAAAACAGGCTTGGTTAGTGCCAGAGCCAGCGAGGTCTGTGGATAATCTGACCCTGGAGCCATGAATTGGACATTGTGTTCCTCTGCACAAGCCGGCAGCCAGCTTTGTCACGAGGCAGATCTGTAGTGTCACAGGAAGAAGGAACTGCTGACATTTCCCAGGGAGCCACAGCTGAGCCTTCTCACATCCCCTCGCACAAAAACAATGCAACGTGAAAATACTTGGTAGTAGAAATCCTGATTTCCCTTTGGAAGAGCTGACACTTGCCTGGAAACTTTTTGACTTCATCCTCCACACCAGAAGAATATTTTTCCACAATAGAGCACAGGTTTGCTGAAATATTTGTGAGGCTTTCTTGGACGCCCCCTGCATTTTTCCAGCTAAGATGGGAAAGAAAATGATGTAATTTAGAATAAAAACAGGTCACTGGGAGTTAAATAGCACTTCAGAGGAAGCCAGCAGCATGCCAAAGGGGGAAGACTTGTCTCCTGAACTTTGGACAACCAAAATTGGAAGGAAATAGACCAAGATCGTGCAAGGGAACAGAGAGCTGGGCTGGACTCTGAGCTGCCTCATCCACGTGCAGAGGTTCATCCTTCCTCACCCAAATTCATCCTTCCTCATCCAAATTCATCCTTCCTCATCCATGTTCATCCTTCCTCATCCATGTTCATCCTTCCTCACCCAAATTCATCCTTCCTCATCCCAAATTCATCCTTCCTCATCCAAACTCATCCTTCCTCACCCAAACTCATCCTTCCTCAGTCAAATTCATCCTTCCTCATCCAAACTCATCCTTTCTCACCCAGGTTCATCCTTCCTCACCCAAATTCATCCTTCCTCACCCAAATTCATCCTTCCTCACCTAGACTTATCCTGCCTCACTCAAATTCATTCTTCCTCATCCAGATTCATCCTTCCTCATCCCAAATTCATCCTTCTTTACCCAAATTCATCCTTCCTCATCCAGATTCATCCTTCCTCACCCAGATTCATCCTTCCTCACCCAGATTCATCCTTCTTTACCCAAATTCATCCTTCCTCACCCAGACTCATCCTTCCTCACCCAAATTCATCCTTCCTCATCCAGGTTCATCCTTCCTCACCCAGGTTCATCCTTCCTCACCCCAAACTCATCCTTCCTCACCCCAAACTCATCCTTCCTGACCCAGACTCATCCTTCCTCACCCAAATTCATCCTTCCTCACCCAGATTCATCCTTCCTCACCCAAATCTATCCTTCCTCACCCAGGTTCACCCTTCCTCATCCAAATTCATCCTTCCTCATCCAGACTCATCCTTCCTCATCCAGGTTCATCCTTCCTCACCCAAATTCATCCTTCCTCACCCAGATTCATCCTTCCTCACCCAGATTCATCCTTCCTCATCCAGATTCATCCTTCCTCACCCAAATTCATCCTTCCTCATCCAGGTTCATCCTTCTTTACCCAAATTCATCCTTCCTCATCCAGACTCATCCTTCCTCATCCTAATTCATCCTTCCTTATCCAGACTCATCCTTCCTCACCCCAACTCATCCTTCCTCACCCATGTTCATCCTTCCTCATCCCAAAGAGGCTTTGTGGAACAGACAGCTGCTCACTTTCCACGTCTCACGGCAGGAAGTGAATTTGTGTCTGGCCTCAGACACGTGGTTTGTTGGCAAAGCACCGCTCACGTGCCCTGGGTTCTGAACCAGACCCTGAATCCCATTACAAACACTGGGCAGATGCTAAAAATAACCTAAACCAGAGGCTGCCACTGCCTGCCTTCACCAGGCTGGTAAGAGACCAGTTTGTTCTGTTTTCACCCAAATATTCAGGAACTTTAATGCAGTTAGAGCAGGGCAGGATTAGAACACCCATGTGCTCCTTAATATCCTCCTAAGTGCTGAGCAGGCAGCATTTCTTTGGGATATTTCTTTTAGCTCCAGATTTAATCCTGTGGCCAAGCAGCAAGAACAGGAGCAAGTTCAGAGTGATGGGTTTCACCCCCTTCCCAGGGGAGCAGGGCAGGGAACCTCCCAGCATGTTTTTGTGGCTTAATCCTTTCAAATGGCTGAAACCCAGAATCATAAAAACCCAAAATCAAAGCAACCTCACAGGCAGAGTGCTGCATTCCCCTTGGAGAGCTTTCCTGATTTCATGGATTGGGCAGCTGGAGTTAATAAAGGCTTCCAGTGCTCTGTTCCCCTCCCTGCTTGTTTTTTTGCAATAATTAAATATTTGTGTACTGCAGGGGCAAGGGATCCAGGATCCCACTTTACCTCCTGTGTTATCACAGGGCATTCCTTATCTCATTTTATCTCTCTTTCCCTGCCCAAGCTTCCTCCCACGCTTCCTCCCTGCTGCCTGCACTAAAAGTTAAAGGTAAATAGGAAGAGATTTCTAGGAAGTGTCACTTTTTTTTTCCTTTTTTTTTTTTTTTTTTTTTTTTTTTTTGTTTGCTCAGGTCTGGATTTCAGTCATGAACTGGAAGCAGCAGCTCAGCCCAGGATGTTTGGGTAGTAAACAAAGTGTGGTGGTATTTGGATAACAAGGAAAACATGATGGTCTTTAAAGGATGCACGGAATCTCCGCAGTCACAACAAACAATTTTAAAATGATGGAGCAAATCTACAGCTTTTCACAAAATTTTAACCAAATTTCTACCAGTTTTAATTTACTTTTCAATTTTAATTTACTTTTTGCCTGTGGAGCAAGGAGCAAATACCACTGGGAGCCAAATATGAAGCCAGGGATTCAAACAAATGATGTTTCCTACAAAGGCTGTGGAATTTAACTTTCAGTCAGATACCTAATAAATATTAGCTATTATTAACTTTAAATTAGGTATCTAATTAATCTATTAGAGGATTCTCTCTTAGCTATGTTTTTTACCTTTTTCACAATTATCTGTGAGGCCTGAGGCTCAAAACTTCAGATGCAGAAGGCAAAATAAACACATCAGAAACTGGAGGCAGTGATGTTTGGGAAACTTTAATCCAGACAAGAGCATCACTTGTAAAGCTGGATGTCTCCAGGGCCTCATTAAGTGCATCCAAACTTCCTGCTCATCAGGAACTCCCTGCCAAGGTGTTGCAATAACTTTTCCTGGATCCTGTGTGCAGCTCTGCTCTAGCAGAAGCTGTCCTGGGAAGGCACATCCCCTATAATCCCTTTATTTACTATCCCAGGGAATTCCTCTTTGGCACCTCTTCGCACTATTTTCCTCTGTAAATTTAACTTTTTGAGGTCTGTTTGAAGATGTCCTGCTCATTGGACTGGGTGATTTTAAAGGTCCCTTCCAACCCAAAGCATTCCTGGAATTTAAGATTTTAGCTCCTAAAATCAAGCTGCTCCTCAGGAGCTCTGGCAGGATCCTCTCAATTTTGGGTTCAAAGGGAGAAATCCCTGGTGCATCTCACACTTCCCAGAGGATCCAGTGGCTTTCCCAGGGCCAAGGATGAATCCCTGCACGTGGAGAGTGCAGAGCTCATTCCATCCCCTCCTCTTTGCCAGTTCTTGCAGTTTTTTGTGTTTGCATCTGATAAATCCGAGACAGATTTGCACTGACTCTGCTCCAACTCAGACAGGAACAGGTTGTTTTTTTCCTACTCTCTACTTGAAAATAACAACTCTAAGCCCACCCTTAATCAAAGCTCAACGCTTCAGCTCATACAGAGAAGTGAAATTTGGGGGTTTTGTATTTTTAGATGCCTTTAGTGACAGCAAGGAGGAGGAGGAGAGCAAAGGGAGGGATCATCACCCAGTGCTCAACCTGCAGCCACAGGGAGAACCAAAAGCCTCCAGAAAAGCTGAGTTTTTTTGCTCCTTCTAAAATATTTTGTTGTGAACTAACAGTCCACCACAAAACAGAGCTGGAAGGTGCAACTTCTATGCATCATAGAGCATTTATTAGGAAAAACTCCTCATCCCCTCATGAAAACTCAAACCCCGCATGGAGAATTTTCCCGTCCCTGCTCCTAAACCAATTTTCCCCTTGCTGAAAAGGAGGGATCCGTGGCTGCTTACCTGCTGGTGTGTTTTCCATGGGCCCCAGGTCTCCTGCAGCTCTGGGTGTCGGGGCTGCTGGTGCCTTTTCAGCCCCAGGGAGGCTCAGCCCGGTGGCCGTGCCCCTCTCCGGGCTGACGTCAGCCGGGCAAACCCTCCCAAAACTTCTGCAGGGATGACCCAACCTTGGAACAGCACCTACAACCAGCTGGCCCCGAGCCTGGGCGTGTTCACAGCACGCCTGGGAGGGCTGCACTCAGCTCCTGCAGATGTTCCCAGCAGGCAGCACAGCTGGGCTGGCCTGCCGTGGGGTGAGCCTTGGCTCCTGAGAGCTGCCAAAGCCACTTCGTCCCTGGCCCATCTTCTCCAGAGGGAAAACTCTGCTGCCTTGTCCCCATCCTGCCTGAGACAAATCCTGCACCCCAACACCCAGGGGGGTTTTCATTCTTCTTTCTCCTTTCCCCGTTGTTCTGAGCATTTTTTCCCCAATTTCCACTCCTTTTAATTGCTTTCCCAGCAGCTGCCGCACAGCTGGAGGCAGGATGGAGCCTGTTGGGTGTTTAAAAACAAAACATCTTTCCAGTGGGTCTGCACTCAGAACGGGGAGGTGAGGAAATCAGGGAAGGCAGGGAACCCAAAGGAGCTGGGAGGGTGCCTGGCCACGGGGAAATTCAAGGAGTTAAATGAATTTGACTGTCCCGGAACTTCCACAGCTTGGGGATGGCGCATCTGATTTGCAGAGCTGCCTCAAACCACAGGGCTGTTGCTTAACAGAAGGCTGGGGCTCTGCTGCAGCTGCTGATTTTCTCATTTTCAAGGCATGAGCTCATTTAGGAGAGGAGCAGAAGCGTTTTCGGGCATCCCTTGGCGTTGGGCACCAGGGGAGCAACAGGCGAGGCTCCTGGCGGCTGCAGAAAGCCCATCTGAGTGCACCTCACCAAAAACAGCGTTTTTCTGACCAAAATCTGTGCCTCAGGGTGGCCCCCAGCCCTGCCCTGACTGCACATGAGCTGCAGAAAAGGTTTTTTCACAGAAAAAGGGCACCTGCTCCGAGCACTCCCCATCCTGCTCCTGGCCCTGCTGCTCAAGTGGGACCCCAACCCCTCAAGACTTCAGACATTAAAATATCTGCTGAAATTAATACTATTATATCTGCTGATATTGATAGTATTGTATCTGCTGATGTTTTATTGTCTGCTGATATTTTTTGTGAATTATTAAATCCCCCAAGCAGATGCTCCAGAGGATTTTTGAGAAGGGGACTCAGGACCAGCCCTTGTATCTGCCAGGAGGAGGAGAGGGGCTGGGAAGGGAGCCAGACCCTCCCAGGGGGACATGCCAAGCAAAGGAAAAAGGAACAGCAAGAGCTCTGGGAAGCCCTTATCAAAGGGAAATTCAGCATGTTAAATCAGGGACTTTCTGGACATCTCTTAAAAGAAGCATTATCAGGGAACGAATTAATTTTACAGCTTAAAAAAAATAAAAATAAATGCATGGCACACTGCCCTTCCCCACCATCAGAAACAAAGGAGTATGAACTGCTGGGAACTGTCCCCAAGCTCAGATTGAACTACTTTGGGGTTATTTCCTCTCCACTGAGGAGCTCAGGGAGCACAAACTCCTTTTATTTTGCTGCAGCCTTCACTGACCTGAGGGGGTGAGCACGTCCTCCTGTGCCTCAGCAGGTCTGTCCAGGAGCTGGCAGTCCCTCCATCCCTGCAGGGCACCTCTCACCTCCCACCTGCAGCCAAACCTCCCCCATCCCACTGCCCTCACCCCAGGGCAGCACCCACCCAACCCGGTGAGTTCACCCTGGGCACAGCTCCAGGCACAAAAAGGAATTGTTTTATTTTAACTGGGGTGAATTTCCCCGTGGCTGGAGGTGATTCACCCCTGCAGATGGACAGTGTGCCACGCCAGGAGCACACAGCTGCCCTGGGGTCACTGCCAGCCCGGAGCTGGGGGGCTGGATCCCTGTGCCACACTGCAAAAGTGCCCCAAATTCAGCTTAAAATATGTAAATACTGCAGCCTGGGAGCCCTGGGCATGCCCACAGCCAGAGCCCCCCATGCTCTGCCTGAGCCCAACCACCTGAAACTCTGGTGCACCCCAAAACCAGCCCAGGCTCTGAGAACCATCCTCATTTCCAGCAAAACAACCAGAAATGCAAGAGTTTAACAATCCCCATTTCCAGCAAAACAACCAGAAATGCAGGAGTTTAACAATCCCCATTTCCAGCAAAACAACCAGAAATGCAAGAGTTTAACAATCCCCATTTCCAGCAAAACAACCAGAAATGCAAGAGTTTAACAACCCAATCCATCTTTATTTTGGGAGTACTTCCAGCTGGGAAAGGAAAACCCTCACCTGTACAAGTACAGCCAAGTGCTGAAAGGAAGGCAAGGGTGTAAAAGGAGCTGCAGGTGGCCCAGCAGCAGCAGCAGGAGTGTCCCAAACGTGTCACCTGCAGGCTGACACCCTCTGCTTCTGCTGCCAGAGCTCAAATCTCACTTGCTGAACAGAGATACTCTTGAATAAGGACATTTCTTGGGAACCTGAACAAAACCAGACACCTGAAACTCTCCATGGAAAAATGCAACCTCGTCTCAACAGCAGGGAGTGAAGGTGTTCTCCAGGCTTTGGAGCCATCCCAAGAACCCTGCAAGGCAGCTCCAACCAGCTCCCCTGGGAATGGTGACCCACACTGGCTGGATTCACCCCAAATCCCCCCAAATCCAGTTTATCTCTGGGAGCACAGGCTGGGTGTGTTGGCTGGATGGGGTTTGGAGTGGCACTGATAACAGCTGAATAAATCTGCTGTTCCCAGGGCATTCCCTGGATTAATTTTTCTGATAGTCACAGACATCTTAGGACGCTTTGAAACACTTCTGACATGAGGACAGTGATGTTCTGGGGGGGAATTTTGCCCCAGTTTAACACATGATGCCACCAGGCCAAACAGATCCCACCCAAACAGGGAATAAATGAGATGAGCCAAATTCTCTGTCCTTTCTGGAGCTGCACAAAAACCAGTGCCACCATCCACTGGGCTCCTCCAAGATAAACAACAGCACCTCACTGAGCTCATCTGGCTTCTAATCCAAAGTTTTCCCATCTGAAATGAAATATGGAAACATCTGAAACAGACAGCACAGAACTATTTTACAGACTATTAACTCCAAGGGAAAGAATAAATTCAAGGCAGACACCAAAGCTGCTCACAGGTCACACTAATTCCCTAAATCCAGGTGACAAAAATGTGCTGGACTGATGGGCAGGTGACACTTGGCTGAAACACCACTGGCAAAAAGACACCAAAGAAATGTGGGATTTGGGAAAAATGCACTCCACTTGTACACACCTTCACGGGGAAGTGCCAGGAGAATTCTGAATCCCAAACTGCTCCAAATAAAGGCAAAAGCTCAGAGCTCCCAGCCAGCAGCAGGGCTGGGGCTAAATTAATACAACACCTGAATTTGGGATTTTTTTCTTTCTTTTCTGAAAAGTTTCACCCATTGAAACTTTTTGACAAGTTTCAGGCAGTGCTGGAGCTGCAGTTTGCTTTAATCCTGTCCTTTGAATCCCTCATTTCCAGGGCTGTGCTTCCCTGGGATGTCCAGAGCTTTCTGTAGGGCTTGGGCTCAAATTTTAACTCCAAACCCCAAGTTTTGCATTTCTATGCAACCTGTGGGTACAAAAGAGGAAGTAAAATTCTGCATAAGGAGTTCACACTTCCCTTTGTAGGAAACTGATGGAAACAGATTTTGGCTGAACA
Organism: Fringilla coelebs; assembly: GCF_963513975.1. NCBI lineage: Eukaryota > Metazoa > Chordata > Aves > Passeriformes > Fringillidae > Fringilla > Fringilla coelebs. The sequence continues at coordinate 2,412,231 of NC_140045.1, read as the reverse complement.
CACTGATAAACCATTATCAGACACACCACACACATTATTGCCTGATAATCACAAACAGCTGGGACACACAACTCCAACTTTACCCATTTTTTTTTTTTTTTGAGTTTTCTCAAGAAAAACCGAGGTTTTTCTAACTTTGAAGTGAAGATACATAAATGATATGACTTATGAAGCCAATGTCTCAATAGAAATACATCTCTGTATCTGTTCATTGCAGAGCAAAAGGAACTTAGAGCAATCTTTAATTTCCCCTTATAAAACTAAAAAAAAAAAAGTGATGATAGCTTTGTGTAGAAAAAACCAAAAAAATAATATATTTTCAACACACATCTGTCATATCTCAGGCTAAAGGATCACATATTCTACTTTTTTTAGTGCTTCTATGCAAACCAAAGGCACCTTCCTTATGGGTGAGGCTGTGAACTGGGACCCATTTATTTGGGGTTTCACAAAGGGGGTGACAGAATGGGCCCTGTGTGACTGACTGCAACCACAACAACGAGGGACTGGGGGGACACTGGAGCTGGTGAATGCCCTGGCAAGGAAAATGCAACCATCTGCAGAGCCCTGTGTGTGAGAGCAGCTGGCAGGACACACGCTGTCACAGCCAGGGAAGGGACCAGGACTGCACAGGGCACAGCCAGCCCTGCTCTGGTGCACAGGACAGACCCCAGGGGCAGCCCCAGGGCAGCACACAGCTGCCAGCCTGCAGGGGACAGGGCTGGCACTGCCAGGCTGGATCTGTCCATGAACATTCTCGGGCTGGTGGGACGCCAAGCCAGGTTCAGGACCCTCCTTGCAGAGTGACAGGGACTCTGCAGAGGTCTTCCCCTCTCTCTTTTAAGCAGGTGCATCTTCAAAGCAGCAGCAGCAGGGGTGGCTGGGCTGTGAGGAGCAGGGATGGGCGTGCAGGACGGGCAGGGTGCCCGGGATGGGCACGGCCAGACCCTGCAAACCCCGGGGCAGGCACTCCAGCAGAGAATGGCTCTGCTCAGACACTGAAGGACAGCCCAGCCTCCTGCCCAGCAGAGCCAGGGGAGGGCAGGTGGGAGCTCCTGCTCCAGCCACCAACTCCAGGAGACGCCCTGGCAATGCCCTGCTGCCCAGCAGAGCCCAGGAGCGGCGAGGGGAGGAGGATTTGGGATGCTCACAGCTCCTGTGGTGGTGTTCCAAGGCCAGGAGGGTGGGACAGGCTCAGGGCTCCCAAAGGCAGCTGTCCTTGCCCAGCCCAGCTGCAGGAGCAGAGGGAGGTTGCTGCTGGCACCCAGAGGAGCTCAGAAAATGACTCGGTCCTCCTGCGTCCTCTCCCACCACAGGCTGCTGTTCAGGGTGCCAAAGCTGCTGTCCTCCTCCTCCTGCTCTTTAGCCAGCTCCACAAACACCTGGAAAACATGGAGAAGACCCCATGCTCCTTGTAGGAACTTCCCTGGTCACAAACACAACTCATGCTAAAATCCTCACGAGTATTCAACGTATTGCTTCATCTCTGAGTAAGACGTTTCTAGTATTTTTAGTATTTTGAGGTTTTTCTCCTTACTCTTACCCTCCCCGCCTCTTTTCTTCAAGAGCACAATGAAAGGGAAGTTCAGCACTGAAGGACATTAATTGTCAGCAATAATTAATCCACAATAAGCAATTACAAGTCTCAGCTTCACCCTCCTTCCAGCTACCAACAGCAAATGTCTGTTCTTGGAATAAATCAGAGCAGCTTTTCCACTAATACCACACATTTGCTTTCTTCCAGTCACTGCAGTTGGCAACTTATTTTTAGAGGGAAAAACAGGAATAAAGAGGAGCTGGAGAGCTGGAAGCTGTGATTCACTTTGCAAAAAAGGGAATTTAGTTTCCCAAAAATGCCCCAACAGGCATCAGCAGAGTGGCCCCAGTGGCCGGGGGATGAGCTGCCTGCACAGGGTCCATCACTGTGGGATCTGGAATGCTCTGGGTTGGAAGGAGCCTTAAAGATCATCTCATCCCATCCCTGTCACGGGCAGGGACACCTTCCACTGCCCCAAGCCCTTCCAGCCTGGCCTTGGATGCTTCCAGGGATGGGCCAGCCACAGCTTCTCTGGGAATTCCATCCCAGCCCTTCCCCACCCTCACAGGGAGGAATTCCTCCCAAACATCCCACCCACCCCTGCCCTCTGACACCTTCACCTGGCAGGGTTTACACTCAAAAACCAGGGTTTAAACTCACAAACCAGAACTCAACACACCTGTTCCAGTGTTGCTTGAGAAAAGCTGTAGTCCTCGACGTTGAAGGCGTGTTTGACTGGTGAAAGAATCAGTAAGAGCAGATTTAGGGACACTTCACTTACTCTTGATCTCCCAAGAAACAGAGTTGGGGACAAACATCAGTGAAGGAAAATTAGGTTAAATAAATTTGGAACAGAAATGGAGGAGTGACATCACGTGGCAGAAGTGTCAGTTATGGGAGACAAAAGGATTTGGGTGTGTGATGGATGGCAAGTGCTTCATTACCTTCCTCCAGCTTGGAAAAAGAATGTGAAAGCGACTGTACATCTTCCTTAGGGATTTTATACGCCAAGATGGAAGCAAAACTGGAACAAAGAAGCAAAACAAATTGAGCTTCAAGGAAAATCCCTCCAAGTACAAATATGAATTCCCCATGGAATGGATTTGAACTCCTTTCCTGAGGGTTACTGCAGGCATTCTGACTGTCAGGAACACTCAGGAGAGCAGCAGTGATGCAGCTCCAGGTGCCTCAGCTGAGGATTGTATTTGCAGGGAGGAATGATGGATCTGACTCCATGTGCTCACAAGGCTCATTTATTACTTTATGATTCTATAATATATTAAAGAATACTGTACTGAACTATACTAAAGAATACAGACAGGATACAGACAGAATGCTAGAAAGATAATAATGAAAACTGGTGACTCTCTCCAGAGCCCTGACACAGCCTGGCCCTGAGTGGCCAAAGAGTGAAAACAACTCCCAGCAGAATGCAATGGAACAATCACCTGTGGGTGAACAATCTCCAAACACATTCCACACAGGCACAACACAGGAGAAGCAAATGAGATAAGAATTTATTTTCCTTTTTCTCTGAGGCCTCTCACCTTCCCAGGAGAGAAATCCTGGGCGAAGGGATTTTTCAGAGAATGTGAATGGCACAGCTGAGACCACCCAAGACTGTTCTAAGTTCATGCTCAGATTCAGTCTTTTCTATTCTGCTTACTCATGGCAGGTTTGTTTCCTGGAGCTCCCAGAGCCCTGAGGGTTTGGATTTCAGCAGAGCAGGGAGGACCCAGCGTGTCCTGGAAGTTTGCATCATGCAGCCTTCCTGCAACCCTGCCTGCAACCCAGGGAACTGCTCTGCCCTGCACAGGGGACTCTCCCCTCCCATCTCCCCCGTTTGAGGAAGGATCTCAATCCCAATTCCTCAAGGATCACACTGCTCTGCATGCCTGCAGTGCCCTTGGTGGAGCCAAACCCTCCGGCACAAGCTCCGAGCTGCCGGTGGAACAGCAGCCAGCCCACCCTGCAACTGAGACCCCCAGAGACCTCAGGCATTTCCAGGTAAGGGCAGAGAGTCACAAACTCGGCTTTCAGCCCTTTCCCAGGGGCCCTGACTCAGGAGGAAGCTGTCAGGCAACAGCTATGCAGAAATCCAGTTTTGCTTCCTCCGTGCCAAACATCTGCGCGGGCTCCGGGCCCCCGCCCTGCCAGCCCGGGCTCTGCTGCCTTCCAGATCCCTTCCTTTTTTTATTCCTCTTTTTTTTTTAAAGCTGTGTGTAAATATTTACGTTCCTTCCCGGGTGCCAAGGAGCTGCTGTGAAATCAGAGGGTTTGATTATTATCAGTATTTTCTGGGTGTCTGTCAAAGCTCACCTTTCCTGGCGGTTGGCGTTGGGGAAGATGTGCAAAATCTGGCTCTGCAGATACTCCACCTGCTGCACATCTGCTGTTTCCCTCAATTTCATCTCCAAGAAGTATCCCCTGCCAAACTTGCTCTTCAGGTGTTGGACAGTACCTATACACCTATAAATTACAGACAGAAAACACAACTTGTACCCAGCAGCAGCCTAACCTCAAGCAGATCCTTTTTGCTGGGAAGGATCCATTTAAGGTTGCAAATTTAAGGTATCAAATTTATCTGTAGGGATATATCAGCACAGCTGCCCGTGCCCCCTGCCCCAGGGGGGTCTGGGGGTACCTGAGCTGCCCTGACACCAGGATGGCCACACGGTCACAGACAGCATCTGCCTCCTCCATGTAGTGCGTGGTCAGGATCGCCGCTCTCTCCTTGTTCTTAAAGGCTGCTCGGATCGCCCGCCTGCAAAACACAACCCAAGGCACAAACATCTGGCAGGGAACAGCACATCCTGCCTCAGTAGGGAAGGGGGGCTGTGATGGACCCCTTTTTGAATTTATGGATTAATGCTACAATTAACACCCGAGTTTCCTACAGGCAGCTCAAATCCTTGTATTATTTTAAGGATTTCTTTCAGCCTTCGAGGCTATGATTCCCAGGTTGCTCTGGGAGAGGACACAGCTGCTCTGCAGCTGGCACACAGCTTGGGCTGATGCTGCCCTTCTTGTGAGACCCCACCTGCAGTCCTGTGTGCAGCCCTGGGGCTCCCAGCACAGCAGGAACTGCTGGAGAGGGCCCAGAGGAGGCCACGGGGAGGCTCCAAGAGCTGGAGCAATTCTGCTGCGGACACAGGCTGAGTGCTGGGGGTGTTCAATGCAAACAGGAGCTCTGGGGACACCTCAGAGCCCCTCCCAGGGCCTGGAGGGGCTCCAGGAGAGGCACTTGGGATGAGGGATGGAGGGACAGGACACAGGGAATGGCTGGGATGGATGGGATATTAAGCAGAAATTATTCTGTTGTAGTGGAAGACATCCCTGCCTGCGCAGGGGGGTGGAACGGGATCACCCTCCTGGACCCTTCCAGCCCAGCCCAGCGAGCTCTTCCCCATCTGTGGCTGCCAGGGAGGGATAACTGAGCAGGGCTGGCTGTGCCCAGAGCGGGCTGGTGCCCTGGGGCAGCACTCACCACATGTGCTGCTTGGCTTTGGGGTCCATCCCGGTGGAGGGCTCGTCCAGCAGCGTCACCCGCGGGTTGCCCAGCATGCTGAGGGCAAAGCAGAGCTGGGGGAAGGCACAGGGGCAGGGTGAGCACAGGGAGGGTGCTGGGGACCCCCGGGGGGACCCCACAGCCCCCCTTACCTTGCGCTTCAGCCCCATGCCCAACTTCTTGGTCGTCTTCTGCAGGTGGTCCTTTAAATCCAGCACGCTGGCGATGCTGGGGAGGGAAAGGTGGGAAAGGTTGGGAGGGGGATGGTTTGGCTTCCCCCTCACCAGAGAATGCAAAACAGCTCCTCTGGAAGAGCTCAGTGTATCAATATTTGTGTATCAAGTTTAAAAAAAGCAGAGCAAAAAGCAGAATTGGAGCTTCCACACAAAGCCACCTGTCCTGGAGGAGCCTTGGTGAGAACAGAAAGAGCTCCAAGCTCAGGGCTCCCCGTCCTTGCAGCTTCTACACAGGTCACTGTCAGTATTTAATAACCTTAAAAAATAATTTTTAAAAGACATGTATCAAAATTAAAAGTCCCAGCTGAATTTTGTGTGGATGAACCTTCATCTCCTCACCTCCGAATTCACAACTGCAGAATTTCGACCAAGCTTAAAACCAAACTTAAATGCAAACAAAAACTGCATTAGGAAAGGTGAGAAGGGGGGAAAAAACCCACCAAAAAAAACCCCCAAAACCCCTCCAGCAATAGGGATGAAGATAAAAAAAGCTAAAGCAACTTCAGCTCAAGCACAAAGGTTTCTGCAGTGAACCACTCACCGCTTGATGACCTCTTTAACATCAGACTGGCTCATGCCTTTGATGGCACCATAGATCTCAAAGTGCTCCTGCAGGGTGATATCTGGCCACAGAGGATTGGTCTGGGGACAGTACCCCACGAATTTCACAGAGTCATCCTCACTGCTCAGCCCCAAGGAATCATCTCCCATCAGAACCTGGCAGGAAAATGCCCAGACCATCATTCAGAATATCACAAATTTCTTTTTGCATGGTTTTAGCAAAAAAAAAAAAACCCACATTTGCATGGTTTTAGTAAAATGCCCTCAGGAGTGCTTGCAATAAAAACAATAAAATTGAAATGTGGGTTGATTTTTTGTGTGGCTGTGGCATGGAACATACCTGCCCACTGGTTGGCTCAATCTCTCCAACAAGCATGTTAATTAACGTGCTTTTCCCAGCTCCGTTGGGTCCCAACAAACCCAGGATTTCTCCTGAAAAGGGACAACACAAACATTGCCCACGAGATCAGATAAATGCCTCCAAGAGCTGTTTTTATAACTAAAACAGCCCAACAGCAAGCAGCTGAACTCCAACCTTTCTTCACACAGAGGGAAACGTGTTTGGTCGCCACTTTCTTTATTTTTCTCCCCAGCAGAAATTCCTTCCTTTCATCAAACTCTTTGTGCAGGCTGCTGACCAGGATTGCTGGCATCTGGCAGGGAAGAGGGAGGTGGCTGCAGATCCCAGCAGCTCTGGGGAGCCCCAGATGTTTGGGGGGGTTTGGGGGTTACCTCCTCACTCCTGGGGCTGCTCAGGATCTCTTTGACTCTCAGCCTCTCTGCCTTCACGTCCTCGTCCTCGTTCTCCTCGTGAGGCACATCTGGGAACTTCCAGGGCTTGGCTTTGGTGAAACATTTCCTACAAGGGAGGGGAGCAGCACGGGGCCCCTGCTCAGCTCTCAGCTGAGGCTGGCCCAGGGCTTGGGTGCCCTGTCCTGGAATCATCTGCCCAGGGAGGTGGTGGATTCACCATCCCTGGATGTGTTTAAAAAAGAGACTGGATGTGGCACTTGGTGCCATGATCTAGGGGAGGTGTGAGAACATGGGTTGGACTTGATGATCTTAAAGGTCTCTTCCAACCTAAAAATTCTGTGATTCCTGGTTTGAAAGGAAGTGAGTTGTTTGGGATGAAGGATATGGTACAAGAGGGACCCTGAGGTGGTGATCACAGGGGTCCCAGGGTGAGGGAAGAGATGAGGATCTGACTCTATGTTCAGAAGGCTGATTTATTATTTTATGATATATATTATATTAAAAACTATACTGAAATAATAGAAGAAAGGATTTCATCAGAAGGTTGGCTGAGAATAGAAAAGGAATGAATAACAAAGGTTTGTCTCTGACTGAGACAGTCTGGACAGCTGGACTGGGATTGGCCATTAATTAGAAACAACCACATGAGACCAATCCCAGCTCCACCTGCTGCATCCCACAGCAGCAGACAATCATTGTTTGCATTTTGTTCCTGAGGCCTCTCAGCTTCTCAAATCCTAAAGAAAGGGTTTTCCATCAAACATGTCTGTGACAGGACTCCTCTCTTCCTGGTGAACTGAGAATTGATCATCTGAAGGGTGGTGATGGACATTTAGTGGGGGGAGGAGGAATGTTTTGGAAGGTTTTCATTCTCAGTTCTGTGTGTTTCTTTTTACATACAGCTGTAGGTTAATGAAGTTTTTTTCCTTTATTCCTCAGCTGGAGCCTGCTTTGCCCTGTTTCTGGTCACACCAGGGAGAATATATTTTCATGGGGGCACTGGCATTGCACCAGGGTCAAACCACGACATTTGCAGATTCCTGCAGCTGATCCCAGAGCAGGAGCAGCTCAGTGACTGCCACTGTGCCACCTCCCTGCTGAGCTCTGGGAATGGCAACTCCCTTGATTTTACATCAGGAACATCCTTACACAATTCCCGATTTCGCAGTGATGCGACTTGTGAGGAAACAAACCCCCCACTTCTGCACTTTGGTGCTGATGAGAGAGATTTTATTCCTCCCACTGCACACCCCAGTTTAACCAGCACCAGCACCTCCCAAACCAGCTCCTCTGCACAAAACCCCTCCAGGAGACTCACCTGAAGAAGGGATCCTCTCTGACCGTCCTCCCGCCGTTCCTCAGCTCGAAGCAGCGCAGCAGGAGCAGCCAGAGCACACACTGCAGGTAGGGCTGGGCAGACACAAACCCCCCTGGTCACCAGCCAGGCTGGGCACCCCGGGCTGACCCCCCCACAGGGATTGGGGACAAGGAGCTCCAGCCCTGCTCCACCACACGAGTGGGGTGTTGCCAAGAATATTAAATATATCATCAAAGGCTGCTCAGCGGGTCTGAGGAGGCACAACCAAAGTGGGTTGAGATTTAAAAGCAATTATTTGGGGTTTTTGTGCAGAGAGGGGACTGTGCCTGCTCTGGAGCTCTTGCTCCACCAGCAGGGATCTCCATAATAATCAGAATTAACACTGATCGGGCAGATGCTGAGCTGGTGGGCACAGCAGCTCTCCTGGCTCAGCATCAGAGCAAATCTTTACTGATAGAGATGAAGGACAGCAGGGGATCCCAGCAGGAACCACGGGAATTGTATAAAAACAGAGTTTTTTTAAAATAAATGCCATGCTCACAGCCAGAACTGCCACCAGCAGCCGGTCCCAGGGGTCGTGGAATCCCCCACTCTCACTCTTGCCTTTCCATGAGACCTGGGAATTCAGGGAGAAGCGTGGCTCAGCTCAAGAATCACCTGCAGACACTCCAGTTCCTACACTTCCAGCTCATTCTGGTGCTGAAGCACTTCCTGAGCTCTGCACAGACTCTCCAAAAAACAAATCCAACAGCTCCATCCAAAGCCTGGGGCTGCTCCTGCTTCCAAGGCACCCACTCCCAATTCACCCCCTTCCCCTCCCTGGCTTTGCTCACCTGGTTTTCCCTGGGATATCACAGAACCATGGAATGGTTTGAGACCTCAAAACCCCTCTCAATCCATCCCCTGCTGCTCCCAGCCCTGGGCACCCTGTGCCAGGGGCTGCCCACCCTCCCAGCCAGGAATTCCCTCCCAAAATCCAATCTAACCCTGCTCTCTGCCAGCTTGGAGCCATTCCCCCTTGTCCTGTCACTCCATCCCTGGTTTCAAGTCCCTCTCCATCTTTCTTTCCCTCCACCCACAGAAAGGAAATTTCAAGGCAAACTTGCTGCTTCCCCATTTTAAAACCAAACCACCTCACTTAATAATAGGAAAAAGGTGATTTTTTTCTCCATCTTCATGTGAAAAGTGGCTACAGAGAACCCACCAAAGACACCCACCCAACCCCAGCCACCTCCAAGGGCTCTGGAAAGGATCCCTGCAGTCCCCTCACCTTTATAAAACAAATCAGGCAGCCAATGAGGGGATAAATAGGAATGAAGATGGAGAAGACGTAGTGCAGGATGGTGGTTACCAGGTAATGGTCCAGGAAAAAGGACACCTCAGTCACCACTGTGCAGAGCAGGGCTGTCTGTACCAAGGAAAAGGGGAAAAAATGTCCATTTTCATCCACTTCAGGCACTCTAAGCAAAAGTTAATTAATTTAAGGTGTTTTTCCTTAAAGCTTTTGTCACTCAGGATGTGGCAGTGAGTGAGACATTGGTAAAAATTTCCCATTTCCTGTGCAACACACAGCTCCACAAATCAACTGGGATTTTTTTGCTGTGGCTTTGGACATCACCAATCTTCTCACTCAGCCCAGCTCCAGGCCAAGTCACTCACCACTGAAAATATAAATGACCAAAATTCCTTCGTGTTCTGGACTTTTCTGAAGGTGAAGGAGACCACGTAGGTGAAGAGCACGACTGAGGGGACGTAACCAATCAGGCAAAAAATCTGCAGAGACAGGAGAGGGTTCTCAGGGAATGTGCAGCAGGAATTTTTATGCATAAAGATCAACTGGAATTACCCTCAGTGTGATACAGAACTCTGCATTCATCTTTGTCACTTTACTTGATATTTTGCTGCCTTGGTGCACAGAGAATGTATTATTAAAAACACAAATTAAACAATGTGTGGAGAGGCAAAAACTCCCCCCTCTTCAGCTTCCTTTAAACTCTTTCTCATTTTTAATTTTTCTCTTTTTTTTGTAACAGAAGCTCCCATAAATGCTGACCTCAGGATTCTGGCAAACAGTAAGAATTCCACCATGGCATTTTTTTGTAGAGAAGCAGCCCTGCAGCCACATCCCAGACCTGATTAACTCTGGAAAAGCAGCTGAAAAAAGCTCTCAATTCCAGCCAGGATCACAGGGAAGCCCACTCTCAATATCAAAGCCATGTCCTGCACTTGATCCCACCTGCAATTCTCTGCAGAGATGGGCTCTGCCCAAAGGCACTGTGCCCTTAGCTTGCTACAGGTGGACTTGACTGGTCATTTAATTAATACATTTCCCTTGATGGGTTAATTAACAAGGCACCCATTTGTACACAATCTAACCAGAAAAACACTCCTTGCAGGTTGTTTTTAATATTTGGTTATCATTGATTATTTTGAGCTCTTTAAAGCTTCTCAGGTCGATTCTGGGAAAACTTATTTAGCTTTCTTTCTCTCTGAGCAGGCTGCCACATCCACAGGCAGCCCCATCCCAATCCCATCCCCACTCTCAGTTCAACCCCACCTTCAGTGACCCTGATCCAGGTATTTAAAGCTGACACAGCAGAAATAAAGGAGCATTTCCTTGGAAAGCCCTGCTGGTTTAAATCCTCTTCCAGTCCCAACCACCCTTTCTGTGAATAAATTCTCCCCGTGTCCAACCCAAACCTCCCCTGGCACTGCTGGATTTTATTCCCAACCTGGATCCATTCTCCCCACGAAAAACTTTCTTTATTTGCTCCAGCAGCGTTTTCCCTGCCTATCCAGGGGGGAAAATCCAGCTGAATCAGGCAAGGGGAGTAAAAGCCTTGTGGAAAAGAAGGCAGCCCTGCAGCCTCACCACAGCCACGAACTTGCCCACGTAGAAATAAACGCCGTAGTGGAAGGCAAAGAGGCTGCCAATCATCAGGACGAGGATGAGGAAGAACAGAGGCAGGTCCACCACAGCCTGGCCAGTCCAGTAAGCTGAGGGATAGAGCCCTGCAATCTTCAGCTGGGTGTAAGCCTTGATCTGCAGCAGGGGGAGAGAACACAGGGTTAATCACACGTTAATTACAATTAACGCTCGGGGAATCCTCCCCTGCGCTACGCCGTTATTGCCAAGCTTGGAAAAACTTCTCCCCAATCTGCTCCACCCCTGGCATTGTGTCAAACCCCTCTCTGGATCTCTCCAAAGAGGAAATCCCAGGATTTTCAAGTCCCTGTGCCTCTCCCTGGTGTGTTACCTTGTGGTTTTCTGCGTTGTCCATGGCGAAGTAGGGCGGCATCCCAGTGATGATGATCCCCAGCAACACGGCTTCAAAATAGATCTCCAGCCTGAAAATTGTGTCTGGAAGATCCTAGGGTAGAAATCAGATTTATTCAGTGCCAGAATGGGACCAAAAAAATGCTGTGTCAGGAGCTGGAACACGGCTGTGAATGCTAAAATGAAAAGAAATGAAAAGTCTGCGGATGTCAAGATCACCTGAGCTGCAGCAGGAAGAAAAACACCAGTGGAAGTTTGGGGAGTGTTTAGAAGAGGAATAAATAAGAACTAAAGAACTTTTCAGAGTGTTTATCTCCTGCAGCAGGTCCTCTCCTCTCCCAAGGGCCACTCCAGCTCTGCACAGACCAAGAACTGCAGGCAACCTCCAACAAACCCATAATTAATGAATTCACACCTCCAACAAACCCATAATTAATGAATTCACAGGACCATGGACTGGTCTGGGGGGAAAGAACCACAGGGATCATCTCACCCCAGCCCCCAGCTCCTTCCACCACCCTGGGTTCTCCAAGACCCACTGAACCTTTCATTCCTGGCACATCATCCTCTGTCCAAGCCCCTTTCTGCTCCCCTTCCATGACCTGCAGAGCAAGGTTCCAGCACCTTCCACACCCTCCCAAACCCTGCAGGCAGCCCCAGCCAGCTCCTCCTTGGTTTGTGGGGTGCTCCTGTGGAGATCTAGGACACAAAATGAAACCACGTGGATTTTCCAAGGTAAAAAAGAGAGTGTTTAATTTCTAACTGCAACATTGATGATTTCCACAAGTGACAGTGGATTGGAGGGTGGCAGTGCCACCTCTCCAGTGACACTGGACAAGAGCCCATCAGATTTCTCCTCCCCACAAAAGAATGCAAACCAGTAATTTATTGATGCTTAAGAAAGTTTGTTACAAGAATGGAAACATCAAAAAACTTGGAAAAACTCAAAAAAAACCACCCCAAAACAGCATCCCTGCACTCCCCCTGACCCCAGGGATGCTCTGCCCTCTCCCCAGGGTGGTTTTTGGCAGCTGCTCACCTGAACCAAGGGGTTGCTCCAGATCTGGATGCTCTCAGTCACGTTCAGGCTGCGCAGGAGGAGGTTGCTGACAACGTTCATCAGAACTGGCAGGGAATGCACCATGGTGCTGTTGAATATGATGTTGAAAACATAATTCTAGGAAGGAAAAAGATGTGCTGTGTTAATCCCTCTGCCCTGAGAGGGCTCTCCTTTATTAAACCTGAGCACTGGGATAAATCTTTGCATCACCAAGTGCCTTGCAGGGAGCTCTGGGCTCCTCAGGGTGCTCAGCACACACAGGAAATCAGGAAATTCAGGAAATCAGTCCTGCTCTCACAGAGGAAACCCCTGGGAATAAATTCCCAGCATGTTTCAGGAGCAGTGAGGCTCTGACAAATGGCACTCCAGACAATTCCAGTCTGGGAAGCAGAACACACGAGGGATGATCCTGCTCATGGTTAAAACCAGACAGGCAAAGATTGCAGAGCTGCCCTGTCCCACTGCTGGCAGGGAGTGAAGATGGGGACAAGAGCCAGAGCTGGCACAGTGTAAAGCAGTTCCCCTGCTGGGGATTAAATATGATCCCAAAGTTCAGATCTTCCTGTCACTGTGAACAGGTACAGCCCAAGAAACTGATTTTTCTTTACACAGGAGAGCACCATGGGATTATATCTCTGTCAAACTGTAATTCAGTCAGTAGAAATTAAAACAAAAAATCATAAAACATTCCTCTGCCAGGTGTCCTGTGAAGTGGAATATTTCTCCTGACTTTCTGTGTCCTTGTGGGGAAGAAAAGGGGATTGAAGTTTGATTGGCTTACTGCAATTTTAATTATATAATTATAATTATGGGAGAACATTTATTTTTCTAATATTCTCCTCTTTGCAGCCTCTTGTATAAGCAACATTATATGATGTTATTTGATCCCATGACTCCAGAGCTGCTTTTTAGGTGAGAATTTCACACAGCAGCCCCAGGAGCTGCCCTCTGGGCACAGCCCAGCCAGGGTGTGTGCCTTACCTGCCTGGACTGCAGGGCAAACACGTTCAGAGCTGCACTGTGAGGTGCCACTGAGACATAATCACTGTCATTGAACATCTCCCAGAGGATGTTCATGCTCCCCAGGGAGTGCACAATGTCACTGATATCCGACTCTGGGGACAGAAAACAGCAGGGAATCATTTAAACTGGGAGAGACCTTCAGCATCACCAAACCAACAAATCCATTTCTCCCCTTGCTCAGCCCTGGTGAGGGCACACCCTGAGTGCTGTGTCCTGTTCTGGCTCTCAGTTTGGGAGGGATACTGATGACCTGGAGCATGATCAGAGGGGACAGCGAGGCTGGAGAGGGGCTGGGAGCACAAACCCTGAGAGGAACCCTTGAGGGAGCTGGGGGGGCTCAGCCTGGAGAAAAGGAGACTCAAAGTTGAGCTTATCACTCTCTAAACTCCCTGAAAGGTGCCTGTGCTCAGCTGGGACTGGGCTCTGTCTGCAGCAGCACTGACACAACCAGAGCACACAGCCTGAGCTGCACCAAGGGAAATACATGCTGGATAGCAGGGAAAAGTGTTTTACAGAAAGGGGGATAAAGTTCTGGAATGTTCTGCCCTGGAGGTGGTGGAGTCCCCATCCCTGGGTGTGTTTAACAAAGCCTGGATGTGGCACTGGGGGCCAGGGTTTGGGTGAGGGGTTGGGGCTGGGCTGGACTCGACGATCTTGGAAGTCTCTTCCAACCTTGTGTGATTCTGTGATTCTGTGAGTTCTGTGAATTCTGAAATTCAGCCACTCCACACCCCTAAGCCACATCCCTGAGTGCCACATCTCCCTGTCTTTTAAATCCCTCCCCATCAGCAGCCTGGAGTATTTTACACAGAATTATCCATGCACAGCTCAGACAGCTGCTGGTTTTTACTGCCTGCGTTCCTGCTGGGCACTTTTAAAACATCCCCAGTTGAAACAAAAAGGGATTTTCCCAGATGATTTCCAGCAGGATTTTCACATTGATTTATCTCAGTGTTTCTGGCCACTTCTCTCACCTGAACCATCTTCTGACACAGCAAGAACAAGGTCTTGGAGATGGGAGGAGGATCTCCAAACCAAACCCCATGGCACAAACTGACACTTTACCACCCCTGGGCACCTGCAAACTCTTCATCTGGGTTAATTCCAAGGGAAAAGTTCATTCCCAACCCCAAAACCTGGGAGAAGGAGAGAGGTGGAGGCAGGAGCTGCTGCCCTACCTGTGGAGTTCTGCAGCAGCAGCCGACTCCTGTACTTGTGATAGTTCTCTCCAGGCTTCAGCAAGTACAAATCTGGGGAGAGTTTGATAGCAGCTACAGCATTTTTGATGATGTGGTGTATGAAAAACAACAAAATCTGAACTACAAGGAAAATGAGGAAAAGCAACAACCTGAAAGAAATAAAAGTTTGGGGTTTGTTACAATTCAGTGAAAGCCAACCCAGTTTTATGTGCATGCTGTTACAAGAAACATCTCCCTCACCCCCCCAAAAAACCATTTATGGACAGAAATTACAGCTATTTTTTAAATGAAGGACAGGATGTGCTTTCCCTGGTGCCATCCAGGCAGGTTTGGGACTCCCACAGAGAAGAGGAGCCCCAGTACTCACATAACTCTGACACATTTGTTCTCCCGTTTCAGGCTGAGGAAGTGCACTCTGGCTATGGTGGAAACCTGCTTCTTCCACAGGGCTGAGCTGCTCATGGCTGGTGCCTTGGCCTCGGAGAGCATCAGCAGGCTCTGCTCCATGTCATCCAGGGACTTGGTGTCCACCTCCTCCTGGGCTTGCTGCGAGTGGAACACGCTGTAGTCTGGAACAGGAGACCAGGGAGGTGATGCTGTGACAGCTGGGGGGACATGGGGGAGCCAGGGGCCAGAGACTCTGTGCTCTTCCTGTTGTAGAAGCCACCTCACCCATCCCATCCCCATCTTAATCCTATCCCCATCCCATCCCATCCTAATCCCATTCCATCTCCATCCAATCCTATCCCCATCTCAATCCCATTCTATCTCCATCCCATCCCAATCCTACCCCCATCTCAATTCCATCCCAATCCTGTCCTATCCCACTCCATCCCCATCCCAATCCATCCAAATCCCAATCCTATCCCCATTCCCCATCCCAATCCCATCCCAATCCTATCCCATCCCACTCCATCCTCATCCCATCCCAATCTTGTCCCATCCCAATCCCAATCCTATCGCCATCCCAATCCTATAAACATCCCATCCCATTCCAGCCATCCCAGTCCCAATCCCCATCCCAATCCCAACCAAAACCCATCCCATCCCAATTCCATCCCATCCCACTCCACCCCAATCCCCTCCCCATTCCAGCCATCCCAATCCCATCCCCATCCCAATTTGTCCCATCCCAATCCATCAAACCCCCATCCTATGCTCATCCCATCCCCATCCCATTCTACCCCATCCCTATCCCATCCCACTCCACCCCAATCCCCTCCCCATTCCATCCCATCCCCATCCCATTCCATCCCATCCCATCAAACCCCATCCCATGCTCATCCCATCCTATCCCATCAAACCCCCACCCCATCCCCCCATCCCCATCCCAATTCTATCCCATCCTAATCCTATCCCATCCCACTGACCCCAATCCCCTCCCCATCCCATCCCAATCCCAATCCATCAAACCCCCATCCCCATTCCATTCCATCCCATCAAACCCCCATTCAATGCTCATCCCATCCCATCCCATCCCAATCCCATCCCATCCCAATCCCCTCCCCATCCCATCCCATCATTTGGACTGAAAGTTAATTTAAAGTGAGACAAGCCGAGCTGTTTCAGCCCTAAGTGCAGCTACTGTTCACACAAAAAGTTAAAAATTAATTTTACCCTGCACATTTTCTTAAAATAAAACTCCATCAGGAAAATAAAGGGCATTTTAAAAGGCAGGTAAACTGTAAAGCCAAGCAGTCAGATGTGAGCTGGCTGGATGAAAAATTCATCAGTAAAAAGCTTTTCCCCTGGATGCTCCCCAGCCAATTCTCTGCCTTTTCCTGTGCTGGAGTCCTGGCTGCTGAGAATTTTAAAACTTTCTGTGCTGGCAGGCACTGAGCTCCAGGAGAACACTGCATTTCACCTGAGGCTGTGGAGAAGGCTTCCAAAATTAATTAATAGCATTAAGATTATGAGTGTGTAGTTTAATTAGAAGTGTGTGAAATCACAGAGCAAAAAACTTAAGAGTGTGGGGTTTTAAAATATAATAATATATATAAAAATTAATATATAATATATATAGTGTGTATATATATTATACATATACACTATATATATATAGTGTGTGTATATATATAGTGTGTATATATATATACACACTGTATATATATATACAATATGTAATATATATAGCTTTCTAGTAATATATAGTAATATGTATTATATGCTACATATAGAAAGATATAGTAATATATAAAATAAGATATAGTAATATATAAGTAAAATAAGATGTAGTAATATATAAATATTATATAAAATATATAATTATAATTACATATATAAACATTATATATAAAGCTATATATTACATAAAATATATAATTAAAATATATAAAGTAATATAGTAATATATAATACATATTATTTATCATGTATAAAAATATAGTTATATATAAAACAAAATAAAAGTTTTAAAGCAGAAGCTAGTGCTTCTTTACATTCTTCTTCATGAGTTTAAGTAGTATTTTGTAATTGAATATTGAATCATTGGAATTTCAAGGCAGTCACACGATGCTCTTTGCGGTTCACAAGGGTTTGTAGGGTTTTTGTAAGGTTTTTTGTAGGATTTGGGGCTTTTCTGCTTCCTACTGAATATAAAATATTGACTATACAATATTGAATATTGAATATACAATATTGAATACTGAATATTGAATATTGAACATTTCAAGAGCCTGGAAGGTTGTGGGAACCAAAGGATGCCCAGATGCTGGAGGGATGTTTGCCCTGCTCCCTCCTGGCAGTGCCAATCCCACAGGAGCTGAGAGCAAAGCAGAGCTGCAGGAACAGCCCTGCTCCTTCCCACCTGCTTGGTCAATCTCTGCCTCCACCTCCAGCTTCAGGTAAACGTCCTCCAGCGTGGTCATGGACACGCCATAGGTGATGACCCCCAGGTGGGAATGGGTGTCCAGGTCAGAGAACAAACCTAGGGACAGAGGCAGCTCTGAAACTCTGCTCCAGCCCTGCCAGAGCACCTCAGGCACACCCCTAAACCTCCTGCTGGCCGGGAAAATCAGGAATGTGGGAACAGCCAATAAGCCAGAAGGTCGTGGTTTGAGAGCCAAGGTGGGACAGGCTCCTTGCAGCACGGAATTTCAGCCTCTGTGGGCAGGAAATGTGGTTTTGCTGAAGCTGTGCTGCTTCTGAAAGCTGGCTCAGCATCCTGAAGCTGCTGGGCTCCAAGTGTCCTCAGGGCAGGTGCAAGGTGAGCTCTCCTGGAAAAATCGTACCCAGGAGAGCTCATCCCACCTAAATCCCTGCCCAGGCACAAAGGGGCTCACCCATAAAACCTCTGAGTCATTTTGTAACTCTAAAAAGAATTAATAGTCATTTCATATCTATAAATCTATAAATATATATATATAGAAATGAATTCCCAGGTGTTTAAGGCCAGGCTAACCAGGCAGGAGATGCTGGACAGGGCACAGAGCTTGAAGACCACTGTGAGGTTCAGAGTGGGAGAACTTCACAGCACCCTTGGGGTGAAAAATGTTACTGGGTTTTTGTCAATCCTATGAAATCAGGACTTCAAACAAAGGAGCTTCAGAGGCAAGGTGAGGCTGAAGGAGAAATTCAAATGTATAAAATGGGAGGAGCACTTGGATATTTGACAATGCTCCTCATTCCTCCACAGCTTCTCCTGTCCCAGCTGACAAGGTGTGTCCCCAATTCAATCTCAGCCTTTTTGCAAAGCTCATAAATCATTAACCCCAATGCAAAAGGGGGAAAAAAACCTTTATGGAATACCAGCTGCATGTTCCCATCAATACTGATGCTCCCTTGGCTTCCCACACGGGATTTATTGCGTTTATTTCTGGGAGGAGAGCAAGGAGCCCTGCCCAGGACTGCTCAGGTAATTGCTGCCATCTAGTGAAATCCTCCCCTCTGCTCCCTCTCTCCATGGAATTTCAAGGCAGTCACACGATGCTCTTTGCAGTTCACAAGAGTTTTTAGGGTTTTTGTAAGGTTTTCAAAGGATTTTTGTAGGATTTGGGGCTTTCCTGCTTCTTGCTGCAGGCCAGCCCTGCTCTTTGGACCCTCTGCAAGAGGATGGTGATGCTGCAGGACCAGGGGATGCTCAGGTGGAAGGGGCTCCTCACCACAGAGGCATCTCCCCAGCCCTTGCTGCTGGGCACCCACAACCCTGACACCTCACTGGAAGAGGTGACAAAACCCTCCCTCACCTCCCCTCCCTGACTGCCCACCAAATAATAAAATATAAAAACATCAAGCCACAACTGACACTTCATCAAGAACATCAAGCTAAAGCCAAGCTTAATAAACCTCCCCTGCTGCAATCCCTGATCCCTGGGACACAAAACCCCACAAATACCTGCAAACTTGTCCATGTCCTTGAGAGGGAGGGTGTACACCAGCTGCTCATCGTTCTGCTGGATCAGGCTGGCTGCAGGGATGTGCTGCCTGATCAGAGACGTGGTGGCCTCTGTGTTGCAGTAGGCATCAATGTGCATGCTGGAAAAACACAGCAGGAATTGGGGTTTAGAGCTTGGCCTGCTCCTGACACTGCACCAAACCATTCTGATTTGGATTTCCTGTTTTTCAGATTCTGTTTTTCAGATTTTCTGATTTGTAGATTCTTTAGGGGGTAGTTCTGAGCTTCACATCAAATGTTGGTGAGCTCTCTGTGCACAGAGCAGGGACACAAAACAATTCCTGCTCCAGCTGGGCACCAAGGACAAATGATCCCAATGCCAGCCCAGGAGCACAAACCCCGTGGGCTGGAGAGAGAAAAACAAGCAGGGTGGGGCTGCAGGGGCTAAAGCTGGGATGGGACAATGAACTGCAAGGTGCAAATGGAGCAGAGCTGATCCCAGGGAGAGACCCCGTGCCCGGCCGGGCATTTTGGGGCCATTTTGGGTCATCTTGGGTGCAGCCCTGGCTGGGCTCTGGTGCTGCCCAAGGTGGATCCATGGGGGAGATCCTTGGAATCAATCCCTGCTTTATTCTGGGACTCTGCCCAGCCTCTGCTCAGGGATCAATTCAAGGATAAAAGGATCAGCCTGCACAAGGGATCAATTCAAGGATAAAAGGATCTTTTTGGGCGGTGCTTTCTTAGAGATTCCAACATAAAACAGTAAAAAAAGAGACACGTGATGGTCTCTAAGAGGTACAAAACTGGGCACAGAATTACCTCAGGCGGTAGCCAATGCCCCACTTGCTCTTGAGGAAGAGAGAAGAGCCGAGGCATTTCAGCATCCCTTGGGAAATCACAGCTTTACGGTCTGGAAAGGGAAGTCAGGAAGCGGAAAATCGACATTTTCCTCCCAAATCCCCCTGTGGGCTGCACACCAGTGGTACCCCAGGGCTGGGGGCTGGAGCTGGGCTGGGGCAGGGCTCACCAGCCAGGATGTCAGCCTCGTCCATGAAGTGGGTGCTGAACACAGTCACACGGTTGGCTTTCCTGCTCCTCAGAAGGTTCCAGACGATGTGGCGGGAGCAGGGATCCATCCCCGCCGTGGGCTCATCCAGCAGCAAAACCTGGGGGCAAAACCACCAGGGCTGCTCAGAGCCCCTGAGCCCAGCAATCCCTCCCCAGGGTAGCCAGAGAAAAGCAAGGCACAATCCTTCCCAAGAATGTTTCTGGGTTTCACGTTCTCTGAACCTCAGAGACAGGAAAAACCAATTCTTATCTCATTTACTGCTCCTGAGTTGTTCACAAGGGGAATGCACCGTGGAAGATTGTTTACCTGAAGGGAATTGATAATGATTCTGGTGTGAGTGTTGTGATTCACTGGCCAATTAATCCAGGTGTGTGTGTCAGGACCGTGGGCTGACAGTCACGAGATTCTGAGCAGTTTGAGTTGAGTGCTTGGCAGATTCAGTTTACATATAACATAATATAGTATAGAATAATATAGTATCATAAAGTAATTAATTAGCCTTCTGATAAGATGGAGTCCTCCTCATCATTCCTCTTCAATGCCTGAGAAAAAAATATCTGCTACACCCCAGCACACCCAGAAGGGTTTGTTTGAAAGCTGCCAGTTAATTCCTGTAAAATAGGAAACAGCCCAGACCAACAAGGCAGCTTTTGTCACTGTGCTCTGAATACATCCATCTCCCTTGTGACAAATGGAAAAATCCTGTGATAAATTAATGCCACAGCCTGCTTTATTCTGCTTCCAACAGAATTAAGTAGCAGAATCACAACTTAGCCATGGATTCACTCTTTGTACTGAGGGGTGGTTAAATGCACACACCTGCTTTGAAAACCCCAGCAAGTGTCACACACACCATTTTAACCACAGATCTCAAAGCAGTCCCCCTCCTCACAGGCCAGAAATTACAGAGCTGCAACACAAAAGAGCTCTGTGGCTCTGCTCCTGCTCCCAGCTCCTGGATGCCTCTGGAAGGAAAGCATCCAACAATTTCACTGCTGGGGGAAAAATGCTACCTGCCAGAAATTACACACAGACCTTGCCACACTATTGATTTGCCAAAGAGATCAAACCCAAGGCTGCTGCATCACCTGAGCCTCAAGCACAAAGGCTGAGAGATTGCAATGATTGTAATTAAACCACAAATGAAGGAAAAGAGGTGCTCAAAGGAACAATTTCTGCATTTTGCACATTAGTTGGTTTTGACAAGGGAGACCAAGCCTTCTATGGATCAGCAAGACCAAGCTGAGAATAATTCCATCCCTCTCACCTTGGGGTTCCCAAGAACAGCAACTCCCACTGACAGCCTCCTCTTCTGCCCCCCACTTAATTTTTTGGCTTGATTGTCCCTGATGGGCTGCATCTCCAAATCCAGCAGCACCTTTTGCACCTTGAAAACACAAGAAATATATTTTTGTTAAAAAAAAAAAAAAACCTGTAATTTTTTAAAACCAGATTGTTAACAACTAACATTCAAATTAACTGCAGCTGGTTCCCAGTGTTCTGTATCTGAACTGCACAACCTACACACAAAGTTTAATGGTGTCTATAATTGAACCTAAATGCCAGATTTAAAACATTTCATGGGCATTTTAACCTTCAGAAAAATTAAAGGTTTATCCTTGTCTAAATATTTGCCTGTACCTCTCTGCCCATTGTACCACACAGGAATATTTCCCTGCAAGAGGAAAACCCTGCAAGAATATTTTGATTTACAGGTTAAAAACGTTCACATAAGACAGCACCTGTGGCCAGGTGAGTTACCTCTTGTATCAAATCGTTCTGGGGGATGCCCTTGATGGCAGCAAAGATGGAGAGGTTCTCCTCCACAGTCAGGATGTCAAAGTGGATGTCGGCCTGGGGGCACACGCCCGCGATCTGCCGCACCTCCAGCATCTCGTCGATCTCAGACACCCTGTGCCCATAGACTGACACAAACCCTGAAGGAAATGAGCAGAAAATCGTGCAGTGGTTTGGGCTGGAGTGGGTTAAAGCTCACCTCATTCCAGCCCCCTGCCATGGGCTGGTGGCTCAGGTTGGAAGGTGTGGCAGGGGTGTGTGTTCTGTCCCCATCTGCCAGAGCTAGGGCAGCTCTCTGCTCTTCATGGGGCAGGATTCTTTATCTCTCCCAAAACCAATCCTCCCTCCAGGAGATCTCTGCTGTTCATGGGCCATTGATCATTAATTATCTTCTGTCCATGGGCCATTGATCATTAATTATCTTCTGTCCATGGGCCATTGATTATTAATTATCTTCTGTCCATGGCCAGTGAGTGTCCCTGCAGGGCTGATCAAATTCCACCATCCCATGGGGAGATGCTCCGCCCAGGGCAGGAGCCAAGCATTCCTACCTGGATACAATCTGAGGGTTGGGACACCCCAGCAGCCTTTGCCCCCTGCATTCCCAGAGGAGCAGCTTTCTCCTGCCCTGCATTCCCAGAGGGAGAGCAGGCCCATCTCCAGCAGCCCTGGAGCTGCAGAGGAAAACTCCCCCCTTGTGCAAGATCCTGCTGCAGCAGAGCCACAGCTGGCACTGCAGGAGGGCTGAGCCCCCCTGGGATGGGGCTGTGCCCCCACCCTGACACACAGGGGACAGCGACTGCTCTGACTCTGGCAGGGGTTTGTTTTCTTTTTTTTGTACTATTGCATTTGTATTTTTAATTTCCCTAGTAAAGAACTGTTATTCCTATTCCCATGAGCCCTTAATTTCAAAATTATCATAATTTGGAGGGAGGGGTTTGCATTTTCCATTTCAGGGGGGGCTCCTGCCTTCCTCAGCAGACCCCTGGCTGTTCAAACCAGCACAGCTGGGAACTCTCCACTGGGAGCAGCAATCAGCAGAGAGGCTTTTACAGCCCTGCGTGGACAGGAATTGCAAATGGGCTCTTTCAGATGTTATCCAAGGAAATTCTGGTGCCTCCTGGACCACCCCCAGGGTTCCCAGGCCTGGCTGTGGAGCACTCACCATCCGAGGGAGGGCACAGCCCGCACAGGATGTTCATCAGCGTCGTCTTCCCGGTGCCGCTGTGGCCCAGCAGCGCCGTGATCTGCCCCTCATAGATGTCAAAGGACAAATCTGCTCCAGGGCACAGCGAGAGGAGGTGTCAGGGAGGGGTCCTGGCCCCCCAGGCAGCTCCTGGAGCAATCCCAGCGCTCACATTCACTCTGCCTGGGGCACAGGACTGGCCTGGCACGGTCCCACTGCCCTGGGGTGGCCACGTCTCACAGCCAGCCCGGGAAAGGAGGTGACATGCACTAGCACATCTGGCATTCCTGCTCCAGGGCCCCACCCCTCCCAAAGAAACCCAAACCAGCCTGAACTGAAACCCAAAAGATCACTCAGCAGCTCAGCTGCTGCTCCCCTGCACCCCCCAGCAGCTAAAAAGCTGAAATGTTCTTACTTCTGAGAGCCTCCACGGTTTCCCCCTTTTTCCTGAATGTCTTCTGGACACAGCTGATCCTGAAAGAAGACACGTCATGGCATGAGCTATTTCAGCACCTTTACCTGGCATTTTCAGTCATCAGCACTCAGCAACAATCACAACAAGCCAGCCTGACTGAAGTGGCACCAGATGTGTTAAAAACTGATTGAGGCAAGTCAAGAGACAGGACAGGTCCTCCCAAAACCTTGCCCATCTCCAACCTGGCATCAGAAAGCTTCTCCTGGTCACCTTCTAAGGTATTTCCTGTGATGATAAACTGAATTATTACAAATCTGAGTCTCTTTCACACGGTGGAACAATGCCCTAGAGGCTTCCCAAGCTAGGAAAGGGAATGGATACTCCCCAGCAGCTGCACAACACAACAGCAGAGTCCAGAGACACGACATGGAAAGGAGGGGACAGCAGAAGGGACTCCAAAGATGTGACAGCTCTTGATCAAAATCAGGTAAATGCTTTTATACATATAATAGCAAGCATTTTATATATATAAATAGCAAGTATTTTAGATATAGAAATAGCAAGTATTTATATATATATATGAGATATATATTATATATATATATAATAGCAAGTATTCTTATCTATACAAATAGCAGGTATTTTATATATATATATGATATGTATTATATATATAATAGCAAGTATTTTTTATATATGTAAAAGATATATTATATGTAAAAAAGTATATATATTATATATAAATAATAGCAAGTATTTTATATATATAAATATCTATAATAGCAAGTATTCTTATATATATAAATAGCACATATTTTATATATATATATGAGATATATATTATATATAATAGCAAGTATTTTATATATATAAAAGATATATTATATAAAAAAGTATATATATTATATATATATATATAATAGCAAGTATTTTATATATATAAATATATTTTTATATATATATATAATAGCAAGTATTCTTATATCTATAAATAGGAAGTATTCTACTTCTCAAGAGAGGTAAAAGCCTTCCTTCCAGCCCTGCTGGTTTTCCAAATGAAAAGAACAGCCAGTTTATCTGGGGGCACCAAATGAAGGATGGATTTTGGAAGCCTCATCACCCTGAAAAAGAGGAGGGTGAGTGGATTATGGAGTAATGGGGAAGAGAATGAACTTGAAAGCAAGAAAAACTTGCAGATGGAAAGATGGAAAGACTGAGTGAAACTGCTGGAGCTGGGGGAGGGGTGATGTGGGAAGGGTCCTGGGTGGGTGAATAATGCAACAAAACCCCCATGTTCTCAGGGGAACATCAGCACCAAAACTGGACCCCTGAACCTGTAGATAGCAAAAATACCTTTCACTACTGAAATAAACCAGCGTGTCTCTCGTCCATCTCTAAGGTTACAACAACAAGCCCCTCTCCTGACGTGATTTATCCCTGGCTGCACAGCCCTGAGCATGGGGATGTGCTGTGAGCAGGGCTCTGCAGTCCGTGGGCTCTGGGGAGCCAGGAGTGAATTCCGAGCACGGGAATTGCGGTGAGCTGCTGGCCCCAGGCAGGGCTGGGCTGTACCTGATGGCCTCCTTGCCCTGGAATTCCGAAGGCACGGGCTCCACGATCTCACTGAAGCTCAGGCTGCCGTTGACGCTGCTCTCGTACAGTTCCTTGTAGTTCTTCCTCTGCTTTGACCAAAAGGAGGGTTTCATGAAGAAAAAGGGCGTGCGGCGCAGGCCAAACTCCCCTGGGGGACAGGACAGAGGGCAACTCCTCAGCAGCAACCACAAATATTATATTATATATGATATATTACATATTACATATTGTATATTACATATTATATACGACATATTACATATTACACATGGTATAGTATCTAATATTATGTTAAATCATATATTATAGCATATATGGTATTATATATTACATATAATACTGTATCATATTATGTCATATATCATATCATGTATTATAATGTAATCTATAGTGTTGTTATATTATATTATATTATATTATATTATATTATATTATATTATATTATATTATATTATATTATATTATATTATATTATATTATATTATATTATATTATATTATATTATATTATATTATATTATATTATATTATATTATATTATATTATATTATATTACATTCCTAATATAAAATATTATTCTGTACTATATATAATATATTCCTAATATAAAATATTATTCTGTAATATAATATAATATAATATAATATAATATAATATAATATAATATAATATAATATAATATAATATAATATAATATAATATAATATAATATAATATAATATAATATAATATAATATAATATAATATAATATAATATAATATAATATAATATAATATAAATGTTATTGTATTAGATTATATAGTATGGTAATATTATGTTACATTACATTATCTTACATGACATTACATTATGTATATTATATATTATTTCACATTCTATTCTATACTATATACCATATATTATATATTCAATTACATCATATAATATATCATATAATATATTACATATTATTGTATTATATTATATAATATTATAAAATATTATACAGTATTGTAATATTATGTTCTGTTCTATTCTATTCTATTCTATTCTATTCTATTCTATTCTATTCTATTCTATTCTATTCCATTCCATTCCATTCCATTCCATTCCATCCCATTCCATCCCATTCCATCCCATCCCATTCCATCCCATTCCATTCCATCCCATTCCATCCCATCCCATCCCATTCCTCAGTTTTGGGCTTTCAGCAGCAATCACAAATATTACCTATTTTATTATAATATAATTTAAACCTCAGCTCTGGGCTTTCAGCTCCTCCCACAGCCAGCCCCCTCCTGCTCCTGAGGATTCCATCAGCCACATTTCCCTTTAAGCCACGACTGCCCATCCCCACTGCTGGCAGGCTTCACTTTTGCTGAGCATTTCCATAAATGTGCAAATCTCCTTCTCTTCCAGAGAAATCCCAGAGCTGAATGAGCAGTGACTTCAGCGTGGCAGGGAGAAAAGAGAGGGGCTGGAGTTGAACAGAGCAGAGGGGCTTAACCAGCTCCTAATCCCAAGATTAACAACTTTAATCTGTGCTTTAGGCTCAACTTCTTCTGCCACAGGCAGAGAGCTGGAAGAGGCAGAGCAGCCTTTGATTTCCAGCCCTCCAAGAGGAAATTGGAAGGGTTGAGTGCCACTGTCACATTCTCTGAAAATCCCTTTGCCCGGGATTCTTCTCCTGGGAAGCTGAGAAGCCTCAGAGAAAAATGAAAACAATAATTATCTCATTTGCTCCTGCTGTGTTTTGCTGTTTGGAATGTGTCACTAACAGGTGATTGTTCATTGGTTTTTTGCTGTGAATTGTTTTGACTTAATGGCCAGCCAGGGCCAAGCTGTGTCAGACTCTGGAGAAATAAATAAATTTCATTATTCTCTTTTCAGCCTTCTGTCTGTATCCTTTCTGTATTCCTTAGTAGAGCTCAGTGCAGCATTTTTCATATAATATAGGTCTTAAAGTAATAAATTAGCCTTGGAAGAACATGGAGTCAGATTTATTCATTCCTCCCTTCCTTGGGGGTCCCTGAAAATAGGACAGCTGAGGTTGTGGGTAACTCAGGAAGGAAGTTTTTCCTCTAGAAAGAGGGGAAATTTAAGCTTTTTAAGAGCAGGTCAAAACCCCTCCTCACACCTCACAGCTTTAACTATATATATTGCTAAAGAATATATATATAAAAAGAATATATATAGTTATAGAATATAAATTATTTCAGCCAGAAGTGTAAAATTCCATGTGAAAACAGCACCACCTCCTTTCTCCAGAGAGTTCAGGGAGGAGGGGCAGCAGCCTGGGGGGTTCAGGATTTTGGGATGATCCCCCCAGAGCCCAGTTCCTGCCAGGAACTCACCTGGGATCACCTGGTCCAGGTAGACAGCCACGAGCAGGTAGAAGATGCTGTCCAGCACCAAGAGAATCAGGGAGATGCACAGAGGGTAGGGACCAGCATTGATGTTGGCAAATGTTGCCCCATCCTCAAAATCCTCCAGGTGCATGACCTGCAGGGAGAGGTGTCACTCACCAAACAGGCAAAAAAACAGCACAGTGCAAAAAAAAACCCCAAACTTGGCAAAAAACTTGACAAAAACCCCAAAAATAATGAGATGGTGACTGAGATCACAATGGACACAAAGAATAACAGCTCCTTTGGGGTGCTGGATATTAAACTGCTATGAAAAAAGCATATTTGGAAAATATAATCTAATAATAATAATAATAATATAATAAATAATAAAATAAATAATTATTAATACATTAATATTAATGATATTTAATCATTATATAATATTATATATAATATCACATATATAATATTATACAAGCGATACTTTAAAAATATAATAATAAAGAAATATAATTAATATAATTAATAAATAATAATTATAACGGATATATAGTACATAATTATTTCTATATTTTTATATAAATTATTATATTAATTATATAGGTATATATTTATATTTATATCTCTACAATTTCATTTATACAGTTATATATTTATATATTGTTAATATATAAATAATATATACATATAGATATGCAAATAAATATAAATATATAATATATAATAATTATATATTTATATATTTTAATAGATTATATATTATATTATAATATATAAATGATTATATATATAATTATCATATTATAAATAATATATAATGTATAATAATTAATAAAATAATATAAATATCATAAATAAATAAATATAATAAATAAATAGAATAAGTAATAATTAAAACTATTTTTATGTAATAAATATAATTTAAATATAACTTATTTTTTAAAAATAAGATATCTATTTCAAGCCCCCATCAGGGACAGGTGGGGATTGACCTGTGCAACACCAATCAAGAAGCTGCACTGGCACAAAGGGCTGAGGATCCACACGAAGGATTTGGGGAAATCCTCCAGCAGGACGATGTTGAGGCCCACAAAGCCAAAGACCAGAGTGGCCAGGAACTCCACGATCCCCACGTGCTTGGACTTCTTAAACAGAGGGGTCAGCATCAGGGCAAAGAAAACCTGGGGCACAGGGGAAACAGACAGCAAACACTGTAGGAATAATAATAGTTGTGATAATAGGGGTAAAATAATAATTATACAATACAGAAATTGTGTGGGGAACTAAGGGAAAACACCATAGTAGTAATAATAAATAAATAGATAAATAAATAAATAAATAAATAAATAAAATATTAATATTAATGTCATAGTAATAACAATAATAACAATAACAATAATAATAATATAGAAATTGTTTGGGTAAACTAAGGGAAAATACAATAATAATAATAATAATAATAATAATAATAATAATTGTAGTTGTAGTTGTAGTAGTGAAATTGTGTGAGAAAACTAAGGGAAAATACCATAGTAGTAGTAATAATAATAATAATGATAGTAGTAATAGTAGTAGTAGTAGTAGTAGTAGTAGTAGTAGTAGTAGTAGTAGTAGTAGTAGTAGTAGTAGTAATGAAATTGTGTGGAAAAAAACTAAGGGAAAAAGGGAAAATACCATAGTAGTAATAATAATAGTAATAGTAATAATAATAATAATATAGAAATTTTGCAAACTAAGGGAAAACACCATAATAATAATAATAATAATAATAATAATAATAATAGTAATACAGAAATTGTGCAGACAATCTAAGGGAAAATGCCATAGCTGCCTCTGACAATCATCTAATTTATAATCTAATTTTCCTGGTATAGTCACTACAGCACAGATTCATGGAATAATTTTCAGTTGGAAAATATTTTCAAGATGAAGTCCAACTGTTCCTCTTATCCCCTCAGACAAGCAAGTGGATACATAAATATATTTATGATGTATTTTTTATCACTCTCTGACAGTTGATATGGTTTTTTACATTCCACTCTGCAGTAACAGGAAATGTTCTGAAGAGGATCTGGACTGCAGAATGGTTCTGTGGATGGCTGAAAACTCAAAACCTGATGAGTTTTCATCATACCCAAACTCATCATTATAAACTCTGATATTTCAGGAGGGAAAAACACTTTTCAAGGTGATGGGTGACCCCTGCAGCACATCCTAAAACCAGGAGAAAACCCCAGGAAGGGTTGGGACAGCTCAGACTGCCAGCACTGCTCCAACAAATATTTTGGCAGGGGGAACAAATCAGGTGGGAAGGGAATAAAACAAACAAAGCCCCAGGGATTGGGCAGGGCCAGGAATACTCACAGAGGAGACTCCATAGAGGAAGAAGAGGAGGAAGATGACAAAGGCACTGCTCTGGGGGAACAGGGACGAGGCCGTGGCGATCACAGCCATCAGGATGGACATGACAAAAATCAGGCTGACATAGAGCAGCACCCAGGACAGCCTAGGGAGAGGAAAAAAAACCAGAAAAATGAATGAACCCCCAGCCACACAAACAGCAACACCCAGCACTCTTTAATATTCCACACAGACTCGTAGCTCGAGTTAATTTTTAACTCTGTGTCTCGCTGCACCAAAGGGCAAGGGTGCAATAAAACCTGAATAAAAAAGCTGTTTGCAACAAAACCTGGATAAAAGAGCTGCTGTGAACACCCTGGGGTTGTTCTCAGCACACACAGGGCAGCTGAAGATGCACAATCAGGTGATTCACCTTTATTTTTTGCATAATTAATTCCCCGGTATGGGCAGAAGAGGGTAACAGTCATAAGTTTCAATAATTCAAGGAATTCTGTTTAAAGTTTAATACAGGCTGCTGGGCAGGGTAATAAAATCCTGCTCTGTTGGGAAACAGAGCTGTGAGTCTGGGAGCAACTCTGACCTCAGCAAACAGGGGTGGTTTGTGTGCAGGCAGCAAAAAATGACACATTTCACCTGAAACAACCTGAGAAATAATCATTCCAGCCAGCCCAGGGGGCTGCTTCAGGGCAGGGTGAAAACCCTGCCAGAAAGGGCAAAGCCAAACCTGCTTTTATCCCCTCAATGATCTCAAATTTGGGAGAAAAGTGAAATATCCTATTGCTCAGGGTAATTTTTATCAGGGTGAGGAAACAATTGAAAACCTGTTGTTGAGACTGCTCTGGCACGTTCAAATTACAGAGTTGGGTTCATTTAATTGTGTGCCAGGCTGCAGGTTACCTGCTGAGCTTCTAGGAAAGGAGGTAGGGAGCCAAAAATGCTTAAAAACCTCCATAAAACCTCACACTTGATGAGGTTTAATCCCTCTAATCTGGTGTAGCTTTACATGAATAAATGCAGCAGGATTACTTATTGAAATATTCATATTTTCATGGGACTGCAAGTGATGTCTCTCTGTTTGATTACAGAGAATATTTCAGTTTTTGGCTGTTTTCACTTCAAGACTGAAAGACATTCAAGAACTGGAGGGTGGGATGGAAAAGGTTAACTAGACACATTTTAAAAAATATTTCTTTACATATATTTATTTTTTTTCCTTTTATAAGGAACAGGTTGTAGCCAACACTCACGTACCAGAAGGCAGTGTCATGGAGCCCCAAAATTTTCAAGAACTCCTTCAGCTTCCTCTCCTTTTCTGCCACGATGTGAATTGCCAAATAATACCCAAAGGGGGAGAATGCAATCACCAGGTAAATTAAAATGATTGCACGAGGGAAATTATCAATTTCCACCACGGCAGCCTCTCCCATAACCATGGCTCTGGTCAGATCCAGCTGTTCCCAAACAGAGTGGTTTGTCTTCAGCTGGAAGGAAGAGGAGGAAAAAGTTATTTTGAGATTTTTCCTGATTTCTCAGCCCCATCCCAACCACTCCATCCCTGCTGGAAGGGGAGATCTGGGGAGCCCAAAACCTTCCTGACCCCAAATTCCAGGCCAAAAGCAAGACCTGAATGCCTGGGGATAAAATGAGGAAATGTGGAATTTCTGTCACTTAAAAAGATGGAATTTGCTGCCACCACGAGCAGGGTGAGGAGAGGGAAACTGGGAAAAACTGCTGAGCAATAGTGGCACCAAAATAATAAATTCTGCAGGTCAATTCTGCAGCCCCTGTCTGGAATGGCATTTTGGGGTGAGCTTTTGAGGAGGGTGGTGCTGGATGTTCAGCACCTCTGGGATGCAAATGGAGACAAAAATCCTCATAATCCAACCCAAGAGGATTGGGGAAATCCTGGACAAAACAGTCCTGGAAAAACAGTCCTGGATAAAACATGGCCAAACCCACCCCAAAGCTTCTGCCTTCTCATCAGATGCCAGCTGAGATCTGACACAGCATTTCCAGGCAGATTAAGGAGCCTGGGCAACCCCTGGATCTGCCCTTCCTTGGGGTGAGGGTGGGATTTTGTGGCATTTTCCTGGACAAAATATGGCCTAACCTGCCCAAAAACTTCTGCTTTCTCATCAGATGCCAGCTGTGATCTGACACAGCATCTCCCAGGAGTAACAGATAAATTAAGGATTAGCAGGCAGCCCCTGGATCTGCCTCTTCTTGGGGTGAGGGTGGGATTTAATGGGATTTTATGGCATTTTCCCAGTGGTATCTGGACAGAATGGTCCTGGGCAAACCAGTTCTGGACAGAACATGGCCAAACCCATCCCAAAACTTCTGCCTTCTCCCCAGATGCCAGATGAGATCTGACACAGCCTCTCCCAGGATGGACAGGCAGATTAAGCAGCCCCTGGATCTGCCCCTCCTCGGGGTGAGGGTGGGATTTTGTGGGATTTTCACAGAATTCACAGAATCCCCAGGTTGTCAGAGACCATCGAGTCCAGCCCAGCCCCAACCCCTCACCCAAACCCTGGCCCCCAGTGCCACATCCAGGCTTTGTTAAACACACCCAGGGATGGGGACTCCACCACCTCCAGGGCAGAACATTCCAGAACTTTATCCCCTTTGTGTAAAACACTTTTCCCTGCTATCCAGCCTGTATTTCCCTTGGTGCAGCTCAGGCTGTGTGCTCTGGTTGTGTCAGTGCTGCTGCAGACAGAGCCCAGCCCCAGCTGAGCACAGGCACCTTTCAGGAGGTGTGAGAGTGATGGGGGCAGCCCTGAGTCTCCTTTTCTCCAGGCTGGGCATGTGTCACCAATGAAAAATCCCTTCCTTAGGATTTTTTCTCCTGAGAAGCTGAGAGGCCTCAGGAACAAAATGCAAACAATGATTGTCTGCTGCTGTGAAATGTGAGAGGTGGATCTGGGATTGGTCTCATGTGGTTGTTTCTAATTAATGGCCAATCCCAGTCCAGCTGTCCAGACTGTCTCAGTCACTCACAAACCTTTGTTATTGATTCCTTTTCTATTCTCAGCCAGCCTTCTGATGAAATCCTTTCTTCTATTCTTTCAGCATAGTTTTTAACATAATATATATCATAAAATAATAAATCAAACCTTCTGAAATGTGGAGTCAACATTTTCATCTCTTCCCTCATCCTGTGACCCCTGTGATCACCATCACAAGCATCCCCAGCTCCCCCAGTGGCTCCTCACAGGGTTTGTGCTCCCAGCCCCATTTGATGGGATTTTTGGGTGGGATTTGATGAGTTTTGGGTGGGATTTCGTGGGATTGCTCACCTGGATGATGGCAGCATCAATGCAGGCCTGCAGGGCAGTGAACCCCGAGCTCCAGTAGGTCACAGACTCGCAGCTCTTGCGCAGGCTGGAGCAGGTGGCTGCAGGGAAAACAGGCAATGATCACCTCCAGGAGCCCTTCCGTGCCACAATTCCAGGGAAAAATCCCCAAAAATTGAGTTACAGCTGCTCCAATCCTGATAGCAGCACCAACAAACCCCACAAACCAATATACAGCACGCCAAGCCAAAAGAAAAGCTAAGAAAGGAAAATTTGGGATGATTTTCCAGCTCATTCCCTTGCAGGTTTACCTTTCGATTCCCATTACTATCTGGATTTACTATTAAATAGAAAATCAACATCTTCAGGAGCCCTTCCATGCCACAATTCCAGGAGAAAATCAAAAAAAATTGAGTTACAGCTGTTCCACTCCCTGATAACAGCACCAACAAACCCCACAAACACAACACCCTGAACGAGAAAAACCCAAAAAATGAAAATATGGGATGATTTTCCAGCTCGTTCCCTTGCAGGTTTACCTCTGGATTCCCATTACTATCTGGATTTACTATTAAATAGAAAATCAGCATCTTCAGGATGATTATTCCAAGCCAGGCCATTCCACAATTCCAGGTTAAAATCCCAAAAAAATTGAGTTACAGCTGCTCCACTCCCTGGTAACAGCACCAAGAACACCCACAAACCAATACACGCCACACCAAGCCAAAAAAATCAAAAAATGGAAATTTGGGCTGATTTTCCAGTTATTCCCTTGCAGGTTTACCTCTGGATTCCCATTATTATCTGAATTTACTATTAAACAGAAAATCAGCATCTTCAGGAGCCTTTCCATGCCACAATTCCAGGGAAAAATCCCCAAAAATTGAGTTACAGCTGCTCCACTCCCCAGTAACATTACCAACAAATATACACAACACCAAGCCAAAAGAAAAGCTAAAAAAGGAAAATTTGGGATGATTTTACAGCTCATTCCCTTGCAGGTTTACCTCTAGATTATTATTACTATCCTGATTTCCTATTAAATAGAAAATCAGCATCTTCAGGAGCCTTTCCATGCCACAATTCCAGGTTAAAATCCCCAAAAATAGAGATACAGCTGCTCCACTCCCCGATAACAGCACGAACAACCTCCACAAACCAATACACACCACACCAAGCCAAAAAAATTTTAAAAAAGGGAGTTTTTGTGCTGGTTTTTCAGGCTGTGCCCTGCAGGGTACCTCTGGACTCGGTGTAGAGCGAGGCCATGGCGATGGAGTCGCGGAAGCGCAGCTGGTAGGACAGGGGGCCCGTGAACACCACCCCCACAAAGTTGGAGGGCTTCAGCACCCCCGCCTCCTCCAGCTCCTCCTCGCTCAGGTACTCCTCAGTGATCAGCCCTGGCAGCAGGCACAGGGAAAAAACAGAGAGAAAATAATAGACATGGAAAATTAGCATATAAATATCAAATATTAAGATGTAAAAATATAAATATAAATAGTACTGTAAATATAAAAATATTAAAGTATATTAAAATATTCAAAATATAATAGAATATTTAAAATAGAATATAATATTAAAATATAGTATAGTATAGTATAGTATAGTATAGTATAGTATAGTATAGTATAGTATAATATAATGGAATGGAATAAATAATATAATATAACATAATATATTTTACTATAATATGATATCATATCATATCATATAACATAATATAATATAACATAATATATTTTACTATGATATAATATCATATAATATAATATCATATCATAAAATATAATATAGTATGAATAAAATAAAATATAAAAAATATAATAAGAAATAGTATGATATAATACAATACAATACAATACAATACAATATAATATAATATAATATAATTACTATAATATAATTAATATAATTAATATGATATTATATGATATGATATTATATGAATACTATATTTTACTATACTATAATATAATAAAATAGAATAAAAATATGAATAAAATAAAATATAATAATGTATAATATTATTAATGTAATATAGTATAATATAATATAATATAATATAATATAATATAATATAATATAATTACTATAATATAATTAATATAATTAATATGATATGATATGATATGATATTATATGAATACTATATTTTACTATACTATAATATAATAAAATAGAATAAAAATATGAATAAAATAAAATATAATAATGTATAATATTATTAATGTAATATAATATAATATAATATAATACAATATAATATAATGTAATGTAATTAATATAATATAATATAATATAATATAATATAATATAATATAATATACATACTAAAACATAATATAACAAATTCTATATAACTACCATATAATAAAATACAAAAATATGAATAAAATAAAATATCATAAGATAAGATATGATATGATATGATATAATTACTATATTTTACTATACTATAATATAATAAAATAGAATAAAAATATGAATGAAATGTAATAAAATATAATAAGGTATAGCATTATTAATATAATATAACATACTAAAAATAATATAACATAACATAAATACTCTATTTTACTATACTATAATATAATAAAATATTAAAATATTAATATAATAAAATATTATATGATATTATATGATTTAAATACTCTATTTTACTATACTATAATAAAATAGAACAAACCTATGAATAAAATAAAATATAATAAAATATAATAAGTTATAGTATTATTAATATAATGTAATATAACATACTAACATAACATAACATAACATAAATACTATATATTACTATAATATAATATAAAAATATGAATAAAAGAAAATAAGATATAATATATGATATGATCTAATTAATATAATATAATATAATATAATATAATATAATATAATATAATATAATATAATATAATATAATATAATATAATATAATATAATATAATATAATATAATATAATATAATATAATATAATATAATCTTTATTAATTTTTTATTTCTTCCCTGCCACAACCCAGAACAAAACCATGCCACCCTTTAAAGAAGCCCCATAAAAATCCCCAACAACTTACTGGGGTTTGGAGACCCTTCCCACCCAAACCATCCCATGATTATTGACAGAAATATTCATTTTTGGGAAACAAGTCAGAGCATGAGATTTGGGGGGAAAAAAAAGAGAATTTAGGGTGTGAATACCATCCTCAAAGTTGTCAAAAGCCACTTTCCTCATGATCTCCCTGGCCAGGGCTGTGAG
The DNA here is from genome assembly GCF_963513975.1 of Fringilla coelebs. Taxonomy (NCBI): domain Eukaryota; kingdom Metazoa; phylum Chordata; class Aves; order Passeriformes; family Fringillidae; genus Fringilla; species Fringilla coelebs. The sequence goes on along the minus strand of NC_140045.1, from coordinate 2,376,125 downwards.
TGGCCCAAAACCAGCAAGAAAACCCCAAAATCAGCAAAAAAAAACCCCTAATCCAAAAAAACCCCACCAAAATCAGCAAAAAAAACCCCTATAACCAGTAAAATAACCCCCAAACCAGCAAGAAAACCCCAAAATCGGCAAAAAAAACCCCTAATCCAAAAAAAACCCACCAAAACCTCTATAACCAGTAAAATAACCCCAAAGCCAGCAAGAAAACCCCAAAATCGGCAAAAAAAAAACCCTAATCCAAAAAAACCCCACCATAATCAGCAAAAAAACCCTATAACTAGTAAAATAACCCCAAAACCAGCAAATAAACCCCATAACAACCAAAAAACCCTCCTAAAACCAGAAAAACACCCTAATACCAACAAAAAAAACCATAAAACCACCCAAAAAACCCAAAAAACCAGAAAAAAAATCCCAACAATCCAAAAGAAAACCCAAACCAACCAAAAAACCTCAAAACCACCAAAAACCCCTATAACCAGTAAAATAACCCCCAAAACCAGCAAAAAACCCCATAACATCCATAAAAACCTCTAAAACCAGAAAAAAAAAAGCCCAAACCAACCAAAAAACCCTAATACCAAGGAAAAAAAAACCCATAAAACCATCAAAAAAACCCATAAAACCAGACAAAAAATCCCAACAAACCAAAAGAAAACCCAAACCAACCAAAAAACCTCAAAAGCAACCAAAAAAAACCCTAAAAATCAACAAAAAACCCCCTAAAAATCAACAATATAACCCAACACCTTCACATTCCCTGCTCTGAAAAATTCAGATTTTTCCTCTTACATCCCCACTGAGTTCCCCCTTTAAACACAAGTTCCAGAATGAGAATTGGGGGGAAAAAAAAGAGGATTTAGGGTGTGAATACCATCCTCAAAGTTGTCAAAAGCCACTTTCCTCATGATCTCCCTTGCCAGGGCTGAGGGGGGGGTGTAGCCAATGACGAAATTCAGCAGCACCGAGGGGTCCAGGGGGCCCAGGTCTGTGTTGGGCACCTCATCATATTTCCTGTGAGGGTGCATCATGCTCATCAGGATCAGCCAGAAGAGGAAAAACAGAGGGAAAAGCACCTCCTGCAGGAAAAAAATGGAATATTTTAGAATTTGGTATTTTTTGGGATCAAAATAATTCAATATATGATCATTAAGGTCAGTCAGAATGGGAGAAACCACAGGGAAAAGCAGTTCCTGCATGAAATAAATGGAATATTTTATAATTCAGTATCTCCAATATTGAGAAAAGCTCATTGTGTACACATCAGGATCAACCAGAAATAGAAAACCAGTGGGAAAGCACCTTCTGCATGAAAAAAATGGAATATTTTAAAATTCGGTATTTCAAAGGGTCAAAAAAAATTATTATGTATTCAACAGGATCAGCCAGAATGGGAGAAACAGAGGGAAAAGCACCTCCTTCAGGAAAAAAAATGGAATATTTTATAATTTGGTATTTTTAAGGGTCAAAATATTTATTATGTGCTCATCAGGATCAGCCAGGAATGGAAAAACAGAGGGAAAAAGCACTTCCTGCACCAAAAAATTGGGATATTTCAAAAAACCTCGTCATATTTCCTGTGAGGGTGCATCATGCTCATCAGGATCAGCCAGAAGAGGAAAAACAGAGGGAAAAGCACCTCCTGCAGGAAAAAAATGGAATATTTTAGAATTTGGTATTTTTTGGGATCAAAAAAATTCAATATTTGATCATTAGGGTCAGCCAGAATGGGAAAAACCACAGGGAAAAGCAGTTCCTGCATGAAATAAATGGAATATTTTATAATTCAGTATCTCAAATATTGAGGAAAGCTCATTGTGTCCACATCAGGATCAACCAGAAATAGAAAAACACTGGGAAAGCACCTTCTGCATGAAAAAAATGGAATATTTTAGAATTCGGTATTTCAAAGGGTCAAAAAAATTTATTATGTGCTCAACAGGATCAGCCAGAATGGGAGAAACAGAGGGAAAAGCACCTTGTCCACCAAAAAAATGGAATATTTCAAAATTCAATGTTTCAAATGTCAAAAAAACCTCATTATATACTCATCAGGACCAGGAAAAATAGTGGGAAAAGCACCTTGTCCACCAAAAAAAAATGGAATATTTCAAAATGCAATGTTTCAAAAATTTAAAAAACTCATTATATACTCATCAGGATCAGCCAGAACTGGAAAAACAGAGGGAAAAGCACCGTGTGCACCTAAAAATATGGAATATTTCCAAATTCAGTGTGTCAAAAGTTAAAAAAACTCATTATAAACTCCTCAGGACCAGGAAAAATAGAGAGAAAAGCACTTCCTGCACCAAAAAATTGGAATATTTCATAATGCAATGTATTTCAAAGGGTCAAGAAAGCTCATTGTGTACTCATCAGGATCAGCCAGGACAGGAAAAACAGAGGGAAAAGCACCAAAAAAAAATGGAATTGAGCAAAATTCAATGTTTCAAAAGTTAAAAAGACTAATTATATACTCATCAGGATGAGCCAGAACAGGAAAAACAGAGGGAAAAGCACCTTGTGCACCAAACAAAATGGAATATTTCAAAATTCAGTGTTTCAAAAGTTAAAAAACCTCATTATAAACTCATCAGGACCAGGAAGAACAGTGAGAAAAGCACTTCCTGCACAAAAAAAAGGAATATTTCAAAATGCAATGTTTCAAAAGTTTAAAAACTCATAAGTTCATAAACTCATCAGGATCAGCTATGACAGAAAAAACATTGGGGAAAGCACCAAAAAAAAAAGGAATAGATCAAAATGCAATGTTTCAAAAGTTTAAAAAACTCATTATATACTCATCAGGATCAGCCAGAACTGGAAAAACAGAGGGAAAAGCACCTTGTCCACCAAAAAAAATGGAATATTTCAAAATTCAGTGTTTTAAAATTTAAAAATCTCATTATAAACTCAGCAGGACCAGGAAAAATAGTGGGAAAAGCAGCTGCTGCACCAAAAAAAATGGAATATTTTAAAATTAAGTATCTCAAAGGGTCAAAAAATTCATTGTGTACTTATCAGGATCAGCCAGAACAGGAAAGACAGAGGGAAAAGCACCTTGTGCACCAATTAAAACAGAATATTTCAAAATTCAATGTTTCAAAAGTTAAAAAAATTCATCATATACTCCTCAGGACCAGGAAGAACAGTGAGAAAAGCACTTCCTGCACCAAAAAATTGGAATATTTCAAAATGCAATGTATTTCAAAGGGTCAAGAAAGCTCATTGTGTACTCATCAGGATCAGCCAGGACAGGAAAAACATTGGGGAAAGCACCAAAAAAAAATGGAATTGATCAAAATGCAATGTTTCAAAAGTTTAAAAAACTCATTATATACTCATCAGGATCAGCCAGAACTGGAAAAACAGAGGGAAAAGCACCTTGTGCACCAAAAAAATGGAATATTTCAAAATCCAATGTTTCAAAGGTCCAAAAAACCTCATCATATACTCATCAGGACCAGGAAAAATAGTGAGAAAAGCACCTGCTGCACCAAAAAAAAATGGAATATTTTAAAATTAAGTATCTCAAAGGGTCAAAAAATTCATTGTGTACTTATCAGGATCAGCCAGAACTGAAAAAACAGAGGGAAAAGCACCGTGTGCACCTAAAAAATATGGAATATTTCAAAATCCAATGTTTCAAAGGTCCAAAAAAACCTCATTATATACTCATCAGGACCAGGAAAAATAGTGAGAAAAGCACCTTGTGCACAAAAAAATTGGAATATTTCAAAATGCAATGTATTTCAAAGGGTCAAGAAACCTCAATGTGTACTCATCAGGATCAGCCAGGACAGGAAAGACAGAGGGAAAAGCACCTTGTCCACCAAACAAAATTGAATATTTCCAAATTCACTGTTTCAAAAGTTAAAAAAACTCATCATATACTCATCAGGACCAGGAAGAACAGTGAGAAAAGCACCTGCTGCACCAAAAATATGGAATATTTCAAAATTCAATGTTTCAAATGTCCAAAAAAACTCATTATAAACTCATCAGGACCAGGAAAAATAGTGGGAAAAGCACCTGCTGCACCAAAAAAAAATGGAATATTTCAAGAGAGCTCAGGGTGTGTCCCAGGAGCAGTCTCACCTGCACGCTGCTCTTCTTGGTCCTGCACTTGATGAGGCAGTTCTTGAAGAGCAGGGCTCGGGTCTGCCGCCACACGCCCGCCTGCCGCGGAGCGCCCGGAGCCATGGCCGCGATTCCTGCGGGAAAACGGAGCGGAGAAACACGGGATCATCACGGGAGGGAGGGGAGAGGGCAGGGATCGGCACCCACGGGGCGGCACTGGGAGGGGGAATGGGGAACGGGGAATGGGAGACTGGGAATGGGGAATGGGGAATGGGGAATGGGGAACGGGGAATGGGAGAGACTGGGAATGGGAGAGACTGGGAATGGGAGAGACTGGGAATGGGAGAGATTGGGAATGGGGAACAGGGAATGGGGAATGGGAGAGACTGGGAATGGGGAATGGGGAATGGGAGAGACTGAGAACTGGGAATGGGAGAGACTGGGAATGGGAGGGAACTGGGAATGGGGAACTGGGAATGGGAGAGACTGGGAATGGGGAACAGGGAACGGGAGAGACTGGGAATGGGGAATGGGAGAGACAGACTGAGAATGAGAAACTGGGAATGAGAGAAACTGGGAATGAGAGGGACTGGGAATGAGAGAGACTGGGAATGAGAGAGACTGGGAATGAGAGAGACTGGGAATGAGAGAGACTGGGAATAGGGAACGGGGAATGCGAGAGACTGGGAACTGGGAGAGACTGGGAATGGAAGAGATTGGGAATGGGAGAGACTGGGAATGGGAGAGACTGGCTGGGAATGGGAGAGACTGGGAATGGGACAGACTGGGAATGGGACAGACTGGGAATGGGAGAGATTGGGAATGGGAGAGACTGGGAATCAGAGAGACTGGGAATGGGGAATGAGAGAAACTGGCAATGAGAAAGATTGTGAATGACAGAGATTGGGAATGAGAGAAACTGGCAATGAGAGAAACTGACAATTGGGAATGAGAGAAACTGGGAATGGGGAATGAGAGAAACTGGGAATGAGAGGAACTGGGAATGTGAAATATTGGGAATGACAGAGATTGGGAATGAGAGAAACTGGGAATGGGGAATGAGAGAAACTGGCAATGAGAGGAACTGGGAATGTGAAATATTGGGAATGACAGAGATTGGGAATGAGAGACACTGGCAATTGGGAATGAGCAACATTGGGAATCCAGCTGGGAATTTGGACAGAGGGTGCCCCAGGACGCCTCAGAGCCACCCCTGCACCCCAGGGCAGCACCAGCTCTGGGCCAGCTCACTGCCCTGACTTAAGCCAGACTCAAGCCCTGACTTAAGCCAGGCTTATTTCCATTTTGCCCAGGTGGATCCCCATCCCAGCAATTTCCGAGGAGCAGCACTGCAGGCTGCTGGAGCAGGGAGAGCAGCCAGCTGTGCCAGGGGGTGTGAGTAACCCCTTCCCTGCTGGAGCACAGCCAGCACCACTCATCCCTCCCTCCTTCAGCCCTTCTGAACCTCTCCACCACCCCCAGGCAGTGCTGCACCTGAGAGAGGAAAAATAAATGAGATTAATAAATGGGATTCAATGGGAAATGTTCCAGGAGATGGCTGCACATACCTGGGGAGGGATGGGGGCTGCAGGGGTGCTTCTCTCCTGGGTTTTGGCTGCCTGAGGTTGGCAATCAGGGCTCAGTCTCCATCTCCCTCTGCTTCCCCAGCTGGGAACGTCAGGACATTTCACCTGGGAGGGTGAGACAGGAGCAGGAGCTGCTCAGAGGGGCACAAACCTCACCTCCAGCAACACCAGGGACAAACTGCTGGGGTTTGGCTTCTCCCCTGCCTCTGTCAAGGTCAGGATTGAAGCTCCTGAGATGGCATTTCGTGCTCAGACTCAGGTGTTTATTTCTTACATGGATAAGAAGAAAGAAGGTAAGAAATAAAGATGGAAATATTGTCACTATAGGACACAAAACAGCACACACTGCTGCTCTCAAGGTGAAAAAAAGGGAATTATTTCTTTTCTGACTCCAACATTTATAGATTTCCCAAAGTGACAGTGGAGTGGAGGGTGACAGTGCCACCTCTCCAATGACACTGCACAACCCAACAGCCCATCAGATTTCTCCTCCTCCAGAAAACAATGAGTTATTTCCAGAAAGTGTGTGAACAAGGTCGCTACAAAAATGTCAACATCAGAAGGCTTAGAAAATCTTAAAAAAAAATCAGGGTGACAAAATATGGATAAGAAGTAAAGAAGATTCTTTATTTCTAATATGGATAATTTCTTATCTATATTACAGTCTCACAAGGGGTGAGCTCTGCAGGATTTCACTAATCCTTTACACAATGGCTGTAACTATCTTTCTCCACAAGGCTTTTTAAGGATAAACTGTCCAATTAAGAAATGACACCTCAATTATTTTCACTTTTAACCCAATAACCAACCACCCGTGCCTGCAATGGGGAGTTTTTTATGCAATTACACAAAACCACCCAAACCCACGGAGAAGAAGGTGAAGAAGAAGGAGCAGCCTCCACCCTAAAACCTCCATCCTGCTTTAGATCCATTACTGTATTCTAAACCCTTAAACTCTGAGTTTCCCACCCTGTGCTATCACACACTTCTAACCAACTCCACAGCCACAATCCCCATGCTGTTAATCAATTCTGGAAGCTTCTCCACGGCCCCAGTGTTCTCATGGGGGTCAGTGCCTGGCAGCACAGAAAGTCTGAAATTCCCAGCATCCAAAACTCCAACAAGAAACTGAGCAATTCCTCAACCCTCCAGCCAAAACACAGTGCAGAAGATGGAACTGATCCATATTCCAGCTTTCCAGCTCCCAGCTCTCCTTCCAGAGGCAGGCTGGTGCTGCTGGAGCCTGGGCAGAGCTCTGGGCCCTCACTTATCTGTCAGAACCAAATGGCCCCAACTTCCTTCCCTGGCTGGGTTTTAACGGGGAAAGCTTTTTTTGGAGCACAGGCATCACCTCGGGAACGGGGCACAGGAAGCTCCTCAGATGTCAGCACCACTATAAATACACAAATATTTGATACATGGAGCCTGTCTGAGCATGGGAGGGGTGAGAGGAGGGAAAAGGGGCTAAAAGGAACCAAATTCCCACTTCCAGGCTGGCTCTGGGGTCCTCCTTGGAGCACTGAGCCCTGGAAGCACAAGGGATGCAGGATGCAATCACTGCAAGAGAATTTCTGGGAAGGAATCCCACCTCCAGCCTGGAGTGCTGCCCTCACACTGAGGCTACTTCAAAAATTAAAAATAAAAAAATATTTTGCTTTAAAAAACAAAAAAATAAATCCAACTACAAAACGCTTCAGCACCAAGCTATGACAGTAACCAAGCTTTGAAGGAAAAATGAGTACAACTCCTCTGGATATTTTCAGGCAAAAAAAAACCTTTCCCAGTGACAGCAGAGTGTTTGAAAAATAATCAAAAGCAGCAGCTCTTGCTTACAGGTCATGAAAATCCCTGTGCTCCTCCCTCTGCTCACAGCATGCCCTGCAAGTGCCACTGTTTGCACATTCCAAGAGGAATAAAACTCCACCAAGGGCCCTCCTCAACACAAGGGTCTAACCCAGCCACCCCCTCCCTCAGCCACAATATTTTAATGAAATAATAACAATTATTATTACAACTATAACATTAATACTAATAATTTAAAATAATATTTTCATTAAACCCCCGAACCTGGCAAAGATGATTTAACAAGATTCAATCACCAGTGCCAGTTACTGTTTTTCTCTAATTATTTTCTATCCACCTCCAAAACCCAAAATACTCCCACATCTCCCCTGGAACTCTGCCATGCTTTCATTTACGTCAGCCAGGTTGGAGGAAGGGTCATTTGAAGAATGTTAATTAATTTTTCATATTACACCTGCCACCTCCACGCAGGCTACAGAACGATCAAGGACGCTGAAGAAGCATCACTTGAAGGGTGAAAAATTGTATTTGGGGAAGGAAAAAAAAACCAACCCAAACCCTCTTTGAAACTCCAGATGAAGGAAAGGAACACAGAGGCCCGGCAGAAAAAGCTGCCAAGGCATTTGAATTGATTAATAGCAGAGAAAATGAAGATAGCCCCAGGCTGTGAGAATCCTCCCCAGCTCAGGCACTGCCTTGTGATTTGTGCTGCTGTGGCAAGGGGGTGACACACCAATGCTTGTGGGCATCTCAGTCAAAGCCATCCCCAGGGAATGGCTGCCTTGGGGCTTTAATTCCCCATCAGAGATGCCAGTGCTTCTCAAACACTGCTCAGCTGATCCCTGAAGTCTCCCCTCCCTTCCCCAGGCACCAACCTGGCAACGGGCTTTAAAGGTCACGTGGCGACTTAGTGCTGCACAGCACGTTTGCCTTGTCTCTCAAGCCAAAAAAACCCCCAAAAAACCCCCAAAAAACCCCAAGAAAACCAAACAAGAAGGGTGTCAGCCACAGCTAAATGAGCTGCAGCTCGAGGCAAAAACAACTCATGAGTGAACAGCAGGAAAATGAGATTATTGATCTCGCTGCTACAAGGCAGCAGCCGAGGTGGTCCTTCAGCAAAACTCTGCTGTGCTCCTTACATTATTGAAATTGTGACTGCAACAGCACACAAAAACATAAATGCTTTATGTGGCAAGTTTAAAAATGGGCTGAATTTTCTCCCTCTTCTGAATTTTCTCCCTTATCAGCCCCAAGAGGAACCCCCACCCTGCCCGGGGCTGCAAATCCCTTCCCTCCAAACTCATCCCTGCTTCCCTAAGGGGACAAGGAATGACAGAGGGGCAGAGCCGGGTCAGGCTGTCCCTGCACAGTTCCCGCAGCATCCTCAGCATCCTCCTGCATCCCTGAACATCCCTGAGCATCCTCCTGCATCCTCTGAGCATCCCCAGCAACCCTGAGCATCCCCAAGCATCCTCCTGCATCCCCGAGCATTCTCCTGCATCCCTGAGCATCCTCTAAGCATCTCCTGCATCCCTGAACATCCCCAAGCATCCTCCTGCATCCCTTAACATCTCCAGCATTCCTGCACATCCCTGAACATCCCCTGCATCTCTTAACAGCCCCGAGGACCCTCCTGTATCCCTGAGCATCCCTGAGCATCCCCCTGCATCCCTGAGCATCCCCCAGCATCCTTCTGCATCCCTGAGCACCCTCCTGCATCTCTGAGCATCTTCCTGTATCCCTGAGCATCCCCCTGCACCCCCCTGCATCCCTGAGCATCCCTGAGCATCCCTCTGCATTCCCGAGCATCCCCCTGCATCCCCGAGCATCCCCCTGCATCTCTGAGCATCCTCCTGCATCCCCGAGCATCCCCCTGCATCCCTGAGCATTCCTCTGCATCCCCGAGCATCCCCGAGATCCCCCTGCATCCCCAGCATCCTCCCGCATCCCCAGGGCGCCGCAGCCGCGGGTACCCGGCGTGTCTCACAGGGAGGACACTCCGGCTTTCCCCATCTCCCTTTCTGCCCGCTCTGAGTGCCTGGAAATGCGCTTTTCTCACCGTCCTGCGCGCAGCCCCGCCGGCCCGGCTGCCCCAGCCATCGGCACCCGCGAGTAATGACGCGCACCCAGGTGCAGCCCAACTCCTCCTCTTCCTCTCCGCTCCTTCCCCTTCCCGTCCCACCCGAGCCGGAGGGGCCGGGCCCGGCCCGGGACTGCCCCCTCGGCAGCGGAGCCGGCAGTGCCCCGAACCACCCGAACCCCCCGAACCCCGCCGGTACCCCCCGGTGCCTCCCGGTACCCCCGGTATCCACTGAACCCCGCCAGTACTTCCCGGTACTTCCCGGTACCCCTCGGTACATTCCGGTACCTCCCGGTATCCCTCGGTCCCCCTCGGTACAGCCAGTACCTCCCGGTACCCCCGATACCTCCCGGTACTCCCGGTACCCCCCGGTACCCCCCGGTACCCCCGCCCGACCCCCCCGGGCCAGCCCGCAGTGCCGGCCCCTCCTGCTGCTGACCTTCCTCCCCTCCCGGGACACCCCCGATCCAGGGACCCCCTTTCCTCCCCTCCCAGGGCTCGGGACCCCTTCCCTCGCAGGGACACTGCTCCCCAGGGCCCCATCCTCCAGGTGACCCCATCCCTCCTGAGAACCCCTTTTTCAGGGACCCCATCCTCCAGGTGACCCCATTCCTCCTGAGGCCCTCTTTTCCAGGAACCCCATCCCTCCTGAGGATCCCTTTTCCAGGAACCCCATTCCTCCTGAGCTCTTTTCCAGGTGACCCCATCCCTCCTCAGGACTCCATTCTCTGAGTGATCCATGACCCCCTCCCAAGCACCCCAATCTCTGGATGATCCCCCCTCCCAGGCACCTCCATCCTCCACCTGCCCCTTTCAAGGGACCCCCCCTTTCCAGAATTCTCTCCCCTGGGTGACCCCATCCCTCCTGAGGACCCCTTTTCCAGGATCCCCTTCTCCAAGTGACCCCATCCCTCCTGAACTCCTCTTTTCCAGGTGACCCCATCCCTCCTGAGGACTCCTTTTCCAGGATCCCCTTCTCCAAGTGACCCCATCCCTCCTGAGGACCCCTTTTCCAGGATCCCCTTCTCCAGGTGACCCCATCCCTCCTGAGGACCCCTTTCCCAGGATCCCATCCTCCAGGGACCCCATTCCTCCTGATCTCCTTTTTCCAGGTGACCCCATCCCTCCTGAGGACTCCATTCTCTGAGTGATCCATGACCCCCTCCCAAGCACCCCAATCTCGGGATGATCCCCCCTCCCAGGCACCTCCATCCTCCAGGTGCTCCCCTTCCAAGGATTCTCTCCCCTGGGTGACCCCATCCCTCCTGAGGACCCCTTTTCCATCCTCCAGGTGACCCCATCCCTCCTGAGGATCCCTTTTCCATCCTCCAGGTGACCCCATCCCTCCTGAGGACTCCAATTCTCCAACCTCTGGGTGATTCCCCCTGCCAGGGACCTCCATCCCTCCCTTCTAAGGATTCTCTCCTCTGAGCCCATCCTGATGCTAAAGGAGATGAAAATGAGGAACAAAGTGAGGAAAAAAGCAGTTACCGTTTATGGAGGGTCCTCCAGGCACACTTATGGCAGAACACACACCTGGGACAGGGCTCTGACACTTTTATAAAGTTTAGCAAGTCACCCTCATTGACAGGAGTCCCCAATTAGAAGTGCAGTTAATGAAGTAATTCCCCTCTTGGTTCAGCCCCCTGCTGAAGGCTCCCCCTTGCTTCCAGCCCCATGTTTGTATCTAAATGCATGGGAAAGTGAACTGGCCTTGGCTGGCTGGAGAAGGGAGATTAGAGCAGCATTCCAGGAATGTGTTCGTCTCACAAAGCTTTGGAGTTAGCTAAGAAACCAAATAACTGACAACAACAGCCAACAGAGCCACAAATACATGAGAAATACAGAAAACCCAAAAATCTGTGTGCATCAACCCCTCCTGAGGGCTTCACTCACAGGGACCCCATCTTCCAGGTGACCAGCCTTCCCAGGGACCCCATTTTTGTGTGATCCCATCCTTTATGGGATCACCCCTCCACCCTTCCCAGGGACCCCATCTTTGTGTGATCCCATCCTTTATGGGATCACCCCTCCACCCTTCCCAGGGACCCCATCTTTGTGTGATCCCATCCTTTATGGATCACCCCTCCACCCTTCCCAGGGACCCCATTTTTGTGTGATCCCATCCTTTATGGGATCACCCCTCCACTCTTCCCAGGGACCCCATCTTTGTGTGATCCCATCCTTTATGGGATCACCCCTTCCAGGGACTGCCATTCTCTGGGTGACCCCCTCCTCCAAGTGACTTCCCTCCCTTCCAAGGATTCTCTCCTGGGGATCCCAGGAGCAGGGTGGGGCTGCAGGGGCTGAAGCTGGGATGGGACAATGAACTGCAAGGTGCAAATGGAGCAGAGCTGATCCCAGGGAGAGACCCCGTGCCCGGCCGGGCATTTTGGGGCCATTTTGGGTCATCTTGGGTGCAGCCCTGGCTGGGCTCTGGTGCTGCCCCAGGTGGATCCATGGAGGAGATCCTTGGGATCAATCCCTGCTTTATTCTGGGACTCTGCCCAGCCTCTGTTCTAGGCCAGCTTTCTCAAGGCACAAAACTCATGGAAACTTTCTTTTTTTTCCCATAGTTTCCACCTTAACCAAGAGTATTAACTCAAAGGACTATAATTAAATAATTGCCAACAGAATACTGAGTAAATACAATGACATAACTACAACTTCAATAAACCCCACCCCCCCCTAGAACTTTTTATCTTCATCCCCCAAGCATTAAACACAATAAAAGCCCATCTGGGGCTGAATTCTTCTGGTCACTTTGTTGTGGTCTCTGTTTATACTTCAAAAGTTGGAACTGCTCATATTCATGTTCTACTTCTTCCTGGCCAAGTGGAAGTTGGAACGAGAGGGTCTCCAGGGTTCCCTCCTGATGCCAGTTTGGGTTTTGCCTTTTTTTCTCTTCTATATTCTCTGTGCTCTCCACACATAGATTTGTAACTCAGTATTGTATTAGTGGCTCGTTTTCCCAGTACTTTTCCATAGCCCTTCCTTGCACAAAACAGATTCCAGAGCTCCAAGCTCCAGGGGGTGCAAGGCCCCAGTGCTGTCTTGGTTCCTGGGAACCAAGGCTGAGAACAACTCTTGGAGATCCAGGAGATCTGGGGGGGCTCCAGAGAAGGGGCCTGACCCAGGGGGGAATTACATCACCCCTTGTCCTCCTCATTGGTGCTTTTTAACAATTTCCTAAAACCTAGAAATGTGTGCTCATCCCTGTAGGGGTGGGCTTTTCATAATTGCTTTCCATAATTGCTCCTGAAAGCCTTCATTAAAGATTTGCTCTTTTATTACCTCCTTACTAAAATTATTAATCAAGTTTCATTTCCAGGTTGGAGAAAGGCAACATCCAAACCTTTCTATGAATCTGGGATTTGATGCTCTGCTTGTGAAGTTTGTGACTCCTTGGAGCTCAGGGTATTTCAGCCCAACAGCTCCTCCTGAAGAGGTGCACAGCTACAACCCCCCAGGACAATTCACAGCAAACAAATGTGAGGGCTCAGCACAAAGCACAGGAGGAGGGTGCTCCAAAACACCTGGTGGTGTCATTTGGGAGGAAAACATCCCCTGAAATGTTCCTGACAGGTGGGTGAGACCCCCCTGGCACTGGGTGCTGCTGCAGCCAGGGAAACACCAAACAGAACCAGCACTGAGAGTCCAACCCAGCCTGCAGCACAGGGAGAGAACCTCCAGAGAGCCCTGAGCCTAGAGCACCATGCTGCTTTTCATCTTCAAAGCACCTTCACACCAGCACCTAATGAATTTGTACAGCAGCCCCGTGTGCTCAGGTGCCTCCAGCCTCATCCCTGTTTGTGGGTACACTGAGCCAAAGGTGGTGGAATTTGTTCCAGACCAAAAGGAGTCTGTGCTGAGTTTGCACCACAAACCTGTCCAGGTTACACTGCCAAGCAGAAGGATTTAAAGACAAAGAGGAGAATTTAATCTCTTTAAGTGGAACAGGGATCCAAACGACTCCACCAGGCAGTGGCACCAAACAATGGCAACTTCCAGTGGCTCCAGGTGCAAAAAGGCTGAGGGAGTTGGGGTTGGTCACCTGGAGCAGAGGGAAATTTCCCCAGTCCTCACCACTCTGGGCTGATGGACTCTGTGCATCCCACCAGGAGCTCCAGGCTCACAGCAGCTCAGGTAGAACTGGGCCATCCCTTCCCCTTTCTCTTTAAAGGATCTCCTTCCAGGAGTATTTCATTGAAATTGAAAGCTGTGCCCAGGTGCTCACCTCAGGAACTCAGCAAGCAGGATATCAGGGAGGCAGTTCAGTGCACTGCAGAATTCATCCAGAAAGGAAACATGACTGCCTGGATTTTTTTCTCTTTTCTTTTCTTTTCTTTTCTTTTCTTTTCTTTTCTTTTCTTTTCTTTTCTTTTCTTTTCTTTTCTTTTCTTTTCTTTTCTTTTCTTTTCTTTTCTTTTCTTTTCTTTTCTTTTCTTTTCTTTTCTTTTCTTTTCTTTTCTTTTCTTTTCTTTTCTTTTCTTTTCTTTTCTTTTCTTTTCTTTTCTTCTCTTCTCTTTTCTTTCTTCTCTTTTCTTTTCTTCTCTTTTCTTTTCTTCTCTTTTCTTCTCTTTTCTTCTCTTTTCTTTTCTTTTCTTTTCTTTTCTTTTCTTTTTCTTCTCTTTTCTTCTCTTTTCTTCTCTTTTCTTCTCTTTTCTTTTTTCTCTTCTCTTCTCTTCTCTTCTCTTCTCTTCTCTTCTCTTCTCTTCTCTTCTCTTCTCTTCTCTTCTCTTCTCTTCTCTTCTCTTCTCTTCTCTTCTCTTCTCTTCTCTTCTCTTCTCCTTCTCCTTCTCCTTCTCCTTCTCCTTCTCCTTCTCCTTCTCCTTTTCTTTCCTTATTCACCCTTTTGAAAGTAAAGAGGAAAGAGATGCTGTGGAAACCCTTCTGTGCTGGATGTGGAGCAGAGCAGGAGGGAGTTGCCTCCAGCAGGGCAAGGTAAATCTGGGAGGTTCTGTGCTGTGCACAGCAGGTTCAGTAACAAATAAATGGCCAGAAATGGAACCTTTCCCTGGGATTTCAGGCTGCTGGATGTGCCCTTCCACCCCCACGCCTGCCCTGACTGCCCTTCCCAGCCCTTTCAGGAGCCCAGGAATGCTGGAATGATTTTCTGCAGTGGTGCAGAAGCTGCAGGTAGACTGCAGCTGCTCTTTCACAGCTTCTTTTTGTATCAAAGCTTTTCCAGAGGCCCATCACAGAAATTACTGAGATTCAAATGCAGAGAAACCCAAATTATTTTACATTTTCCTTTGGACTTCATGAACCAACTCGAACCCTGTTCCTGCCTCTGTCTTGTGACTGTTTAGAGCTCTTTTTCTTGTGCACACAGCTGGCTCAGGCACTGGCTGAGGAGATCTTCTCCACATTTACTGGAAATGATGTGTTTGCATCAATAAACCTGTGGGTAAGCACAAGGATGATGCATTTGCATCATCTGCATCCCAGATCCCCAGCCAGGGAACCCCTTCAGCAGGAATTCAGAGCACCTCATTTAGAGGCCTGCCCTTTTCTGGGAGCTGGAAAGAGGCTGAAATAAACTGTGCAAACCCTAAATTGCTCCAGGGTTTGCTGCTCCAACTGCAGCTGCACCAAACTGCAAAGGGTCCTCGGCCACTCTCAAAGCCAGCAGCTCCTGGACACCAAAAAAATGCTGATACTCAGACCCAGGGCATGATTAACAAGTACAATTTATCCCTGGATTTAAAGGAAAAGGGCTAAAAACCCATCTGAGAAATGCAGCATTTTGCACCCCTAGAAGTGATTATGCAAAATTCAGTTCTTTAGGAGTCAGGTTTGCTGACACCATGCAGGACAGGGTTTTACTCCACACCCTCTCCCCCCTTCTGGAACAACATCCAGGCTGGCTCAGAATAAAATTTCATAAAAGAAATTTCAATCTTGGCCTAAGACTTGGCACAAGAAGTCCCAGCCCAGAATAGATTTTTACGGGAAGTTAAAAACCTCTGGGAAAAAGAAAAAAACCAAAAACCAAGCTTTAAAGTGAAGCATCAAGAGAGCTCAACAAGAGCCATGGCAGCAGTTCAGTGCACAATATATACATTGTGTGCAATGCATATAGAATGCCATAATTACAGCCAGATGGGTACAAACATAGATTCACTCTGGCCATGAGTAATACCTCATGATTGCAGAAAAAAGAAGCCAAATGCCTATTTTAAATCAGCAGAGTTTGAGGGGGGAAAATGTGACCTCTCCCTGATGGGGATGTGACAGAAAATGAGTATTTTTTGTCAGCACTGCTGTTGTGTGTGGCACCATCCCTTGGTCCTGCAGCCACTTGCCCACCTCCAGCTGTGCTCCCTTCCCTGGGGTTTTCCTGGTTGGATTATTAAATATGATTGGATTGATTATTGAATTATTAAATATGATTGCCTGCTTTAAAAAAAGCTCCTGGCTGGCCCTGCACTGCAGCACACTCCAGAGATCCACGTCAGTTAAAGGAGGAGAGGTTTCCTGCTGCCATCCCAATAAAAAGATCCCTTCAGACAGAGGTGCCACCTGTCCTTGCTTAGCACTGGAGCTGCTCAGCCTCATTCCACCATGTTTTAGAACAGTTTTGAGGTGGGGGAAATGAGGACTTCAGGTTCAGCTTTTCTATTTTTCAGGTTCTGTGCTGCTTCAGTGTGTGGGTCTGGGCTCACAGCAGGGGATGCTGAGCTCTGTGCACAGAGCAGGGACACAAAACAATTCCTGCTCCAGCTGGGCACCAAGGACAAATGATCCCAATCCCAGCAGTGACCCACACAGTGCCACCCACCAGTGCCACCCACACAGTGCCACCCACATAGTGCCACCCACACAGTGCCACCCAGCAGTGCCACCCATCAGTGTCACCCATCAGTGTCACCCAGCAGTGCCACCCATCAGTGACCCACACAGTGCCACCCACCAGTGCCACCCAGCAGTGTCCCCCAGCAGTGCCACCCATTAGTGTCACCCAGCAGTGTCACCCAGCAGAGGGTTACACACAGAGAGGGCACAAAGGAGCAAATGCAAACACTGAAACAACCCAGCAGTGTGTGCAGCATGGAAACCCACAGCAGCAGCCAAGGCAAAACCACCACACTCAGCTCTGTCCCAAAGTGGGACAGATTGATGGGACCTCTGAGTTTGGGTGGGACCTCTGAGTTTCTGCAGCAACACAGAAAAAGGTGACCACCAAAAGAGAGGTAACTGGTAAAATTTCAGCCTTTTTCTAAGAAATAAAACCATCCTCAAGAGCAGGAGTGCAAGGCTCAGAGGGAAGGAGAAGCAGTTTAGGACAGGCCATGTAAAAACCCCTTTTCCCCCAGCCCCAGATCAATGATTTCAGATTTCATTTTTAGCCCACCTGTGCATTCATTGCATATTTTTCTAAATATCTAAAATTCCTACCAGGTTTTCCAGCTCTGTCCCTCCTCTTTAGGTTAACACACACAAACATCACCCTCACCCCTCCTGGAAGAGCATGCTTGACTCATCATTATCATCCAGCCAGATTTATGGCTCTAAAACCTTCTTATTGCTAAGCTGAAAGCCATTTTTATTTTCTGGCCTCTGCATGTCCTTCTTGGATCATTTTATCCTCTCAATTCCCCACCTCTTCAGCTCAAGAGAGGTTTTACCAACATCCCACTGGGGCAGCACGGTTTGTTTAACTTCTGAGAATTCCAAGTTCTCCTGAGTTTTCATCCATCAGCTCAGGAAAAACTGGGAGTTAAGGGCTGCAAGAGGAGGAGGAGGAGGAGACTGAGGAAATTCAGACAAAAGGTAAGATGGGGCTGAACTGCAGGGGCTGTGTTTGGCTTTAAATTCCTGCAGGCTGCAGCTCCCGGGGAACAAAGGAATGCAGGATATCGGCCCCTGAGGAGCAGATGGTGCTGCTGCCACCAGCACAGCTCTTTGTTCCTCACCTCCTCTCTCCCCCAGCCACATTCCCCTCTCCAGCATCTGCACCCTCTGTTTGCTTTGGTTTTGCTTCCAGCTCCTTCCCCAGACATCCTTTTTCCCAGCTGGGAGAACTTCCTGCAGTTGATTCAGAGAGCCTGCCTTGGCTGCTGCCCCATGGCAGCCAGGGCCTTTAGGGTCATTATTCCAATTATTCTGAATTTCCAGCTTGTTCCTGTACCTTAGGAGCATTGGGGAATGGTTGAATCCTCTTATCCAGCTGTTCTGTGGGGACTGATCCCTACCTGAACTCAAAAATAATGAGAAATTTCAGGAGGTTCTGTCCAGAGGATGGGATCACACTTGAAAATGTCTTTGTCTCATTGCCTCTCACAGGACAGACCAAGCCAAACTTCTCTGCACTTGTTCCAAATCATCCTTCCTTCCCCACAGCTCCCATTCCCATGAAGGGAGGGATGGCTGGGGAGCAGAATAATCAAATAAAAACATCAACCAGAACCAAAGAACCTGAAATAGCCACTGGGTCCTTCAGCACAGGCACTGCTGGATCCTGTGCCACCTCCTGCTCCATAAAGCTGGATCACCGAGCTGCTCTGCTTGGTTTCTCTATTTGCAAAGTGCATTGTTTTGGGAAAAAAACAGGGCTTCTGTCTGTCCCTGCACAGGACTGTGATCCAAAACACCCAACAGCTTCAGAACAAAACCTGTGGTCCCTTCCCTCCCCAGGACATGCTGGGAAAATCCCGATTTAAGCCCCAAAACCTGGTCTGGTGTTGAAGGAAGCACCAGGAGGCACCACAGGTGTTCTGGACACAGTTTTGCTCCTGTTTCCCACCACTGTAACAGCTGAAAATCCACATTTGATTTTTCCAAAGAATTCCTTGCAAAGGGAGATGGAGCAGGGACAAGCACACCCTCCTCCCCAGAGAGGTGGGATAGGGAAACAACCTCTGGCCAAGCTCCTGCAAGAGGGAAGCAGGAGAATCTGAGGAGGCTGGAGCTCACTGCTGGCTGAGGACAGAGCTCTGGGGTTAATTTCTGGCCCAGGAGTGAGTGTTCACACAAACACTGACACTGAAGCCTCCAATTGTGTTTTCCTGGACAAACCCAGCACATGACTCTGCTTGCCTCCCGAGCTCCCCGATCAAAGCAAGGCTGGGAACAGCCTCGTGTCTCAAACAAACAACATTTCGGGGCAAACCTTCTGTTTACAGGCACAGAGAGGAGATTTTTCAGCAGTCAAACCACAGAAATTGCTTGTCCAGTTTCTCAGCAGCAAATTCATTCCTTAGCAATGAAGGAGTGAGTTGGGAGGGGAATAAATAAATCAGAACTCATAGAAAATTCAAACTACAGTAGGTAGGGAGTCCTAAGGAAGAGAGTTATGGCCAGACCCAGATGCAGAAGTTTGAGCTCTTCAGTCAGCTGTGCAATAACCTTCCCTTCCCTTCCCTTCCCTTCCCTTCCCTTCCCTTCCCTTCCCTTCCCTTCCCTTCCCTTCCCTTCCCTTCCCTTCCCTTCCCTTCCCTTCCTTCCCTTCCCTTCCCTTCCCTTCCCTTCCCTTCCCTTCCCTTCCCTTCCCTTCCCTTCCCTTCCCTTCCCTTCCCTTCCCTTCCCTTCCCTTCCCTTCCCTTCCCTTCCCTTCCCTTCCCTTCCCTTGAAATTTCCATTAAATTTCCTTTTCCTTTTCCTTTTCCTTTTCCTTTTCCTTTTCCTTTTCCTTTTCCTTTTCCTTTTCCTTTTCCTTTTCCTTTTCCTTTTCCTTTTCCTTTTCCTTTTCCTTTTCCTTTTCCTTTTCCTTTTCCTTTCCCTTTTCCTTTCCCTTTTCCTTTCCCTTCCCCAGCAGAGATGGGGACCTGAGCCCAGGTAAATCCCACCTGGACAAGGTAGATCTGGTGCCACTGTGTGCAGAATTCAGATTTTAATAAGAAAAGGCTCTGTAAAGAGGAGGCTGGAAGGTGAAAGGCCGGGCACCATGTGGAGCAAACAGGAGCAATAAAGGTCATGAAGTGTTTTGGTAGCACCTGATTTGGATCCAAGGAGGAATTGTTTTTCCAGTGAGGATGGACAGACAGAGCAGCTGTGGCTGCCCCAGCCCTGGAAGTGTCCAAGGCCAGGCTGGGCAGGGCTTGGAGCAGCCTGGTGTGAGGGATGAGTAATGCCATGGCTGACTCTCACAATTCAAAGGAAAAAATCATGTAGAGATGTTAAATTTCTCCCATGGGGAGATGCTCCGCCCAGGGGAGGAGCCAAGCATTCCTACCTGGATCCAATCTGAGGGTTGGGACACCCCAGCAGCCTTTGCCCCCTGCATTCCCAGAGGAGCAGCTTTCTCCTGCCCTGCATTCCCAGAGGGAGAGCAGGCCCATCTCCAGCAGCCCTGGAGCTGCAGAGGAAAACTCCCCCCTTGTGCAGGATCCTGCTGCAGCAGAGCCACAGCTGGCACTGCAGGAGGGCTGAGCCCCCGTGGGATGGGGCTGTGCCACCACCCTGACACACAGGGGACAGGGACTGCTCTCACCCTGGCAGGGGTTTGTTTTCTTTTTATTGTACTATTACATTTGTATTTTTAATTTTCCTAATAAAGAACTGTTATTCCTACTCCCAAATCTTTGCCCGAGAGCCCCTTAATTTCAAAAAATATAACAGTTTGGAGGGAGGGGGTTTGCATTTTCCATTTCAGGGGTGACTCCTGCCTTCCTTAGCAGACACCTCGCTTTCCAAACCAAGACACTCAGGGTGAGCTCACTCCATCCGATCTGCCTGCAAGGGGAGAAATTAAAAACATGAATTCAGAACTTGCTGATGGCAGGGACGGATGCAGGGACGGATGCAGGGATGGATGCAGGGATGGATGCAGGGATGGATTCAGGGATGGATGCAGGGACGGATGCAGGGATCGAGTCAATAATGGATGCGATCTGAAGATGTTTGAAGCGGTTTGAAACAGTTTGAAGGGGTTTGAAGCAATTTGAAGCAATCTGAAGAGCTCTGAAGCGGTTTGAAGGGACTTTAGTCAGTTTGAAATGGTTTGAAACGGCCTAAAGCAGTTTTAAGTGATTTGAAGAGGTTTGAAGTGATTTGAAGCCATTTGAAGCAATTTTAAGCAGTTCTAAGTGGCTGAAGCGTTTGAAGCGGTTTCAAGCAGTTTGAAGCGGCTTGAAGCAGTTTGAAGGGGCTTGCAACAGTTTGAAGCGGTTTGAAGCGATTTGGAGCGGTTTGAAGCGATTTGGAGCGGTTTGAAGCGATTTGGAGCGGTTTGAAGCGATTTGGAGCGGTTTGAAGCGGGCCAACCCGGCCGCGCTCCCCGCGCCCCCTGCCGGCGCCTCGGCGGGGAGGCGAGGCCGCGGGACTACAGCTCCCATGCGGCACCGCGGCGGCGCCGCGCGCGCGCAGTGCGGTGCCCGCACCCCCCCGCCCCGTGCGCGCCGGAGGCCGGGGCGGCCGCCCCGGCCCATCATGTAGGTGCAGCCGCGCCGGCCCCGCGCCAGCCGCGCAGGGACCCTCCCCCGCTCCCCCCGGCCCTGCCCGGCCCGGCCCGGCCCGGCCCGGCCTGGCCCGGCACGGCGCGGCCCGGCGCGCCCCGAGCCCCGCGCCGCCCAGGCGGGAGCGCGCGCGGCGTTCCGGGGGGGAGCGCGCGGCTCGCATCTTTTGTGTGCGTGCGTGTGCGTGAGCGCGCCGGGCGGGCGGGCGGCTCGCCCCTCGGCGGGGCCGCGCGGGGGACGGCTCTTTGTGCGCGCGCCCTGCCCCCAGCCCGCCGGGGGACAATGTCTCAGCCCCGAGGTGAGAGCGCGTGCACGTGCGCGCGCGCGGGCGCGCAGCCGCGGGTGGGTGCGCGCGCGTGTTCCGCGCGTGCAGCCGCGGGCGCGCGTGCAACGGCCGCGCGTGCATGCACGTGCACGCTCGTGCACGCGCGCGCTCGCCTGTGCGACTCGCGGGGGGAAAGGGGGAGGCGGGGGGGGGGGGGCTGGCGCGCGCGCGCGCATTCGCTTGTGCAACTTGCGGGTGCACGCGCAACCGGGCACGCGGCCGCGCGTGCAAACCCGCGTGCAGCCGCGCGTGCACGGGCGGGGGTGCACGTGCATATGCATGAGCATGCACGGGTGCGGATGCATGTGCATGCACGGCTGCGGGTGCATGTGCATGCACGGGTGCGGGTGTCCTCGCGTTTGCACGCCCGCGTTGCCCGGTGCAGCCGCGGTGCAACTCCCGGTGCAGCCCCCGGTGCAGCCCCCGGTGCAGCTCCCGGTGCAGCCCCCGGTGCAGCCCCCGGTGCAGCTCCCGGTGCAGCCCCCGGTGCTCGCAGCCCCCGGTGCAGCTCCCGGTGCAGCTCCCGGTGCAGCCCCCGGTGCCGCGTTTCCTGCCCGCTGGCGGTGCAGCCCGTCCCGGGATGAGCGAGCCCCTCGCCTGCCTTTGGCACGGCCCGGAACGAGCGGGGGGTGTTGCAGCAGCAGCTGCAGCCGGGGCTCGGCGCGGGGTTAAAGCAAACTTTTAAACAAGTCCGCGAGGGAGATGAAAGGTGAAACTGGAGTGGAGTTACCGGGAATTAAATATATACCTATGTTTCCATGGGAAAGTATTGTTCTCGTGCCAGCGCTGAGATCATTTTCCACCCGTTTCTCTCTCTCTCCCCCCCCCCCTTTCTTTTAATATTTGGTAACTTTTGGTCGGAGGCAGCAGTGGGGTTTGTCACACCAGCACGCTCCGAGCGTGCAAAAAAGGCAGGAATGGAGCGTTTGGAGGTGCAGGAATTGGGGATTTGGGAGCTGCAGAAAGGCAGGAATGGAACAGTTTGGAGGTGCAGGAATTGGGGATTTGGGAGCTGCAGAAAGGCAGGAACGGAATAGTTTGGAGGTGCAAGAACGGGAGCATTTTGGAGCTGCAGGAATGGAGTGTTTAGGAGCTGCAGAAGGGCAGAAGTTGAGAATTTAGGAGTTGCAAAAGGGCAGGGATATGTGCATTTTGGAGTTGCAGGAATTGTGCAGTTTGGAACTGCAGGAGATGAGAATTCAGGAGTTGTAAAAGGGCAGGAATTGAGCATTATGGAGCTGCAGAAGTTGAGAGGTTACGAGTTGCAAAAGGACAGGAATGATGCATTTTGGAGCTGCAGGAATTGACCATTTTGGAGCTGCAGAAAGGCAGGACTAAAGCATTTAAGAGCTGCAGGACTGAAGCATTTAGGAGCTGCAGAAGGGCAGAAAGGAATTATTTAGCTGCTAAAGGGGAGGAATTGGACACTTTGGAGCTGCAGGATTTGAGTCTTTTGGAGCTGCAGAAGTTGAGAATTCAGGATTTGCAAAGGGGAGGAGTTATGCATTTGGGAGCTGCAGGAATTGAGCATTTTGGAGCTGCAGAAGTTGAGAATTTAGGAGTTGGAAAAAGGCAGGAATTAGGCATTTTGGAGCTGCAGAAGTTGAGAATTTAGGAGTTGCAAAGGGCAGGAATTATGCATTTCAGAACTGCAGAAATTGAAAATTTAGGAGTTGCAAAAGGGCAGGAATTGGGCATTTGAGAGCTGCAGGAATTGATAATTTTGGAGCTGCAGTAGTTGAGAATTTTGGAGTTGCAAAGGGCAGGAATTGGGCATCGTGTAGCTGCAGAAGCTGAGAGTTTAGGAGTGTCAAAAGAGCGGGAATGATGCATTTTGGAGCTGCAGAAGTTGAGAATTTCAGAGTTGCAAAAGGGCAGGAATTATGCATTTCTGAGCTGCGGGAATTATGCATTTTGCAGCTGGAGGAACGGAGCATTTTGGAGCTGCAGTTGAGAACTTAGGAGTTGCAAAAGGGCAGGAATTGGGCATTTGAGAGCTGCAGGAATTGTGCATTTTGGAGCTGCAGAAATTGAGAGTTTAAGAGTTGCAAAGGGCAGGAATTGGGCATTGTGTAGCTGCAGGAATTGTGCATTTTGGAGCTGCAGAAATTGAGAGTTTAAGAGTTGCAAAGGGCAGGAATTGGGCATTGTGTAGCTGCAGGAATTGTGCATTTTGGAGCTGCAGAAATTGAGAGTTTAAGAGTTGCAAAAGGGCAGGGATTGGGCATTTGAGAACTGCAGGAATTGTGCATTTTGGAGCTGCAGAAATTGAGAGTTTAAGAGTTGCAAAGGGCAGGGATTGGGCATTGTGTAGCTGCAGGAATTGTGCATTTTGGAGCTGCAGGAGTTTAAGAGTTGCAAAAGGGCAAAGCTGAGCGTTGAGGAGCTGCAGAAGGGCAGGAGTTGAGCCCTGAGGAGCAGCAGGAGGGGGTTTGGGAAGGGGACAGCAGTGGTTTATTTCTGCCAGCGTGGTGGTGGTGGTGGCAAAGAGGAGCTGGCTCTTTGCTTTTTAACTCCCTGCTTATTCGGGACTGCCTCTGCCTTGTGCCCTTGCAAGGGCGGGGATGGGGGGGGGGGCAGGCTGGGAGGAGGTGGAGAATTTAATATTGCAAAAATGCTGCGGGAATGCAACAGGGAGAGCTTTAAGGAGGAGTAGCTGTGGCCATTCATTGTGAAAATCCATGCCCGTGACACAGATGCAGCTTTTGGAAGCGCTTGGGTTGGACCTTGCAGCTTGGCTCTCCCTGCATCCTGCAGCCCTCCTGCATATTTGGGATTCTGGGGGTGAGAGGCAGCGTGTGACCCGGCAGGAGCAGGTCCCAAAGTGGGTTTGGAGCTCGTGTTGTGCTTGTTTGTTTATTTATTTATTTATTTATTTATTTATTTATTTATTTATTCAAACTAAGCCTTCCCCAATAATCCTTGCAAGGGAGGAATGAGGTGCCTGCACAGCCCTTGCCACACAGTTTTCCTTTGTAAAAGAAAAAATGTAAAGTTGTTGTATAATTTATTCCTAATTTGGGTTTGCTGCAGTCATCTTTTCCAGCCGAGCAGGGAATTGTAAAAGTTTCCGAAGCAAAGAGCCAAGGAAGTTTGATAATGCAGGATTGAACCCGGGGATACCCAGAGCCCTCTGCCACTGCCAGGAGGCTCCTGGGGGGCACTGGGGGTCCCCAAAAAGCCCGGGGGTGGCAAAGTCTGAGCGTGCAGAGGGGGTGACAGGCAGGGAGCTGCGCTGGGGTGCTGAGTGTCCCCCAGCAGGGCCTTCTGCGTCCTCCCCAGTACCAGGAAAAGGCAGGATGGAAGTAGCCAACCCACAAAACATGATCTCAATGAATGGCATCATTCTTGACTGCCTTTGCCGTCCTCCTCGCTCTCTGCAGCACCAGTGCCTGCATTCCTGGCACAGATAACTTTTCCAAGCTCAGCTGTTCAGGCTTTTGCTCAGGAAGGGGTTTCAGCTCCGGGCTTTGCAGCAGAGGTGTCGTTCTTTGGGATAATCTGAGTTTTGGGATCAGCTTTCATGTGTTGCACGGTTGGTTCCTCAGCAGCTCTGGAAAGTACAGCCCAGAGCCCCAGCCAGCTGCTGAGCCCTCTCCCTGCTTTGAATCCTTTCCAGAGTTGTTCTGAGAATTTGCCAGAGATTAATTTTTTTGGTGCAGTGTGAGCAGCAGAGTTTTGTTACTCCCTGCAAGGAATCCCACCTGGTTCAGGGAGACCCTACCTGTGCTATGCAAAAAAAAAAAAATGGGAGGAGGGATTTGCTTCCTGCACAGTCTGTAAAGGGTAAAACTCCCCCTGGAATTCAGAAGCAACACTTTAATTTCTGCAGCAGGGATGAGGGATGCCTCCAGCATTGTGCTGGTGGCTCTGAGCCACCTTACCTGCCCCTGAGGGTCCACTCAAGTACAAACCACACCTGAAGTCAAAGACAGCCCTGCCTTTCACCCTGTGCTTGTTCATTCCCTCCTTCGAGCTGCACACTGGTATAATCTGTTGGATGTAGCAACCCACAGCAAATCAGCTTTTCCTGAGCACAGCAGGTTCCTGGAGCCTGTTCCTCACCTTCAGAGATGGGACTGCTCTGGCCAGGAGGGCCTTGGTGTTGATGGGAACTCAGAAGTTGAATCCTTGCCCAAATCCAGCCCATTTGGCTGTCATGACTAATAGGATATTATTTTGGAAGGGGGGGGAAGAGGAAGTCCATATTCATTTCAAGCCAAGCACAATTTGAGGCTGTAAATCTGGACTCTGGTGGCAGCAGGATATATTCAGGAGTCTCCCAAACTCCTTGCAAGGGGGGGAATTATTCCCTGGCAAAACCCACATGGGAGAAAACACCTGCAGATATGCAAATTTCCCCATTGCAACAGGAAAAGGGAAGGGGGAGCAGTACCCAGGAGAGCACTGATTCATAAATGATGTTTAAACTGAGTATTGCTGCCTGTTGAGCTCACACCTAAACCTCAGACTCGTGTTTCAAACACAATTTTCAGCGCTCCAGCTGCAAAGGGAAGCTGAGATTATGAGCAGCCCATCCCACGTGATGCTGGCTGAGCATGCACCCTATGGACTTTGACCAAAGGCCCTGCACCTAGTCCAAATACCAGAGTTTTATGTGAAACACTCATGTTTTCCCCAGCCAGAAGCTGCTCTCAGTAGAGCAGCTGTAAAGCTGAAATATTCCTTGTTGTTGGGTGTTTTTTTGCAGCCCTAGGTAGGTGGCAGGTTGTTGCTGGTGTAGGATTAACCTGCCAGCAGCTCCTGCGGGTTGTGCAATGTGAATTTTGCCTCATCAGCACCACCTCAGCTTCTCCCCACTCACACACTCCCATGACACAGGCACTTGGCAAGGGTCAGCCAGGTGCAAGCCTAGCAAAGCCTGGACTAGCAGCAAATTTCAGCTGGAGTTGTTGATTAATTCTTCATTAATTTTTTTTTTAAGGGTGCCCTGTTGAATTAGTTTAAGTGTTGAGGTTCCTGTGTGCCTGCTTTGGGTTAAGAGGGGGCAAATGTTTATAAAAAGAGGTTTAAAAACCTCGTGCAATGCCAGGCTGGAGGAATGACCCAGATTGGGACGAGGTGTTTGGCTGGAGATGAACCAAATCTGTGCCCAGGTGAGAGCTGAGACACCTGGGTGAGCCCCTGCTCTGCCCTCAGGAGGTGTTTGCCCTGTCCCCATGTCCCAACAGGTCCCAGCATGTCCCAACACCACTGCTCAGGCCAGCAGCTCCCTGCTGCCACCCAGGACAAATTGAATATTTAAAAGCTCCAACTAGGAGCAATTCTAGCAATAAAAGAGCCGAGCTGCAGGAAGAAGGGAGCAGAGAACCTGCCAGGCTCCTTCCTCAGTGCTCCTTTTTATTTTGGGGTTTAGGTCACCAAAACCTGGGGGCTCCCTTAGGGCTCAGTCCCCTCCCCTGGCACATCCACGAGGTGCTCAGGTGAGGCAAATGGTGCTCCATGAAAACCACAGGAGTCATTTGGAGAGGTGGGACACCTCACCTGGAAGGTGCTCACAGCAGGTTTGCAGATTCTGAGCCACCTACTTGAAGATACACAAGATGATTAAAAAGTTGCCTTTTCCCCCCAAACAGTGCCTGTGTTTGTTGTCACTTGGACTTGGGCTTTTTCTGAAAAGAGCTGTGACAGCACCTCTAGAAACTTCTCCAAAAAGGATTGGAAACCAACACACCTGAAAAAAGCTGGAAAAAGAAGAATAGTGTGGGAGTTTTGTCAGCCCAGGAGTGGGGATGCTTCTCCAGCCCTCTGCACATGCCCTTGGAGGCCAGAGCTCCCCAGCCTGGTCCTTGTGCTGGTTCCCAGCCCTGCCCCAAGGCATTCACCCCATGAACTTGCATTCCTGATGCTGCTCCAGAGGCAAAGCTCTGCCCTTGCCAGGGGGTGAAGGCACAGGACAGGTCACAGCTGTGGCACAAGCAGTTCTGGGCAAGCATTACTCACCAGGAGTCCCTTCCTGCTGTCACTCCCGTTTTGGGGACCATTTTGGGGTGCCTTTACAAGCTGGCAGCATCGTGGGATGAAATGTTGAGTCAGCCTCTGGTGGCCAGAGGAATTGCAGGAGTGTTCTTTTGGTTTGAGACGTGGACAGAGCTGTAATTAAAGAGAATAAAAATCTGTTTCATTAGCTGTGGAGTTCCTTAGCTCCCTTCCTTAGGGCCTGTCTGGGAATCGTTGAAGGGATGAGCATTATCAGCTGGAGCAGGGAAGCAGATCCAGGAGCCTGGAGCTGTGCCACCTGACATATTATGGTCTGTGGTGGTGAAGGCCATTGGGTGCAATTTCCATAGCTGCTCATTGTGCAAAAAGTTGGGATATTTTTTGTTGTTTTATTTCTTTTCTTTTGTCTTCCAAATCCACAATGTTCTGCACTTGACAAGTGTGAATGGAAAACTGACTCCTGCCTGGTGGCCTTGGCTCAGTGAAAAGGATTTGGGGAGGGGAAGTCTGAGCCTGGTGCTTGTAGGGCTTTCTGTTGCCTCAGAGCCAGAAATAAACCCATCCTTCCAATTTCTGGGGATTCCAAACACAGAGGGTCCATCCCACCAGGGCAGTTTGTGGGGGGCTGGAGGATTTCTGAGCCAGCTCTCCTTTGGCCGTGGTGCAGAGAGATTGTGGTGCACATCCTCTGTGGGAGCTCCAGGAATCCTCTGGTGCAGTCAGAGCTGTGGCAAACCCCTCTGGATCTGCATCCCAGCCTCGAGCAGGAGCCTGGATTTGGGAGGGCAGGCTCAGGGATGGCAGCAGGGAAGACCAAACCCCTCTGGATCTGCATCCCAGCCTCGAGCAGGAGCCTGGATTTGGGAGGGCAGGGTCAGGGATGGCAGCAGGGAAGGCTCAGGGGTGGGAGCTGCTCTGGCTGCATCCCCCAGTTGCTGTTGGAGCAGTGGCTGTGGCTTTTTGGGCTGCACAGGCTGAGTCCTGTGGAGCCCAGTGCAAACAACCTCTGCAGCTGGGGTAAGGTTTCAGATTTGTAAGAGAAAAAGCATTTTTTTTTTCCCTACTCTAGCAGGAAAACTTCACAGAGCTGAGCTGATCCAGTTTCTTGCTGGTGCTGTTTTGTTAGCCTACTTAGCAGTTTTATCATCAAGGCTGGGTTTTCTTAGCCTGCACCCAGGCAGATCAAAAATCGTGAGAAGAGCTGAAGCCACTTTTACTGCATTCAGATGAAAACAGTGGGGGGGAATAAATAAAAAAAGGAAAGAAAAACCCCAGCAGAAGTTGCAGATGAGATGCCAAAGATAAGGCAGCAATAGAAAATCAGTGCAGGAGTCAACACTTGACTGTGTCTGCAAGAAGAGGCCTTTAATGAAGGCTGAATCAGCACGGACTTGGGAGCTGCTTTTGAAGGAGAATCTTTCTCTGAACAAAAATATGTAATTGCACTCGGTGAGAAATGCTTATCAGTGCCAAATGGCCCCAGAGCCTGGTGTGGCTGCTGCCAGGGCTGGTGGTTCTTGTGCCTGTGTTCCTCCTGCAGTGGGGATGATCCCTGACTGCCTGCTCCTGCCCCTGCACAGGGCTTAGTTCAAGCAACAAGTTATAAAAATTACAGCTTCTCCCCGTGGTGCTGTTCCTCTGATGAATGGTTATTGCCTCTGCACTGGTTCAAGGTCAGATATAGAAAGTGACTCAAAAGTCTTTGGTTGTGCTGAGAGCTCTAAAGGGATGGAAGGCCCAATCCAGCAAAGGCAAAGCTTCCCAGAGAGCCAAAAGGGGAGGGAGAAAGAATGTTTTATAAAGGCAAGCCCAGCATTGATTACTGATGTTTTAAAGTAGGTTTGGATTAGATAGTAAGAGAAAATCACTTCCTGTGAGGGTGGTGAGGCACAAGGACCTGTAGATATGGTGGTTGCCTTGGCATATTCCATAGATGCCTAAAAAACTTTGATTTTAACTCTCTTCACTATTTTATGCCTTATTTCAGCCAAGAACTCCTTGTCTCGGCCGGGTTACCCTGGTAGGTTGTTAAGGAGTTGTGGTTTTCATCTGTTAGAGTCAAAAAGCAGAAAGCACAGGGTGCCCAGAGAGGCTGTGGCTGCCTGCAAGTGTCCAGGACACCCCTGGAAGTGCCCAAGGCCAGGCTGGGCAGGGCTTGGAGCAGCCTGGGACAGTGGAAGGTGTGGGATGAGCTGTAAGGCCTCTTCCAGCCCAACCCATTCCACCACTGGGTGATTTTTGCCTGGATTTGCTCTGTCTGCTCTCACATCTTTGGTGTGCAGCAGAGCCCGCTGGAGTCACTGCCTCAAGTCCCTGCGGGTAGGAAGGGAACAATCCCTGCCACAATCCCTGCCACAATCCCTGCCACAATCCCTGCACAATCCCTGCCACCATCCCTGCCACCATCCCTGCCACCATCCCTGCCACAATCCCTGCCACAATCCCTGCCACAATCCCTGCCACCAGCCCTGCCACCAGCCCTGCCACAGTCCCTGCCACAATCCCTGCCACCAGCCCTGCCACCAGCCCTGCCACAATCCCTGCACAATCCCTGCCACCATCCCTGCCACCAGCCCTGCCACCAGCCCTGCCACAGTCCCTGCCACAGTCCCTGCCACCAGCCCTGCCACAATCCCTGCCACCATCCCTGCCACCAGCCCTGCCACCATCCCTGCCACCAGCCCTAACACCAGCCCTGCCACAGTCCCAGCCACAATCCCTGCCACCATCCCTGCCACCAGCCCTGCCACCAGCCCTGCCACCATCCCTAACACCAGCCCAGCCACAATCCCTGCCACCATCCCTGCCACCATCCCTGCCATTAACCCTGCCACAATCCCTGCCACAATCCCTGCCACCAGCCCTGCCACCAGCCCTGCCACAATCCCTGCCACAATCCCTGCCACCAGCCCTGCCACAATCCCTGCCACAATCCCTGCCACCAGCCCTGCCACCAGCCCTGCCACAGTCCCTGCCACAATCCCTGCCACAATCCCTGCCACAATCCCTGCCACCAGCCCTGCCACAGTCCCTGCCACAATCCCTGCCACCAGCCCTGCCACCAGCCCTGCCACAATCCCTGCCACCAGCCCTGCCACAATCCCTGCCACAATCCCTGCCACAATCCCTGCCACAGTCCCTGCCACAATCCCTGCCACCAGCCCTGCCACAATCCCTGCCACAGTCCCTGCCACAATCCCTGCCACCATCCCTGCCACCATCCCTGCCACAATCCCTGCCACCATCCCTGCCACCATCCCTGCCACCATCCCTGCCACAGTCCCTGCCACAATCCCTGCCACAATCCCTGCCAAAATCCCTGCCAAAATCCCTGCCACAATCCCTGCCACAATCCCTGCCACCATCCCTGCCACCATCCCTGCCACAATCCCTGCCACAATCCCTGCCACCAGCCCTGCCACAATCCCTGCCACCATCCCTGCCACAATCCCTGCCACAATCCCTGCCACCAGCCCTGCCACAATCCCTGCCACCAGCCCTGCCACCATCCCTGCCACCATCCCTGCCACCAGCCCTGCCACCAGCCCTGCCACAATCCCTGCCACAATCCCTGTCACAATCCCTGTCACAATCCCTGCCACCAGCCCTGCCACAATCCCTGCCACAATCCCTGTCACAATCCCTGCCACCAGCCCTGCCACCATCCCTGCCACCAGCCCTGCCAGGGCAGGGCACAGGAGCTCAGAAGTGCCTTTGGCTCTGTCCCCAGGGTTGGTTTGTGCAGCCCTGGACACGGCTCCTGCTTGCAGGGCACCTCTCCAGCGCTGCAGTCAGAGCCACACTTCCCAGCTTGGATTTCAGCACAGCCCCTTTTTTCCCTAGGGCTGCTTTAATTACCCTCAATTAGGGTCTCCAGTGCTGCAAAAAGTAGGAGAAACAAAAGGCAGCCTGGCTTGGTGAGGGCTGGGATTGATTTCCTCTCCCAAGCAGCTGATGCTGTGACCTTTGAGAAAGGAGCTGTCAGCCTGTGGCCGTGGGCTTTGTGCATGTGACTGCCCAGGGCTAAAGCACAGCAAATATGGGATATTTATTGTGGTTTTATCCAAGGAGAGGAGCACCTGTAGGAGCTGAGAGCAGCTCAGGGAGGAGACAGGGACTTTATTTACATGCTGTGCCAAAACCCCTTTGGGCTAAGCTCCATCTGAAGCAGATTTGTTCAAGCACTGGACCAAAAGGTCTGGGGCAGAAGTCCAGGGCACAGCACAGGAGTGAGGGTGCAGGGGGTCTGACCATGATTTCCTCACAGCAGCAGGACAGAGAAGCTGCTGCAGCTGAATCTGAGCCCCACTGAGGTTTAGGACGAGGAGATGAGGGTGAATCCAGCTCCCTCTTGCAGGTTTGCTTCTCAGAAGAGAAGGATGCTGCTGGTTGATGCAGAAGTTCCCTCCCAAGCAGACCTTGGTACTTAACTGTGTTAATTAAATGCTTTCAAAAACCACAAGATTGACCTTCACTGCTTGCCCACAGATTTTTCTCTCATTTAACAAGCAGAGGGCTGTCAGAGTAGCCTATTAAAGGAGAAGAAAGGCAATGCTCTAATGCTGTTGGGTTTTGACCTGTGCCAAAGTGTTTTTCTGCTTTTTGACTCCTAAGAGATGAAAACCACAATCCCTTAACAACCTTCCAGGAGAAACCAGGCTGAGACAAGGAGTTCTTGGCTGAAATAAGGCATAAAATAGTGAAGGGAGTTAAAATCAAAGTTTTTTAGGCATCTATGGAATATGGCAAGACAACCACCATATCTACAGGTCCTTGTGCAGCAAGAGAGCTCTGCTCTGTGACAGAGAGAGAGACCCTCTAGAAACAAAACAAAGGCAAATAACACAGGCTCTGACTTCCTTACCTTTCCCAAGGACACAGCATTTTGCTCTTTGCTAATAAAACTCTGGAACATATCTACAGAAAACTTTGGATCCCTGCCAAGCAATCAGTTTTATAAATGAACCAAAAGAGCAGATTGTGCATTGCAGGGAAGGACATCCCACATCCCAAAGCAGCCCCCGACTGGAGGGAGAGCCCAAAATAGCCCCTGGCAGCTGGGGAGGGTGACACAGATGCTGCATTCAGAGATGAGGAGAAACAAGTGGTTTTCTGGAGGCAAGAAATGAAAAAATTCTTTCCCTGAAGGAGCGGTTGGGCACTGGAATCACCTGCCCAGGGAGGTGCTGGGGTCACTGTCCTGTCACATGTCCCTCTGTGCCATGGTTTGGCTGATGAGGAGGTGTTGGGTCACGGGTTGGGCTTGATGGGCTCAAAGGTCTTTTCCAGCCTGGTTCATTCTGTGATTCTGTGCAGTGAGACAAGGCTGGATTCACATGGTTTGGCACAGGGAAGGAGCTCAGGCCGTCACCTCTGCATGTCCCTGCGGGGTGACAACCAGGGAGTGTCCCCTTGCTCAGAGCCACCTGAACTGGGCAGCACCTCAGCCTTCCTCCCAGCCTGATTTCAGCTCCATTCATGCCATCAGGCAGCTTCCTTTACAGCCAGCCATGCCTTTTCTTTTTTTTCCTTTACAGCCAACCATGCCTTTCTTTTTTTTCCTATACAGCCAACCATGCCTTTTCTTTTTTTTCCTTTACAGCCAACCATGCCTTTTCTTTTTTTCCCTTTACAGCCAGCCATGCCTTTTCTTTTTTTTCCTTTACAGCCAGCCATGCCTTTTCTTTTTTTTCCTTTACAGCCAGCCATGCCTTTCCTTTTTTTTTCTTTTTTTTCCTTTCTTTTTTTTTTTTCCTTCCCCTCAAAAACATTTGGTGCTTCCCCCGCAAGAAATCAGGAGCTTTCTGTCTGATAAGGGGCTGGAACAGCTTCCTGCAGTAGGAGAGAATTTCTCCTCTGGCTCTTCCTGCACAGAGCCAGAACAATGCCAGCACTTCCAGCCTCTCTTTACCTCGGGTAATCTCATTTAGGGTCCATCCTGTGCGAGCATCTCCTGCCAAGGGGGGGCTGCTTTTCCAGCAGTTTGCTTTAAAAAGGTTTTTAAAAAGGGTTTTTGTAAAAATGGCATTGCCCCAGCAGAAAGGCAGGAGCAATGCTGAGGTTCACTCAGGGCTGATGCAGAGCAGGGCCCTGTTTGGAGCAGTAGGGGCTGAAATTTTTTGTCTTTTCCCTTAATGGAGAGGCTAAATAAATAGGATTTTTTTTTTTTTCATGTCTTCATTCTGAAAGTGCACGTGGTAAACTCAGAACATCTGAGTCCTTTTGCAGGACTCAGTGGGACTGAATGTGCTTGCTTGGGGTTGAGCACACCCATAAAAGAATTTACAAGGTTGGGATGTATTTTGTCCTGGTTGCTAAGTGAGATGGACATTATGGATCTGTGCTGATGATTTATGTTGTTCCTTTTTCCCCCCCTGTTTCTGCTTTCCTTTTTTCCCAATTCTGCTTATCTGCTCGTGGAAAGCAGTCTCCTTTTTGGGAGTGTGGAAGTGAAAGTACAGCTCAAACCTCACATGGGGAGCTGTGTGGAGGATTTGGCAGAAACCTGAAGGGAGGTTTGTGTGTTCAGCTCCTCTTTAGAGCTGTGACCTGATGGGCTGTGATCCACGTGGACATATGTAGAGGGAAAAATAAATCTTCCCACTTGTGTCACTTTATTGAAGGACAGGAGTTGCTGTCACCAGTCTGTCACGGATTTCTTCAGTGTGTTTTCCAAACTGCATGGTAAAAAACCTGGGGAAAGGCTTTTGTTCTTTATAAATGTCTGGTGTTCTTCACATGCCAGACAAGCAAATGTGCCTTCCTCATCCTGGAGGAGCTGAGGGGAGATCTCAGCAATTCCAGCTTCTCCCCTGGCTGCAGGGACAGGCACAGGGACAGGGACAGGGACAGGGACAGGGACAGGGACAGGGACAGGCACAGGGACAGGGACAGGCAGTGCTGGGGCTGTGGCAGGGCTTTGGGATGGATTTTAGGAACAGGTTCTTCCCCCAGAGGCACTGCCCAGGCTCCCAGGGAATGGGCACAGCCCGAGGCTGCAGGGGCTGCAGGAGAGTTTGGACACACTCTCAGGGACAGGAGCTGGACAGGATAATCCTGATGGGTTCCTGATGGGTTCCTGATGGGTTCCTGATGGATTCCTTCCAGCTCAGCTTGTTTTTTAGGATTTGAGGGCGTTTGAGATGGTGTGCTGGGAGGAGTGGAAGGGAGGCTTGGCCAAGCCAAGCTGCTGGCTGGAAAAATAGTGAAGGAGGTGGCTGGCAGGTCGTGCTCTCTGACCTCTGGCTGGAACAGGTTTGAACTGGAAGGAGCTTCCCTGGAAGCTGCATCCACCTTGCCCTGCTCAGCCTGGAGCTCCTGGAGCCTGTGCCAGCAGCACCCAGACCTGGTGGTGCTGCTGGAGCAGCTCCCATGCTTGGCTCTCTGTGCCCCTGGGCAGAGCTGGCAGTGCCATGAACAGCAGGGCAGTGCCCAGAGCTGCAGGCTGGGACACAGAGGAGTCACAGCTTTGGTTTCCTGCATTTCCCATGGCTTCCCCCAGCTATGGTGGTTTTAAAGTGCCCACAGAGGGGTGACAGCTTTGGTTTTCTGGGTTTTCTGCAATGATGCTCCTGGGTGGTGTTTGAAGTGCCCACAGAGGGGTCACAACTTTGGTTTTCTGCAATGATGCTCCTGGGTGATTTTAAAGTGCCCACAGAGGGGTCACAGCTTTGGTTTTCTGGGTTTTCTGTATGGTGTTCCTGGGTGGTTTTAAAGTGCCCACAGAGGGGTCACAGCTTTGGGTTTCTGGGTTTTCTGCAATGATGCTCCTGGGTGGTGTTTAAAGTGCCCACAGAGGGGTCACAACTTTGGTTTTCTGCAATGATGCTCCTGGGTGATTTTAAAGTGCCCACAGAGGGGTCACAGCTTTGGTTTTCTGGGTTTTCTGTATGGTGTTCCTGGGTAGTTTTAAAGTGCCCCACAGAGGGGTCACAGCTTTGGTTTTCTGGGTTTTCTGCAATGATGCTCCTGGGTGGTGTTTAAAGTGCCCACAGAAGGGTCACAACTTTGGTTTTCTGTATGGTGCTCCTGGGTGGTTTTAAAGTGGGAACTCCACGTTTGCTGGAGGCATTGCCAGCAGAGGGAGCAGGAGTTGGTTCCTCCCCTCTGCACTGGTCAGAACTATAAATTTGCTTCAAAAAAGGTTCAAATTGCTTCCTGAAAAGTAAGCAAGAGCTTACTTGCTTATTTTTTTTATCTCACTTATTAAGAGATGGTTTCTTAATAACTGAGATAAAAAAATAAGCAAATAGGCTCTTGCATCATTAAAGAATAGCAAGAGAGCTGTGTGCTGGCAGGATAATCAAAGCCTTGACCTTCACATGTTGAAATTTAGTCACAATATTTGGCTGAAGCTTTGCCAGAATTCCCAATGACAGAATGCAAGGAGGCAGATCCTTTCCTGCCACACCAGAGCTGCTGGTGTTGTGGTGTTCTTCTCACGAAGGAAAACTCTGGGCAAAGTTGCCACCTAAAATTTCTGAGCTGCACATGGATGAACAGAGCCCTCCTGCTCATCAGGGCCTTCTGCAAGATGCTCCAAAAGGAAATGGCTTGTGGCACATTCCTCTGTTTCCATGGGTATTCCCATTTGGCTCTAAAAGTTATTGATATTTAATAACTCACAGAATGGCCAAATCAATGGGCACTTTTCTCCCATTTTATCCCAAGGTGTCTTTACTCATGAGCAGAAAATTTTAACACACAAGTTTTACATGCAGAGCATCATCAGGAGATGTCTGCTGGCAGAGCAGCTGAAATGCCCAAATTTACAATAAATATGCTGAACAAACCCAATCTGTGCCTGGTAAAACAAGGCTCCTGTGGCTGCCTGGAGCCCCTGGGAACAGAAACAAATCTGCACCTCACATTGCCCTGCTTGGATTTCATTCCAGCCCGCTGGGAGGGTGATGGCACCAGGACAGGGGATAAAAAAACAGGGAATAAAAACCAGGAAAGGTGCTCAGTGAGCAAAAGCATCCCTGGGGGTGATGGGGCTGCATGAGGAGCTGGAGCATAAAATCTGTGCCTGCTCCTCTGGGGACAGTGACAGCCCAGAGGGGCTGCAGGCTGAGCCCTTCCTGACCCAGGTGATATCCAAGCCTTGCTTTTCCAAGATTTAATCCTCCTGACCTCTTTAGGCTCAGCACTTGCCTGTGCTGGTGTTCACAGGGGTCCCAGGACGAGGGAAGAGAGGAGAATCTTGACTCCACGTTTCAGAAGGCTGACTTATTGTTTTTATGATATATATGATATTAAAAGAGGATGATATATTAAAACTGTACCAAAAGAATAGAAGAAAGGATTTCATCAGAAGGCTTGAAAGGAAAGGAATGATAATAAAATCTTGTGACTGACCAGCGAGTCTGAGACAGCTGGACTGTGATTGGCCATTAATTAAAAACAACCACTTGAGACCAAAAATGCACCTGCTGCATTCCACAGCAGCAGATCATTATTGCTTACATTTTGTTTCTGAGGCTTCTCAGCTTTTCAGGAGAAAAATCCTGAAATATTGGACAATTGCTGCTGCTGTGGGAAGTTGGTCAGAGCCCCCGTGGTCACTCAGGGTGGTGATCAGAGGTGAAATCTTGGTGGGTAAGGGGAAATATGAAATAACAAGTGCAGCCCTGGCAGTGATGCCCAGCTGGTGGGTGAGCCCTCAGCTCACACCCTGCTCTGGGAGCTTCATCCCCTCATCCCCTCACTGATGGGCAGCACCCCCTGGCATGGCAGGGGAGGCTTTGCAGGAATATTTGGGGAGCTCTTGGCCCTGTGTGCTGCTTTGGCACTGCTGGAGGTGTGGGATGTGTCCCCTGTGCCTGGCAGAGCCCAGCCCCTGCTCTGCCAGGGCCAGGTGCTCTTTGGCACAGGAAAACACACACAGAGGTAGGGCAGTGAAAGCAGCCTCGTCCTCCAGATCCTCCTGCACAAAAGTCCTTTTGTTCCCAGGGTGAATTCCAAGAGCTTTTCTCCAGTTTTGATTCCAGCAAACTCCCACTGCAAGAAGACAGGCGAGGGCTGAAAACAAAGTGGCAGCAAAATGAAAAGTTCCTTGTAAAATAAAAAAGCCCAGCCAGGGCTGGAGGCTCTTTTCTAAGAGCTTCCCTAGCCTGCAGCTCCTGTGGATTTCCTGATTTGAGATAAGCAGTGAAGAGAGCAGGCTCTGGGATGGGGAGGCAGGGAAGCCAGAGGGCTTGGCAGAGGGAGGATGGGGGTGTGATTTATGATTTATGATTTATGATTTATGATTTATGATTTATGATTTATGATTGATTTATGGGGTGCTGCCGACTGCCCGGAGCTCCAGGGCTGGGATTTCTCCTGGTACAGGGGAAGGGCAGAGTCCATGAGGCCCCAGTGGTGCTCTGTGGGATCTCCATCCCTCTCACATCTTCCCCAGAGCAGCAGGAGGATGTGGCCATCCCTGGGATGCAGGGATGCAGCCCCTGATGCATCCCCAGCTCCAGTGACCCCAAGCAGCAGAAAGCCAAGTCCTCCTGCACCCTGCAGGGTTTCCCTGAGCCTTGCCTCTGCTTCTTGCAGCTTCCCTGTGGTGCAGCTGGGAGGGATTTTTAGGGTTTTAGGGTGTTTGGGATGGGAGGGGTGGAAGGGAGGCTCGGGCCACCTGTGAATTCAGGGTGCTGTGGAAAAGCAGGTAAGCAAAGGAAGGGGAGAGGGAGCGAGAGGCTTTGGTCCTGATGCCTGTCAGGCTGTTGGAGGTGGACAAAGTGTGGAATTCTGCACTCTGTGGGCTGCATCCTTTGGCAGCTGCTGAAATCCTCATCCATGGAAGTCCCTTGCTCTGCTGGAGGTGACTCAGAGCCCCCAGCAGCAGAGGTGCTTTTGCCTGAATTCCTCACTGCACACAGCAGGCACAGGGGACACACAGACCAGGCTTGTGCAGCCCTGGGAGTTGGTGAGATCCTCGTGGGTCCCTTCCCACGGGGACGTTTGTGACTCCCCATGGCCATGCAGGGGGTTAACAGGGCTGGAATTTGTGTGTGCACATCCTGGTGCTCCATCCCTTGCTGCACCACCTCCTCCCATCTTCATCCCAGCTGGAATTTGTGTGTGCACATCCTGGTGCTCCATCCCTTGCTGCACAACCTCCTCCCATCTTCATCCCCTGGGCTTGAGGCACTGCCTGCTCCTTGCAGGAGAGAGCTGAGCATTCCCCTTGCACCAGCTGGGAGCAGGGGGTGTGGGATCCCATGGGATCCCCGGGGTGCTGCTGGGGCCAGCCTTGCCCCAGGTGGGTGGAATTCCCTGGGATCAGGTGCTGCTCCTGCAGGGTGGTGATGCCACTGTGCACAGAGCCAGCTGGGTTCAGCCAAAGTGTTGTAACAGGGATTTTCATATTCCCACCTCCCATGGGCTGTGCTGGGAGCTGGGAATATGTGATATGATTGATATGATATGATATGATATGATATGATATGATATGATATGATATGATATGATTGATATGATATATGATATATGATATGATAATCCCAGGCAGGAATATGTGATATGATATGTGATATGATAATCCCAGGCAGGAATATGTGATATGATATATGATATGATAATCCCAGAGCTCCCTGCAGGAGCTCTTTGGTGGGGGTTCCAGAATTGCCCCAAAGCTGTGTCAGCTGTCCCCTCCCCAGGGTCCCTGCAGCCCCCTCCAGGGCATGTCTAGCACAGGTTCCCACCTCTGATCTCTATCTAAAGTGGCTCTTTGCACTCAGCAGGTCTGAACTCCTCTGAGATCTGGAAATGCACTCTTACCAGGGGGACAGACAGACTCTGGTAACCAAAATGTGCAGATAAACAAGAAGAAATTGCATCCTCTGGTTCCAGCATCATCACGAGTAACCCAGCAGCCTGCAGCCCTTTTGCAGGGTGTGTTAAGAGGAAAATGGGCAGAGTAAGAGAGATTAGCCCCAATCAGGAAATTACCTTCAAAATTGAATTACTGAAGTACAGAGCTTGCTGAAAGGCAGGCAAATAGCTCCTGGTATTGGCAGAGTTTGGTGACATTTCTGTCCATGTCTGCACGGCAGGAGCCGCAGATTGAGTCTGCTGGAGTCCTTATTGCACAGCTCCCTGCTCTGCCCCTTCCAGCGTTTTCTTCTGCTGCTGCTCAGAGCTTCTCCTGCAGGAGGCTGGGCTGAGGCAGGCACCCAGCCCTGACCTTGTGATTTTACCTGGCAGCAGAGCTGCAGATCTTTGTCTGGGCGGCGTGGGTGCCTCAGCAGGGACACAAATAACCCTGGCACTGCTCAAGCCTGGCCCGGTTCAGCGGGTGCACCTCGCCTCTCGCTGCTCTCCCTGCACAGCCCTGCTGTTTTGGTTTGGAGCCTCTCCTGCCCCGAGGGTATTACAGCTTGTGGGGCTGAGTCAGAGCAGCCAGTGCTGCCCTGCCAGTGCTGCCCTGCAGGGAGAGCCCGGGGCAGGCACTGCAGCTGGGACAGGGATGGGGGATAGGGACAGGGATGGGGGATAGGGACAGGGATGGGAGCTGGGACAGGGATGGGAGCTGGGACAGGGATGGGGGATAGGGACAGGGATGGGGGATAGGGACAGGGATGGGTGATAGGGACAGGGATGGGAGCTGGGACAGGGATGGGGGATAGGGACAGGGATGGGGGATAGGGACAGGGATGGGTGATAGGGACAGGGATGGGAGCTGGGACAGGGATGGGGGATAGGGACAGGGATGGGGGATAGGGACAGGGATGGGGGATAGGGACAGGGGTGGGTGATAGGGACAGGGATGGGGGCTGGGACAGGGATGGGGGATAGGGACAGGGATGGGTGATAGGGACAGGGATGGGAGCTGGGACAGGGATGGGGGATAGGGACAGGGATGGGTGATAGGGACAGGGATGGGTGACAGGGATGGGGGATAGGGACAGGGATGGGGGCTGGGACAGGGATGGGAGCTGGGACAGGGATGGGGGATAGGGACAGGGGTGGGGGATAGGGACAGGGATGGGGGATAGGGACAGGGATGGGGGATAGGGACAGGGATGGGTGATAGGGACAGGGATGGGTGATAGGGACAGGGATGGGGGATAGGGACAGGGGTGGGGGATAGGGACAGAGATGGGGGATAGGGACAGGGATGGGGGATAGGGACAGGGATGGGGGATAGGGACAGGGATGGGGGATAGGGACAGGGATGGGGGATAGGGACAGGGATTGGGGATAGGGACAGGGATGGGGGATAGGGACAGGGATTGGGGATAGGGACAGGGATGGGGGATAGGGACAGGGATTGGGGATAGGGACAGGGATGGGGGATAGGGACAGGGATGGGAGCTGGGACAGGGATGGGTGATAGGGACAGGGATGGGTGTTAGGGACAGGGATGGGGGATAGGGACAGGGATGGGGGATAGGGACAGGGATGGGAGCTGGGACAGGGATGGGGGATAGGGACAGGGATGGGGGATAGGGACAGGGATGGGGGATAGGGACATTGATGGGAGCTGGGACAGGGATGGGAGCTGGGACAGGGATGGGGGATAGGGACAGGGATGGGAGCTGGGACAGGGATGGGGGATAGGGACAGGGATGGGAGCTGGGACAGGGATGGGGGATAGGGACAGGGATGGGAGCTGGGACAGGGATGGGGGATAGGGACAGGGGTGGGTGTTTAGGGATATGGCTGGGTGCTGGGGCACATCTGGATATTAGGGACATGGATGAGTGCTGGGATGGGGGGTGCTGGGACAGGGATGGATGCTGGGGCACATCTGGGTTTTGGAGATGTGGCTGCAGGCTGAGGCACATCTGGATGCTGGTGCACATCTGGGTGCCGGGGCACATCTGGGTGCCGGGGCACATCTGGATGCTGAGGCACAGCCAGGGGCTGGCCATGGTCACCCCCAGGACAGGACAGTGACTTGCATCCCCACCATTCCCTGATGGTGTCGTGGGGAGTTTGGGATCAGCTGGTGCCTGGTCAGTGGGGCAGCTGTGCCAGGCTGTGCCCAGGCCATGCCAGGCCGTGCTCTTCCCTTCGGGAGCCTTGGGAATTCAGCTGGGATGCCAGTGCAGCATCCCCTGCTCCTGTGCTGTGCCAGGCTTGCAGGGTTTCCTGCTGTGCTCTCCTGGTACACGTCGCAAAAATTCACCACAGCCATAAAACTGCTCTCGCCTTTCCTGCTGCATGGCCCAAAATACGACTCCTGAAGACAGAAAAGAAAATAAATAACGCTTTAATTCAGACATGAGGGTGTGAGTTGCAGTGTGGGGCCGTGCTGTGCTCAGAGCTGGCCGTGCCAGCAGCTCCATGGACCCAGAGCAGAGCAGGAGAGGCTGGAGCTGGGAGCCCCCTCGGCCCCAGGAGCGCGGCAGGCTCGGCTCCATTCCCCAGAAATGTTGTTAAGGAAACACATCTCAAGTTTGCTGTTTCCAAGGAGTTGTTGTGAACAGCCACGAGGCGAGACAGAGCTGAAGGAAGGTTGGGGAACGTCCCTGTCCTGCCCCACCATCCCTGGGGCATCTCCATTTGCTCCCAGCACATCCAGCTGCAGGGTTGGAAGAGCAGCCAGGGGCACTTGGCCACTTTCTGGCAGGGCTGAGGAGAGAGCAGCTCCCTCAGGTTTCAAGGGGAAAAATAAAGCACCAATTCACCTCATCCCACCCCTTGGCTTTTGGTTGAAACTTCTACAACTTCCAAACATCTCTCACATATTAAAATCTTTTTGTGGCTTAATGAGGGGTCCTAAACCAGATTTTCAGAGCCATTTTTCTGTATCATTGGTGCTTACATGAACACCTGGCTTTTGCTTTTCTCCAGAAATTAGGGCTTGGCTAAAACTCTGCATTTACCAACTGGATGGTGGGCACAGCTCAGCCACTCACCCAGCCTGTCCCTGGCACAGAGGGCATTTAGGCACCTTCACCAAAATGTTGCCAAGGCACACAACCCAAGCAGGAGGGGTGAGAGAGCTTCCCACCGTGGTCACCAAGCCACTGCCACCTGCAGCTCCATCCCACGGGCATTTCAATCCATTTCAATCCATTTCAATCCAAAATCCATGGCCTGGTTCCACCCAAAGGGCCAATTTCAGAGGGTTTCACCCATTTGGAGCCCGTGGGAGGAAGGTGGAGGTGCAGGAGATGCCACACGGGGGGGACAGGTGGGGATGTGGCATTTTGCACTACAGA
Source organism: Fringilla coelebs (assembly GCF_963513975.1). Lineage (NCBI taxonomy): Eukaryota > Metazoa > Chordata > Aves > Passeriformes > Fringillidae > Fringilla > Fringilla coelebs. The sequence goes on along the minus strand of NC_140045.1, from coordinate 2,333,718 downwards.
ACCCACAGAAGTGGCTGCTGGAGCAATGCACCCCCTTAGTGTTCCCTGTGAGGGCTGGATTTCCATTGCAGGAGTCCTGGTGCAGCTGCAGCAGCTTCTCCTCATTGAGAAGAGACTTTGTTATCTCAGTATTTTCATTTTTCAGCTGGGCAGGGAGCCCTGGGCTGTGCTGATGGCCCTTGTTTAGTCTGGATTGGGCAGTGGGTGACCCTGGGGACACCAGGGATGCTCCTCTCACCCTGGGATGTCCCCACCTGTGGGGGAAGAATTGAATTCCTTGGGGGAGAGACCTGGGCAGGATTAAACCTTCAAACCTTGGGCAGTGGTGACAGGACATGCCCAGCCCTCAGACTGTGCCAGGATTGCTGTGTAACAGCCATGAGAATTCACAAATATCAATAAGTGGCACTTCAGGATCAGACCAGGCTTTGGTTGTGGAGCCTTGGGAGCTGCCAAAATTCACTTTCCTTCCATGGAAAGCCAGCAGACATTCCCAGTTTACCCCCATTTTTGGGGTGGGAGTTTGTTCATGCAGAGACTGCAGCTGATAGGGGAAAACCAGATGATTTAGCTTTCAAAACCTTCCAAGAAATCAGACAAAAAAAATCCTTGGGAGAGATTGGAATCATAAATGAGCCACTTTTATCTCCTAAAAAATGGAGAAAGAGGCATTTCCTGCCTGTGAAATTTTACCAGCAAGAGTGTTGCTTGAAAGGAAATGTTGCTACATGGCTATTGAACACATTTTTAATAATAAATTGTGGTGAAGACAGAACTAGTTAATATCCTTTGAAGGAAATAGGAGCTTTTTGTGGCAAGGAACCATTTATTTTGGATTGTATCATGAAAACTTTTTGACTGCAGTGAAAAGTCTGGAGACTGGGATTTTCCTTCAGAAGTTGAAGTTTATTTTCTGTTACAGCCCATTCCCTTTCTTTGTTATTCCCTGTTCTTTTCGCTGTGAAATGTTGAAGTTTCCTTTCTCAATTAAATATTGCTATTTAATTGAGGGGGGTTAAAGCTTCTCAGCAGCATCCCTGTGCTCTGTCAGTGGGAAGAGGTTAAGGAACCCCTTGGAAATGTGCTTTCCTCCCCTCCCTCAGGAGCTTCAGGACCTTCCCAGGGGAGTGTTTAATGTTTTCATGGAGTCAGGGTTTTTCCCCTGGTTCTTGGGGTTGGTTGGGCCCTGCAGGAGCAGTCCTGGGGCACAGGAGCTCCCAGGGATGCTGCATCAGACCCCCAAAATCAGGGAATCATTAAGGGTGGAAAAGCTCTCCAAGCTCACTGAATCCAAACCCAGCCCCTCCAATGTCCCCAGGTGCCACCACTGCCCTGGGCCCTCTCCCAATTCCTGGCCAACCTTTTGGAGAAGAAATTCCTCCCAATTTCTCATCTGAACCTCCCCAGGCACAGCTTGAGGCTGTTTCATCCTGAGAGGGAACTTGCAGGAAAGGCTTTGTAAAGGTGGCGCCTTCTTCAGCACCAGGTTCAGCATTTAATGGGAATTTTGGGGGTTTTTTTTTGCTAAAAGAAAGTAGATTTAAGCTTCTGCTTAATGTCACAGATACCCTGGAAGTTTTGTTTATCAAAGCTGGGTTCTGGAGATGTCTCTCAGCATCACTCTGAACCAAGCTTGCTTTTTTCTGCCTCAATTATTCTTCAAACTTGGCTTGGGAGTCAAGTGCTTGTGGATGTCTCCATGTGCCAAATTGCAGGGAGAGCTCTCAAATGAGCTTCAGCTCGAAGGCTCAGGGAGCAGCAAAGCTCCAGGGGTTGTTTACACAGAAAATTCTTTTTTTTTTGGGTGCTGGGGAGCAGAACCTTCTGCAGGAGGAGCCACATTTAGACTTGGAGCTGTGTGTGGTGGTTCACAAGGTGGATTTCCTTACTGCAAATCCCCAGGGATTGCAGCAAATCCCCTCTGCTCTGCTGGGCTGTGCCCCAGGCTGGAGCCCTGTGCTGTTATTTGGGGTCTGAAGCACCTGTGTGCATACCTGGTGCCTGCCACGGGTGGCTTTTGTCTTTCAGTCCCTGAGCTGGGGACTCTGTTATTGAATCTCCCGCCTTTCCCAGATTTTCAACCTCCAAAAGCTCAGTTCCTGTGTCCTGTGGGGCTGAGAATCACCTCCTTTATTGAATCACCCTCTTTTCCCAGATTTTCAATCTCCAAAAGCTCAGTTTCCATGTCAGGTGGGGCTGAGAATCACCTCCTTTATTGAATCACCCTCTTTTCCCAGATTTTCAATCTCCAAAAGCTCAGTTTCCATGTCAGGTGGGGCTGAGAATCACCTCCTTTATTGAATCACCCACTTTTCCCAGATTTTCAATCTCCAAAAGCTCAGTTCCTGTGTCCTGTGGGGCTGAGAATCACCTCCTTTATAGAATCACCTCCTTTATTGAATCTCCCGCTTTTCCCAGATTTTCAACCTCCAAAAGCTCAGTTCCTGTGCAGGGGGGGGCTGAGAATCACCTCCTTTATTGAATCACCCTCTTTTCCCAGATTTTCAACCTCCAAAAGCTCAGTTCCTGTGCCAGGTGGGGCTGAGAGGGGCCATGGGCAGCACAGACCTGCAGATAAACACACACAGGGTGGTTTTGTCCAGGAAACAAAGCTAAAAATAGTCATGATTCACAAGCACACAGTGGAAAATGCTGGTTTTCTGGTGCATGGAACAGGTACCATCCCATTTGGTGTGTTGTTAAGCTGCCCCCACATTTGGAGCTCCAGTGCAGATGATTTTAATGCTCCCCAAGCCAAGGGTGGCAAACTGGGGGATTTTATTTTGACAGAGACACACTGGCTTGGCAGCTCCTATTGAACTGATCTGGAGATTTCCAAATATTCTTTTCCTTTAGAAAAAAAGCCTTTTAAGTGTGTTTGTGTTGGGTGAGGAAGGCAGAGGTGTCAGCTGGGCTGTTGGACTCTGGAGTGAAGGGGGTCCTGGATCCTGCAGCCTGCTGGGCTGGTTCTCCTGGGCTGGTTCTGCTGGGCTGGTTCTGCTGGGCTGGCTCTGCTGGGCTGGTTCTGCTGGGCTGGTTCTGCTGGGCTGGTTCTGCTGGGCTGGTTCTGCTGGGCTGGCTCTGCTGGGCTGGTTCTGCTGGGCTGGTTCTGCTGGGCTGGCTCTGCTGGGCTGGTTCTGCTGGGCTGGTTCTGCTGGGCTGGTTCTGTTGAGCTGGTTCTGTTGAGCTGGTCCTGCTGGGCTGGTCCTGCTGGGCTAGCTCTGCTGGGCTGGTTCTGTTGAGCTGGTTCTGTTGAGCTGGTCCTGCTGGGCTGGCTCTGCTGGGATGGTCCTGCTGGGCTGGCTCTGCTGGGATGGTTCTGCTGGGCTGGTTCTGCTGGGCTGGTTCTGCTGGACTGGCTCTGCTGGGCTGGTCCTGCTGGGCTGGTTCTGCTGGGCTGGCTCTGCTGGGCTGGTTCTGCTGGGCTGGTTCTCCTGGGCTGGTTCTGCTGGGCTGGTTCTGCTGGGCTGGTTCTGCTGGGCTGGTCCTGCTGGGCTGGTTCTGCTGGGCTGGTTCTGCTGGGCTGGTCCTGCTGGGCTGGCTCTGCTGGGCTGGTTCTGCTGGGCTGGTTCTGCTGGGCTGGTTCTGCTGGGCTGGTTCTGCTGGGCTGGTTCTGCTGGGCTGGTCCTGCTGGGCTGGCTCTGCTGGGCTGGTTCTGCTGGGCTGGTTCTGCTGGGCTGGTTCTGCTGGGCTGGTTCTGCTGGGCTGGCTCTGCTGGGATGGTTCTGTTGGGCTGGTTCTGCTGGGCTGGTTCTGCTGCTTGTTTTGGGTTTCAGGCAGTGCCACACTCAGGATTGCTGCTGCTTCCTGCAAACCACTCACAGACCTTGGCCCCAGAGGCTTGGAGAGACGAGTGCTTTGCATGTTGGAGCTCAGAAATTTGGCCTGATCCAGTTGAAACTGCCTGATTTCAGGCCAGGATTCATGAAATAACCATAAAGTCAGCACAGCCCCCCACCATCCACACACCTCTGGCTGCTGCCGGTGCAGATCCTGGCCATGGCAATTCCCATTTCCCATCCCTCCTCCTGGTGCCATTGTGAAATCCGTGTCTCACTCCAGCTACTGTTGTTGCTTTCTGCTTTTCTTGAAAAGAAAACCCCAAAGAATGTTAAACTCTGCCTGTGCCTTGGCAGCTCCGAGGCATGGACAGATTGTGCTTCAAAAAAATGGCAAAGTTTCAAAATATTGTGTTCTGTGAAGAAGAGACAAGGAAAATAAACTGCCCAAAATGCAGATTTTATTTCCCTAGGAGGAAAGGCTTTAGGTGTTTATTTGGGTTTGGCTTTTTGCTCCCTGGTCCTGCTGACACCGAGATAAGAACCTGTTCTGGGTGCAGTTCAAATCAGCTTCATTTCCAGCAGGTTCATTTTCTCCCTCCCACAGCAGGTTCAGGGACAGCACGTGGGGTGGTGCAAGCAGAGCTTGGAGGATAAAATGGAAAAAAGGGAATAACAGAGCAAATTTCTGCCTGTTTCTTGTTTGATTTTGGTGGTGCCAGCGTGACTGCTGAGTGTTCACAGGGACAGTTCAGCCCTCAGAGGAGCAGTTCATTCCTCCACAGGCAGTGGGGTGGATTTTTGTGTCTTTTTTTCCATGTGCAGAATCAGTGTGAAGATGCTTTTCCTGTGCTTGTGTCGTTTCCTTGAGGATGCAGGGAGGTGGCTGGGATGGCAGCTTGGGAAATGCCAGAGGAGCAGGGAATTTTTTGTTTGCAGGGAATTAATTGTTTGCAGGGAATTTTTCAGACCTGTATTTCTGAGATTCCTTTTTTGGGATGAGGTGCCAGCATCCAGAGCAGCTCTGCCACTGAACATCCCACAGGTCTGAGGTGGCACAGCTGGGGCAGGAGAGGGAATCTGGAGCACCCAGCACCAGAGAGCTCTGCAAATCAACGTGGCTCCCCAAAAATGCTTCTGCTTCCCAACCCAAAATTCCAGCACAGCCCAGGAAGGGTAAAAACCCCCAGATTTTCCACCCAGAATCCCATTCCAATGAGTCCCACTCATCCTCAATGGAAAAAACTCAATGGAATAAAAATTTGCTGGAGATCTTCAATGTTCAAAGCACAGATGGGAGGGGAACTCTACAAACCAAAAAGGTTCCTCGAGCTCCACCATGACCCAGGAAGGGCCAAACCCCAAAATTCCCCCCAAAGAGCCCTGATCACCCCAAAACCCCACTAACATTTGGGCTTTGTGGGGATCTCACTCCTGGGCTGTGCTCCTCAGCACGTGAAGACAGTGAAGCCCAGAATGAGCAGAACCCAAAACCCCACCAGAACCCAGGAAGGGCAAAAAATCCCAAATTTTCCACCCATTCCATAGGGTGGAGAAAAAAAAACCCCACCAAAAACTCACTAAAAATGAAAAGAAAACCAAACACCAAAACCCCAACCCCAAACAAAAAAAATCTTTAATAAACCCAAACAAAAACAAAACAAAAAATGCCCCAACAACAACAACAGCAATAAAACAACCCAAAAACCAAAACTCTAAAAAAAAAAAAGCTAATGTGAATTGATCAATTGATTCATAGAGGTCATTTTCCATCCTGGGTGCTGCTCTTTGATCCAGCACCCCTCTGGCACTGGGATGCACAGGCATCTATTGATGTGTCAAAAAGAAAAACAAATTCAGATGTGTATAGGTGAGGTTTGAGAGAGAGGGTTGGGAACAGACAGTAAAACTCCTGATTAAAAAAAAAAAAATTAATTAACAGGAATTGTTAGATTAAAAATGCTGAATGCCTCAATTAAATTGAGCTTTTTTGGGGGGTATGAACCAAATTATAGGTGAAGTTTGAGAGAGAGGGTTGGGAATAGAAAGTAGAAATCCTGCTTAAAAAAAAAAATAATTAATAGAAATTGTTAGATTAAAAATGCTGAATGCCTCAATTAAATTGAGCCTTTTTAGGGGGGGATGGACCAAATAAAAGGTGGAGTTTGAGAGAGAGGGTGCTTAAAAAAATAGAGTAATTCTTAGAAATTGTTAGATTAAAAATGCTGAATGCCTCATTTAAATTGTGCCATTTTGGGGGGATGGACCAAATTATAGGTGAAGTATATGGATGGACCAAAGTATAGGTAAAGTTTGAGAGAGAGGGTTGGGAACAGAGAGTAAAACTCCTGCTTAAAAAAATAGAGTAATTAATAGAAATTGTTAGATTAAAAATGCTGAATACCTCATTTAAATTGTGCCATTTTGGATTTTGGGGGGATGGACCAAATTATAGGTGAAGTTTGAGAGAGAGGGTTGGGAACAGAGAGTAAAACTCCTGCTAAAAAAAAGGATTAATTAATAGAAATTCTTAGATTAAAAATGCTGAATGCCTCATTTAGATGCTTGTGCCTTTTTGGGGTGGATGAACCAGGGATTTTCTCAGCCAGCCCAGCAGGCAGATGTTTCCCTTGGGGTTTGGGAGTGATGTGTCCAGGTTGTTTCTCCCATGCTGAAATGGGGCTGGGTCTGTGCAGTTGTAAAAAGCTTCTTGTGTTTCTCTGCTCTGCCTGGCTCTCGTGGCTCTGCTCCCTTTCCAGGAGAGCTGCAGCTGAGCTGCCTCAGATCTTGAGCTGCATCCAGCTCAGAAAAGCTTGGCTGGTCAGTGTGAATAGAAACAAATGGCTTTGGAGCCTCCAAACTTGAATTCTGCTTTATTTTTGCTGGGTTTGCATCACTTTAGTGACCAGGAGATGAAACGTGCAGTTAAGCAGAATCACAATCTGCACTTTCAGATGCAATTTTCAGAAGATGTTTCATCCTGGCAGGGTTTGAAGTTCTGGATCTGGAATGGTTGTAAATCTGAGAGGTGTTTGAAGGGATCCTCTGTGGGTAGGAGGAGAAATACCTTTCCCCTTGCATGTTCTCCTGGCCTGCCTTTGCCAGAGCCCCTGCCTGTTTTCTGGACCAAGCTGGCAGGCAGAGCTCACAGGTTTTCATGAAACCCTGCTGAACAAAGGCACTTTATGTTTGAACTCTGTGCCCTGAGTCTGCCCCACCAGCCTGGCCGGGCATTTCTGCGAAACGAACTCAACAAACACAGACAAGCTGTGCTGTGCAAATTAACCCCAAACAAATCACCCCAAACAACACCAACCACCACCACCAAAAAGTGCCTTTCTTCAACTCTGCCTCTTTCTTGTTTCACAGGCAAGAAGAGAAACCCTGGGCTGAAAATTCCTAAAGAAGCATTTGAGCAACCACAGACGAGCTCCACGTAAGTCTGCAAGCAGAATGAAGAGCAAACCAGTGCCCCAGCCCAGGCTGGATGGAGCTTGGAGCACCCTGGGGTACTGGAAGTTGTTCCTACCCATGGCAGGGAGTGGAATTAAATGATATTTAAGCTCCCTTCCAACCCCAACCATTCTGGGGTTTTGGGATAATTTCTCAGCCCTTGCATTTCCCAGCCCCATCTGAGATGCATCAGTCTCGTGTGCTGCTGGATGATGCAGTAAAGGATAAAAAGATAAAGAGCAGAAGAAAAAGATAGGGAAAAAAATAAAGATAAGAACCAGAATGGGCCCCCAGTTTGGACTGGTGTGGCACTTTGGCCCCCAGTTTGAGCAGCAGGCATTTGTCAAGGCATGAAACTGATCCTCATCCCCTGCCTGCCCAGCCTTGCAGAGGGAATCCCTCTGGGTTTAGGGCCCTTTGAGCATCCCCAGCCTGCTTGGCTTTCTTTGTTTCCTTGCACTGAATGTTTTTAGCCTGTCAGCCTGTGCTGTGTGACTGAGGTGAGGATTTACAGCAGCTTTGGATGCTCCTGCCCACTGAATCCACTTTTCCTACAGGCTGGCAGGGATTTGGTGCTTGCCTTGATTTCACAGTGAATCCCTCTGGGATCCTGCAGGGGCAGCCTGGGTGTGAGAAATGCCAATTCCAGTCGCTTTTTCCCTTTTTTGGGGTGACTTTGTGGATCTGTTGATCCTGCAGAGCCAGGAGGCTGCTCAGGGCTGCAGGGAAGGTGTGAGGGCATGGCTTGGGGGCTGGATTTAATCCCTGAGGGAAAATTGACCTTTGTGGGGAATATTTCAATTTTTTTCTGTTTTTTTTTTTTGTGTGCAGGCCACCCAGAGATCTGGACTCCAAAGCCTGCATCTCCATTGGTGAGGAGGTAAGGCTGAGACATCCTGGGCTGGCTGCTGGTGGGGTTGCTCCACTTCAGGAAGGGCACAGAATTCACTGCCAGCTGTTGCAATTAGCACTGACAGCCCCTTTTACCTGAAAGACAGAGCAGCTGCTGGAGGAATAAAAGCTGAGAAGCTGCAGCCTGGGAGCTCTGGGGGCTGGCAGAAATGTCCAAGTGGCCCCTGGAGTTTGTGCTCCTCGGGGTGTGGGTGGGAGCTGGAGCTGCTGCTTGGCACTGCCCAGCATCACCCTCTGCCTCCCCTGGCTCCCTGCATATTTTCCACCCTGGAAATTCCTTCCCTGCTGCACTGAGGTGCAGCTAATCCCCTGGAGGTGACCATTATTGAGCAATGGGGTTGCTAGCAGAGTTGTTTTACTCTCCTCTGCAGTTCCTTTGCTGGTTTAAAGCCTTCACCCAAAATGTTTCTCTTTGGTGGTGTTGAAGGTCATGTCCTCCAGGGTGGATGTTCCTGCCTGGAAGAAAATCATATAAAATAAATAAATAAAATATAAAGTTATGTATAAATATATATGATATGAATTATATAACTATAATGAATACTATTTATTATTTTATTATTTATAATCTCTATGTGATCTACAATTTATTAAATATTATATTATTTAAACTATACAAGTATAAAATGAATAACTATGAATATAAAATTATATATATATGTATATTATATAAATTACATCACGATATTGAATATTATTTACTATTTTATTATTGATATGATATATATAATTTATATAAATTCTCAAGGCTGGGAGTTTATCCCAGCTGGGGAGGGGATGCATAGCAGGGGGAGGATGTGCCAGGCAGGGCTGCATTTGGGGGGGGTCACAGCAGGGCTGCATTTGGGGGGGATCACAGCAGGGCTGCATTTGGGGGGGGTCACAGCAGGGCTGCATTTGGGGGGGGTCACAGCAGGGCTGCACTGGGGGTCACAGCACAGAGCAGGGCTGCATATGGGGGGCAGTAGGGCTGCATTTGGGGTCACAGCACAGCACAGAGCCCCAGGGCCCTGCTGCCTTGTAGCAGACACGGGGCTGGTCAGAGCCCCATGGAGGATGGAAGCCTAGAGATAAGAAAATGCCAAGTCACAGTAACTAAGCCAGGAGCCCTCTCTCCAGTGCTCCAGGGCAGCTCATCTCTCTGTGACCCCACAGGCCATTCTCCCTAACCCTTACAATGAATAGGGCTCAGTTCCTGAGCCCTTGTACCCCTATATCAGGGGCTGCTTCAGCCCATTCTGGCAGAAGAGCTGTCACCAGAACCCTTCACGGACCCCTCAATAAACCATCACTGTGGAACCACCGAGGCTGCCTTCCCTCCCTCTGCCTGCCTGAAGCCACTGCCCAGCCAGAGTGCCTTTAGCAAGCAGAGAGCTGAACCTATAAAAGAGCTGAGCTCACTTGAGCTGAGCTCACTTGAGCTGAGCTTGCTAAGGTGGCCGTAGCAGCCTGGGTTTGCAGACACCCAGCCTCCGGAAGGCTGAGCTATCCGAGCCTGCCTGCTCCCTGGGGCACTCTGACCCTGCAGTTATCCAGCTAGAAGCAGCCCTGTGGCTGTGTCTAAGGTGCCTTTTGTTGGCAGAACTTTGAGGTGAAGGCCGATGACCTGGAGCCCATCTCGGAGCTGGGCCGGGGCGCGTACGGCGTGGTGGAGAAGATGCGGCACATGCCCAGCGGGCAGATCATGGCAGTGAAGGTACCGGGGGCTGCTGGGGCAGAGGGGTGGGAAAGCCTTGTCAGTGTGATTGCCTGGAAAAAGATCTTGAGAGAATAGAAACTATGAGTGAGATTGAAATGAAAGCAAGCTCTGAGATCCCTCAGTTACTGAACATCTGGAAAACAACGGCATGGCTGGCTGAGGGCATCCCCTTGGATGGAACAACACCCTCTGCTTGCAGGCAGCTCCAAGGGGCAGAGCAGAGCCTGCTGGCTGGGCAGAAGGGCCCAAAGAGGAGTTTATGGGGTTTAAAATGTAACACAACATGGCAATGTAATGATTCTTATAGGCTGTATATAAATGCTGTATCTTGGGCTAGATTGGTTAGTGAGAATTAGAATATTCAGCACAGAAGAAGATTTATTATTTTGTAACGGGAACCTCGCTCTCTTATCCTCTTACTCTCTTATCCTCTCATCCTCTCTCTCATCCTCTTTCCCACTCTCTCTACTTCTCTTGGGCTGCTCTGAGCTGTGCCTGGCAGCTCCCAGCAGGGCCCTGCACTTGGCCCTTTGCAATAAACCCCAAGTTCCCACGACCAGAAGAAGATTTATTGTACTGTAACGGGAACCTCACCCTCTCATCCTCTTCACCACTCTCTTTTTCTCTCTCTCCCTCTCTTGGGCTGCTCTGAGCTGTGCCTGGCAGCTCCCAGCAGGGCCCTGCACCCCCATTCTTTGCAATAAACCCCAAGTTCCAGACCTGCCTTCAGAGATCTCTGCTCTCCATCCATCCCCACCATCCCACCCCGATCCCCCACAGACTGGGGCTCAAACCCAGCTCCCTGGGGTTGCAGAGTCTCCCTGGGCACCCTGGGATCCCCCTTGCTCCCTCCCTGACATTGCTGCTCTCCTCGCCCTCCTGCCACGTGGGGAGGGTTGGGCTGCTGCAGCCAGAAGAGGGGGGTGTTTGAGAGGGGGGTGCTCCAGGTTTGTGGTGGGTCCATCACATTGTTCACCTCTGTCCACAATATTCCTCTTTGCCCAGGATTCAATTCTCCATCATTTTTTAAAATACACACACACATATAAATTGCATATAACGCAAATTACACGTGTTAAATATACATGCATATAAATTTACATTTTTTTTCTGCTGTAGTCCCTCAGATTCACTTCACAATTAAGAGAAGAATAAATCCAATTGCACAAGAGACTCTTCTTCATTTGGGACTTTCTCAGTCTCCTCGGAACAGGAAGTTTTTGTTAGGATTTTCACATTTTGCCTGCTATCCACAATATTCCTGTTTGCCTAGGATTCAATGCACAATAATTTTTAATGGTGTAGGAGACCGGGACTCTGGGAAATGCCCCTTTTCCACAGCCATGGGGAACCCACTGGCTCTGGAGCCCTCTCTTGTGACCAAAACCCGCTGATGGAACAGAACTGCACTCCAAAAATCCCAGCTTTCCACCAGCCTGGAATTTGATTCTCTGCTCCTTCCTCCTCTCCCCAGCCTCTTTTTTCTTTTGGCTCTTGCATAAAGAGTGGTGTTTGCAGGGAAGAGCAAAACCACCAGTGCTGAGAAGACCCCTGGGTGCTCCTGCACCAAAACTTAGAATTAAACCCTGGATTTGATCTGAGAGCTTGGAAAAGGCTTCCAAACTTAATTGCTAGAGTGAGAATGTGGATTTAGAGTTTAAAGCAGAGACATGTTAAGTTAAGAAGAAGAATGTTTAGAGTTTAAGATTAGAAAAAATAAAAGGGGATCAAAAGCTGAACAAGGAGTTCAGAATGCAGTTCTGTAGGTTTGTGTGTCATAACATGATTGGCTAAGAAATCTCACACTGCAGCATGAGTCCATAAGACAAAATATTGAAGGACTGGGTCAATATTGTATTTGCGGGGACCCTCGTGGCAGGGAGGAATGATGAATCTGACTTTATGTGCTCAGAAGGTTAATTTATTATTTTATGATCTATATTATATTAAAGAATACTATACTAAATTATACTAAAGAATACAGACAGGATACAGACAGAAGGCTAAAAAGATAATAATGAAAGCTGGTGACTCTCTCCAGAGCCCTGACACAGTTTGGCCCTGAGTGGCCAAAGAGTGAAAACAACTCCCAGCAGAATGCAATGGAACAATTACCTGTGGGTGAACAATCTCCAAACACATTCCACAGGAGCACAGCACAGGAGAAGCAAATGAGATCAGAATTGTTTCCCTTTTTCTCTGAGGCTTCTCAGCTTCCCAGGAGAAGAATCCCAGGCAAAGTGATTTTCAGAAAATTTGAATGTGACAGGTCAAACCCATGAACATCCTTGTGAATACCCCGTGGGTGCCAGGCTGGGGACGTGCCTGTGACCAGGGTGGTGGCAGAGGGGTGACAGGAGGGGTGCTGGGGGTCCAGCTGTGGTGCCAAGCCCCCCTGACCCGCTCTGCCCTGCAGCGCATCCGAGCCACGGTGAACAGCCAGGAGCAGAAGAGGCTGCTGATGGACCTGGACATCTCCATGAGGACCGTGGATTGTCCCTTCACTGTCACCTTTTACGGGGCACTCTTCCGAGAGGTGAGGCTGCCTGGGGCTCAGCTCCCACTCCTGCTCTTCCTGCAGGTGCCAGGGCTTTAATCTCCACCTGGTTTAGTCCTGGCTTAAGGACGTGTCACTGTGGCTGTGGGACAGCCTGGTCCCATGGTGTTAAAATTGTCCTGGCTTGTTTTCATCCACAAAAGCTCTGAAAAGGAGGATTTGTTGAAGAGCTTTCTAGAATCTAGCATCTGGAAAGCTCTGAAAAGGAGGATTTATTGAAGAGCTTTCAGCACAGCTCTGCAGAGCTGAACTTTTCCTGGCTGGGCATTGGGAGCCTCAGTTCCTGGTGACTTTCTGGGCTCCTAAATCACCAAGGCTCTGCTTTGGGAAGGGGACGCCCTAAATGGTAGGGAATGTGAACAGCACTTCCAGAGCAGGGAAAAGAGAGCCTAGAACAGCTTTGAATGGGTTTAAAAAAACAAAAAAAGAAAAGGAAAAAGGAAAGGGAAAAGGAAAAGGGAGAAAGGAAAAAGGAAGAAGAGATGTTTTGTTCAAATCTCTGGGTATCTGCTTGCTTTACCCTCCAGGGAGATGTGTGGATTTGCATGGAGCTGATGGATACCTCACTGGACAAATTCTACAAACACGTCATTGACAAAGGCCTGACGATTCCCGAGGACATCCTGGGGAAAATCGCAGTCTCTGTGAGTAGCAGCAGGCTGAGGAGGGCAGGGAGAGGGGTTTCTCTCCTAAGCCAGCTCCTACCTGACCTGAGCTCCCTGCTGCATGGGCTCCAGCAGGAGGGTGGTCCCTGTGCCAGCCCACGTGGCCATTCCCAGCTCTGGTCTGAGCTGGTGTTGTTTGTAAGCCATAAATGTGCCCATGCACACACATGATGGAGAGCTGGCCCAGTGGGAGCTGTGGGGAGGCTCCTGCAGCTCCTTTATGGTTTATAAGCCATAAATGTGCCCATGCACACACATGATGGAGAGCTGGCCCAGTGGGAGGTGTGGGGTGGCTCCTGCAGCTCCTTTCCCTTCCCATCATTGTCCCAGAGCCCCCAGGATGATCCCTGGGTCCCCACCAACCCTCAGGCTGCTGGTGGCAGGGTGCAGGACTCGTGGGGGACGTGGTTTTCCTGCCCTGCTGGTGGGTCTGGGGGTGAAGCCAGGTATCCTTTCCTCCTCCTGGTGGTGCTGCCAGCTGTGGCTGACTCTGGGTTTGTCGTTTCAGATTGTAAAGGCACTCGAACATCTGCACAGCAAGCTCAGCGTGATCCACCGAGGTGAGTGCCAGGCACGCCCTGCCCTGCTCTCAGCCTGGCAAGGGCTCCCAAAGTACCCCAGAGAAAGTCAGCAAAATGCTCCCCAGCATCTCATGGCTTGCAGCAGAACCCAGGCAGAGGAGATGGCTGCTGTTTGCTGTTTGCCCCTTAAAATCTGCCTGCTCTCCCTGTGTTTCCCTGAAGGGAAGCAGGAGGGGCTGTTTCCCTAAACCCATGGTGTGCTCCATCACCTGGGTGAAATTCAGCCTTTCCCCCATCCTTGGACAGGTTTGGAGCAGGCTGTGCCCAGGTTTGTCCCCACTCTGTGCTGGTGTGCACAGAGGGGATTTGGAGCCCTGGACGCTGCTGAGAATTTTGGGCTTTCTGTTCTGGCAGGCTCTGACCCCAGGAGAACACTGCACTGACCTGGGGCTGTGGAGAAGCTTCCAGAATGGAATGATGGCACTGGGATTGTGAGGGTGGAGTTTGAATAGAACTGTGTGATATCACAGGGTGGGAAACTCAGAGCTTAAGCTTTTAGAATATAGTAATATATAGAGAGTTTTATATATATAAAGTGTGTAAGTTTTATATGAAAAACTCCACAAGGGATCTCCCTGCCAGCCTCATCCTCCTGCACTGCTCCAGCCATCCTCACCCCTGCCATGAGCTTCCCTGAGCACCAGTGCAGCAGAGCAGTCTGACACCTAAACCAGCCTCAAATCAAACCAGAAATCCCCTCCTTAAACTCTCCTGATGCTTTCCCCTCTGGAGGGTCTCAAAGCTGCTGTGAACACACTCAGAGACAAACCTTGCTTGACACCTTTATTTTTAAAGGGTCCTTTTCAGTTGTCCTGAGGAGGAAGGAGCCCTCCCTGGAGTGTGGGAGGCAGCAGAGTTCAGCTGGAGCAGGCAGTGGCACTGGCTCTGTTCTTCCTGTGGCTGGGGTTTGAGTTTCTGCCTTCTCTCTCACTCACAGGAGGTGCAAAGCCCTTCTTGGCTGCTGGGTTTCTGTGTGGCCTGGTTTGATTTCCACTGAAAATTGTCTTATTTCAGCCTAGTGACAGATGGGTGGGGATTTTGGATACCTGATTGCAGAATGCTGATTAGGGAGCAGATGTTAACGAGCTGTAAACCCACAGTTTTAATAAGCAGGGCTCAAACACAGCTCCTGGCATCCTTCAAAGGGTGTTTCAGCTCTTCCATTTAATTCTTCATCATGTGGAGACACAGGATCTTCAGGAAGTGATCTGTTATTTCTGGGTGGCAGCAGGGAAAGGATTGCTCCCTTTGGAGCATCCCAGGGAAAGCAGGGTCACCTGTGCTGGAATTCCATTTGGGATTAGCCTCAGAGAGCAGCTCCCTGCCCTGCAGGAGAACACCTCTGTGCTCCCCTGGGTGTCACCTCCTGCCATCTCTGGGTGCCTTAATTCCCCTTTCTGCTGGGGGCTGGAGCTGCCCTGATGAGCACCCAGGGATTTGTAGAGCCACGATGGGAAGAGATAAATGTGGCAGCAATAGAGAGATGAGGCTCTGGCCTGATTTCCATGGGGTGTGCAGCTCCCACTCTGCTGCTGCTGCTCACGCTGCAGTCAGGCTTTGTATCCTTAAAATCCCAAATGTGCCTGAGCCTTTCATCCTTGTCTCAGTTTACTGCTCCCTCCTTCCCCTGCAGCCCTTTCACCCTTTCCTGCCCCACATCTTTCCCCCATGGGGTTTTTCCTTTTGCTGGCATGACTCCAGACCCACGGGGCATTGCCAGAGCTCCAGCCCTTTGCGATCACCCCACGGGATCACCCCATAGGGTCACCTCACAGAACCACCCCATAGGGTCACCCCACAGGATCACCCCATAGGGTCACCCCACAGGATCACCCCTAGAACCACCCCCCAGGGTTACCCCATAGGGTCACCCCCCAGGATCACCCCACAGGGTTACCCCATAGGGTTACCCCCCAGGGTCACCCCTAGAACCACCCCATAGGATCACCTCACAGGATCACCCCATAGAACCACCCCATAGAACCACCCCCCAGGATCACCCCATAGAACCACACCACAGGGTCACCCCCCAGGATCACCCCATAGAACCACCCCACAGGGTTACCCCATAGGGTCACCCCCCAGGATCCCCCCCAGCCCCTTGGAGCTTCTCCCTGTGAGCTCCCCGGTGTCCGTGGCCATTCCCTGAGCCCTGGGGTGTGATGGTGACACACAGAGCCCCCTCCTGCTGCCCTGGCTCGGGGAGGGGGTGTGTGGGGGCAGGGACACTGCCAGGACACTGCCAGCCCCACGGGGCTGTCACTGCACACCCATGGGCACGCCTGGCTCTGCCGGGCTCTGCCGGGCTCCCCGTGCCCTCTGCTGCTGCTGAACCCTCTGTGGCTGCTTGTGCCTCGGGCCAGCACCCCCAGGTGACAGTGACTGTGCTCTGTGTTCCTTCTTGCAGATGTAAAGCCCTCTAACGTGTTGATCAATACGCAGGGGCAGGTGAAAATGTGCGATTTTGGGATCAGCGGTTACCTCGTTGACTCTGTGGCTAAAACCATGGATGCAGGATGCAAACCCTACATGGCTGTAAGTGCAGCAGCTGCCTGGGGGGAAGGATCAGCAGCACCTAGCCTGGGGATCCTTTGGGGAGCCCTGGAGTTATGGTATTAGTGGGGTGCCCTGCTTCCTTCCTGACAGCGGCAGGAATGATGAACCTGACTCCATGTGCTCACAAGGCTCATTTATTATGATACTATATTATATTAAAGAATATTAAACTATACTATACTAAAGAACACAGACAGGATACAGACAGAATGCTAAAAGATAATAATGAAAACTGGTGACTCTCTCCAGAGTTGACACAGCTTGGCCCTGACTGGCCAAAGAGTGAAAACAACTCCCAGCAGAATGCAATGGAACAATCACCTGTGGGTGAACAATCTCCAAACACATTCCACATCAGCACAGCACAGGAGAAGCAAATGAGATCAGAATTGTTTCCCTTTTCTCTGAGGCTTCTCAGCTTCCCAGGAGAAGAATCCTGGGCGAAGGGATTTTTCCAGAGAATGTGAATGGCACAGTAGCCCTGAAGTGAAGGGATACAATCCCCTTGGCAGGGGAGGCAGCTCTGAGCTCATGGCTCAGATCACATCTGGGCACAGCTTCCTGCTGCCCTCTTGCCTGCCTGTGACCTCGGGGAAGGTTCTGGAATTGCTCCCCCTTGCCTGGTTGCCATTTGTGGGGACAGCACTGCTTAGCATGGGGAGGAAGAACACCCAGGGGTGCCTGGGGCTGCTCCTGGGAGCTGCTGTGCAGGATTAACCCCTCGTGGAGCGCTTGGCCAGGGTGGGAGCAGTCCTGGAGAGCTGAGGGCTGTCAGCCCTTGGTGCCAGCTGTGCCAGGCCAGCCCCTGGTGCAGGTGCCACTTTCTGGTGACCCATTTCACTGCCTGCCCTTCCTGTGAGGAGGGGGAACCGGCACAGCCCCTCACAGGGAGGGTGAGGTGGCTGTGGGGGCTGAGGGGGCTGGGCTGCCACCCTGAGGGACCCACCCTGGGCGTGGGCAGGGCACTGGGGACATCCCTGCTCCTCACCCTCCCCTGTGTCTGTTGGCAGCCGGAGAGAATCAACCCGGAGCTGAACCAGAAGGGATACAGCGTCAAATCGGACATCTGGAGCCTGGGCATCACCATGGTACGGGCACCTGGGCAGGGTCACCTGGGGGTCACCTGGGCATCACCATGGCAGGGTCACCTGGGCATCACCATGGTGGGGTCACCTGGGTCACCTGGGCATCACCATGGTGCATGGTGGGGTCACCTGGGGATCACCTGGGGGTCACCTGGGTCACCTGGGGGCTGCCAGGGCTGTCACCTGGGCATCACCATGGTACGGTCACCATGGCAGGGTCACCTGGGGGTCACCTGGGTCACCTGGGCATCACCATGGTACGGTCACCTGGGGGTCACCTGGGGGTCACCTGGGTCACCTGGGCATCACCATGGTGGGGTCACCTGGGGGCTCCTGGGGCTGTGACCTGGGGGGTCACCATGGCAGGGTCACCTGGGCATCACCATGGTGGGGTCACCTGGGGCTCTCCTGGGTCACCTGGGGGTCGCCATGGCAGGGTCACCTGGGGGTCACCTGGGGCTGCCAGGGCTGTCACCTGGGCATCACCATGGTATGGTCACCATGGCAGGGTCACCAGGGTCACCTGGGCGTCACCAGGGTCACCTGGGGGTCACCATGGTGGTGTCACCTGGGGATCACCATGGTACGGTCACCTGGGGGTCACCTGGGGCTGCCAGGGCTGTCACCTGGGCATCACCATGGTATGGTCACCATGGCAGGGTCACCAGGGTCACCTGGGCGTCACCAGGGTCACCTGGGGGTCACCATGGTGGTGTCACCTGGGGCTCACCTGGGTCACCTGGGCGTCACCATGGCAGGGTCACCTGGGGGTCACCATGGTGGGGTCACCATGGCAGGGTCACCTGGGCATCACCATGGTAGGATCACCAGGGTCACCTGGGGCTGCCAGGGCTGTCACCTGGGCATCACCATGGCAGGGTCACCTGGGGGCTGCCAGGGCCATCAGGAGGGCTCAGTGTGGCTCGTGGGTTCGTTCTCCTGCCCACAGCGACGCTGGTGGCGCGGGGTGGGAAGGGGAAGGGCTCGGGAAGGTGGCCCAGGGTGGAAGGGAAGGAGGAGGGAGCGGTGTGGAGGCTGCAGCCGCCGGGAGATGGCAGCATGGGCTAAGGCACGATGGGGCAGCGTGCGCTCCCAGCGCTGCGAGTCCTCCGGCACTCAGCCATCCGCGGAGGAGAGCGGGGACAGGGGGGGATCCCAGGCAGTGTTTGGGGGAGCCCATCTGCTCCCAAAGTCCAGTGACCCTATGCAGGGGGGCTGGTTGGAGTGGCAGCCTTTGCCTGGGGCTCCTCCTGCCTCTGCTGTTTGCTGGGGGAGCATAAGCAATGTGCTGTGGCCGGGGGGGGTGAGGAAATCATGGAATCCCAGAGTGGTTTGGGTTGGAAGGGGCCTTAAAGGTCACTTCATTCCACCCCTGCCATGGGTACAGCACCTCCCACTGTCCCAGGCTGCTCCAAGCCTGTCCCTGGACACTGCCAGGGATCCAGGGGCAGCCACAGCTGTGCCTCCCCACCCTCCCAGGGAAGGATTCCCTCCTGATATCTGATCTAGATCTCTCCTCTTTTACTTCCAAACCAATCCCCTTGGCTCCATCACTGTCTGCCCATGTAAAAACTCCCTCTCCCTCCTCTCTGGGATCCCTCTTTAGGCATGGCTGGGGGCTCTGAGATCTCCTTGCAGCATTCCCATCTCCATGCTGACCAACCCCATTTCTGTGGGGCCACAAAACCACCCCAGGGTGGGCGTGGGGCCGTGGCAGCCCCGTGGGCTGTGCCCCTCCTGAGGCTGGGCTCTGTGTTGCAGATCGAGCTGGCCATCCTGCGCTTCCCCTACGACTCCTGGGGCACTCCCTTCCAGCAGCTCAAGCAGGTGGTGGAGGAGCCCTCGCCACAGCTGCCAGCAGAGAGGTTCTCAGCAGAGTTCGTCGATTTTACCTCGCAATGGTGACGTTTCCCCTCTTCTCCCTCTCTTCCCCTGGCCCTGCTCACCCTCACCACGGGCAGCTCTCAGCCCCAGTGATGGGCAGGATGTTCCCTGTGCCCTCATGCCTGGCACACAGCAGTGCTGGTGGCAGCTGGGGGGCTGTCTGAGGGGCAGGCTGGGCTCTTGGAGGGGACACAGGGGGTTTAGGAGGGGGCACATGGGGTTTAGGAGGGACACAGGGGGTTTAGGAGGGGCACACGGAGTTTAGGAGGGGGACAGGGGGTTTAGGAAGGGACACATGGGGTTTAGGAGGGGGACAGGGGGTTTAGGAGGGGGCACACGGGGTTTAGGAAGGGACACACGGGGTTTAGGAGGGGGACAGGGGGTTTAGGAAGGGACACATGGGGTTTAGGAAGGGGCACACGGGGTTTAGGAGGGACACAGGGGGTTTAGGAGGGGCACACGGGGTTTAGGTGGGACACAGGGGGTTTAGGAGGGGACACAGGGTTTAGGAGGGGGCACAGGGGGTTTAGGAGGGGGCACAAACTGTGCCACACACAGCCCAGTGACCCCAAACTGTGCCACACACACCCCAGTGACCCAGACTGTGCCACACACATCCCAGTGACCCCAAACTGTGCCTGCAGGGGCACACAGCTCTGAGAGCAGGTTCTGCCCCGTGCTGTTCCCCTCTGGCTGCTCTCTGTCCCTCTCCCAGGGCCCTGGCACTGCTGCTGTGCTCTCCCCAGCCCTGGAGCTGGCAGCAGCAGCAGAATTTGGCTGTGCTGCAGGAAGGGGCTGGAGCAGCCCTGCTGCTGTCTGCAGGCTGCACACAGAGCTCAGGCAGCCCCTGCCCTCCCTGCAGCCTCCCTGCAGGGTTGGGTGTCCCAGGCAGGCCCTGCAGTGCCACCCAGCCCGCTGCCAGGCTGGCAGATGGACAAACAGAAATGTGAGACAGTTTTGAGCTGCCAGCCCCGGGGCCAGGGCTCTGCTGTGCCCCGGGAAGGCGACTGTCAGCTGCTCCTGCCTGGGGACTCTCAGTACCCACGTGGAGATTCTTCAGAGTCCTGTTGCAGCATGTTTTCATGTCCCTGTGCTCAGCTGCTCAGCCCCTGCCCCACGCTGGGGAATACCTGCCCTGCCCCTGTGCCCTGCCTGCCTGGGGAGAGCTGCCTTGGCACAGCCCTCTCACAAGATGCCCCCCGTTCCTGCCGAGCTCACGCTGAGGTTTTGGAGCAGCTGCTGTTCCTCAAACAGTGCTGCTGGCTCTGCTGTTTCCCTGCTTGTGCCAGGCAGGCTGTTCCTCTTGTTCCTTTGCTCTTCCAAGCCCTGTGTCCTGCAGCTCGGGCTGTGGCTGCATTAGGGGTCACATCCACAGCCCCTCTGGGAGCACATGGTGGCTCCTGGCTCTGCAAATCCTGTCCTCCAGGGTCACTGGAGATCCCTGACTGCCAGCAGGGTGGCTTGGGCTTGGAATGGTGAACTTTGCACCAGTTTTGTGTTATTGGGGTCTGGGGATTCCTTCTGACACCGACCAGGTCACAGCCCCTCTGTGTCAAGCCTGGCTTAGGACTGTGTCTGCCCATCAGCTGTAGGCACTGCAGGAAGGTCCCTGGGATGTCTGAGTCAGGATCCCATCCCAGTATAATGCTACATTCCTGAAAATTTGCACCGATTTCAGTAACTTCTCACCAGATTTCCTGCTATTAGTAACCTGGGCATGAATTTGTTTTGAAGAGGGTCTAAATTAAGAGAATTGCACCAAATCTGGACACGGCTAACCTTCAAATTCACCTTGGCTGGGGCTGCTCCTGAGCTGGGAGGATGTGACACATCCCATACCTTCGGGCCGGCAATATTGGCACGTATGGGCCCCGGGTTCCTCTGTTCATTCACAACATGACACTAAACACGAGCCCTCCACACACAGCAAGCAGGAAATATCTATTCAGTGTGTGTCCTCTGCTTCCTCTGGGCCCCAGCAAATCCTAGCAGAGGTTCTCACTTTTGTTTTGCTCAGTGTGACACCTTTTCCCCGCCACCGCCGCGTACGTGTGTGAAGATCTTTTCAAGTCGCTCCAAGTTTCTTTCCCCTAAATACACTGCCAGGAAGTGAGTAGAGATTACGTCCTGTCTTTTAAAAAGCTATTTTCTGCTGGAGGGAAACCAAAATAACTTCCAGCTACAACCCTCCAGGGCCATCTGTTGTAGGAGAGGAGAAAAAAAGGATGTCCCATGGAAGCGTCCCCGCTGATAACGGCGCGGCGATAAACAAACAGTTGGGCACGTGCTCTGCAGCCACTCAGCCGCTGCTCCCAGGCACAGCTCGGAGCTGAATCCCTTCCCTGAGTCACTGGCCCGTTGGAGAGCACCCAAACTCCCAGTTGTGCCTGTCCCCCAGCATGAGGCAGTGTTTTAAGTGGTGCTTTTGGTCTCTCGCTGGACCTTGAGCTCTGGTACCCAGCACTGTTGGCTGTCCCTGTCCTCAAGGCATAAATTGTTTCCTCAGCTTGGAGGAGCAGCTGAACTTATTCTGCAGAGTCTTTAAACCTTCCTTTGGTCATGATGTTGTTTTAGGGTAAATTCTAATTTTTTTCCTTTTTTTTTTTTTTTTCCCCCAATTAAAGCTTGAAGAAGAATTCCAAAGAACGGCCAACATACCCAGAGCTTATGGTGAGTGTGGCTGCATCAAGCAGCGTGTTCAGAGCTGCAGAGGGTCACAGTGAGGTGCTGAAGGCAGAAATTCCAGTAGTGATGGTGTTTTGGGCTGCTTTGCATCTCTTTTTTCATACCAGATGGGAGAATTGTGACACTGGGAGGGTGGCTGCGGATCAGAGATGCTCTTTGAAATCTCAGCCAGGTGATTTCCATCTTTTTTGGACATCAAGGGAGAAAATACGTGTTCAAGCAGGCCATGGACAAGAATGAGGCTGTGAAGAATGAGTTGGAGAGGCTCAAATCCTCCTCTGGGGGTTTGTGATCAGCTCAAACACCTCAGTGTGCCCCAGGTGCTCCACAGGAGCTGCAGGAGCCCAGTGGCCAGTGGGGTTTTGCTGCCCTGGTGCTTTGCAGAGGAGAACTTTTGTGCAGAGTAATTCCTGGATGCTGGGGACAGGGATGAGTCTGTGACTAATAATTCCAGTTATTGAATTTCATCTGCTGCCTAGAGACTGTTTACTGGGAGGGATAACTGAGGAGTAACCAGGGAGGAAAATGCCAGTAGAGGCTGGTGGCAGGGGAAGTGCAGGGCCCTGCCCTGTGCCCAGCCAGAGCTCTGGGCTGCAGCTGGCAAGAAAAGATTTTTCTGCTTGGCCTCCACAGCTTCATGGCCTCCCCTTCTCCCCTGACTTTCTGGTGTTGATCCTGGTGCTCCTAAAAGCTGGCAAAAAGCAGGAGAGCTCGGGAAGTTGGTGCTTCACTCCTCCTTTTTTACTCTCACACAATTCACAGCTTTCTAAAGGCAGGGAGGTGCCTAAATTTGTAATTTCTGGAGATCCTGACCCTGCATTCCCACCCCTGTCCAGTCTCAGTGTCAAGATCACCTGGATTAAGGGTGGAAACTGCTGAGGGATTCCTTTAGGCACTCATATTCCCTACTCCACAATTTTTGGGATATACATTCAGCCACCAGGGGGTCAGACCCACCACCACCTCACACCTCCTGCTCAGAGGTGAGAAGGTGCAGCTTTAAGGTGATTTTTACCTGCAAGTCATGCTGGAAATCCACAACCCTGACTTGTAAGCAGTGAATAATTCCCGTGGCATTTTGGTGCTGGGCCCTGTAATGCAATTAAACTATAAATAGATCTGATTGACACACAGCTTGGTTTCAAACAAAGAGAGGCCTGAGATTTATGGCTTTTTTTTTTAAACTTTATTTTTTTGGGGGCTATATTATTGAATAAATCCATCTGTATATTTTAAGCAAACTTCTGAACTTTGCCAAATGGCCTTTTATCAAGAAAGGTTCACTGAAGCAGCTCTGTCTGCTGCAGCATTAATACCCATTGGCAAGGGAGTGCATTTCTATTGAATTAGGTTCTTGGATCACCCCTGCAGAGTACCTCAATGCTGTGGTATTTTATGGCTGACATGGATGTTGTGAGGTCCTGTGGTTTAAGGGTTGCTGTTCTGTTGGGGTTTTTTCCTCTCTCTTACAGCATTAAGTTGTGGTGCTGGATTGAACTTGTCATTTAGACCAAGACTTTCCTGTGGAATTGAGGTTTCTCATGGAAAATGTGACTCTGTGCTATCTTGAGCATCAGGAAAGCTGATAGGGGTGCTTAATTTCATTGAAAAAGCCCCTTCCCCAGGTGAAGGGGAGCGTGACCCTGCTGCAGGAGGGGTGGTCTGCACACCCTGCCTGGCACAGGGCTCTGTGCCAGCCTCAGGGCTGGGCTGGAGGGCATTGCTGCCAGCCCTGGCACAGTTTTGGGGGTTCCAGGCTGGGGTGGCTGTGCTTTGGGTGCCACTTCAGTGGGGTGGGAAAGCAGGGATGATAACAAGACGTTGGGGTCACCTCAGAGTTCTTCAGGACACTTCAGTTCCTGTGCCTGTCTGACCTAGGGAGACCTCAAGTTTTGCCTGGATCTTTGCCTGAGCCCATTCCAGCCCTGTTTCCCACATAATTGTGCTTCCTCTTCCTTACTGGTGTGTCTTTGGATCGCTTCCCAGCCGCTCTGAGCTGCCTCATCTTATTCCCTGGGTGACTTTCCACTCAAGCCCACCTTGAAAAATCTCTTTTCTTCACTCTTCCTCTCCCTCCTCTTGGAAACAGCCAACACTCAGGAGCTGAGCTGAGGGGCAGCTTGAAAAAAACCCTGGAAATCCCAAATTACCTTTAAAAATCCCACTTGAAATGAGATTGTTGGGAAATCAAACCCTGCAGGGCCCTGGCTGCCTTTTGGTTCTCCCTGACACCCTCCCTGCAAACAAATCCCACGATCTGCCAGGACAGTGGGTGTCAAGCAGCATTTTGGGGTGTTTCAGGTGGGATCTCAGCTTGGTGTGTGTCTGAACCAGCCAAGCTGGATTGCTGGTCCTGGTGGAGAGGGGTTTTGTTGTTCTGGGGAGGGTTTGGTTGTGTTTTTCCTCCTCAGCCGTGTTTTTCCATTGGTGCTGAAATGTCAGCAGGGTTTTCTGGCAGGCTGTCTCCCCACGTTGGTCAGGATGAAGTAGTTAGACACACAAGAGGGGATGGTTTTCCAGTTGGGATGGCTTTCCTGTGTGGTGGCTGGGGTGAAGGAGCCTCTCCTGCTCTGAGGAGGGGCAGCTCAGGGAGGAAATGAGGCTCAGGAGTCACCAGAGGGTAAAAATACACAGACAGGGCTGAGGGAAAAGCACTGCAGCCAGCAAGGTTTGCCCTGCTCCAGCTGGATGGGTCAGCAGGGGCTGGGGAGGGATTTGGGGCACATGGAGAGGGTTTTCTGAGCCTTCCCCTTGCCTCCAGAGCTGCCCACTCGGGGTTTGGGGGGAATTCAGGGGGGCTTCACAATTCCATGGAGCAGCTCCTGTGCTCCCTGATTGCCTCAGCTGTAAAATCCCAATATTATGATGCTAAGAAGAAAACCTTCTTCACTGTCTAGAGGATTGTCTGAAAAGCTTTTTTGGTGAATAATAAACTTTGCTGTTTTTTTCTCTCTTTCCTTTTCAGCAACATCCTTTCTTCACCCTGCACGAATCCAAAGAGACAGACGTCGCCTCTTTTGTCAAGCTCATCCTGGGAGACTGAGAACTGGACTTGGAAAAGAATTGCCCTTCTGTGGACTGGTGGGTGCAGGGGAGGGGCACGTGGCAGGACTTGTCATGGAAGCACCAACAGAAAGTGTTTTGTTTTGGTTTGGTTTGGTTTTATTCTGAGAAACCCCCGCCTCGCCCGAGTTTTTGGAAAGGGTTCTTTGGTATCCATAGTGACATAGAACGAGCTGGTTAGTGGAATGAATTTTAATAAGGTTGGTAACCTTAAAACAAAAAAAAACAAAACAACAACAACAACAACAAATTTTTTTTTTTTGAATGAGTGATTTACATATTTAATGACAGTCGAGGTTCCTCTTCCTAACTTGCTCCTCATCCCCCTTCCCTTCCCCTTGAACCAGAATTTGCTTTGTCATGGTAATAGGTGCTATGGTAGTCATGAAGTTGTATGTAGATTTATATTTTGTCCCTTCCATTATTTTAATATTTATGTTAAGTGCTTGATGGAATAGATTTCTGTTTTATATGAGGATGAGTGCGTGGTGATGATGATGATGATGATGATGATGATGATGCAAAATGAGGCCACAGCAAGCAGCACTTGTAGGGCTTTGCTGGGGAAGAGGTGTCTGAGGAGAGGGGAGAGGAGAGGAGAAGCGTCCCTGTTGTGGAATATATTTAATGTGCATCATAAAAGGAATTGATGAGCAAGACCTGCAGCTCAGCTGCTCGAGCTGTGCCAGGGAGGGAGGCCCTGGTGTCCCCTGTGTCCCCTCCTGGTGTCCCCTGTGTCACCTCTTCTCCAGACACCGCGCTCTGAGTCCAGCTGGTGCTTCTTGGGCTGGGCCAGCCCCATCCCAGCCCTGCCCTGCTGGAGAGGCAGGCTGGGAGCTCTGGGAGTCCCTGGGACAGTGTGGGACAGAGGAGGAGGAGGAGGGAGGAAGGAGGCTGTCTGAGGAGTTGCACAAAGAGGAGGAGGAGGCTGCCCTGGTGCGTGCCCGCCTGCCCAGCAGCGTTGCAGTGCCCGAGGCTCCCTTGGGCTGGGGATGAGCTGCTTTGGGCCTCAGTGGGAGCTCCTCTCTCCTCCTCGGGGCGGGACAGGATCACGGGGGGCACGGTGTGACACCCCTGAAGAGGGGCATGCCTTGGTGCTGGTCTCCAGGGCTCCTGGCACTGCCTTGGCAGCAATCCCTCCCTGCATCCCCGCAGGGTCTGGGAGTGCCAGCGCTGCCAGGAGCCCCTGCTGGCCCCTGGACCGGGCTGTGCCAGCCCCAGCTGGGTGCTGCAGCCTGGGAAACCAGGCAGGGACAGCACAGCCCAGCCTGCCCAGGAGCATCCCGCTGCTGGCCGGGATCCTGGGGACAAGCTGCGAGCCAGGGGCAGGAGAAGGAGGCTGCTGAGGCGGGAGAGGAGCTGGAGCTCCCTCTGCCCTGGGGTCAGTCACTGGAGCAGGGGGCACCAGGAGTGTTGCTGGGCCTGGAGCAAGGCTGCTGGCTCCAGGTTAGCGCTGGTTTGAGCCACAGCTGCCTGAGCTGGTTTGAGCTGGTTTGAGCCACAGCTGCCTGAGCTCCTCTGCCTTTGCCCTGGTCCTTCCCCCAGCCCTGCAGTGGGGCCTGCCTGCACATCTGGGGGGGCTGCACAAGTGCCTCGTGCCCCTGCACGCGCTTCCATCCCCACCCCTGGCTGGGGCACAGCCCCCAGAGCCAGGTGTGACCAGAAACACACCCTGAACCTGTGCAGGTGTCACTGAGCCTGTGCAGGTGTCATTGCACCCTGTCCTGCAGTGCTGAACCCGTACAGGATGGCACTGAGCCTGTGCACAATGTCATTGCACCCTGTCCTGCAGTGCTCAACCTGTGCAGGTGTCACTAAACCTGTGCAGGATGTCATTGCACCCTGTCCTGCAGTGATGGACCCGTGCACAATGTCACTGACCCTGTGCCCAATGTCACTGACCCTGTACAGGATGTCACTGACCCTGTGCAGGTATCACTGACCCTGTGCAGGTGTCATTCCACCCTGCTCTGCCAGGTTGGCAGCTCCAGACTCTGCTGGTGCAGGTTGGAACAGTGTGAGGGGATTTTGGGAAGGGATCCCCTGGCAGGGCAGTGTTCAGAGCAGGGCTGGGGGGTGGTGACACCTCCTGTGCTGGGGACATGCCAGCCCTTCAGAGAGGCACACAGGGACACCACCAGTCCCTGGGCTGGCACTGTCACTGTCACCACAGGCTGGTAGTGACACTGGGGTGCTGCAGCCCTGCCCTGGGCTGGCACTGACAGGCTGGGCAGCATTTGTGGCATTTCTCAGTGCTGGTACTGCAGAGCAGGGGCTCCCAGAGGGCTGGCAGGATCAGGGTGCCGTTCACAGGTTGTGCAGGCTTTGGGGAGGAGGTTGCCCTTGCTCAGCCCTGCCCCAGGAGCCTGCCCAGCCCTCGGGGAAGGACAAGCTCCACGTCTCACCCCGTGCCCAGGGGAACCTTTCAGGTTAGATTTTATGGCGGGTGAAACTCGAGGATGTTTTACTTCACAGTGTAATTTCAAGAGGCCTTGCATGGCTCATGATCTGCCCTCTCATATTCCATGGTGTGTGTGTGTGTGTTTGCTCTCTCTCACTTTCTCAGAGTCACAGAGCTGTTTTGATTGATTGTCCTCAGCTGCAGCTGAAAGTCCAGCCAGCCAGTTTATAGACTTGGTTCCAGCATCAATTCTCACTTTGAAAAACATGACATTTAAAACCACCCTTTGGTTTTCCTACATATGGATCTGATGCTTTTGTTCAAGATTGTTTTTGCTGCTTTTCCCCTGCAATATAAGTCTCATTTGGACACCACATCTCCTTGACCTCAGAGCACCTTCATTTCAGTGCCATTGTAATTGACAGGTTGAATTTATGAGACACTGTCAAGGCTCAGTATTAATAGCAGATATTAATGTCACCAGCGTTTTCCAATGGAGAATTAATGGCAGTGCTGTCTGCAGCTGGTAACCCTCTGCAAGGATTCCTCTGGGCCTCCACACAGGCCCTGCTTTTCTGCTTTCTGCTCCAATCCCTTCGTTTTAATGACATTACAACAGGGCACTCAGCAAATCCCTCCCCTTCCCTGCTCCTTCCCCATGACTTTGTTCCTTCTCGAGTGGTTTGTGTGAGCCCAGAGTAAGTGTGGAGCTGTTTGAGGGTGGGAAGTGCTGTGAGAGGTGCCCAGAGCATCCCTGGTGGTGGGCACAAAGCTTGGCCTGAGCCAGGAATTCCTTAGAGAGAAGCCTGAGCTCGGTGGCTGCAGCTCAGGGAGGAGAGCCAGGGACTCCTGTGTGCCTCAGAGCCCTGCTGGGCTGCAGGATGAGTCAGGCTCTTCTCCTCTCTGCTGTTCCACTGGCACCTCTGTGAAGATGAAAAGCCTTTGGTTGTTTGGCCAGGGAGTCTCTGGGAAACCTTTCCTGACAGGTTTGGGGACCATGGGGACCATCCTGAACAGCCCAGGGATGGAGGATGAGGGATGTTCTTCCCAAAGGTGTTCTGTGCTCACACAGCACGGGGCTTGGGACTGCCCCAAAGTGGGATTTTAGAGAAGCAGATCTCAAATGCCATAAACTTGAAAGAGCCCCAGAGGCAGGGAGCAGAGAGAGAGCAAACTGCTGGGGGCTGAGCCCTGGGCTGGGGGCTGAGCCCTGGGCTGGGGGCTGAGCCCTGGGCTGGGGGCTGAGCCCTGGGCTGGGGGCTGAGCCCTGGGCTGGGGGCTGAGCCCTGGGCTGGCTTTGCAGGGCAGGGAGCGCCTCTCCAGGCTGTCCCCAGGGATCCCCAGGTGAGCTGTCCCTCCTCCTCCTCTTCCCCCCACTGCACATGCCCTGCCATCTCCAGGATGCTGCAGGCGTGGCTGCAGCTCTGAAGTGTCACTAAGATGTTTCCTGGGTCCTCAGGAGCCCTTTGGACCCTTAAATCTGAAAGGGGAGTTGGAGGGCGTTTTCTGGTTGCTGTTTTTAAACACCAGGTTCATGCTGCTGCACTGGGTGCAATGCCCATCTCTCCTGGAGTTCTTCCAGGTGTACAAACCTTGACACAGATATCTCTGTACTGTATTTCTCGGCTTTTCCCTGACTTCTGATGAGTTTACTGGTGACAAAGAGGCAACTCTGACTTGTTAAAGAGGTGAAACTTCATTTCTGGAGGCGGGTGTGTGACACAGGAGGCAGTTGGTGGGTCCCTACTTGAAAAAAGCTCTAAAAAAATCTCAATTCTCAACGCTGTGGTTGAGCAGGTGCTGCTGGGTCGGTGCTCCTGCACCTTGTCCAGGTGGGAAGGGGCTGCCAGGGGCTGGGGGCACAGCCTCAGCTGGGATTTCTCCATGCTTGCTCCCAGCCAGGTGTGTACCTGCACATTTCCCTTCATCCCTACATGCTCTAGAAGAGGAAATCCTGGTGTGGTTCAGTCAAGGTTCCCACCAGCTCCCACGTTTAATAAATCTTTTTTATTCAAAACAACCCCCAAACTCCTCTCCCAGAAAAACCAGCCAAGATGCTCCTTTTTTTTCTTTCCTTTTTTTTTTCTTTTTTTTTCTCCTTCCATCTTGTTCCTGTTAGAGGAACTCTGGGAGCCTGTCTTGGTGCTTTCACTCTTTCACATGCCAAAGATCCCTCTTAGTTTTGCTCCTGCCAAACCAGATCTTATAGTCTTGCCTCTGAAACCATCCACTTCCCTGCTCCTTGGGGTTCCTTTTGTTGCTGTTGCTTTTTCATTGAATTTCCTCGTGTTTATTGACATGTCTATTGTTGAGCTTCCTGGACACATGCAGCTCTCTTTTTTTGGGATACAGGGAAAGACAAATAGTTGCCTTCACTTCTGTGCCCCTGCTGTTGGGGAAATACTGTCAGTGCTGTGATTCCTCCAGATGGGATGGCTCACGTGGAGCTGGGGTCATGGAGGGTGTAAACTGGCACTGCTGCACTGCCTTGGCTGGAGGAAGGCCAGTTTGGTCCAGCTGAGAATCTGTCCTTAGTGTCTAAACAGTTGTTACACACTAATAAAGATTCATGAGCACAAATCCCCACGGGTTAGACATAAAATGCGAGTTTTGCTCATTAATTTTATTGCCATGTTACGGTTGTTGGTGTTAGAGCGGGCTCCTCTCTGCTCTGGATGTGCCACAGGAGGGGGCTGAGCCTGGGCAGAGGAAGGGTGGTCAGAACACACAGAACACACCAGATGTCCACATTTTCACCCTGTGTCCTGCCCCCAGGCTCCTTGTTTCCTTGAAAGCCCTTAAGCAGCAGCAGAGGATGGAGCCCAGAGCTCTGCCTGCTCCTCTGGCCTCTGCCTGGGCTCTTAAACCCAGATTGTTTCTGGTGAGAAGGGATCACATCTCATTAATATTCCACCTCAGCCTTTGCTGGAGCAGATGGAGAATGTGAAATCTGCCCTGTGCTCTGCAGAGCTGGGAGATTCCCCCCTGGATCATGCTGGAGGAGTGGCAGCTCTGCTGAAGGCTGAAAGGACTCTGCTCCTTCACATAACCCCGCTCCATAAAAACAGAGGCTTTTGGTAATAAAGAGAAAAAGCTGCATCTCAGTTTTGAGGTGTTTGCAGATGAATAAACACAGCCAGGAGCTGCTGGTGCAGTGCTGCAGGCACAAAGGTCCATTGCTGGATAAATGGAAAGGACCCTGAGAGTGCAGTGAACTTTAGGGTGGATTTAAATGGCCTGGGGACAAAATGAGTGCTCTGATGGGCAGCTGCTGTCAGCCCACTCTGCCAGAGAGGAGCAGGAGAGGCAGGACACAGCCTGAGAGCAGCCTTGTCCTCCCCACATCTTCCTTCAGACCCACATTTGTGGGCACTGGGTCCCACTGATCCCCAGCTCCAGCAAGGGGAGCAAAATCTAAAACCCAAAAGAAACCCACAAGGAAAAAAATCTGCAGGTGACCCAAGGCATGCTGCTGCTGTGTGGCCTTAAAAAAAGGGAAAAGCCTGGAAGGTTTTTCCCTTTTAATAAAAGGGAAAAGCCTGGAGGCCTCTGGAGCTGAGAGAGAAGAGGGGAAGCTTTCAAGGTGGTCTCAACCAGCTTAATGCTGGAAATCCCCATTTTGAGGCCAGCAGGAGGAGGGAGTTCACCAGGGAGCAGCTGGGGCTGCAGGATGGCTGGGGATGGTCTCCCTCTAGGAGAGAACATTCACCCATCTCAGAGCATCCCAGAACACCCAAAAACCTTCAGCATTTTTATGGTTTTGGGGTTTTTTTCAAGGGCCAGGTGTCCTTGATTTGTGTCCTTCAGAGCAGCCCTGGCATGCTGCAGAGCTCTGGGCTTCTGTGGACCCCTGGGCACCTTCATATCTTTATTTTCATGTCAAAATATTTCTCATCTTTTTATTTTCATGGGATTTGAAGGAAGGGGAAGGGGCCTGCAGCCCCTGGAGGGCTCTGGGGGAGGCAGGAGCTGCCTGTCCTCTCCAGTTCCCCGCTCCCTAATTCCCCAGCTGGGAATCAGCTGCACGGCCACCCTGCAGGAATTTGCTGCCCTTTGGGAATGCTGGGCAGCTCTGGAGCTGCAGCAGCCCTGCTCTGAGGGGGCTGAGCCCAGCCAGCAGCCAGGCTGAGCCACAATCCCTGCCTTGGGAGGCTCCTGGTGTGCTTGGAGGACGGGGCGAGCGTCCAGCGGCCGCGAGGTTCCGCGGGGATAAGCCGGGAGCAGCTTGGAAGTGGAGATGGAAATCTCAAAAGCTCAGACATCCTTTGGCCATTTCCAAAGCTGCCTGGTGTTAGCCAGACCTGAAAACCCTTCCTAGGAGTTTGATTTCGGGGTATTTTGATCTGTTACTTTCGCTTTTGGGCTTAGCTAAATCCAGGAAACTCGCAGTGGTGTAATTTTTGAATCAAGACTAAACACACCCCAAAGTATTCCTGAACCCATCAGGAAAGCTGCTGCTTGGTTTATCTTCCAGGAATAATTCAGGCCAGCTCAGGCTTGAATTCAGTCTGGTTTTGCCCCTAGATAATGATTGTTTTTGAGGAAATAATGAGAGCAGGCCGTGATCTTTCCAAAAGGCTGTGACCTGACGCACCAAGCCGTTCCAGGAGGTGGATGGAGATAAATTCATGAGAGGGGCCAATGTCTGGAGGCTGGAAGAGCAGCCTGGAGTATCCATGGCCTCCAAAAACTCACACAGACACAGTTTCCCCAGGAATTGTGGGATGGAGGTGTTGGGTTCTGCCAAGTCTCAGATTTTTCCCTCCAGGAGAGAACATTCAGCCATCCCGGGGTGTCCCAGAACACCCAAAACCCTTCAGCGTTTTTATGGTTTGGGGTTTTTTTTCAGGGTGGATCCTGTGAAAAGTCAGGAAGGGCCAGGTGTCCTTGATTTGTGAAGAAATGTGGATTAAATACCTGGTAAAAGCCAAAAAAAGGCGTGTTTAAAGCTAAATCCCAGTCTCTGCCAGAGCTGTTGAGCCAGGATTGAATTTTCCCAAATCCAGGTACACTTGCAGAGCTCTCCATCCATTTTTAGCCCAAATTTAGCCACAAATCCTGCATAAACACCTACAGCATGGACTGTGCCTTCTGGGGGGCTTCTTGCAGGCTGGGGCTCAAAATCCAATATCCCCCAAGCCAGGATTTGGCTCTGAATATTCCCTTTAAAATCCATGTGTAAAGTGAATTTCCAGGGCTCGGCCGCTGTTTTTATTTTGGTGAATCGAGTGGTTTGTGCTTGGTGAGAGCTGTCCCTGTGCCAGGGGCTGCTGGAAATAGTCACAACATCCAAAAGAGCTGGAATTCTGCATTTTTTAATAGCAACACAACGAGGGGAAGCTGCTAAATGGAGCTTCTTGTAAGCTGGGAAATGTGCTGGAGTAAAATTTGTCATTTCTTGTAGGGCAGAAAAAAAACACCCTAAACAACTCTCTAAAATAGTCCAAAATCTTCAATTTAAGGATTTGCAGTTTTATTGGCAAAGATCCATGTTGAGCATCAATAGATGGGATTTCTAGACTTTATTTCTTAAGGTGTGAAGTCTGCTTTTTCTGGAGATGGTGGGAAACCTGGAACAAGAATATTTCTACATCATTTTGGCTAGGAAAAAAACCCCAAACACCAAAATATGAGCAAAAATAATGAAAAAGCACCCAGATCCCAGTGATCTCTGGTGTTGAAGAGGGCACATGAACATGTTAGGAAGGAGAAGACTTTCCAACCTGCTGTAATGCAAGTCCTTATTTTACTTTATTTTTAGGATTTTTTTTTTTTTTTTTTTACAGTAACATCATTTGGTTGCTTAACTGTGAAAGTCTCTGCTTTTCCATCCCTATGGAAGGCTGATTATTCTTTCTCATGTTCCTCTTATTTATTATTTATCCCTTTCTGGTACTATCCAAGAGGTGCTGAAGGTATCTCCCAGCCTGCCCTCCAGCCATGTGGAATCTCTGTGGTTTCTCCTACCAGCTGGGATGGCAGCAGACACCTAATTATGATTTTAAATTATATTTATAGCAGCTTAGATGATTTCATTTTTAGTGTCCTGGTTTGCTCTAGAATTAGGGAAGGGGCTAAGGAATCTTGTTTTTAAAAAATTGTATTTTTTTGAGTTTTCTTTTAACATCTTGGGGGCTTCTGAAGAAACCTGCTCACTTTTTAGGAGGGAAGCACGAGGTGGATTTCTTGCTCCTTTGAGACCAGGGTTCAGTTTAGCTGGTAAAATGCTCTGTGTCACATCATTAAAACCACCCTGAATTCTGAGAAAACAACCACTTTCCACCTGGAATTTAAAATCTGGTTGGTGACAAACTTGGTTTGTCCAGGGCTCGTGCCAGGTTTTTCTCTGTCAGATTTCCCTGGAGTTTGCTGAGCCCTGGGGGCTCAGGGTGGGGACAGCCAGGTGTCACCTCTGGGGTGGAGGACACGAGTCCTGCAGAAATAAAGGAGCAATCCATCTGCAGGGAATGTTGAGGGGAATCCCTGAAGTGTGGGAGAGAATCAGGACTGGGGGCTCAAAACCCATCAGGTTTTGTTCTTTTTATTCCCTTTCTCCCCTTGGAAAGGTGCTTCCAAAGCCTCCCCAGCCTTTCTGCTAAAGGACAACAGAATCAGAGAACCACAGAGTCATTTTGAGTAGAAAACCCTTTAAAATCATCGAGTCCAACCAAAAACTCAGCTCTGCCAAGGCCACCACTAACCCATGTCCCCAAGTGCCACATGCCCACATTTTAAGCCCTTGCAGGGGGGTGACTCAAGCCCTTCCCTGGCAGCCTGGGTGCTGTGGTGCAGCTGTTTTCAGACAGCTCACGCTGCTTCTCTGGTTTGTTTTCTTTCCCCAACGTATAAGAAACGTTGGGTAGCAGAATGTGGAATTGATTAGAAGTTCATAAAGCAGGGACCTCAGAAGGATGTGGGTATAAATGCTTTTCAGGCATCCGAGGTGAACTTTAAATGGAGCTTTGGCCCTCATTTGCTTTCTGCTTTTCAAAAACCATTTATGAGAAAGTGGAGCTGTCAAAGCCATGCATGAACTTTGCCTTCTTGCAAATAACTTGTCTCAAAGTAAATTGCCCAAATGCACAAGGAACTTGTCTCAAAGTAAATCCAGTAGCTCTACAAAGCTGGAATTGTGTGCATTAGAGGGTGTGAGAGGTGTGTGTGTGTGTGTGAGCATGTGTTGTGCTTGGGGGTGTGCAGGGAGTAACTCAACCATTTTGAGATTTACAAAAACACAATGCAAGTGCTTTTAGGGAAAAAAAAAAAAAAAGGCAGCGTAAAATATTTCTTTCTTGGCAGAAGTACATCAGACCACATCTCCCATCCTTCTTTTAATTGCTTGGTGTTTGTTTGTGTTGTCTCAGGCTTTGCTGGTTTCCTCTGCAGGGTTCTGTCACCTCACACAACCCCTCTGTCAGCCAGGGCACGGGGCAGCTCCAGCCCCTCAGGAGAGCCCTGGGGTGCCAGCAGGGAGCAAAGGCAGAGCTGCTGCTGGGTTAAAGGCAGCACAGTGCAATGGGGGTGATTCTCAGTTCTCAGCCTTGTGGAGGGAATTCTTTCCTTGTGAGACTCCAAACCAGCACAGCTTGAGGCAGCACCCGAGTCACAGCCTTGGGGAGGGTGCTTGGCCAGCCAGAGCAGCTTGGAGGGGGTGAGGTGGCACTGGCATGGCTGTGAGGTGGCACTGGGTGGCTGGCAGTGTCCTGTGGGCTTTGCCCAGGGTTTGGAGCTGCCCTGTGCAGGGAGGATGCTCTGAGCTCCTGTTCCCAGCCGGGTGCAGACGCTGCCACATCCCACCAGTCAGGCAGTGCCAAGTCCCACCAGTCAGGCACTGCCGAGCTCACAGGCTCGTCCCTGTGCTCCAGAGTCCTTCTGAGGTCACCTGGCTGCACGTCCCCTCCCCCTGGCTCCACCTGCAACACTTCCCTGCGCTGCCTTCACCCATCCCTGCTGCTCTGGAGATGAGCAGGGGGAGCAGAGTGACATTAGGACCGTGTGTGTAACCTTTGAGAGGCTTTTACTCCATGTTGTTGTTTTAATGAGATGCTTTTAAGGATCCATGCTGAACTGGTATTCTTTAACCTTCACTGCCACAGATTCTTTCTCCCCACCCCTCTTAATTTCAATCAGATTGGCAAAATACATTTGGCTTGGAAAAGAAACACCCCAACCAACCCCAAACCCTGCTGATGGGATAAGTTACTCCTCTTTACTGTGCTTTGATTTGATTTCTCAGGATACTCAGAGGTTTTCCACTGCTGCTGAGAGGGGACAGTACACCTTTTTGGAGACTTCAACCACTGTAACAGTTTTCCAGATGTGTGTGTGCGTGTGCGTGTGTGTAAGCCAGCGCTGTGCGTGCGTGTGTTCTGCTGAATACCGTGTGCATCTCTGAAATGCTTCAAACAACTGCCTGGAAGTCAAAAACCAACCACCTCTTTCCAGTCATATGTTTGCCGTGACTTTTCATAACCACACTTGAAACTAGTGGTCTTGGATGGAAATATTCAAAGAGCAGGGCATCTTTATAGCAATGGTATGTCAGTCGAATTACGGGAAATGTACACAAAAATAAATAAATGAAATTTAAAAGTAACCTTCTCTCAGCCTACCTGTGTTTCCCTCAGTGGAAGTGCTACCAGTTGTGCTTTAGGCTGCTTTTGCCATTCCCCTGGGAGGTTTTTGGGGCTCATCTTACTCCCAACAGCTTATCATACATTACTGAAAGCTCAGGAATGCTCAAGCTGCTCGACAGGGATAATTGTCAGCGCTGCTGCCGCTGGTTTCCCTTTCCCTGCTCGGGCTGGCGGGAGCAGGCGCAGCCACATCCCGTCCAGCCCACATCAAAGGCAGGGACGGCAGCAGCGCCTTCCTGCCCCCAACCCTCCCAAAAATCAGCTCTGCCAGGGTTCCAAGGGGACCCAGCCCCAGGTCCATCGCTCCAGGCTGGGCTCTGCTGGGTGGGAGGCTCAGCACCTCCCGGCGCTGTGGCCGAGGGGCTGGCGGCTGGGCTGGCTGCAGAACAGATGTGCTGCTGTGTTTCTGCATTCCCCTGCCAGCCCCATGGCTGTTACCTGCCTTGCTTCCCAGGGTGGCTCTCAGGCCACTTTTTGTCCTTTTGTCCTGATGCAAGGCCAGTGTTCACCCTGGGTTTGTTGTCTGGGCCAAACCGCTTTGCTGGAGAGAAGCGTGTTGGGCTGGTCGTGCTGAAACATGAATCGCTGCTTCCCTCCTCCTCCTCCTGTAAATAAAATTATCCTTCCATTTATGTTAGAACTGCAGAAAACAATATCCCAGCTCCCTCTGCTGATCCTGCAGTCCCAGTGAGGGCGAGAGCACTGGCTGCAGAGCTGATGTGCTGCACAGTGAACTCCAGAGACCCAGCCTGGTTAATAAAAAGCTTTGAGGGGCACAGGTTTGAAATGCAGCTTTGTAATGCAATTATTTGGGTTGATGAAATGGCAGATGCTGTTGTTCCCTCTGCCTCCCCTGCCTGTTTCATGTATGAAATTGTGAAGTAATTCCTGCGTTGTCACAACTAATGTCACATGGAAGTGAGGAAGAGAACGGGAAAAGTTTTGAGGTATGAGGAAAATCAATGTTTGCCACCTGGAAGAAGCACAGATGCCTGGGCTGAGCACTTTGGGATTGCAGCAGGAATATTATAACCCAGCAGTGGGAATGCTGGTGATGCAGAGATTGCCATAAAAATGTCTGAAGGGAAGAGCTGCAAGAGGCACAGACCCATTTCTGAGAATCCTGAACTGAACAGCTGCTGAAGTTCTCCCTGCGCTGCACGTGCGTGTGTGTTCTGTTAAAAAGGAAGAAATTAAGAGCCATATTTTTATTTTATCAAATCGAATTACCTCTGTATGCTCAGAATATTTATGCATCAGTGCTTTTTTTTTTTTATTAGGGCTTTATCTCACTGTAATCAATTCCAAATACTAACCTATTTTTATCGCTGTAATGCAGCAGTAATTTATAAGATGTAGACGGAACGCACACGAGATGCCAAAAGCAATTTTATGGAGCCTCTTTTGTTGTCATCTACAATGCATCAGCTCTTGCCTTCAGCCTCCCATCAATTTTAAAAGCCCCAAGATGAAAAAAAAAAAAAAAATAAATAAAAAGGAGCAAGTACAGAGAAGCAGCTGCCAAGGCCTGGAATAGCCTGAGATCCGTGTGCACCTTTGGGATGGAGGCTGATTGAACACGGCACAATAATGAAAACCGTGCTGGGCTCTGTAATGCAATTATCTGGGTTGAAAATGGCAGATCCTGTTTCCTCTGCCTCCCCTGCCTGTTCCATGTATGAAATTGTGAAGTCATTCCTGTGTTATCCCAGCTAACAGCACAGGGAAGTGAGGAAAAGAACAGGGAAAGTTGAGGTGTGAGGAAGAGGGAAAGTTTGGGTTCTTGGGGCTGAACAGAACTGCCCTTCTTCATCTTTTCTCCTCTCCTTTGGGAGCCCTCCTGGATGGGCACTAGGATTGGCTTCCAAAGTGCAGATTTGCCAGTGAGCATCCCAGAATCCCCATCCCAGTTCTCACACCAACCTGCCGCCTTTGAGCAGCTTCCACCCAGCTCTTGTGCCCCTGAGGGGCACCTGCAACAGGAGCACCCATGGGTGTGCTCATGGCTGAGCTTCTCCAAGTCTTTCCAGTCAAGATCTTTCCCCTCAGACATTTCTGCTGCTCTCCCAGATTTTCCTGGTGTTACCATTCCAACACACTTTTGGTTCCAGTTCTGGCTCTCTGGTGCTGGAAGTGCTCGGAGGGATGGTGAAATCAATGTAATGATTAGCGATTAGACACGTGGGAATGGCTTCAGACTCACAGGGAGCAGGGTTAGATGGGATATTAGGAAGGAATTCTTCCCTGTGAGGGTGATGAGGGGCTGGGATGGATTTCCCAGAGAAGCTGTGGCTGCCCCTGGAAGTGCCCAAGGCCAGGCTGGATGGGGCTTGGAGCCACATGGGATAGTGGAAGGTGTCCCTGGACTGGATGATCTTTAAGGTTCCTCCCAACCCAAACCATTCTGTGAGTTTATAAATCTGTGAAGGTCTTCAACGTTTCTGAAGCATACACTGCACCCAAAGGTGATGCAGTTTATTGATGTCAAAGACACAGATGTTTAATTCTGTTTCATTTACTTGCTGAATCCCACTAACAGACACTTGGAAGCACCTTCAGACTAAAAGCACATCCCATTTAATACCCAGTGATTGCTTTTAAGGCATGCATATAAATAAGTCTCTTTCAATAGGCTTCTATTAACCACAGGCACTGAAAATAAATGGAGGAACATTACAGAGCATTGACAAATTATTGATGGCAAACATTACCAAGCCACCTTTGTTGTTTGCCTGCCCCTTTCATATTGGAGGGCTTTTGGGAAATAACAATCAAAGCAGCCCCTCCTGGAGGAATCATTACTAAAGCATTTTGCATGCAGATTACTTCAGGCCTCAGCACCGTGCTCGGCTGGGTCAGGAGAGGAAGGCCAAGATTTGCTGATTGAGATCAGATGGCTGGTGGCGAGAAGGAATCTAGATGACTTAACTGGAGGGATTAGACTCAAGTCTTTTGGCTTCCACTTGGCTGTTTTATAAACTGCACATCGGGCCGCGTTCCCCTCGGCGTGTGCGCGCGGCGCGCGGGGCACCAGCCAGTCCCTCAGCGCTGGCAGGGCAGCCCTGCTGGGTGAGAAAGGCAAAACCAGCGCAGGTGGAAGCTAAAATTAGCCCCAGAGCTCCAGCCCTCGCACCTCCAGCCAGGCTGAGCCCGCAGCGCTCTCCAGCCCCGCCGCGGTTTGGTGGGCGATGCTGCGGGGCAGAGCCGCTGTTCCCAGAGCTCCAGACGCTGTTCCCAGAGCTCCAGACGCTGTTCCCAGAGCTCCAGACGCTGTTCCCAGAGGTCCAGATGCTGTTCCCAGAGCTCCAGCCCCGTTTCCCTGCCCTCCCCATGGCCTCTGAGGTACCCAAACACAAGCAATGTCCCCACAGCTGGCACTTGCTGCGGGGTGAGGAGCCATCAGAGGGTTTTGTTACCGGCAGTTTGAAGCCTCACCCGTTGGATGTATCCCCACGGGAGCAGATGGAGCTTTCTCCTTTCTCTCAGAGCCTAACCTTTAATTTTACAAGGCTGATTGAAACCAAGAGTGGAAATAAAAAGTCAGAGCTGCTCTGTTTTCCTTCCCCTCCCTTCCATTATCTTCTTTCTTTTCCATCCATCCTCGTTTCACATGCCTCTCGGATTGCGTCCCCCTGGTTTCCCAGTTATTTATTGACCCAGACCTAATTCCTTATTTCCAGAAATGTGTCATGAATCCTGCCTTTGAGTCATTTGCTTTTTGCTTTCCAGGCTCATCTCTTTGACCACGTTTTCCTGTGAAAGATAAGGATATGGGGTTTGTGGAGTAATCGCAGCAGGATGCCTGGGTTTCATTCATGGATCTGTTGCCACTGGCTCATTATGGAAAATTAGGAGAGTTATTTCACCTTTCAGTGCCTCACCTCGGTGTCACCATCTGTAAAACAAGGCTCATAATTGTTATCTCTTCCTCACAGGAGAACTGGGGAGCTTTGCTAATGACCATCTGCTAAATGCTCTCAGAGCCTCACATGAACATTTCTACTGAAGTGCAAATTATTATTAGAAACCAGGGATTGTTACTGGATTGATATCAAATCATTGTCGACAGCTTCTCTGCAGGGAAAACTTAGGCACAGCCAACAAGAACAAGCTGCATGTTTTGAAGTTGTGCAGTTGATTATGTTGGCTTTCATCTTCTGGTAAGAGGATCCTCTGCCATCTGAACTCTCTGATCTCTGGGAACACAATTCATCCAATCAATCTGGAGGAAAATAAACCTCTGCAGACAAAAACATTAAGTATCCACCTGAGATCAGATGAAGATGGAAGATGTTAATTAATTCCCAGTCCCCAGCCCTTAACTCTTGCACAGCCAGAGCTTCCCTGGCCCACCAGGCAGTGCTGGAGGGGAGCACAGGACACAGCCATGGCCTGTCCCAGGCTTGCAGAGTCTCCTGGGCTCAGTTTTAATTGGAAACATGCAAATATTTAATGATTAAATTGGTGCCACCGAAGGCTCCTATGGACGGTCTGGGGGTCACGTGCTGATCTCGTGGTCCACTCGGAGACTCCAGATGCCAGCACAGATTCCAGCTGTGGCTCCTTCCCAGATGTGGTGGTTTAACCCCAGCCCCAGCAGCTCAGCCCCACAGGGAACCAGAGAGAGAGCCAGAGGGGTAAAACTGAGAAAACTCTTGGGCTGAGATAAAGACACATTAATTATTAGAGCAAAAGCCACCCATGCAAGCAAAACAGAACAAGGAATTCATTCCCCACTTCCCATGGCAGGCAGGGGCTCAGCCATCCCCAGGACAGCAGGGAGGACAAAGGCCACCACTCCAAATGTCCTCCCCTTCCTCCTCCTTTATCCCCAAGCCTGACAGGGATGGCCTGGGATGTCCTTGGGGTCAGCTGTCCTGGTTGTGTCCCTTCCCAGTTCCTTGTACCCCCCCAGCCTCCTCACTGGAGGGCTGAGGAGCAGAAAAAGCCTTGACTGTGCAAGCACAGCTCAACAATAACAAAAACACCCCCAGGTTATCATCCCTGTGTTCAGCACAAACCCCAAACCCAGCCCCACAGCGGCCACTGGGAAGAAAATTAACTCCATCCAGTCAGAACCAGTCCAGCAAGGAGCCATCCTGGGCTGAGGGACATCCCTGCGCCTCTGCTCAGCCTGACCCCGTGAGTTTCCTCCTCCTCAGCCCCAGTGCTGGCAGCTGATGGGTTTAGTTGAACCTGGAGCTGACATTTAGGACATACAGACACCCCTGGGGTGTGCCCTGTGTGCCCTGGAAGCTCCACTGGAAATATTACAGGCTGTTGGTTACAGCCTCACTGCAGTGAGTTCTGCAGCTCGTCACTAACAAAACACAAAATGGCCAACAATCTTTTGCTACAAGGTCTTTTAAGGCAAAACTGTCCAATTTAGGAATGACACCTCAATTATTTTCACTTTTAACCCAATAACTGATCACTCAAAGTCCACAGTGCAGACTTTTCTGTCCAATTACAAAATACCACCCAAACCCATGGAGAAGAAGGAAGAAGAAGGTGAGGAAGAAGGAAGAAGGAGGTGAAGAAGAAGGTGAGAAAGAAGGAGCAGCCTCCACCCTAAAACTTCCATCTTGCTTTATATCTATTACTGTATTCTAAACCCTTCAACTCTGAGTTTCCCACCCTGTGCTATCACGCAGTTCTATCCAAACTCCACCCCCACAATCCCAGTTCTGCCATTCCATTCTGGAAGCTTCTCCAGGGCCTCAGGTCAATGCAGTGTTCTCTTGGGGTCAGTGCCTGGCAGCACAGAAAGTCTGAAATTCTCAGCAGCCAGAACTCCAAGCACAGGGAACCTCTGTCTTCAGGCAGAGGAGCCTCTCACCCTTTTAGTGCTTGGCCCCATCTGTGTTTTCCCGGAGCTGGGGATGGGGAGGGAGGATGCCTGGAGGCTCCAACAGGGCATTCAATAGGGACAAACATCCCTATTAACAGCAGAAATGGGGCTGGGGGCTGTGAGGAGCAGAGAGCTCAGCCCTGCTGTGACACCAAAACTGACAATTTCCAGCTGGGGAGGTTTAGGAACAGCCTCGAATCTTCCCCCACTGACACCATTATGTGCCATTAGGGTCACTGTCTTATTTTGCAGGGTTTAAGTAAAATAAATATGGTTTAACGATGCTGCAGTCTGAAATCATCATTGGTGCCTGCACTCACACAACCAAAGCATCACTGAGGGAAAAATGGGTGAGTTTTTTGGGATCTGCCAGGGCAATATCAGCATGGAAAATGGGTGATTTTTTGGGATCTGCCAGGGGTAAATCAGCATGGAAAATGGGTGACACAGATTTTGGGAGCTGAGAAAATGGGTGACATTTTTTGGGATCTACCAGGGATAAATCAGCATGGAAAATGGGTGATTTTGGGATTTTGGGATCTGCCAGGGGTAAATCAGTA
Source organism: Fringilla coelebs (assembly GCF_963513975.1). Taxonomy (NCBI): domain Eukaryota; kingdom Metazoa; phylum Chordata; class Aves; order Passeriformes; family Fringillidae; genus Fringilla; species Fringilla coelebs. Next base: position 2,291,351 of record NC_140045.1, on the reverse strand, counting down.
TGGAAAATGGGTGAGGCTGAGATTTTGGGAGCTGTCAGGGCTAAATCAGCATGGAAAATTGATGACTTTGGGATTTTGGAAGCTGCCAGAGGAATATCAGTATGGAAAATGGGTGGCTTCAAGATTTTTGGGATCTACCAGGGGTAAATCAGCATGGAAAATGGGTGATTTGGGGATTTTAGGATCTGCCAGGGAAATATCACCATGAAAAATGGGTGACACTGAGATTTTGGGAGCTGAGAAAATGGGTGACATTTTTTGGGATTTGCTAGGGATAAATCAGGATGGAAAATGGGTGAGGCTGAGATTTTGGGAGCTGCCAGGGGAATATCAGCATGGAAAATGGGTGATTTTGGGATTTTAGGATCTGCCAGGGGAATATCAGCATGGAAAATGGGTGATTTTGGGATTTTAGGATCTGCCAGGGGAATATCAGCATGGAAAATGGGTGACACTGAGATTTTGGGAGCTGAGAAAATGGGTGACATTTTTTGGGATCTACCAGGGGTAAATCAGCATGGAAAATGGGTGACATTGGGGTTTTGGGATCTGCCAGGGGTAAATCAGTATGGAAAATAGGTGAGGCTGAGATTTTGGGAGCTGTCAGGGCTAAATCAGCATGGAAAATTGATGACTTTGGGATTTTGGGAGCTGCCAGAGGAATATCAGTATGGAAAATGGGTGGCTTCAAGATTTTTGGGATCTACCAGGGGTAAATCAGCATGGAAAATGGGTGATTTTGGGATTTTAGGATCTGCCAGGAGAATATCAGCATGGAAAATGGGTGACACAGATTTTGGGAGCTGAAAAAATGGGTGACATTTTTTGGGATTTGCCAGGGATAAATCAGGATGGAAAATGGGTGAGGCTGAGATTTTGGGAGCTGAGAATATAGGTGACATTTTTTGGGATCTACCAGGGGTAAATCAGCATGGAAAATGGGTGACTTTGGGATTTTAGGATCTGCCAGGGGAATATCAACATGGAAAATGGGTGACTTTGGGATTTTGGGATCTGCCAGGGGAATATCAACATCCCTGCACTGCGCTGGATCTCTGGAGACAGGAATTGATTCTCTCTGGCAGTGCAGAGCTTTTTGAAAATGGAAAAAAAAAATAAAAGAATCCAGTAATTTTTTAATTAAAAAAGGATAATAACCTCTTGTGTTAAAACTGTGAAAATCAGTCCTCTACATTTAAAAATGGGCTTGTAAAAGCTTATGTGCCTTTTGGCTATTTCCTAGAATATATGGCTTTGGTCACATGGCTCTCATTAAGACACCAGAAAATGTTGTAAACTGGCATTTATAAGCTCACCATAGGAAATTTCTGTATTTTTATTTTGAATTTATAATCCCACTCCAAGATTTGCTGAAAGATATAAAACTTTACTTGAGGTTTTGGAAAGGGAATGATGTCTGAACAAAACAGTCTCCTTTTGGTAAAAACTCCCATCTGTTCAAGTTCTGACGTGTTCTTCAGGCAAATAAGATTTTTTTTTTCCTACATGTATTAAAAAAAACCAACAAAGATCTGGCTAAGAGCGCAGTCACTGATAGTTTAACTGTTACTATTTCATAACATTGCATTTTTTAAAGGTAAAATTACTTAAAATACATATAAACACACTCACTCCCATCTCTGCAGAGCAGAGGAGGCTGCTGTGGATCCCTGGGTGAGTTTAACACTGAAAACAAGGAAGTTTTGGTCTCAAAATACAAAGGAACATTAAAATCAAGGGAGATTTTAACCCCATTTTTTTACACTCAGGTTTGAATAACACCACCCCAGCTTGTAAATAACATCAGCAGACGGAAACTCCCCTGTTTCCCCCGAGCTCGCATCTCTGGGCACGGCTCAAAATTAGAAATAAAACAAACTAATTAACTCCTACAACGCTGAAACGAGGGTTGATGGCCACCATCCCTGAAAATCGGCGGGATTTGGAAGCAGCAGGTTGTCAGAGCAGCCTGCAGGGCTGATTCCAGCAGCTCTTTCCCGAGCAGGCTGCAGGTGGCAATACATTTATTCCTGATGGTGCCTCTGCCTGGAAGCCCCGGGAGGAGAAAGAGGAGGAGGAGGAGGTTGCTCTCGAAGAAGGGATCCATGGGCAGGGAAATCTGGCTGCAGGGAAGGGGGCAGGAGTGTTGGAACTCTGAGAATTACTGAGAATTTGAGACTTTCTGTGCTGACAGGCGCTGACCCCCAGGAGAACCCTGCATTTGACCTGAGGCTGTAGAGAAAGCTCCCAAAATTAAATGACAGAACTGGGATCATAAGTGTGGAGTTTAAATAGAAATGTGCAATATCACATAGTGAAAACTTAGAGTTTAACCTTTTAGAAGAGAGTAATACATATATTCATACATAGAATAGATTAATATATATATAAGATAGAAGTTTTAAGGCAGAAGCTACTCCTTCTTCACCTTCATAAGTTTAGACAGTATCATGTAATTAGATAAAAAAAGTCCACATTGCAAGCCACAAGTAGTTAGTTATTAAGTTAAAAGTAAAAATAATTTCAGTGTCATTTCTTAATTGGACAGTTTATCCTTAAACAACCTTGTAGAGAGAGAGAGATGGGGCTCCGTTTTTAGTTTGTTAGTGTGAAGTACTCACAATTTGTGAAACTGTAATATAGATAAAACTAATAAACATCTAAGTCTGAACAAGAAATACCCTCTAGCACATTTAATCCCAACTGTGGCCAAAAAAAAAAAATAAAACTCAACATCAAGGAGGGGATCAGGTGGGTTTCCTCTCGGTGGGAAGGGCTCCTTTCTCTGTGCCACCCTCCCAGCCTGTCCCCAGCCCTGGAATTGGTGTGGTGCCAGGAGCTGAGCGGAGCAATCAGCTGGGAGATGGGCAAAATATATCCTGAAAGTGGAAAAAAGTGAAATGAGGCATTTTAATTATCCCCTTCCTCGACCCCATTGTTGTGCTGGATCCCCAGGAGCCAGAATCCAGACTGGCAGCTCTCCCTCCTTCCTCAAGGAAGATTAGCAGAGTAAAACTGCGCTTAATTAATGAGGTGATGATTTATAACAGCCCTGAGTGTTTTAGAGAGCCCTGACAGTGTCCACGCTGCAATCCCACTCCTGTGGGTGCTCCAGCAGGGTTTTCCCATACCTAAAGACATCTCTGAGGGGATTTTCTGCTGGGGTTTTGCTGCTCAGCCCTGGGGCAGCGTTTTTAATCCTGGGAGGTGGAAGGGACAGCCTGGCACAACAGCCTGGGAGTACTGGAGGGGACAAAAATCCCTTTCCATGTGGGGAAATGCTTCTGGAAATGGGGCAGCTGTGCCAGGAGGGCAGGAAAAGGCTCTGATGTCACCCAGGAGCTCGGGCAGAGCTGGGATTTCACCTGGCTGAGGCACAGGGGTCTGTCTGCAGGTACAAAGTGAGGCTGGGGAAGGCTCAGGCTCACATCAGCCCAGAGGAGGGACTGGTGCTTTCTGCCTTTTTGTGTGGGCTCTGACTCTTTAATCTCCCCTCTGGAAAATGGCCCTAATTTGCTCTGCTGTGGGAACAGGATTATTATTAAATGGTGGCAGGGAGTGAGTGCTTTAAAATAATATTGGAGAGGATTCACTGCGCTCTCCTCAGAACTCCAACAACAGTTTGGTCAGCCATGAGTGATGCCAATGGTGATTCCCCAGGTGGAGCACACACAAGAGGTCCAAAAAAGAAGAAACAAGAAACAATGCCCTGTTTCACTGAAAAAACCCAGGTGTTTGAAGCAAACCACCCTTGGTGCAGCAGCCCAGTGACACAAATGTGGATGTATCACTGCACCTGAAAATATTTCTGAGAGCATTCCCTGCATGCTGAGGCCTCTCTCTGCTTCTCCATCTCACCCTGAGCTTTTTTGGGGGGGTTCCCATCACCCCTGAGCACTGATCTGCCCTCCTAGACTCACCTGGGTGGGAAGAGACAAAGATCACCCAGTTCCATCCACACCTTCCACCATCCCAGGCTGCTCCCAGCCCTGCCCAGCCTGGCCTTGGGCACTCCCAGGGATCCAGAGGCAGCCACAGCTGCTCTGGGAAATCCATCCCAGCCCCTCCTCACCCTCACAGGGAGGAATTCCTCCCCAACATCCCATCTAACCCTGCTCTCTGAGGGTCTGAAGCCATTCCCTTTGTCCTGTCACTCCTCACTCCTGCCCTGCATCCTTCTGAGCTGAAACCTGCTCCTGAAGACCAAGATCTCAATCAGGGTCTGAAACCTGCTCATGGACACCAAGATCTCAGTCAGGGTCTGAAACCTGCTCATTGACACCAAGATCTCAATCAGGGTCTGAAACCTGCTCATTGACACCAAGATTTTAGTCAGGGGGTCTGAAACCTGCTCATTGACACCAAGATCTCAGTCAGGGTCTGAAACCTGCTCATGAACACCAAGATCTCAATCAGGGTCTGAAACCTGCTCATTAACACCAAGATTTTAGGCAGGGGGTCTGAAACCTGCTCATTGACACCAAGATTTTAGTCAGGGGGTCTGAAACCTGCTCATTGACACCAAGATTTCAATCAGGGTCTGAAACCTGCTCATTGACACCAAGATTTTAGTCAGGGTCTGAAACCTGCTCATTAACACCAAGATTTTAGTCAGGGGGTCTGAAACCTGCTCATGAACACCAAGATTTTAGTCAGGGGGTCTGGACCTGCTCAGATTTTAATCAGGCTCTGAAACTTGCTCATTAACACCAAGATTTTAATCAGGTTCTGGGTGGTGGATGGGCAGGAGACCTCAGCAGCTCCAAACTTCCTTTGGGAGCTTCCAAACTGAAGAACAATCCTGGGGTGAGCAGCTGGGGATGGGGGTTTCCTTGGAAGGAATTTCTGTGCTGACACCAGGAGGATGGAGGGGACAGACCCAGACCCAAAATGTGGGTGCTGCCTCTCTTCCCTGAGCCCATCCCAGGGAGCAAAAGGGCAAATCCAGCAATACCTCTGGCTTATCAGTGACAGGACAAATTGATACCAGACTTTTATGAGGGTGGGGAAACGTCTCTCCATAAAAAGAATCTAAATTTACCATCGTGTTAACAATTCTGTAAGAGTTTTTGGCAACTCCTAATGGAAATTTCAGGAGCAGATGGAAATATTTGGAAACGTATAGAACACATGAGCCTGCAACATCCATTTTTATTTTCTCATTGGGAGTGTGGAGTGGTTTCAGGTTGCCTTTAAATTTTTTTTTTCCTTTCTTTCTTCTGGATGCTAAGAAAAGCAAGAAGGGAAGCAGGAGATGATGGATATAGGCAGGAGGGTTTTTTTTTTTTGGTGTTGCTCACTTGATTCCCCTGTGTGGTCTGTGACAGATTTGAGGGAATGGCACCAGCAGAAACAACCTGGTCCCAGCTTATCTGGGAGCTGGGCAGGAATGGAAGGGCACCTGTGAGGTGCAATTCACCTTTTCCAGGTTAATTTGAGGTGGATTGCCTGCATCCACCTCCCAGGCAGCACGTGGGGTTTAATTAATGAGTGTAAAACCAGCCCCAGTGTTCTCTGATGGAAGATAATCTCATGGACTACCCCTGATGCCCAAAGGCACAGCCTCCCTCGGAGAGGAAAATCCCTGGACAGCCCTGAAAAGGTGGATCAAACATTTCCAATCCCTGCTGCCCACAGGGCAAGAACAGCTTTTGCTTTAGAGGTGTTATAACCCATCCTAGAAGAGGCAGTTCGATGCTGCAGGAGAGGAATGAATAACAGTAATAGACACACACAAAAGCTGAGGGGAAAAAAAGCTCCCAGCTGCCAAATTTCTGGACCTCTGCTGATCAGGAATAATCAGGAATGAAGGAGTTTTTCCACTTCTCTGCTGTCTGAGCAGCACAAGGGCCAATGCAGCCTTCCCTGCTGCTCTGCTCGGCTCTGTGGGTCGGGGTTTGGTGTGGGGAGCTCATCTGGAACCCGAGGCGTTTCCCGAGCTGTTTACATTGTCCCGCTTCCACCGGAGCTCGGCAGCTCTTGGAACATCCATCCCTAAAGCCTTTAATTAGGAGAGACTTCTGGGGCTGGTGGTCGAGGCTTTTATTGTGCTTGGAAGGGGCCGGAGCAGAGGCCCCCGAGCCAGCGGCGGCTCCGCAGCCATCGCAGCGCTCGGGGACGGGGCTGGGGCAGGAAGGGGAGCAGCCCGAGGAAACGGAGCTGGGTGATGACAGAGGGGCTCCTCTCACAGCCACCCGAGCAGCCCTCGGGGACAGGGAGCCTGCAGCCCCCAGTGTGTCCTGCAGAGCTTCCCCTGCTCCTCCTTGGAACTGCGGCCTTGCTGCCGCCCCTGGGCCCTGCAGGGACAGGGGCAGCTCGGTGTCGTTGCCCAGGGCAAACCTGGGTTCTGCTTTGTAATTTGTAATCCTGCAATTCTGCATGTGTGACTCTAAACTCCATGTGCAGTGGGAGCTGCTGCTTTCCCACTTTGGGCAGACACAGCAATTCCTCTCCAAGGACACCTCAGTGCCTCAGGGCCAGAGATGGGAACAAAAGGGAGTTGGGGGCAGCAAACTGGGGTCAATGACTTCATTACCTGGAGCTGGAATTGGAAGATGAGCCCTCAGTGTGTCCTGCAGAGCTTCCCCTGCTCCTCCTTGGAACCGTGGCCTTGCCCGGCGCTGCTGCCACCCCTGGGCCCTGCAGGGACAGGGGCAGCTCGGTGCCATTGCCCAGGGCATCCCTGCTGCCTTGGGGTTCTGCTTTTTATATCCTTCATCTATTTGTAACCCTGCAATTCTTTAGTTTAGGACTCTGAACTCCATGTGCAGTGGGAGCTGCTGCTTTCCCACTTTGGGCAGACACAGCAATTCCTCTCCAGGCCTGGCAATCAAGGGCACCTCACTGCCTCAGGGCCAGAGATGGGAACAAAAGGGAGTTGGGGGCAGCAAACTGGGGGTCAATGACTTCATTACCTGGAGCTGGAATTGGCAGATGAACCCCCAATATGCAAATGAGCCAAACTTATAAAAGTGTCAAAACCCGTGACCCATGGTCCATTTTCAGTGTTTTTTTCTGCCCTGAATGTACCTGAAGGCCCTTCAATAAATAGCACTGCTTTTTATTCTCCCAATTTTGTCTGGCCTCTGTTTTTAGCTGGCCCCAAAGGCATCAGCAGAAGCAGAAAACAAGGGGGGTGGTGTGCTGGGTGCTGCCAGTTCCCAATATGCAAATGGACCAAACTTATAAAAATGTCAAAACCCATGACCCATGGTCCATTTTGGGTGGGCTTTGTCTGCCCTGAATGTACCTGAAGGCCCTTCAATAAATAGAACTGCTTTTTATTCCCTTAATTTTGTCTGGCCTCTGTTTTTAGGTAGCCCAAAAAGGCACCATCCCTGCCGGCCCTTGCCTCCTCTGTGCTGCAGTTAAACTCTCAGCCCATCCCCTCTCTGCTTTCCCTGCTCAAACCCTTTTTCCACAGCGGGATTAGCACGAGGGGTTCGGGTTCAATTTTCCTGCCCGTTGGCTGTGAGACAGGAGCACGCCTGCCCAGACCTGCAGAAGTCATTCAGGTCCTAAATCCTCTCGGCTCTGTCCCTTCCCAGAGGTTTCTGTGGCACAGGAGCACGGGCTGGGGAGCGTGGCAGGCTCGTGGCCCTCCCAGCGCTGCGGGAAGGTGACACTGGTTTGGTCCTGTCACCTTTCCCTCGCCCAGAGGCAGAGCCACAGCACCTTCAGGATGTCATTTCTCCCTGGAAAAGGTGCCTTGCCAAACACCCAGGAAGCATTTGGAGTGATTAACTGTGTGCTCTTCCCTCCTAATTTCGCTGTGATCCCATGCGTGACAGGGAAGCTGTTGGGATAATTCCTTTTTTATTGACTAGTAGGGAATAATTGGGTTGGAATACCTGATAAATATTCAGGACACACTTGCAACTGCTCCGAGGCAGGTTGGAACCACACGCTCACACAACTTTACCAGATGTTGTGTACTTCTATTTGTACCAAATCATAAAAAACCCTAAACAAATTCCAATTTTTTTTTATTTAAAACAGTCATCAGATATAAAAACTGAAATTTATATGACTCTATGGGTTGAGAATAACATGCCCATGAAACCATCTGATGGCAAACATATTTAAAAAACTTCTGTTTTCTTTGCAGGCCACTTTTTATCTCTGTAACACTTGATGTGAAACCACTTGAAGATAAATGTGAAACCGACCCAAATTCATTTTATTTGCAAGCGTGAGGCACCCAGGTAGGACATTAATAATAAAAATCAGTCGGGTTTTTAATAATTAATCCTTTTTTAGTCAGCCAGGGAAGGGGTGCTATTCATAATGCAGATCTTGCCTGGACCTGTGACTCAGGAGCTGGCAGTGACTCTTCTCTTCCTGCTGTCCTTCCTCTGAGCTGCTTCACCTTTCGGTCCAGACCTTCCTGGATGAGATTTTATCAGCCAAAACTGTTCCCATCCAGCTCTGTGAACATGGAGTGAGGGCTGGGGATGGCCAGAGTGGGGCTGGGGGAGCTCCCACCCTTGGCTACCATCCCTGAGAAGATGCTGGGGGAATAAAACACCTCTGAGCTAAAGGGGAGCCCCAGGAGCTGAACTGGAGGGGCCACAAGTGCCAAAATGAGACCAAAAAGGGAATTTTCTTACCCTGTGGCTTATGTGGGCTGGAGCAGCTCTTGATCTCTGATCCCTCTGTCCTGTCTTTTATTAAATCCATTCCTAGAGCTGCATCAAGTCCCTCCAGTGCAGCTGTAGCTCTCCAGCCTTTTCCTCTCTCCACTTTGGTCTTCTCCTGTCAGCAAAATACTCCAAGGCAGAGGGGACAAGTGGTGCTGGAAAACAGACAAATGAAAAAAGAAAAACAACCACAAAACACAAATTTCCCCTTTTCTTGGATGTCTGGAAAACTCTGACCTGCTGGGGGGATGGAGGGAGGTTAAACACCCTCCAGGTAGTAGGGTAAGATGAGCCTCCCCAGGCTGGGGAAAATGATGCTGGGTGCTGAGTGTTTGACAAAAAACTGGCTCCAGTTACACCAAATTGTTTCCTCATCATCAGTCAAAATTACCCTTCCCTTCCTCCTCCTCTCCCTCCTGAAATGCAAGAAGATGAAAAGAAGAAGGGAGGGGGACAAGAGGAGGGGATTGGGGCAGCTCAGGAAGTTGGGTTGTGCAGCTCTGACCACTCCAGCGCCTGCCCTGTTCATCCTGCAGGGGATTTGGGAAGAGCTGGGGCTGAAGCCTTGCTGAGGATTCACACCTGGCCTTTGCAGGGGGAATTTTCCTTTTCCCAGCTCCAGTGGGTGCCAGAGTGCTTCCCTCACAAAGCCCAGCTGGGGTGAAATGCAAAATTCAGCTTTGCCTGCTGTCCCTCGTGCTGCCGGCTCTGCCCAGGGATCGCTGTGGCTGCTGCTAATTCACGTCAAGATCTACAGGAATAACCATGGAAAATACTTGGCATGGCTCAGCCCCCCACAGAACACAATTAAATATATCTCACTATTATGCTTTGTCTAAAATTATAGCCCCTAAATACCTCTCATGCCTCTCACAGCTGGTGGGTCTAAATTTAGGGGTTCCCTGTGAGTGGCACGGTGGGATCAAGCACTCTTGTGGGAGGGGACACTCGGGCCAACCTGTGGCCACAATATTTTGCTTTCCCAAATCCCCCTGTGAGCTTCCACAGCTGCCTGAAGGGCCCCTCAACCGTGCAGGTGTTGCACAGCTGGAATGGGATCGTGGGTGCCACTCATCCCACCACTCACCCACCCATCCCACCACCCCTGGGCACAGCTCTGCCCCTGCCCAGCAGCCCCAGGGAAGGAAAGGGCTCTTTCAACTCCTCATTTCCCAGTGGGACTTTATTTTTCTTTCCACCACCTCTTGACCTTGGATGTAGAAATAACGTCCAGAGAGCTGAGAAAGTTCTCAGCATCTTCTTTCCTTCCTGCAGACATCAAAAGGGGATTGTGGGCTCCATCAGAGATTACATCATGGCTGGTTTTGATCCTCTCAGCAGAGGAGACATAAATCTTCTTCCTCTTTCTTTCTTTCTCTGTTTGGGTGTCGATTCTTTCCTGTGTTCTGAAGTTTCTCAGGAGAAAATGTAAACGGGTTTCATAAGCTGATTTTCTGCCCACAGATTTTTACCTTGGTGATTCTCATCATCGCTGCTGGGTGGAAAAAAGATTGCCAGGGCTTAGAAAGGACCAGAGTGGGATGCAGAAGGGACAGAAGGAGTTTTAACAGCCCTGATTCAGTAAAGCCCCACAATGCTGGTAGTGCTGGTGTCAACTTTTCAGCATGGCCAGACTCCCCTGATAATCCTTGTCATGGCATTAACTGGGGAAGCCTCACAAAGACTGGAAGTGCAGGGCAAAAAATCAGTATTTCTGATTTTACTGCAAGGAGTGAGCCTGGGCACCCTGTTCCCACAAAGCTCCCAGTTTGGCTATGGGGCTTCTTCCAAAATCTGCTGGGGGATGGAGCAGAAATGGGACCCTGGGGTCTTCTCAGGTGAGGATCACCTGGCCAAGGACTGTTTAAAGTACCCAAAATCTTACAGCTTTACCTGAGAGCTCCTGTCCCAGAGGGGTCTGCTCCTAGCCCTGCCTGCCTCAGGTTCCTCATTCAGGGCTTCCTTCCCATTCCTGATGGAGGTTGAAGGAAGGAGGAAGGTGAAAAAGGTGAATTACACAGACCAGGAGTGAACAGGGCCAGACCTGAAGCTGCTGGAGCTTTTCTTGAGCTGCTCCTGGAGCAAGGGAGCAAAGCCTGTGTCCCCAGCAGCTTCACCTCCCGTGTCTCATCCTCTGTGTGGGTGGCTCCTGCCTGGACAGGCTACACTGGGACAATGCTGAGGGGGCTGTGATGTCTTTTTAATCTGCTGGAGAAGCTACTAAATATATTCCACAGAGGGATTTCTCTTTTCCCGTGTGCGTGTCTGAGAACGCGCTCTGCAGGCAGCACAGGGGTGTGGGCCTGGTCACCATCATCATCATCATCATCAAATCACAGAATCACTGGGTGGGAAAAGATATTCAGATTATTGTGTCCAAGCACTACCAAGGCCACCACTAAACCCTGTCCCCAAGTGCCACATCCACACATTTCTGAGCCATCCAGGGATGGTGAGCCCAGCGTCGCCCTCCATCCTTGCCTGGAGCTGTCGTGCAGGCTCAGCTCGGCCTCCAGCCCAGGTGTCCAGGCAGAGAACACACAAACTGCACGCAGCAACCCCCTGGGGACACCTGGGAGCACGTCCCCTGTCACACCTCCCTGCCACAGCTCTGTGTCCCAGCTCCCACCCTGTGCAGGACACCCGGGAGGGGACACGCAGCCTGGCATCACCTGCACTGACCGTTCCCCGGCTGCTTTCAACTTCTGCAACGCAGAAATTTCAGTGATTTACGGCCAGGAGCGTGGAATAGAAAAAAAAAACCATGGGAATGGAGCTGGGGGGAGGGAAGGTCATTCCAGTTTCTTCCTGCTTGCAGCTTTCGGATCCAGGATATGGCTGAATGGCAGCCTCCACGCTGCATTTATTTTTAAGCCACTGATAGCTTGTGGAGTGACCTCGCCGTGCAGCACCAACATCAGCCAAGGAGCTGTTTTTTTCCGGCCCTTCGACGTCAGATTGCTTCCTTTGACACCTCTGAGAGCCAAAAAATGGGAAGCATTCTCTTCCCAAGGTGACTTTTTTTTTATTTTTTCCACCCCCCAGTGCTGCTGGGGCTCACTCTCAGGCTGGGGGCTGTCGAGGCGTGCATGGCACTGCCCTGGGGACACGGCCTCTGGGGACAGCTGCAGGTCACTGATTCAGGGCAGAGGTGCCTAAATTCTCTGATCCTTAGGAAAAAAACTGCCTTGGCTGGAGCCAGAGTTGGGGCAACTTGACCTCCATTTAAAAGACTCTGGAATGCGCTCGTGATTTTTTTTTTTCATTTTTTTTCCCTTTTTATTTTTCCTTTTCAGGGCAGCTGGGGCTTTCCAGGATATCCCAGCTCCCATCTCCACAACCTGTTTACTGAATTCTTAGATTTAGTTTCCCAAGCTCATTCACAACTTAGTGCAAACAACTGAGTGCTGCTTGAGGATCTGAACACCAGGAAAATGCTTCACCCCCATTTTTGAAAGCATTTTAAGCACTGTCACACAGAAATAACACTGAAATATTCCAGGGTTTGCTTGTGACTGCAGCAAATTTCTTGCCTCATTTTGCCTGTTCCTAAACCATGGTTTTGCACTGAGCTCCTGATTACACCCCACGTTATCAGCGTGGGAGATGTCTCTGTCCATTCCTCCCCTGCAAACTGGAAGAGAGGACTTTATTATAAAATAAAGATGGAATTGGTTCAGCTCCAGGTGCAGGTGCAGGTCCCAATTGCAGCTTCTTTTTCTTTTTTCAGTACCTCTGTCAGCAGCCTGGTCTAGTGGGAGGTGCCCCCACCCTGGAACAAGATGAGCTTGAAATCTCTTCCAACCCAAACCATTCCATGATGATTCCACCACAAAATTCCTTGAAATTCAACAGGAAGATTGGCTGGAGGACACCATCATGTGGGTACATGAAGCTGCCCAGTGCTGCTCTGCACAGACTTCCAGGGCTGTTATGGGGCTGGAAAAAGGGGAAAAAGGGGAAAAAGGGTCCCAACCCCCAGGCTGGGACGTGCTGGGTGCCCATCCCCAGCTCTGCTTTGTCTCTGTCCTGCTTCCAGCACCTCAAAGCCACAAAAATCTGCCTGACAGGGATCCTTCAAAGGTTCTTTTTCCTGCATCACTCACCAAGGAGAGGGCACCAGGGCTCAGATAGGGATTTCTGAGCTCAGAAATGTCAGGAGGAAGTGATGAACTCGGAGGAAATTCTTGCGACGGTCTCGGAGGAAGCGGGAGATGTGAAAATACACGATGTATTTTCCTCCCACAAGCTGTGTGCTCTGTTTTTATTATCATAAACCTGGGCCTGGAGGATGTCAGCTTGTTTATTTATTTGTTTAAATGAGGTTTCGCTCCTTGTTCAAACATTCCCATGTTGGCAGCTGCTGCTCTGCCAGGCCCTGTCCTCCCCTCCTGTAACCAGGGACGTGCCAGCCCAGGCAGTGTCTCCAGCAGGTGGGAGGTGCTGAAGGTGGGGGAAATTTTTGGGTATCCCCCCCCAGGTTATCACTGGACACCCCCAGGATGGTGACACCACCATGTCCTCGTGTGTGTCACCCCAGACTCAGGCCTCCTCTCCAAACTCTTGGAGTATCATCAGCAATATCCCAATTTTTTGCCTTGTCCCCCTGAGTCAGTGTTTTCCTTCTCCTCCCTTGCCAGCCCACCCTGTGCAGAGCAGCTCCTGCAGGTGTGTGCTGGAGGTGGGTGCCACCAGTGTCCACTTTTCTGTCATTTTGAGGTGTTCTCTGGAAAATCCCACTGCACACCTGGATCCTGAGAGCTTTCCAGGGGCTGCCCAGGCAGTGCTGGATTTTGTGGTGGTGATGGCCCCTTCCACCCTGAGCTCCCCCAACACCTGGGGCTGTTGCCAGGGAGTCTGAAGGATTCCAGGAGCCCCAAATAACACCAAGCTCACCCCAGCTCCTGCTCTTCCCACAACAGAGGTGAGGGGGGCTTTATTGATCACCTCACACTGCTCATTCCCAAGACCCTTGGCTGGGGGGCTTCTCCCCTGGACAAGGGGCTTGTCCCCCTGGCTGATCCCGGCCTCTCCCACGGGGTCACTCCGGCAGGAAGCCGCTCTCGCCCCGGGGAGCCACGGGAGATGCACCTGGGAGGAGAAGCACTTTGCTGGAGGAAGAAAACAGGATCTCACATATAAACAACATCCTCAATGGCTCAGCAAGTGAGTCGCTCTTTCCAGAGCCTGTTTTCTTGCTGCTGTCGTGTCCCCCATGGCCCCACCCAAGCTACAAAGGGGAATTCAACCAAGCAGGAACCACCAGAGCCCCCGGGATGGGGCTGTCCCACTGCTTCTTCCAACCATCCACCCCTGGATGGAGCCAGTGAGGGCAAGTGCTGCAGAGGGGAAGGGTAAAAATAATTCCTGCCTCCTTTCCAGGAGATGTTTGGGGCTGGAATGTACCTGTAGGATGGGAATTCCACCTGCCAAGCTGTTAATGATTAATCCAAAGCTTATTTGGGGCCGAAATAAGCACATTGGACAGAGATCTCTTGGGATAAAGCTGGGGCTTTCCCACAGGCTCACTTGTGCTCCTTCCAGAGGATTCCTCACCAGGAAGAGTCTCTCTGGATTTTGCATCCAGGTGGTAGAATCTCCACGTTTCTGGAATGCATTCTCTGGTGTTCTGGACTCTTTGGTCATGGCACCAAGGAGAGTGCCCCACACAGATCTGAATTTTGACTAATTTAAATAACAAAAGCAGACAACTTTTCTTTTTCACCATTTATCCCTTCCTCCTCTCCACAAAGCTCAGAGAACTGAGGAGAGCATTCCTGTCAGCCAATGCATCCCAATCAAACCTGCTTCCCCAAGGGATCCCACTGGACCCAACTGGGACATCCCAAAGGGTTAAACTGCTGCCCAGCACAGGAAACCTGCAGGCAGAGCCAGATTCCCAGGGAGGAAACCTTCTGTTTGTGGTGTGAGAGAAGGTGAGCGCGGCGTTACCGCGGCTCGCGAGCGGAGCAGAGGTCAGCGGCGTATCCTGCTGCAAACTTCCTGAGCGACCTCCGAGGAGAAAACAACAACCCTGGCGTGGCATGGCATGGGATGGGACGTGGAGGGTTTGTTTTTCACTCTGATCACCTTGGACCTACTTTCTCACCCTGGCTGGTGGCTGCACGCTCTGTCCTGCCCCAGCTCCAGCTCCTCCTGCAGCCCCAGCGCTGGATCCGGGATTTTTTTAATGTTTCTCTGGTGTGACTGGTTGGGGTTTTATGCTCTGGATTGGAGCAGAGAGGTAGAACTGGAGAGGAGGGAAGAAAATGAACCTTTTGGGTTCTTTGAGAGCTCAGGAGGAGCACAGCAGCCCCACAACAGCTCAACAGAAGGAAAATCCACCAAATTTTCCTGTATTGTCTTTTTTTTTTTGCTTCTGAATCTTAGGACAGGGAGCAGAAGGCTGAGGGTAATTGTGGGAATGCTTGGGGAAAACAGCAGCACTCAAAGTGTCCCCTTGCCTACCCCAGCCAGCAAAAGGGAGCAAAAGTTGGGACAAAAGTCCCCAAAAAGGGAGCAAAAGTTCCTCTGCTGCTTCATCCATCCCTGATTTGCATTAAAATGAAGGTTTTTACAGTTGGGTGCTATTGCAAAGATAAAACTAAAAACAAGGTAGAAAATGCCCAGTATTTTATGCAAAAAATGGTGTTTAGATAGAAATGGCTTAGAAGTTTCAAAGCTGAATTGTGATGTAAATATTCATAATTCTATATTCATAAAGTGTGAGAAATAATTTTTTTCAATCCAGTTTTTCTGTGTGCTTCTTTAGCAAATATTTGGAAGAAAGAGGAGGCTCCTGGAGTTTGAAATTTTCTTTTTGAGGACACGGATCCAACTCTCAAAAAGGATCAGCTCACATTTCCCTTTGGGTGTCTGCGGGAGGAACATCCTTAGTGGGATTTTAGTGGTTGTTGAGATGCTGGGATGGGCAGGGTGTGTCCTCCTGTCCGCCACAGCCAGGTCCTCCTGTCCCCTTTTTTTCTTCCACCTTCCCTGTGAGGCTGGGGAGGCCTGGAGGATGCCCAGAGAAGCTGTGGCTGCCCCTGGATCCCTGGAATGTCCAAGGCCATGTTGGGCAAGGCTTGGAGCAGCCTGGACAGCAGAAGGTGTCCCTGCCATGGCAGGGGGGGTGGCACAAGATATTTTTTAAGATTTCTTCCAGCTCAAACCATTCCATGATTCTCTGATTCCATAGATCATCCTGTGGGTGATCTAAGATGGAAAGTCCAAGTCCCAGGCCCAGCTGTTCTTGAAGAGGCTCCAAGGGACTTCCAGGCTTCCCAACACCCACTGACACCCCAGTGATGGCCACCTCCAGCAGACTGAACTGAATACCTGTCCCTGGCCACCACCATGGGGCTTCCTGCACCCAAAGGTTGGACAGGAACAAGCTCTGGAGGCCAGGGATGGCAGGATTGATTGGTTTTGCTAAATTGGAATCTGATGATCCCGGGGATGGTTACACAAAATGCCAATTAGGATGCGGTCGGCATTGTTGCACGGAAATGTTTTCCATTATATTTTGCTGTCAGCAAATGCTGGTGTGAAACCATTCTGCAGCCCTCATGTGGCCACCACGAGGAGGTTGGGGAAAGCACTGGAGTCTCTCTCCAGGAGGATTTGTTACCTTGGTCACCCAGAGTGGGAGCAGCATCTTTCCTGTGGGCAGGGGGATGGATAATTTTCTGTTGGAAAGGACAACCCCACAGGGCTGGGGGTCCCACAGGACCCTCCAAGGCTTTCCTGATGAGTGCCCCCAGCTCTTCTCATCTATGAATGCTGCTCATTGCCTCTCCCAGTTGTATTTCCCACACCATTTCTGTGAGGATAAAGTGCTGATTCACAGGAAACAACTTCCAGTTGTATTTTTCACACTATTTCTGTGAGGATAAAGTGTTGAGTCACAGGATCCAAGGAATCCTGAGCAGAAGAGCCGCAAGGGACTCCTGTTTGTTAAGATGTCTGGGATGCTTCCTATTAAATAATAACAAAATGCTGCAATAATAACTTGGCAGCTCTCCGCCCCCGCCAGGCTGATGCTCAGAGTGAGTTTGCCTTCCTAAAATTCCTTCAAGTGTCTCGACTAGTTGCAGGGGAGGAAGGAAGGACACTTCACTCCTGACTTTTCCCTGATGAAGTTCTTTTAGTGAGCCTTGAGAAGATGGGGAGGAGGAGAAATTCCTCTTTGAGTCGTGCTCCTGGCAGTGGCCGTGGTTGGTGCACAGTGGATTTGAGGGCAAAGCAGGGACAGGTTGTGGATCCCAAAGATCTGGCAGGTGCAGATATGTGGTAGTGGCTTTTTTCACTTTGTGGGGAAGGATTAAAAGCCCCCCTGTGTTTAAAAATCAAAAGCAAAACTGCTGTCGGCATCTATTTTGCATCTCAATTTCTGCATCTCACTCAACAGTTTTCAGCTATTTTAATTTATATATAACTATAAATCAGTTTTAATTTATACATCGTTTAATAAGCCTTGAATAAGTTTTCATGGGCATATCTTGTGGATGTTATGGTCTTTTCATTGTTCATTAGAGAAATTTGCCTGCAGAGTTTATCAGAGCAGCTCTCCTGGCCTGGGTGGCACCAGTTGTCCCTGCACACCAGGCTGGCTCTTCACAACTCTCCACAGCTGGGAAATCTTCCCAAAATGCTACAATTTCCCTGCCTGAATTCAGGCTGCTGGAAGTTGAACCAAATAGAAGATCAGATGCATTGTGCTGACCCCAGAATGAGTTTTGGTTTGGATTTTTTTAATGAAAAATGCCATACAGAAGGGTTTGTTAAAATGTTTTGCAGGAGTTGCTGCTTCACTTTGAAAATCCTCTGAACAATCCGATCTGAACTTCCAGAACTGCAGTCCAATTTTGCTGCATATTCTGCATTTCTGCTTTCCCTCCATTTGCTCCTTAAATGTCAGGGATTTTCATGCTCCCCTTGAGGTCACCTGTGTCAGTGGGACACGGATCTCCCCTCTAAGAAGAAAATAGGAGAGGCTGGTTTGGCTCATCCCTGTGCAGTGAAGGCTCTAAAGATGTAAAAGAACATCTGGATGAACCTACAAATAATGAGAGGATCTGTAAATTATGGGAGAGGGCAAAACTGACCCTAGCTGCAGTGGGGAAGTTTTTTAACCACCAGAGCAAGAGGAGCTGGAGGAACCTTCCCCCACAGAACAGGAAAATCAACCAAATGTTAAAGGTGGAGCTGAATCCCTTTGGAAATGGGGGGATGCTGTGGGATGGGGTGTAGGGGTGCAGTGCCCCTGTGCATGCCTGGCTTCACAGCTGGCCCAGAAATGGTTCTAAAACCAAAAAATAAATAAATACAATCACTGACTCTGTCCTAAACTGAGCTGCAATTTGGTAAAGGGCAATTTGCCACTGATTTAATGTGATCAGGACTTTTTTCCCCATGAGCTCGTGCCTGTCTTTTTATATTATCTGGAGGATCACTGTGTAGTCCTGAGTCAGGAAAAGAGCTCTCCTCAATCCATCCCCTTGCTTTGACTTCAGACTGATCCATGCATGTGCTTAACATTAAGGTTCTGCTTCCAGGCTGTCCTGAATAATAGGCTCGAGTGTATTTTGAGAACTCATTTTTACTTTTTATTACAATAATAACTTCTGCAGTGACATGAATTCCAACAGGGAGCCCTGAGGAATAACATCCCCTTCCAAATGGTTTTCCTCTTTACACTGGAATTAGAGCCCATATGAGCAGAGCAGCCCATTACAAGACAAAGCACTTTCCAGAAGGTGAATTTTCCTCAGCCTCACAGCAGTTCCTTTATAGTCAAAGATTAATTCTATTACCAAATTCTGCTCCTGCAGATTCCAGTCAAAGAGATCATTAATGAAGGAAAGCAGGGACCCTGCTAAGGAGCTGCTTGTGAAGGGTGCAGCTCTTGGAGGTGCTGAGCTCCTGGAGCTTGGGTTGGCCTTTCTTTCCTTCTTCCCTTTTCAGGTTTCCCTCTGGAATTCCATGAGATGAGGTGTTTGCAAAGCTGTCCTGCCGCCATTCCGACAGGATATTGCCCTGCTCCCAGAGCAGAACCACCACAGGCACTGAACCTGGGCTTGCACTGAGCAGCCCCTCCCAGGGGACCTGGAGATGTCTCATCATTCCCTCTGTGCCTAATGGGAATTGCCATCCAAGCCTAAATAGCACAGACACTACAAACCCAGGAACACCCCCAGGTAAGGCCATGAAACCAAGGAAGGTGGAAAACTCCAGGGAAAAATGCTGGGGCAGTGCCTCAGGCACAGGGTGGGGTGGTTGGGGTGTCAGTGCAGGGCCAGGAGTTGGACTTGGGGGTTCACTCCAACCCAGGATATTCTGGGATCCTATGGAATGCAGATCCATCCTCTGGTACTCCTGGAGTTGGTCGTGGGATGGGGTGAGGTGAGTGGCGGCTCCCCTGGTGTGTGAGGACGAGGAGAGAAGGACCTCACCCAACCAGGACTGCTCCTCTTGCATCCCTTCAGCTCTGCACATTCACATTCCTGAAATTTCCTCCAAATTTGCTTTTTTTTCTTTTCTTTTCTTTTCTTTTTTTTTTTTTTTTTTAAGACAGATTCCTTTCAGAGTAATCTAAGAGGACAAATCAAACATTTGCTTTCAGGCTGATGTTTTATCTCCCAGCTCTCAGTGTCCTGACAACCTGAGCCACGTCTGCTCTGCCGTAAGGAGGTGATACACTCAGCTTACTCACACTCCCCTCTCAGTGTCTTCAGGGGAGAGCAATGATGACAAGATTTCCACTTCAAACCAAGCTGCAGAAAGCAAAATGAAATTCAGATTCAGCTCATTTTAGCTGTGCTTTAAAAAAGAAACAACAACCCCCCAAAAAAGCCAGTTTAAAAAAAACCCACAGCAATGGGAGAAATGAGCAATATCTGCCAAATAAAATCAGTCACTCTCTGCTTGTATTAGTCAGGAGAATAAACTTTTAGATGGGCACACAGTAAAACAACTCCCCAAGAGTAATTGGAAAACAATGAGTCAAGATTCCTGCTGGAGCTTGAACTGCACTGTGATTTCCTGGGAAACAGCACCTTGCTGCTGGTTGGTACCTGGTACCTGGAAATGGGGAGTTATTGAAACCAATTTTTTACTGCAATCTACAAAAGAGATGGAGCTGACGCCACAGGTTTGAGCTTTTCTGTTTTTCAGGTTCTGTGCTGCTTCAGTGTGTGGGTCTGGGCTCACAGCAGGGGATGCTGAGCTCTGTGCACAGAGCAGGGACACAAAACAATTCCTGCTCCAGCTGGGCACCAAGGACAAATGATCCCAATCCCAGCCCAGGAGCACAAACCCCGTGGGCTGGAGAGAGAAAAACAAGCAGGGTGGGGCTGCAGGGGCTAAAGCTGGGCTGGGACAATGAACTGCAAGGTGCAAATGGAGCAGAGCTGATCCCAGGGAGAGACCCCGTGCCCGGCCGGGCATTTTGGGGCCATTTTGGGTCATCTTGGGTGCAGCCCTGGCTGGGCTCTGGTGCTGCCCCAGGTGGATCCATGGAGGAGATCCTTGGAATCAATCCCTGCTTTATTCTGGGACTCTGCCCAGCCTCTGCTCCAGCTCAGCCTGCACAAGGCATCAGAACAATTGAGCTGGTTTGGGTGGGAGTTCAGTGCTTTGTGTCGCTTCTCCTGTTCTTGGGATCCCACCTGGGCACGTGGTGCCCGAGGCCAAGCAGGAGATGCTGGGGCTCACCTGAGGAGCCCATGGTGGTGCTGGAGAGCCTTTCCTGCCAAACTTTTCCTCTTTCCCCAAAATCAGCGAGACTTCTGGGCTGGAGAGAGCAGAGCAGTGACCTCAGGAGCATCTGTGAGCCCCCAGCAGTGCTGAGTGCTGGGGAGGAGGAACAGTTTGTGGTGAGGAGCTCCCGGATTTCCCAAGGAATGCAAATTGTGCTTTGCAACACCAACTTCTGGGGAGTTTTTCACGGTGATGGTTGCACAGGGAGGCTGTCTTTGCAGAGGTTCTGCCAAATTTTCCCCAGGACTTTTTCTCTCTTTGTTGTATTTCTCAGTATCTTTGGGTTTTCTATGGATCTTTGGGATTTTATCCCAGAAAACAAAGCCGTGTTGTCAGCAGCTTCCCACCCCTCCCAAAAGATGCAGTTGCATAAACTCAGGTTTAGATTCAACATTTAGCAAAGAAATTACATTTCCCAGCCCTTTGAACTCTCCTGGAGAGTTAAAAGGAGTTTAAGGAGTTAAAGGGAGGCAGCATCCTCCAGTGCACCTCGCTGGCTCCTCCAGCACTCCCAGTGCATGCTGGAGACCCCAAAACCATCAACACCCCACAATCACTGTTCCCATTCTCCATCTGGGATCCCAGCCCACCTCCAGGGCGTTTTCCAGATATTTCCCATGGCAGCTGGGTGCTCCAGAGGGCTCCCACATTGCTTTTCCCAGTGGAAATTCCCCTCCTTTGCACCTCCAAGACCCTTTTTGAGAGCCCAGGGATCTTCTCCCCACCTCCTCCTTGCTGCTTTGTGTATTTTGGCAGGTGCCTGCTGCTCCTACGATGGAGAAGCTTTTGTGCTTCTCCAGACAAATTCTTTGTAGGTGCAACTCCAGCAGAACCTTTGAAGTGTTGGGCTGAGAGGTCACCCAAGGAATGTCCATGTTTGTCATCAGGAGCTGGGGCCAAGTCCTACTCACCTCCCAAAATAACGCCTTTGAAGTCGGGAGAAACGTTCCTCAGGCACAAGGGGAAATTTTGGGCATTGGGAACATGAAGGTAAATTTCACATCATGACCTGTTATTCTTTTTCTTCTTAATTTATTGTCTCATGGAAGTTTTTCCTCCCTCCTTTCCCCCCCTCCTTACTTTTTGCCTGAATTTGACACTGATGTTGGTCAGGCAAAAAGTCAAACACCCAATAATAATTGGAAAACAGGTCCAGGAGAGTTCAAAGGGCTGGGAAATGTAATTTCTTTGCCAAATGTTGAATCTAAACCCGAGTTTATGCAACTGCATCTTTCGGGAGGGGGGGGGTTGGGAAGCTGCTGACAACACAGCTTTGTTTTCTGGGATAAAATCCCAAAGATCCAGAAAAATCCCAAAGATACTGAGAAATACAACAAAGAGAGAAAAAGTCCTGGGGAAAATTTGGCAGAACCTCTGCAAAGACAGCACCAGATGCCCCCAAAGAGGAAATTACAACATGTGGCAGCTGTGGTTTTTTGGTTAAGCAACTTTTTCTCAAAGTTCAAAGCATCTGGGGAAAGTAACTGCTAACAGGGTGAGACAGATTTATGGAGCCCACACATGGCAATATTTTGGTATAAAATTAGTAAAAAATGATTAAATCCCTGAGATGAAGAGATTAATTCCTCTGAGTTTGCATTCTTTGAAGAGCAATCATATTTTGACTTTGTCAACTGGAAGAATTGAGTAATTTCTTGGATTAACTGATCACAAGAGTTGTAATCCATAATAAAAGTCCAGGCAAAGCTGCCAGGCTTTGTTTCTCAGAGGATTTGGGTAATGAGTTGATTTGGCATTAACAGAATGCATCCCAGACTGCAACCCCATGCCCTGGATCTAAAGGGGGGATTCAGGAAGATGAGGCACTTAATCAAAGCCTTCCACATCTTTTTCTAATATGGGAGAAATGATTGTTTATATGAGTTGCTGGATTGGTCAGTTTGGGAGAAAGGTTTTGTATAAATCTCTGGTGCATGGCATGAGCACTGCCTGGATGTAGGTAGCCAGGCTCCAATGAGATAGAAATATATCAAAACATATATAAACCCCTGGAAATGTCCTTTTTAGACACAAATAGGACAATTTGCAGCAGTTCCCATGGCAGGTTTGTGTTTATTCTCTCTTTTTACAGCACTTCTGTGGTTTTATGCTTTGTGTTTCAGTGAGAGCCAGAAGAGACCCTGACCATCTGCTGCCAGACTCAGGGCTTTAAATGCCTTATTTAGAGCTAATAAAGCCCTAAATTAAATTCCTAAATGAAGTTAAAGCTCCTGGAGCTCGGGGAGGCTGTGGGTACCTGCAGGGATGGCAGCACGAGGTGTTTCCCTGCCTGGTTCCTTCCCTTTGCAGCAGCTCCTGCTCCTCCAGTGCTGGCACGTGCTGTGAGTCAGATCAGGGAAATGATGCTCCTCAAAATTAAACCAAATGTTCTTTTGCTGCTGGGCTCTTTCTGAGCCAGCTCCATCCCCAGGCTGCTCCGTGGTGCAATCTCCGGCTGTGCTGGCACAGAGGAGCCTGGCTCGGGGTGCTGGGAGCTGAGCAGAGGGCTCAGGACCAGCCCTGAGCACTCCAGAGTGTGAAATCACGGTCAGGAGAAGCTCCAGAGCTTTGGGGTTTACTGTCTTTCCCCTCCCTCTGTGTCTGCACCGAGGGCACGGGGTGACACTGTAACAGGAATTATTAAATCAGTTTAAACCCTCCTGGATCCTTCTCCAACCCTCGTGGTGCAGCAGGGACCTCTCTGCACAGAACAGCCAGCTGATCACATGAACCTTCTGTCAGATCTTCCAGGAGGCTTTGGGTTTTCATCCCAAAACCTTTGGTGTCCCTGACCCACGCTCTCAGACTGAGTTAACCCTTCTGCTGATGAGGCAGGGCGAAAAACCTGCAGGTAGCCCGCAATGGGGAGGGATGAGGAGATGCTGAATGTGCTTTTTAACCCCTTCCTCCTTCTGGCCTGCCTGTCCTGGTGTATAGTGGCCATCCCTGGTGTGAAGTGACCATCACTGGTGTGAAGTGGCCATCCCTGGTGTGAAGTGACCATCACTGGTGTGTAGTGGTCATCCCTGGTGTGAAGTGACCATCACTGGTGTGAAGTGGCCATCCCTGGTGTGAAGTGACCATCACTGGTGTGTAGTGACCATCCCTGGTGTGAAGTGACCATCAATGGTGCGTAGTGGCCATCCCTGGTGTGCACTGACCATCTATGATGTGCACTGGCCATCCCTGGTCTTTAGTGACCACCTCTGACATGCAGTGGTCATCTCTGATGTGCACTGACCATCCCTGATCTTTAGTGACCACCCCTGAGATGCAGTGGTCATCTCTGATGTGCACTGACCATCCCTGCAGTGCACTGGCCATTCCTGGTGTGCACTGACCATCCCTGGTCTTTAGTGACCACCCCTGATGTGCAGTGGTCATCTCTGATGTGCACTGACCACTCCTGACATGTAGTGACCATCCCTGCTCTGTAGTGACCATCCCTGGTGTGCACTGGCCATCCCTGGTGTTTAGTGACCATCCCTGATCTTTAGTGGCCACTCCTGACATGCAGTGGTCATCTCTGATGTGAAGTGACCATCCCTGGTATGTTGTGACCACTCCTGCTGTGCACTGACCATCCCTGCTGTGCACTGGCCATCCCTGATCTAGTGATCCTCTCTGGTGTGCACTGACCATCCCTGATCTTTAGTGGCCATCCCTGCTGTGCACTGACCATCCCTGCTGTGCACTGACCATCCCTGCTGTGCTCTGACCATCCCTGCTGTGCACTGGCCATCCCTAATCTTTAATGACCATCAATGCTGTGCACTGACCATCCCTGATCTTTAGTGGCCATCCCTGCTGTGCACTGACCATCCCTGCTGTGCTCTGACCAGCCCTGCTGTGCTCTGACCATCCCTGCTGTGCTCTGACTATCCCTGCTGTGCTCTGACCATCCCTGCTGTGCAGTGGCCACCCTGGGGTCATCACACCTCACACCCCTGTGGCCAGGAACCCTCTGCTGCCCCATCCCAGGGGCACACAGCTGTTCCCACAGGGAAATGGCCCTTCCAGGAGGCAGGAGAGGCTGGAGGAAGCCGCAGTCACGCGAGCTGCCTGTGGTTTGAGGAGCAAGTGCCAACATCTCTCACTCTCACTGTCCCAGCATTGCTCCCAGGGCAACCTGATCTGCCTTTAATCTGCTCTGACCACAGGACAAATGGTTTGAATCAAACCCTGCCTGAGTCACTCCACTCTGGCTTTTGGGGGATGCGCTGAGGAGCGACGGTTTGCTCTGCCTGAGTGACAACATCAATGGAAGGGAAACGTTTCTGTTGTGTGGTAACTAAGAAAAAAGACAGAGAAAAAAAAGAAATAGAGATGTAGAGCAATTTGGGTGGGATGTTTGTGCAAGATGAAAGGAAAATTAAGGGAAAGGGAGAAGTGACTTTTCTTGGAAGAGCAGGTAAAAGTAGGAACAGATAAACAGCTGCCACAGGGAGGGTGAGCTTTAGCAGCTGAGCTGTTTTCTGAGGACAGGCAAACATCCATGGCTTCATGGTGTCCTTCCTCCACCTGGGCAAGGAGGAGGAAAACCAAGAGAAATGTCCTGTGCTCTTGGTGGCAGAGCTGGCTGCAGTGTCCATTTGGGTCATGGCTTTGTGGGTGTCATGGATTGGGCACAGGGATCAGAGCCAGTCCCTGCCCAGGCTTTGGTTTGCAATAAAAAGTGCTGGGAGCCCCTGCTCTGACTCCTCCCCAGCACCACATCTGGTCCAGGCCTTGTTGTCACAAAAATCCCCCTGAGAGCTGCGCAGTCAGCCTTGGCTGGGGAGTCCAAGCGCTTCCATCTCATCACCCTGAGCCTCGTGGGAATGTGGGGATCTGAGCTCCACTGAAGGCTCTGAAGGGATCAAATCCTGGCAGATTTCACACAGCACAAGCCACAGAGCCCATGGGACAAGCTCTGCCTTTTCCCCTCTTTCCTTTTTAATGACAGCACTTCTAATGATTTTTGGGGAGCTTTAGGTAATATCCAGCGCTCAGTGAGAACAACAAGAAATTCCCATGATTTTTTTGGGGGTGTAGGAGGGTTTTCATATCCAGCAATTCTTCTGCAAGGAGGGATTTGCCATGTGGAGCATCCCTGCCTGTGCCTACACCTAGAAATAATCTCCCCACCTTTGCTGGTCTGGCAGCTCTGGACATCCTCCCTGATTCCCTGCAAAAGCCATCAGGGTGTGGAGCTTGAGATCCCATCACCCTTTTCTCAGGACATGTGGTTGCACAGTATTTTTAGGGTCATTTCTCTGTTGATTTTTATCAAAATGCTGTTCAGGACACATTCCTAATGCCCAGAGAACCAAATGAAAATTTGGAATATTGGTGCCTTTACAGGAAGCGGTGCAAGGAGAAGAATGTTCCCTTTGATGCTGATCAGTTGTGAGCATGGCTGGGCCCTTTTGGAGCTGATTCCACAAGTTTTCCTTTAAAAGTCAGAAAAGCCTTTTCCCAGCATTTCAAATATTATGGGACACAACATTTTGCTGGGAAAGAAAAAGAGAAATGGGAAAAACGTGGTGTTCTTTCATTCTCTGAAAGAAGTCCTAGCCACAAAAAATGGACAGTGTGTGCAGAATTGAAATGCTGAACTCCAACCCCACAACATTTGCAGCTCCAGTGTCAAGGAAGAGGCTCTGGAAGGTTTTCCAGCTCTTTCCCATTTGTAGCCCTTGCTTTGCAGACACAGGACACACTTATGGATTTGTCTTCTGTGGCGTTTTGGGGTCGTAAACAAAACAAAGTCAGCAAAGATCATGAGATCCCCACGTACTTCCCTTGATTGTCTCTGGATTGCGTTGGTGAAGGTGAGTCAGTGTTTATCGATATAAAAATATAAGAAACAATGCAGGATCAGAGCACTCTGTTTTCCCACGTGTTCATTGTCCCGTCACTCGCTGTAAAATCCCTCTGATGGGGAAGTCAGGAGGGGACACCTGGTTTTTTGGCAGAACCTGCCTTTTATTTTTAAATTCTAAGTATTTTTAAGCATTCTCTGAAAGTGGTTGCAAAGGCAGGAAAGCAAACCCTGCCCTGGCAGGTGGGAGAGGGAGATGTTTGCTGGCCAAAGGCACTGCTGGTGTTGCAGATCCAGAAAATCCAGGCTGGCTGCATTTAAGGACTGAACTCAGACTTCTTTTGTGTTTTATCTGCAGTCCAGCAGCGTGAATTTGGGATACCCCTCCCCACAGGGCTGCTAAAAGGGGGATACCAACATTTCTTTACCCTGTAAAACAGGAACTATCCCACCACGACGCTCAGTGCAGCCCTGAAGTGTTTCTTGTGTGCTTGCAGGGCTTATTTTTTCCATCTCTCCTTTATTTCCTCACTCATTGACTGCTCCAGTAGCCCGAGACACTGAAATCTTGCAGCCAGATTTCTAATTTGAGAGAATCTCTTTGCTGTTACTACGAGAGCAGCCGGGCTCTGAGCAACTCCCCTTTCCTCTGCTGCTCCTCAGAGCTCCTGGAAGCAGAAGTTCTGTTTTGCAAGATGTTTACACTCAGCAAACACACGGGGAAATGGTCATTTGCAAAGCAGCTTTGGCCAGAAGGCAGCAACAGCCACACCAGTGAGTCCAAAAATAGCTGGAGGAGCGAGCAGAGGGAAGGAGAAGTGGTGAAGTCTCGAAATTTGTCACCCAGTGGGAAAAACAAACTCTCTGCCCACATCTTGTTTTCTGCCTGGCAGGCAGACAGACAGTCCCAGCTCCAGAGGGTGAATTGCAGAGCTAAAAGGTGACATTAACTCTGTTTTGGAACAATTCAGCATCACGTGTAACCTGGGAATGCCATCAGCTCTGCGGAGCGAACAATCCAGGAGGACAGAAAAGGCAAAGGGCTGCGGGTGGGAGCTGCCAGTTTTGGGTTCTTCCTTCAATTCCGAGTCACCTCCCAGCCCAAGGAGTCGGGAGCGATCCCACAACTTCTTTGGGGGCGGTTTGTTTGGTTTTTGTGTTGTTGTTTTGGCAGGCAGTGGAGCTGCGAAAGCTGAATCCAGCACAAATTCCCCCCGTTCCTCACAGATGGATCCACCAGCCCTCCTCCCATTCCCGTGTGTGAAAAACATGTTTATTCTCTTGTGAAAATTTGAAAAGTTTAGTAAAGGGTAATGGGAGATAAGGATTATAGAGGAAAGGTTATTATGGTGCATTTTGGCTGGGATATCTTCAGAGATACCCCTTAAATATTTTTTCTTTCACATCATCCTGTTGGCATATTCATAGATTCTTATGCACGGTAAAGTTTTTCTTTTAAACTAGTTTATGTATTCTAAGAATTCTTTCTAACTTCTTCTTTGGGTCTGCTTTTTCAGAGTGTGTGCATTTTTTGGTTGTGGTTTTAGGGTTTTTTATTATCACTTTTAGTTTTGGCCCCAGCCCACACTGTGTTCAGATGGGGAGTGCTGATACTTGTGTCTTCTTCACATGTTTATTGGATGTTATCTCATCCAAGCAGGTATTTTAACACAAGCATACTTATATCAGCTATTTTACTATTATGTCTAAGCTTAATTAACAACAGAAATAAAAACAATATCTATAGAACAAAGTTACTTTAACACCACATGGAGAGGAATGACAGATTTGTCTTTACAAACAAGCTGGTAGATAAAACCAGCGCTGAGAGATAAACAATGGGGAGGATTCCACTGATTGATGAATGGAAAAAGAGATTTGCTTTTAAAAATAAACTTTAGGTTTGCTGATAAATGGAATTGGATATTGAAAGATATCCTCCTTTTTATCCCAATTTCCCTCTCTCTTTCCCCATTTCCAAGGTACTTGAGAGGTACAGACTTCCCAAAACACCTGTCACCAGAGATTCCCCTCTAATGCACAACCCTCCCTTTTAACTTTTAATTCTTCAGGAACTTAGGGAATTATTTAAATCTTATGGAATTATTTATTTCATCTTTCAATATCTAATTCCATTTATCAGCCAACCTGCAGTTTATTTGTAAAGGCAAATATATTTTTCCTTCCATCAATCAGTGGAATCCTCCCCATTGTTTCTTTTATCTCCCAGTGCTGGTTTTATCTACCAGCAGAGCCACAGCTGGTTTGGAAAGACAAATCTGCCATTCCTCTTAAATGCAAGAGGCTCTGATGATGATGATGGTGATGGTGACCATGGGTATGAGGTGAGGAGCAGGTTGGTCTCACCTCAGTGGAACCTCATGAGATATTTGGGGTTCTTGGCATCCTGCAGGACTGGGGGGTCCTGCTGGAGCCTCCAGGCTTGGAAAACAAGAGGCACCTCTTGGTGGAAACATTTTTGTTTCAGATTAATCCCCACAAAAGAGGGAATACCACAAAAAAACCCCATTTTTTGCTATTGTTTCAGCCAGCCTGCCAGGTATGGAGGGTTCTCAGAGCTGGATTTTCCACACCTGGACAATTTGTTTCATTTTTCCACATACAGAGATGTCCTGAGTGCAGAAATTCTGGTGCAACTGTGACATCAGATGGCTGGAGGTGACATTAGGATGCCATGCAGAACAGGACAACACCAGAATTCATCAGCACCACGTCCCACCTGACACAACAATGAGTTTATTTCTTGAAGAATTATCAGCTTTAAAAAAAAAAACCCAGAAAATATGGGCCACAGCAGCAAAATAATCTCAAAACAGGATGTTCTTAAAGTTTCCATCGAAGATCAGCTGCTTTTTAATTAGTCACCAGAGGGGCAGAGAAGAAAGTTAATTATGAAAACATCATAAAAATGCAAACACTGTGGCCCAGTTTTATGATGGCAACACCTTTCTGTGGATGCAAGAGTGAGCCTGGATTGGCTAATGAATGGAAAAATCTTGGGATTTTTCTTGAACAGCTCACCAAGAGGCATCTGCAGTTATAAAATCAACCATTTCCTTTGGAAAAAGAATGGAAATATTTGACAAAAATACCATCAAGATTGGTTGTTTGGGCTCATTTTGTTTTGTTGTGTGTTTTTTTATAAATATATCCCAGGAATAATTGAGATGTGCAGTTTTTTGAATGAGAAATCCTAAATCAAGATGGCTTTATTGAAAACCCTTGGTACTTTCAGCATTTTATGATGCCTGAAATCTTCTTTCCAGCTGCTTTTGTTTGCTGGTTCTGCCTTTTAAAAGGATTCTGTGATTCTGTGGGTGATTAAGGCAGAAAATGAGCTCTGCTCAAGTTTGTGCTCCGGGAAATAAGAAGAGGAGCAGGGAAGGTGCTTGAGGCGTTTCAGACCAACGATTTAAGCTGGTTTCTTATTTAGATTTCTTGAATTTTGGAAATCCAGGCTGACCTTTCTCAGGTCTGACTTTTCAGAAATGCTCTTGGAAAATGAAGGTGCTTAGGACTCCTTTAAACAAATTGAAATTATGTCTTGTTGGGCACAAAATTCAAATTGTAATTTCCCATTATTTACCAACCTGAAGGAACTGATAATTTAATGTTTTCCTGATGAAGTGTTTGGAACTATTTTGCTCTTTTGTTTGTTTGTTTTGTAATTTTGAGGGAAAATGCATTAAAACAATGGAGAATGAAGAAAAAAAAAGCTGTTGAAACATGGTTTTCTTTTCTTATTAAAGCTGTGAGGGGGTTGACACCTATTTATGGAATCATTCAAAGAAATGTGGAATGTGGCAAACCCTCCTCAACCCAACTACACAGAGGTGGCAGCTCTGTGGCAGCTCTTGAGGCCACAGCTGAATAAATCAGTCCAAAATAACAATTCCCAAATATTTCCCTCTCAGGATTCAGTCCCACTGAGGGAAAAAAGGCTGCAAGAGAGGAGACAACAGAAGGGTGCTGCAAAGGCAACCCCAAACTCCCAGGTGATGGAGGCAACCCCAAATCAAAGGGATTCCCCACAGGTCTGGGGGGCTTTGAACAGGGGGAGGTGCTCAGGGATGAGGGGCTGAGGGGTGGGGTGTGGGGCTGAGGGGTGGGAAATGGGGCTGAGGGATGGGATTTGGGGCTCACGGATGGGATGTGGGGCTGATGGATGAATCTTCAGCAGTGGGGCAGGAATGTGGGTCAGGGATGTGGGGCCAAACTCCATCTGAGAGGAGAGAGCTTTGCCCTGGGAGGATTCCACAGGGGAAGAACCAGCCCAGCTGAATTTTCACTGGGAGATTTCCAGTTTGAGGCTAAAGCTCACTCCTGCCAGCGTGGGAGAAGCCTCAGATTCACAGCTGATCGTATTTCCCGGGGAATAAACCAGGGATGCTGGGCAGGGATGCAGGGAAGGTGCACTGGAGCTCATCCCACACAGCCCCACAGCTCCGAGGTGCTCCAGCCGGGCGCCAAACACCCCCTGGAAATCGGATTTATCGGGAAAATCAGATTTTTGTTCGTGCTCCTCAAAGCCAAAGGAGGGAATCTGGGATCTGCTTTCCCTCCTGTTCCAGATTGCAAGGCAAGATGTGTTCTATTGCCATCTGTTTGGCAGTTGTCTGGTGTCAAGTGGGCAATTCTCCTTATCTCTCTTCCTGAGTGATTGTAATCAGGGTCCCTCAGCAGGGGACATCTGCTGATAAGAGGCTATTGAATGTCACCACATGACTGATAAGAACTGTAACATCCCATTGTGAGATGCTCCGCCCAGAGGGAGGAGCCAAGCATTCCTACCCAGATATAATCTGGAGATTCTGACACACCAACACAGCTCTTCTCCACTGGACTCCCCAGAGGAACAGCAGCTGCTTCTACTTCCACGGATCTGCGGAGGAAGAATACACCCCTTTCCTACAGGACCCCCTACTCCAACAGAACCACCCCTGACACTCCAGGAGGACTGCAGCCCCTTTTCCAACTGGACTGCTGCCAACACCCTGACCCACAGGGTGTCAGGTTGAGTTCTGACTCTGTCAGTGTTGTTCTGGTGTATTGCATTGGTTTATTTTATCCTTTTATTTTTTTTCCCTTCCCTATTAAAGAACTGTTATTTCCTGCTCCTATATCTTTTGCCTGAGAGCCCCTTATTTAAAATTCATAGCAATTGGGAGGGGTGGGGAGGGTTTGCATTCTCCATTTCAGGGGAGGCTCCTGTCTCCTTTAGCAGGCACCTGTCTTTCCAAACCAAGACACCTCCCTGTGCTCCTGCCTCTGTGAGACTGAAACAGAAGGGCAAGGAGGCCATGGCAGAGTGAGCAAGGCCCTTCCTTTGAGAGGGGCTGTCAAGGTTTTATCCGATTACAATAAAGGCTGTGGTTTGATTCCCGGCACTGCTGGCAGGGCTGGGAACCACAACCACAGATTGCAGCAAAAAGCTCCCAAATTCCCATTTTGGGTATTGCAGCCAGGCACAGGCAGGACCTGCAGCAGCCCCCAGCTCTCTGTTGGCATTGCTGGGCCAGCTGAGGATTCAGCCTGGGGCTGCTCAGGCATTTTCAGCTGGGAGGGGGCAGCAGGAGCAAGGTCACACCCCATCATCAATTTAATTATTTTAATGATTTTAAGGGGTTTGAAGGCATCATTATGCCTTCATACCATAACTTTTCAGCTCAGGAGCTTCTTTCCTTCCACCCAGACTCCTCCCAGCAGCCATCACGACGGGGAGAAGCAAAGCAAATTATGGCAGACAAATTTTCCCCTTCCATGGAAAAACGTCGTTGGGTTCGGGGTGTTTTTTTCAGGCTTAAATTTCATTTGGGAAATCATTTTATCAATATAACACATCTTCTTTCAGCCCTGGGAGTGCTGGTATTTTATTTGCCAGAGGGAGCAGGTCCAAAGGAGGCATTTAACCCTTTAAATAAGCAGCAATGAGAAGGCAAAGGGAATGAAATGAAATATTTGATTCTTCCCTGTGAGGGTGGTGAGGCCCTGGCACAGAGAAGCTGTGGCTGCTCCACCCCTGGAGGTGCCCAAGGCCAGGTTGGATGCAGCTTGGAGCAGCCTGGGATAGTGGGAAGTGTTGGAATGAGATGAACTTTGAGGTCTCTTCCAACCCAAACCATTCCATGATTCCATTAACACCCTTGAAAAGCTGTTGCAATTGTAAAGGGTCTCCTTGGGAGGGAATCCCCTTGTCCCTGAGCTGTGTCACAAGTGTCTGACAGGCTGGTGAGAGATCCCATCCTTGATGGGACTGAGGGCAAGCCCACAAACTTTGTTTATTCCTTCATCGTTTGTCACCATTGCCTGCAAGTCTGAAGGAATCTGGTGGGAAAGGGAAGTGAAGCAAATGTGCCACTCTCCATCCATTGACCCTTCATAAAACAGCACCTGGAGCTTTGAGCCCAAGCTGGGAGTCTGATAAAAAATGATCTGGTGGGTCCTTCAGCAGGGTTGTGAAAGATGAGGCCGGGTTCTCCCTGTTGTGTCCTTCGAGGCCAACGCAGCCTCCAGCCCTTTGTTACACACCAGAGTCTGTGCAAGGCTCCAAAATCACCTTTTCCACTCCAGAAAAAAATGTTTTCTGCAGATAAAACCATTTATTTTCATTATGGCTCTCGAACTTTTCCTTCTATAATGCAATATAATGTATTTATTATAAAAAAATACAACGAAACCAAAAAATTCAAAACAAAATCCATCCCGAACAGGAAACTCTAAACATTTTGTTCTGAAATAGTCAAAACAGAATATTTTGACATTGTCAGAATTTTTCCCCTCAGGTTCTCTTCCAAAACAAAATTCCAGAGGAAAAAAAAACCCCAACATTAAATTATATTTAACTTCCACCTCAGCCTGGCAAATTCGAACAGAATAGTGGATTTTTTAGCAGGAACTTTTGCAGTCAGCACTTCCACAAAACCATGCAGAACAAATGGCCAGGTATTTTGGTTTGATGGGTGCTTTTATGGCTTTGTATGTAAATAAGCTGGAGAGTAATTAATCAGATTAGAAACCTCGCTAAAGTCAGTTTGCATTTTAATTCAGCTCCTGCTGAAGCAGGAAAATAGATGCGGTGGGTGATCAGATTAATATTAATGAGCATAATTACCTCTCTGCTCCAAGGATGGCATCCTGGTAATGGTAATATCCTTGTTAGCCAAGGAAGGTCGTGGAACTGATTTACACCTGTGTGGGGATGCAACGGAATTTACAGAAAATTCATTAAATGCTGATGTTGAATTCCAACATGAAAATGTCCACGGATATTTTTATTTTTTCCTCAACGAGGAATGATCCTTGAGGTGTTGGTCAGCACCTGAAGGCGGCCCTGGAAGGACCTGCAAATTCTGCAAAGCTTTTCCAGGAATGGCTCCATGAGCTGTCTCCTATTATTGCACACATTTGGGTTGGAAACGGAGCTTTGCCAGAGGCAGGCTCACAATATTGCACAAAATTCCACCCAATGAGTGGCAGGCTATAAGAAAAACAATATTGATGTATTTTTTCCCCCGATTTGTGGTTTCTTTTGTCCACAGAGTGTTTTTTGTCTCGCAATGACGTCAAAGCAGAAATTCTCTTGCAAAATGACAACTGGAAAATAACCCTGAGAAGATATTGGATTTCCTACCTAGTAATTAACTAACTCGGCCTTAATGGAACCTATTATATATTTTACCAAGCCTACAGAAGATTAGTAAAACAAAAGTATTATTTTCCTTTGTATTGATTGCAGTGCTGGAGGCAGAGGCAGCTTAAGACTTCACAAGGAAGTGTTTTGTGCTCCTAAAGCATCCCTAAGCTCCAGCATCATCCTCATGGGAGGTGACAAGGACCACACGTGTGTCACACACAGGGGATGCCCCAGGGTGGGGACAGTGATGATGACTCACTTTGGTGACAGGGATCTCATCCTTGACAACAGCAATTCACGTTTTCCTAGGAGAAAGAGCCCCGTGTTTCCCAACTCTGCCCATTGCCTGCAGACAGATCCTCAGCTGGTTTTCCCATTTCATGCTTCCCAAAATCAGACAAAGGGAAAGGCACTCCCAGCAGTGATCAGCAGCAGTCAGGACCTGCTGCATCCCAGGGTTCCAAAGGAGATGCTGAGGCAGGGATGCCAGGGGAAGGTACCCACCTTTAGGATAGGGTCACCCAAAGAGATGGTCTCCCACAGTTCCTTGGACTTTTATGTTAATAACCCCGGTTATTATGTTAATAACCCCAGTAACATCATCCCTTTTCTCCTCCCCATTCTGGAAGGTTCCCCACTGGTCTCCATTCCCCACGTGTAGGGACTGTAGGACCTGGACAGGATTATTTGCAGACACTTTTCTGCTGATAGCTCCTGCCCTGGATCCCACCTGGTTGTTACCCTATAACCCAACCTCTGTTCCCTTACCCATTGGCCTCAGGCCCTATGCTCCACCTCCCTTGTCCCATATAAACCCATGTCACCCTCCTGTATTTCTTTGTCCCCTTTTCAGTGTGTAGGGGCAATAAACTACAGCTGGAACTCCATGCCAAGAACCATTCCAGCTCTTTTTTCCATCAACCTGCACTCACCACCAGCAGCGTGTGGCAGTCCCAGTTCTGGGTTTCCCAGGGTCTGGATTGAAGGCACTTGAGATGGTAGTTGGTGTTTGGACTCCTGTGTTTATTATTTCTTTTCAGTAAAACAGTCTCACTACTGTGAGTTTGGCAGATTTTCATTAGAAGGCCAAAATGGCCAACAATCTCTTGGGACAAGGTCTTTTAAAGCTAAACTGTCCAATTAAGAGCTGACACCTGGATTATTTCCCTTTTAACCCAATAACTGATCCCACAGAGCTGCAATGGGGACTTTTCCACCCAATTATAAAATGCCACCCAAATCCATGGAGAAGGAGGAAGGAGCAGCACGAAGAAGCAGCCCAGGATGACACCCTGTGCCCTCCATCCTGCTGCCACCCACAACACACTAAAAACCCCAAACCCTCAATTTCCTACACCCCTACACTGCTCTCAATGATCTATTGCCCACTTTTGTGGGTTCCAGTCTATTCTGGAGTTTAGGAAACTTTCTCCATGGATGAGGGTCAGGGTCAGAGCTGCCCTGAGGGTCAGGGCACCCCAGAGCAGACAGAGCAATATTCCCAGCACCCTGGGTTTGCACAGCAGTGGGAGCATTGGGTGCTCCCTGAGCTGTCCATCCCTTTCCAGAGCAAGACACTCTCAGGAAGGTGGTGGCTTTGGCAGCTCCTGCCACAGGGACCTTTGACAAGCCCTTTCTCCACCTGTGAGAATGGAGTTGCGGCCACCAGAGCTCTGAATGGTGAAAGGAAATGGTTCAGGTCGCTCTGCCCATGGCAGGTGGTGGAACATGGTGACTTGTAGGGTTCCTTCCAGCCCATCCCATGACTCCATGATGAGGAACAGTATCAGGGAGCATTCCAAATGGAAAAGGGAGGGCTCCTCTCCACGAGTGTTGGGTGACAACTTCAAACCTGCTCCTTTCCCGCTGACCTGGCAGAGGTGCACTCACATTTTGAGGGAGAGGAAATAGAAAGTGTTTCCTCATCCAACCTGGTGCTCTCTCTTTAGCAGGCAGGCCTCTCTCCCTCCCTACAATAATTTTCCATTGTGTAGAATCAAACTTTATCTTCAATTCTTCTCCTCCATTCTAATAATAACAAGGAGAGTTGGGAGTGTGGCTTCCCAAGTGATTCATTCACTAAACGCCGTTGATTGGGGCTTTACACCAAAGGTACGCAGCAATTTGGCTTTTTTTTTGGTCAGAGATAACAGTTCTTTTGCATGGGGATGAACTCATTATGGGCTGTAGGACTGGGACACGATTATTTGCAGGCACTTTTCTGCTGATAGCAATGAAGAGATGAGGCAAAGTAATGGGTTGGGGTAGAACTCATTAAATGTCGAGTCAGAACAATGGGCTCTCCCAGCCTTTAACTCCTTAGATTCATCTGGATCTTTCCATCTCCACATCCTCCAGCCACTGGAGACTAAAACAACAATGGGCTGAGGGCGGCAAGAAAAGCCAGGCAATTATTTCAGTTCGTTAGGAATTTAATGAAATTCTCCCCGTCTGAGGCAGATAACAGCACCAGGAGTAAATTGTGTCTGAGGCTCTGACGTGGGAGACCAAAATGGGAGAAGATCAGTGAGTAACTGCTCCCCTCTGGGGGCTGGCTTCAGGAAGAGCCCAAAATTCAAACACTGCCACACCTTGAAGGGTCTATCAGCACCTCCCTACAGGTGCTTGGGGTGCCCATAATTCAGCCCCTAAACACAGACTTGGACAATTTTCTGGGCCTCATATTCACCTGGCGCAGGTTCTTTAAATGCCTCCTTTACATGTCTGTTTTTTTCTATTGGCCCTGCAAGTGCAAAAAGGCTGCTGCAATAGCCAGTTCTTTCTCTTCTGAAGTTTGCTTTATCATCTTTGCCTCATTAATGCCCATCATTTCTTATAGGGTCTTTATTTGGAAGATGAAAGTAGAAGGGTGTGGGAAGGGAGGGGAAAGAAAGGGAAAAAACCTTTTCTAGAAAAAAAAAGAGCAAATAATTCATTGAACTGCATGGGTTTTATTATAACACCCACCCTTCTGGGATCAGGGACAAGCAGGGGTGATGCTGCCCCAAACCCCACGGCCCCAGCTGCAGGCTGCACACACAGCCCAGCAAAAAGGGGGATTTTTTTTCTCTCTGTTGTTTCTTGCAGGTGAATTCCTCAGCCATCTGCAGAGAATTTTCCCTTCGTGGCCAGGAGCATGTGGCCCAAGGCTTGGTGGTGGGTTGAACTCCCCCTTCCTCCCCCAGGCTGAACAAAACCTTTGATTGAGAGATCAGCTCTGGGCTTTGCAAGAAAAGCAATTTTGGGGTGTGTGTGTGTGTGTGTGTGTTTCTCTTTTCTTTCCATCATACTAATGAAATTTGCAGACACAGAGAGGAAACTGAGAGTTATTTATAGGAGTGAGAGGAATGTGAGGCCTAATTGTGCTTAGTCTATTGCTCAGTGTGTAATCTGTTTGCTATTACCCTTCCCAGTCCTGCACACAGGTCCTGGGGGGGTTAAGTGGAACGCAGACATCTGATGAAGGGAAAGTATCAGGTGGAAATGTTTGCAAGCTTTAAGGACTAGTGAGACGAGGAGGCAGAGGCATTTTTAGGGTTAATTAAGTTGGGAAATTAGGATTTGTTAAAATGCTTTTTTTTTCCTAGTTACTTTTTCCCAGTTTCAAGGTTTCTGTGTCCCTGTCCATGATGTGCTGGGGGTGCACGCTCAGGGTGAGGGTTTAGGAGCTGCTGATGAAGGGATGAAATGTTCTGTAGGAACAGAGCTGGTGAATCCTTGGACTTTTCCACCTTGTTTTACACAGAAACCTCTCCAGCTGCATCCTTCCCACTGCATCAGGAGCCACTCTGCTGCCCACAGGCCCCTCCGTGCACCCTTTGCTGTCCCACATGAGAGAAATGATCCTCACTTCTAAAAATTTTAAAGGTTTATTAAAACCTTATCAAAAATACAACAGAAGGCTGAGTAGAGAAAATATTATAGTCCTGAGAGCAGAGGATTTTTTCCCACCAAAGGGAAAAAAAATCCAAAGGATATTTTTGTGCTCATCCACACAATGGAGGTTTCACCTTTTAACCCTTTAGCCCCTCCCAAAATTTTGTCAATCAAGTTTTTATTCACTGTCCAGTGGTGGAGATCACTTTAATTGGAGGTCAGCTGCTGAGCTAAGCCTCATGGAAAAAGAGGAAAAGTCAGATGTGCAGCCTGATAGAGCTGCTAATACCTGCCAGGCAGGAGAGGAGCGCTGCACAGCGCGGGGCTGAGCTCCCTTCTGCTGCTGGTCACCGTCCCCTCGTGCTGGAATATTCCATTCCTACAGCTTTGGAGAGGCCCTGAAGGACCCTGTCACCTCTCCTGGGTCAAGGCTCCTCAGCTCTCCAGACAAACACTTTTCCCAGGATGTTTTGCCCGGTGCCATGGTGACTCACCCTTGTCACTCCTCTTCGACAGCGACACTGAGAGGGAAAAACAAATGGTGTTTACTGCCATGCCCAAGAGGGGCTTTGACACTGCCAGCAGGGTTTGGAAAGACAGAAATAGAGGAGTGATTATGGAGTGCACTGCAATAAGAGACAGCCCTCAGGATCCTCCTCCAGAGGAGGACTGGCTCCATCCAGGCTGCCAGTCCTGCATGGGGGGGATGTAAAGCTGCTGGAGAGTTGTGAGGGGTGCTGGATTCAGCTCCCAGCTGGGCTCACCAACCAGTCTGCCTCTTCCCAAAAGGATTCAGGGACAGTCAGAGGCAGCAAACCCAAGGCAGGGATGAAGAGCTGCAAGATTTTTTCTCTTTGGCTGGTGAGCCCCCAGCCTGCCCAGCACACACCCAGGGCTGGGACCATCCCCTGCCAAGTTCCCTGCAAGCCAATACAGAAGAAGAAGGGAAAAGGATCAAGATATTCAGCAGCAGGTGACGTTTTGGGCTGAGTCACTGAGAGACGTCCCCTGTGCACCTCCATGGGAATGATCCTTCTCCAGCTTGCTGGCATTTCCCTCCAGGCCCTGCTCCTAACTCTCCAATAAATTGACTTTATTCAGTGGGAGCATGAAGAACTGTCCTGGTTACCACATTTCTGCTAGGCCACCAAGGAAACACTTGTTTAGGGTGCGACCTTTGGGGTTTTTGTAGGATAAACAGGAGGAAATGCCAGGCAGGTGATCTGCAGCCAGGCCCTCCACTGAGAGTAAAACTTGGGATGCCAGTTGGCCACTGGCCAGTGAGTTGGCCACTGACCAACTGGCTGACACTCCTGCCTTCCTTGCTTCCCTCCTGGACCCGGTGGGAGGGGGTTCTACAGCAGCAAGGAGTTTATTCCTGGGGTAAACAGCAGGAATTGGAGGGGAACTGCAGCAGGGAGTTCTCTTCCCGTTCCAGCGCGAGGAACCCGCTGGGTGCCAACTGGATGTCAGCCCTCCAAACGAGAGGCCAGTTGGCAGCTGCTGCGCTTTTGTCCCTCTCAGGGCTGGCAGAGGGATGTTGGGAAGTGTGGGAATGGGGATCCCAGCAGCCCATCCCTCTCTGCAGGCCCAGCAGTGAGGGGATGCTGCAGGCAGGGCACGGCTGGGGCAGGGTGAGCTGTGCTGGGAGGCAGAGAACCAGCACGGGGTTCAAAAGGGAATAACTGCAGCAACATCTCTGCCTTGGGGAAGCAGCATCTTCAATTGTATTTCAGCTGTGTCAGAAAAAAGACAAGTCTGAAATCAGAAATTCAGCCTGGGCAATCTGCTCTGTATCGCGCGCTGAATTGGCTCAGGGAGAGGCAACAGTTGGCAAGAAGCTTTTGTTTTATTTCTCTTTTTTTTTTTTTTTTTTTAGTTTTTTTTTTTTTTTGTAATCAATTATCAAATCAAATTCTTTTATCTGTCTTCTGCTGGTAACAAAGGCTCTGCAGTGCCAGGTCGGTGTGTTTGTGTCATTATTTGAGCATGTGATGTCAAAGGGTGTCACTGGCTGCCTGAAATCCCAGGCCAGGTTATGGCTGCTCACAGCTACAAACATGCAGGCTTTGAACTTCTGCTTGCTGGCTTTCCCAGCAGCCTTCCTATTAATTAGCCCTCAGGAATTAATAATTCAAAAGTCTTTCCTCCTGCTGCAGCATTCTGACACCAGCGAGCGTGGCTGTGCCGTTGTAGATAACAATGGTGAAATATTCCCAATTTAATATCCTTGTTCTCTCCCAGCAGACAGGCAGAGCCATCCCAGGCTCCCAGCTTTAAAACCCAGCCCAGCTCAGCTTAGACAGCCTCCCCCTGCTTTGGCTGCCTGAGCTCAGAGGGGGCTCGTGAGGTTTGTCCCCATTGTGGCAGGGCCACCACACAAAGGACAAACCAGTTCCCTCTCATCTCCATCCACTGCTGGAAGCGTGCAGGAAAAATGGGAATTAGGATAAATGCAGGATTGGGGTCGCATTGCTCACTCTGTATGGCCACACTCACAAAAGACACAAGTGCAACCAACACCTGGAGGGAATTGTGATGAAGGAAGTCCCAGTGATGAACAAACAAGAAGAAAATCTGGAAATCTGATGGATATCTGGGAGTAGGAATGCAAAAATAGCACTGGGAGTGAGGGAGGAGTCCCCACACAGACCTGCCCAGTGGGTGAATAAATCCCGGGGAGGAGCAAGAAGAACTTCCCCCAGGATAGAAGAGCAGCCCCATTCCTCCCATGGACACTGGGAATGCTCTGCCATGGCCCTGTCCCTCCATGGACACTGGGAATGCTCTGTCATGGCCCCATTCCTCCCATGGACACTGGGAATGCTCTGCCATGGCCCTGTCCCTCCATGGACACTGGGAATGCTCTGTCATGGCCCCATTCCTCCCATGGACACTGGGAATGCTCTGTCATGGCCCCATTCCCTTTATGGACACTGGGAATGCTCTGTCATGGCCCTGTCCCTCCATGGACACTGGGAATGCTCTGTCATGGCCCCATTCCCTCCATGGACACTGGGAATGCTCTGTCATGGCCCCATTCCCTCCATGGACACTGGGAATGCTCTGTCATGGCCCCATTCCCTCCATGGACACTGGGAATGCTCTGTCATGGCCCCATTCCCTCCATGGACACTGGGAATGCTCTGTCATGGCCCCATTCCCTCCATGGACACTGGGAATGCTTTGTCATGGCCCTGTCCCTCCATGGACACTGGGAATGCTCTGTCATGGCCCCATTCCCTTTATGGACACTGGGAATGCTCAGTCATGGCTCTGTCCCTCCATGGACACTGGGAATGCTCTGTCATGGCCCTGTCCCCCCATGGACACTGGGAATGCTCTGTCATGGCTCTGTCCCCTCCTTGGACACTGGGAATGCTCTGTTCTGGCACGTGCAGGAGCCTTGCCCTGAGAAATGCACAGGCTGTTCCAAGAACTTCCATGAAAACGGCAACAACAGCAAAAAATGATGTAGCAAACACAAAGCAAAGGTCAGAGGGTGCAGCTGAGAGGAGGCTTTGCTGTCCCTAAATCCACTCAGGAAGAGCTCCATGGCAAACTCCCCCCAGTGCTTTAGGTCCTGCCTCTTCTGCTTTGGCTGCTCAGTGAGAAATGTTAATTTTTCCTGTGTATTCTGTCCACAGCTATGAATATTCACAATATATTGACGACATGGAAAGAAATAGAATTTGTTTAGTTAGAAAGTACCAAAATAAAAAGTGTCTCTTTGTTTAGGATGAGACACCTAAACTACAATCAACAACTTCTCCTGAGTCAGAAACCATGAATCATCCTCTGAAAGCAGATCACATTCAAGACTAGTTTCTCATGCTATTGCTGAGGAATTTCAGATATTTCCATTGGGAATAGAGTTATTTCTTTAATCACCTCAAGGTTAGTTTGTTTAGTCCTATTTTTTTTCTTGTATAATGAAGGTTGCCCAAAGGTAAGGAATGCTGAGATCTAAAAGTGGAGTGGAAAAAAAAAAATAAAATTGTGAGATCAGGACGATATTTAGAGGCCCAAGTGGAGTGGAGATACAAATTGGGCTATTTTATCCTGGCAGAAAGTTCATGAAGGCTCATGACCATCTTGTTAAACACTACACAAAAATAGATCAAGACACTGATAGAAGCATTCTCCATGAAGCAACAGAGAAATGGATTTGAACGTGGGCTTCAGGAGTTTTCTCTGTTATCAGGGAGAATAATAAATGTCAGGAGGGCTGGGATGGATATCAGAGAAGGTTCTTTCCCCACAGGGTGCTGGGCTGCAGGAGTGTTTGGGGTGGGGTTGTTGGGGTGTCTGTGCAGGGCCAGGAGCTGGATCAATGATCCCGTGGGTCCTGCCAGCTCGGGATGTTCCATCATTCTCCATCTCTGCTGTTTCTGTGTCACCTCTTTGCTCTGGGACACACCAGCTCCTCCTGCTCTCACACCAGGGAGTGTGGGGAGAGGAGGCTGTGCCAGCTCCCAGCCCACCCAGCAGAGCCACTCCAGAGCCACCCTGGATCATCCCTGCTCTTCCTGGGGCTGCAGGGAATGCAGGAGCACCCGGAGGGTGACTCACCCCATCAGGGCATGAATCACCCTCTGACACAGCCAGCTCCCACCACCCGCCACTCCAGAGCCTCTGCAACGGGGTTTAAATAGTTATTTCACTTTAAATTGATGAATTTGGGTGAAATCAGTCCCATCCAGGGGGATTTTCTATGCCAGTTCCATTAAGCACGTCCCATCACTGATTTCTTTGGGAATATCCTTTAAGTCATGACGTATCTTTAGGCAAAATCCTCCCTGCTGCTTGGATGATGGTGGGGATTTTCTCTAGTGTAATTTTTTGGGTGAAATCAAGCATTTGGCCAATCTCACTGAATCAGCAGCTCTGAGCAACAGCAGAAAGTGGAGCTCCAAGTGCAGGGGTAGAAATTTTGATGCGGAGGGTGAATAATACATGGAAGTGAAAAGTATCCTGCTATTTTCACCTCCTGCTTTTCAAAGGGAGAGAAGGAGAGGGAGAGAAGGCACTCACTGAAAATCCCGAGTTAGATTTTTTAATAACACAGATTTCTCCCCCACTTTTCTCCCCTCCTTTCCCTTCACATAGTGAGAAACTTCCCGAGGTTGCCAATGGCACTAAAACAGCCCGTCCACTTTCAGAATTTCAGTCACCTCTTAAACACTTAGAGGCTGAATTGAGTGAAAACCCGTTTTCAGAAGAGTTTCCAAGGAAGTAGAAAGTTTCCACACCCTGAATCTTGCACTCAAAGAAGTGGAAACTGGCTGGTGGCTGCCAGCAGTCTGAATAGTTGTATCATGGGCTGCTGAATGCTTTATTCTGTCATAAAAGACACGAACATGCTTGGTGCTCCACTAAAACACACAAATACTCTTTGAGAAGTGTAGCTGCACAATATATGACTTGTGAATTCTTCTCTCCTTGCATTTTCTTGGCATGAAGTTGCTTTTCAGCTGCCTCGTACCAAATAAATTCTGATGAAATCGCACAGCTTGTGTTTTGCAAAATTCAAGCGTTGCAATCACAGCGAGAAAAAGAGAGAGGAATGTGCCTTGTACTAAAGACACCTGGTTGAGAAAATCTGTAGCCCCAACTGTTTGGGAATGACTAATCAGGGACCACATGCTATGTGAACTTTTACTGATCTTACCTATTTATGGCTTAAAATGTACAGCCTGGACTCCACAGGGTGCTACAAAGCAAAATAAAGGATCAACAAGACACTGAGTTGAGACTCTGCACTGGAGATCACAGGTTTGGAGGCTCAAATTTGAAGTAAATTTGGGGCATTTTAGGGGTGCTGAACCTTCCCACTCTGCAGTGAGGAGGGTGAGATTTGTGCCCAGCTTTTCCTCTTTCCTTCATGTGGAGGACCAAGCTGGGGAGCCAGGAGTGACCATTTGGAGGATTAATTCCCCAGCTGGCCCAGCTGTTCATCTCTGGGTGGATTTTATTATTGATTGGGTCTCTTTTCCCAGCTTGCAGCTCAAAGGGTGTTGAGTAGCAAATGTTGTCAAAAGGTATTTTTTGGCTGGAGGTCCATGGTGAAAGGCCACTGGAGAGCTTAGAGATGGATTTGGCTTTCTGCAATTCCCTGAGACCTGACCGTACCAAAAGGAGCTGCACAATAAAGAAAATTTAGAGTTTAATAAACCTTTTCTTGCTGTTCACCCTTTCTACTTTGAGCAAGAGATTTGCTGCTTACAATATTCCAATTAATGGCTGCTTTGATGCAAGGGTAAAGGTAATAAGGGAAAACATAACACTGAATTTTGAAATTCATCCCCATTCAGTGCTTCAAGTCTGTGGAAAAGCTCTGGACTCAGAGGTTCCACTTAGGGTGGGACATTGTGGTGTTCCCACTGTTTGACTCTGCTTGATGATCCTGCATTTATATAATAACATAAAACTACATTTATCAGCCCATTCAACCACCGCCTGTCAAGGATTTTATTTAATTTACAGTTTAGTGAAGAGAGTAAATAAAAACAAAGCCGTCCAAAGGCTGAGAATGAAGTTGCTTAGGGGTGCTGGTTAAAACAATGGAGAGTGTTCCATGATATTTTGGGATTCCTCTGTGCTTAACACTGATATTTGC
Source organism: Fringilla coelebs (assembly GCF_963513975.1). NCBI lineage: Eukaryota > Metazoa > Chordata > Aves > Passeriformes > Fringillidae > Fringilla > Fringilla coelebs. Next base: position 2,247,000 of record NC_140045.1, on the reverse strand, counting down.
TGCCAAAGTCTCGTTATCATTTTGGTACAGCACGGTAAAGTTGAATTAAATTATTCTAATTAAATGGTTGTTATGTAAAAGCTCTTTGCTTTCCATTGCCTTTCATATTATACAATAGAAAGCAGGTATTATATAAAGCAGCCAATCAAAGAAAACAAATCCCCTTTCCAGAAAATCCTTCTCCTTCTAAAGTGTGATCAAATGCTAAAAGCTTTTGTAATGAGCAAAGAAAGTTTGTGAACGAGATTTATTTCTCTACAAACCAACTTATTTTCCATTTCAGTCCAGAAAAAGAAATCATCACCTTTTCCTGTTGATAAATTTTGGGATCAAAACGCCAAGTCATGGGTGGGTTAGGAAAATCTTGTTTGTAATCAAAGGCTTGGCCAACTTCCTACATTTTTTACATTTTAATTGTACACTGCATTGGCATTCTGCTATAAAGACATTACTTTGTGGAAGCTCCCAACTATTTACATGACTAAGAACTTAATTGAATCAAGAATTTTTGCTCTTTCTTTTTTTTTTTTTTTTTTTTTTTTTAATTTTAAAGAAAAGCCATCATTCCCATTCCTTGCTGTGGAAAACATCCCTCTGCTCCTGTTGGGTTTTGGTAGCAAACACAAACAAGACTTTTGTCCTCAAGCAGCATTTCAGACACATCATCTGATGTCTCAGGATCTCTGTCTTTCAAGGAAATGTTAATTACTGCTGCCAAATTAGGTTAACAATTCCTGTAAACCCCACAAAGGTGCCCAAGATTTGAGGTTTCCCACAGGCTGGAAGGGTTCAGAAATGTTTTGGTACCTCCTTAGGAGCATCAATCCCCTCTAAACCTGCCTGTCTGAACTGGGGAACGGCTCAGTTTAATAAAATTGCTGGGGAAAAGTGATCTCAGATCACCTTTCCCATGTGGCCATGTGGGGAAGGAAAAGAAAAAAATGGATCTAATTTTGGTCCATGAGGAACATCAGGAAAAGCCAGAGCTGTTCTGAGCGAGGCCATGAAGGCAAAGGTGGATGGAGGGATGGATGGATGGATGGATGGATGGATGGATGGATGGATGGATGGATGGATGGATGATGGATGGATGGATGAGGGATGGATGGATGGATGATGGATGATGGATGGATGGATGGATGGATGATGGATGGATGGATGGATGGATGGATGGATGGATGGATGGATGATGGATGGATGGATGGGTGGATGGATGGATGGATGGATGGATGGATGGATGATGGATGAATGGGGGATAGATGGATGGATGGATGGATGAATGATGGATGGATGGATGGATGGATGGATGGATGGATGGATGGATGGATGATGGATGGATGGATGGATGGATGGATGGATGGATGGATGGATGGATGTTTCCATGGATGCATGGATGGATGGATGGAGGGATGGTTCCATGGATGTATGGATGGTTGGTTCCATGGATGGATGGATGGTTGGTTCCATGTATGGATGGAAGCAGAACCTCTGCTACATGCTCATCAAACAGACCCAGCAGTGGCTTGAATGAGAAGTATGACCTGCCCAGAATGCATGATCCATGTAAATCAAATCTTAAAAAGTAACAAAATAATTATAAAAAAAAAAAAATCAAATTGCGAGGTGCTCCAAGCCTCGTGTTTCCAAGCATTCCAAAGGGAGCTGACAACACCGGCTCCTTTGAGCAGGGTGCAGTGAAAATTATATGTCTGCTTAAGAAAAAGAGCTGTAAGTGCTCTTCTCTTCTCCCCATTAGGAGACAAATTCAATTTCTGGTAATTACAGCTGTGCCTCCCTTTTTCAAGCTGTTTCAATGGGCTCAGCACACTTCTCTTCTCATTAGTGCTGAGAGACTCAAAATGAAAGGTACTGTTGAATTGGAAAATATTATTATTACAGTAAAAGTCACAAGGAATTGGATTTGTACAAAACTATAAAGCAAAACACACTGAGATGATTCATTATGCATCACATGGAGAAAGACGTAATGTTGTTAATATGGGAGAACAGATGTGTCTATGTATTTTAAGTATCTCTTTTTCTTTTCTCTGATGAAAAGTTGTTTTTTTATCCAGAAAAAAAAAAAAAAAGGAAAGAAAGAAAAAAAAAAGAATGAAAGCCAACCTGATCTTGATTACTGGTACTATTGAGACAGTTCACTGGGAAATGAAAGCAGTCACTGCTGTTGCCATTAATCTCATTTTATGTTAGTTTGGCTTTTACTGCAGAAAGTAAAAACTCTTGGGTTTTCTTTCCTCCCCGGTCCCATATGTGAGTTAAAGCAAAGCTGACAAGCAAGTCCTTGACATAACCTCACGCAGGCTGTGGTTAGGAGCTCTCGAGCAGCCACAGCCCAGATGTGATTTCCTCACTTTATTCAAATTAATTGGGCTCAAATTAAAAAGGCAGCGCTTTGTTTTGGTTTGGTTTAAAGAGACAAGGCTGGGGGGCAGTCGTCGCCTCGTTATCTCTGGTTTTTCATGGTACAGTTGTTTGGATGAGGGTGTGAAAGAAATTTCATCCTTTTTCCATTCTGTCAGACATCAAACATTTGGTGCAGGGACCCAGAAGCTGCTGCTGAGCTGCAGAACAATCCCCTGGGGTTTCACTGTGGCTGCACTCCCACCTTGCCTTTGGGACCGAGGCCACTTTGTCACTGTCCAGCAGATAAATCCTCCACCCTGAGGGGCTGAGCTCCCCCCTGCAGACATGACATACTTAAATATCCTTTATTGCACAGAGCAGGGGAAAGCAGATCTACAGAATTTATGTGATGATCCTTCTGGGTTTTAAAATGATCCATTTATACAATGGAGGTGCTCCTTAGGAATCCCAGAGCACTTGTTTGAAATGCACAGGATTTTTTCTGTCTGTGTTGCACAAGGGACTGCCTCCTCTATTTACTAAGGAGCAGTGTAGCCTCTTTATTTCTGCTTTTAGTATCCAAGTTAAAGATGAAAATTCAATAGGTTAAAGAGAATGCTGAGCAGCAAATGCGTGAAGAAGCCATGTGGGGTGAAGGGATCTGGTTCTAGGAATGATTTAGGGGAGCAAAAGCAATTGCAGAATCTGACCTTGCACAGAAAAAACATTGGAAAACATAAAACATCCTCTTGGCTTGAGAAACCTCCCATGGCACTGCTTGGTGACCCTCATGATTGCTGTCATTAATTAGGGGCTATTTTATAAGCACCCAAAGACTTCCTAGGTCTGAACCCCTGTCGGAAGTGATGAGTTTTTAATGGCAACCAGCACGCTTGAAAAATTCCCATATTGTGGAGACAGACACATCCCTGGGGAGCAGAGTGCCTGCCCTCTCCTGGCTCAGATTTTGGGGTTAATTGGGGCAGCAGAGAGCTCTGAGTCCCCACAGCAGGGTGCAGACATCTCTGTGCTTGGTGTTTGCTTTCAGAGCCCTGCAAACAGAGCAGGGCAAGGTTTAGCTCTTACAAATCACATTAAACCAGGGGACACGTTTTATTATTTGGCAGCAAGTTTATCTTCTGTGCCCAAAAGAGGAGTCCCACTCGGGTTTGTTTGCTCACTGGGAAGTGCAGATAGAAATGGGAGGATGCTGCAAATGAAAAGTCTGTTTAGGCCACATAATCTCCTTCATTAAAGTATCAGTGATGCTGGATAAGGCTCACTCGGGAACCTATTAATGGAAACACATCTGCTGCGTGCATAATAATAAAAGACTGGCTGTAAAGTGATTAATTGCTGTTAACAGAAGCAGGTCCAGCTTTGGGAAGGCAAATTTGGGGCACATTTGGGTGTGCACAGAAGGCTTTGCACAGATGAGCACAGCTCTTGCTAAGCTCAGCTTGCAGCACCGCAAGGACAGCTCAGATGGGATGGGTCAGGTCAGGCCACTTCACCTCTGGCTGAAAATCCCACCTCTCCCAGGCCTTCCCAAGTTAGGAACTAACCAGAAAAGGAGCACCACTGCCTTTTTTTCCTGCTTCAAATGCATTTTATTAGCAGTGCTTGTGTTACGGTGGTCACAAGGGACCCCAATCAAAGTGGGGCCCTCCTGGGTTAGACACTGTCCAGGCCCTTAATATAAACCAGCTCTTCCTTTTGGGATCTGAAAGGCTTGCAGATAACCAGAGCTTGGGAAGGGAAAGCCAGACACAGAGTGGGGAAATGCCACCACCTGCCTGGAGTTTAAGAAGACAAACGGAGAGCTCGTGGGTCTGGGGTTTGGATTTCAGGCCCTTCTTTAGGGCTGGGGAATGATGGATGAGATCCTCAGAGCTCCTGGTGCCTGCAGAGGGCTGGGGGAGCCAACAAACCGGGCAGAAAAGCAATCCCTCCTGTTGGAAAGGTGCTGGGGATGCCTGAGCGGGGAGCTCAGACCCATTCCCAGCTCACAGGCACTCTGGAAGCAGGAATGTCATACCCTGTCAGAGGGAGACAAAGCCTGAGCCAGACTGGCAGGAAAATAGGGCTCCTTGCCAGCACATTGATTAGAGCTGAGATGAAGATAAAAGGGCTGGAGATCCAGTGCACAGTCTGGAATTGTGTGGTTCTGGGGAAGATCTAATGTATTCATGCTGTCAGGTCACATACATTAGGCCCAGAAACCTGAGGTTGGCTTTCTTCTTTTTTTCCCCCCTTTTTTTTTGGAAGCAGTTGGAGCAAATATATTGAAGGAGACATTTGCAAGCATGGAGCCCATTAATAACACAAGGCCAGTGCAAGGCTGCAGCCTCATTCATGCTGCTCTGGGGAGCCAAGGAAATTAAAATCCTCTCCGTTTCTTTTCTGCACTGGGGAAATCAAAGCCAAGCCCTGAGAAGGGGCTGATTGGAGACAGGTGAAATGTCTGTTTGTTTTTAAAGCCTTACAGCTCTCATGTTTGATAGTCCCTGGGTTTTCCAAGTGCATTGTGCAGATACCAGAGGAGAGGTGGCTGGAAGAGAAGAAAACCAGTCTGAGGAGCATCAGAGAACCAGGAACTTTTCAGCTACCAAGGAACAAAAGACTTTCCAGCAAAGGCTCCTTGCTGACAGCTGCTGGAGGTGCCCAGCTTGTGCTTTATCCCTCTACAGTGCTCCTACCGCGTTCCTCGTGCCACAGACTTGCAAGTCTGCGAGTTTGCACTCTAATTTGTGCTAAAACCATAATAAAAACCTTCCAGGAGTCTCAGAGAACAAGGAAACAATAAACCAGACAACAATTATCCAGTTCTGCACATGATATACTGTGCAGATAACAGGAACTCGTGGCTATATGGAGGTTTTATTGCTGGATGTAAGACACATCTTATTCAAGGTGCACAAAGAGCCCTGTCTGTGCACCCACAACCCTCAGCACTGCTCCTGGGCCAGGCAGCCCCTGTAAATCTCCATGCAGATGTCCATTAGCTGAGTATTAAGTGGGCAGGCAGACATCAGAATGACTTTGTCACGAATCTGATGTTCTCATCTAAAGAGATCTAAAGGGCCTTGTTTTATAACTGCTTCCTGCAGTCAACCTCCCATGATAGCCCAGACTTGCTAACGTTCCTTTTATTGCTGCCATCTGATTGTATAACTCTGCACTGATAGCAGCCCTTCATATTGCATCGATTAGGCAGAGAACAGGAAAACGAACAAAATGTACTCATTCTGTTTATAGTTGGAGCTATAATTTTGTGGCCCTCCTTGGACGCCTTAGCAGGAGAATCAGATGCACTTTTCTCCCCGTTTGGCAATGCTCTCCTGCACTGGCTGGGAGCTGTGGCCAAGTTCACTCAGCTCCTGCTCTCACAAATGGGTTTTTTTTAGGATGTGGGAGATGGAGAGGGCTCCCAGGGCAACTTCTGGGACACAGCAGGAGCTTGTGTTAAATACAGAATTTCCAGAGGAGAGAGGATGTTCATCAACCCTTGATAACCACCAGTGGGGTGGTTGGGAATGAAGGTTCAGGGTGAAGCATGAGGGAGGAAGATGATGATGATGATGATGAACTTGACACAGGTTCTCTTTGCCCTCCTGATGTCTTGAGAGGTTACCTGGACAGAGTTAAAGGAATGAAGTGGGGATTTATTAAAGGGCCTCAAAGGACACACCTTGGGCAGTGCAAGAGCCCAGCCAGGGCTGCACCAAAGAAATTGGATTCCAGGTGACCCCTGTGGCAGGGAGGAATGATGAGGAGGACTCCATGATATCAGAAGGCTAATTAATGACTTTATTAGACTATATTACATCTAAACTGAAACTGCACAAGCACTCAACAAAATCCCTGTGTCCTGACAGTCAGTCAGGACACAGTTTGCAGAGATTGGTCAAGAAACCAAAACACTCACACCAGAATCCAATCAAACAAATTCCTTCAGGTAAATAATCTTCCAACATGTTCCAAAACACAGGAGCAGTAAATGAGATGAGAATTGTTTTGATCTCTGTGCTTCTCCTGGAAAAATCTGAGAGAGGGAATTATGTCTCTCTCTCTGTTCAGGGAATGTGAATGCCACACAATGTGGACTCTGAGTTTTCACACTTTTATAAGTTTTGGTTCATTTCCATATTGGGGTTCATTGCCCAATTCCCCTCCAGGTTCTGCAGTCCCATCCTCTCAGTTTGCTCTCCTCCATTCCCTGCTGTTTGCACTTTTTGGGCCTTTTGGGCCTTTTTGTTGTTTGCACTTTTTGGGGCTGAAGCTGCAGCGGTGCCCTTGGTTCTGGGGCTGGGAAAGGATTGTTCTGTGTGCCTGAGCTGTGAGGAGAGCTGCTGCCACTTTATATGGAGCTCAGAGTTACCAGTGCAGCACAGAACGTGGAAAACATGGAAGTTAAACTTCGGGCATCACTCCTAAATAGGGGTTATTGCTCTTCATCACTGGGGTCACAGGCTGCTTTAATGGACAAAACCTGACAGAACCCCACTCCTCTCAGTGCTGCCAGCCTTGCCTGCCCTTGATTTGAGGGGCTGAGATGGACACCTCACTCATTTTCAGCTGGGAAAAGCTCTTTTCTTGCTTTGCTGTCCTTTGGTCAATTCAGTGGTGAATGACTCAAGGTTACTCTGATTAAATTAGAAGTTTCAGGTAGTGTGAATCTGATATTTTGAGTAAGAAACAGAGAATAAAAAGGAAATGATGCATTTCTCTCTCCTCCAGAATTCCTATTGAAATGGAAGTATTTTTAATAAAATCACTTATTGGTTTCTGGGCCATAGGGTAGAATCTCTTCTGTGTGGCAAGAAAAATTCTTTTCCTGGAGTTTTAACTACTTAAGGGTTGAGTGTCAGCCTTGCCCCATTTCCCTCAGGTATAAAGATTTAAAAAGAAAGCAGTTTGGTAAAACTCTGTAAAAATTGAGAATGCAACTCTCTGCAAACTGGGCTGGAGTAGGACTTTTCACTGGGTTCAGAGCCAAGCCAAAATCCCATATGAGGCTAATCCCAAAATGAGAGACCACCCTGGTTTATCCTCACCCACTGCCGCTGGAACGTGTGCACCAAAGGCTTTGTGGGAATGTAGCTTTTTCCTGTGTCACTATCAAATTCCTCTGTTGATGGCTGTGTGAAGGGGATAATTAAAGGACAGGAAAGCTGAGCCCAGTTTCCTCAGTTTCCCTGTTTGCTGAACTTTCTTATTCAACCCAGGGTTGCTTTTGTTTTGTTTTGTTTTGGTTTTTTTTTTTGCTGACTGAGGTTTCTCCCAAGGAAGTTTCATGGCATTTTTAACCAATAAAATCCCCATTTTAGCAAAATTCCATTAGCCAATATTAACCTAATGATGATCTACTTAACCTGCAGGGTGGGAGATAAGGTTAGATAACAAAAAAACCCCAACCAATTAACAGAATTAGGCAGTAATGAGGAGGCCTAGAAAGGTGTAGGATGTCACTTGTGGATGTCCCACAATTCCCATCCACAGGGATAGAGCTGCCCTCAGACAAGCTCTTAACCACAGCCTCTCAAGCTTTGTCCACTCCCATTTCCCCAGTCAGGGCAAAAATTTGTCACTGGCAAAATCAAGACTAAATCAAGCCTGAGTAATGTGAGTGGAGATCTGAAGTTATCCCGGCACAGAGATATCCACTTCCTGCTCTGACAGATTTAGAAGTGCTCAGGTTCCTGCTGGGACTGGAAAGTTGTTTGAGAACATCTTTCCTGTGATGCTCAGAAAGCATGAGCAAACCTCCTGCATGTTTCCCCCCTCTATTTACTCACAACCAGTTTGATTTGTGGCCAACATTGTCCTTTAGCTGAAATAACTCTCTCCCTTCCCTGGGGCTTTACCTGGGCTATTTATAGCAAGCAATCCCTTTCCTAGCCTTTTCCTGCTTTTCCTAGCCTGAACAGAGCTATTTTAGCTTCTCCTCCCCCTCCCTGATTGCCCCACATCTTCCTCTGCACCTGCTCCACCGAGGTCCTGATCCTGTGCCCCACTCCAGGGGGAACCTTCCCTCTCCCACCTGCACTCCCAGCTCTCCTGACACTCATTTCTCCCATGATCCTTAATGCAGCCACATTTTCCTTTGCCATTCACGATTTTCTGAGCCCTGCTCATCCCACAGCCTCTGCCATTTGTCCCTTAGCTCATTTCCACGCCATCCTCTGTCACTGTCCCTGCTGTCCTCTCCAGGAGGAGGTGATGGCCAGTGGGACAAAGACATCATTTGGAGTTTTTTACTGCCACAACAATATAATTTCCCTGATTTATCCCTGAAATCCTATAAATAGGCCACTGGCACAGACAGGGCTTGTTATCTGTGCTCCCTTTATAGCCCAGATTTTTTTGTCTCATCCTCAGACTCGTGCACACAGGGAAGTTTTGGGGATGTCTGGTTTACTTCAGTGGATGTAAAATGAGGCCAGGGCACGAGCTCAGGATTACAAATTTAGCTTTGAGACACCCTGAAGTCAGATAAGGTTAATTTCACTTTTAAGTATCCCCATCAACAAGGTACTGATGGTTTTAGGTACCTCAGCTCCAACTGCTGAGCTGCAGGTCAGGAGCAGCCTGACAATAAATGATTTTTTTTTCTGAAGCTGAGATTGTCTCTCATTCATTTTAGGCACCTGCACGAGAAAAGAGAATGAAGATTTTGAATCTCCCCATCATTACCCAAAATCTGCTGGTTTTAGGCTGTTATCAAGACAAGGAGGTGATGTGACATTGCTGAAATTGCCTTTAATTGTCTGAAAAAAACCTGGTGGGGTTGAGGTTGGGCACTGTTAGCCCTGAGTGAGACAGGGCCCTGCTCTGCTCTCACACCAGACCAGGGCTGAGGCAACACCCAACACACCTGGGCATCTCTGCTCTCCTGAGGATGGGCCAGACCTCAATTCCCCAATTTCCTCAATTCCCCAATTTCCTCCATTCCCCAATTTCCTCCATTCCCCAATTTCCTCAATCCCCCAATTTCCTCCATTCCCCAATTCCCCTGCCCCCTTCCCTCTTGTCCCTACAAAACCTGTACCTCAGGCCATCAGGTCACCCCCCAGGCTAAGTGACAGGCACATAAATCCTGGGGTTTTCTGTTCTGATGGAATCTGGGCAAGAAAAGGCACTTGGAGCTCACGATGGAAAATATTTCTGAGAGCAGCTACTCCGGGGCAGCAGCTCTGCTCAGCAAGCACAGGAATTATTTTGGAGCACAATAAATCTTTGTAGTTCTGCAGCCTCACTTGTCAGCTGGAGCATCCTCCCCAGCCCACAGCCTGACAGCTTCCCCTGTTCCTGGTAGGAATTCATGCAGTTTTCCCTCTTTTCCCCCATTACATTCACCTTCCATGCCATGGAAGTTGAAAATATGCAAACTGAAAGAATTTATTTATTTTTTTTTTCCTAAGGCAAGAAAGATTTGTCTGTGTGTGAATGGGAACAGCTTCATCCCTGACATCCACTTTGCAAGTTGGGAATCAACCTTGAAACCTCCTGCTGTGGATTTGGAACCTTTCCCCTGAATATCCCCCAAACAGATGCCTGAAAAATGCCACTCCTGGAGGTGTGATCACAGAATCCCAGAATTAACTGGGTCAGAAAAGAATCTTTGGGATTGTCAAGTCCAGGCATGGGCAAAATGATGATTCAGGGGAAGAAAAAGCAGGACCTCAACGTTAAAGTTTGTTAACAAACCTGACCCCACTGGCAAAGGATGGTTCCACTTGGCTTCCAGGCAGCTTGAGGCCAGGGCTGAGTTAAGAACTCAGATGTCTTTGGGGAAATTCAGTGGGAATCTGCTGGCATAGGGAAAAGTACACCAAAATATTCCAGGATAGATTATTAGAGAATGGGGGAAAAAAAAAGCAACAGATGCCTTGTAATTAATCTTGTGCTCTGAAATTTGCCTATTTCTTTTCTTATTTCACCTCGGTATAAATTCTTCAGCAGGAGTGGAAAATGAGAAGGATGTAAACTTTTCAGTCCTCAATACATTTCTGAAACAAAAGAAAATAAACCAAAATTGTTTTCAGCCTGATTGTTCACGGGTGTCACCTTGTTTTCCGATCACCAGTTAAATACAAGTCCAAATATTAATTACTGTGTAACTAAATATCCCTTTTCTTTAATTCACTACACCTCCAGCTCGTGCTTTAATTTCGCACTCCAACTGTTTAGAAATCAATATTTCCATTGGATACATGGGATTTAATTTCAAGTGGGGAAGCAGTGGATATATGAATTTCAAAAAGCAATTATGGGAGCACGATGGCAGATGTTCTCCTGCAGAAACTTCTCTTTATCCTTCACGGAAAACACGAAAACATTTTTGGGAAAAACCCAGCCTATTTCAATTGCAGCCATTTTTTCCCACTCATCTTTGTCGGGGGTGTCTTTAAATAGGAAGAATTTCTTTCTATAGATGGCTGGAGTTAATCATTTCCCCTTGGAAACGCACGTTGGGAAGAGCAGCGATGGGAATGGGCTGGGGATGGGAGCAGAGCCTGCAGTCCCGACCCACAGGGCTGAACATGACCTAGGAAGGAAGCAGAAGGATGTTTCCGAAACCCATAGCACACAATAATTCACTTTAATCTTCCGTTGGTGTCTTGCCTTTATGGAAGTGAAATAAAAATAAAAGAGCCGGGTGAGGTTTGCTGGAGCCTCCTGGGTTTGTGGCTGTCAGCAGGAGGAGCAGCTTGGTCTGAAGTGAAGAGCTGCCCCAAGGAGGACGTGGGATGAGCTGTGCTGGGCCACACAAACCCTTGATTTTCCCTTTGGGAATAGATTGGATCACGTTCTTCCAAAAGTACATTCCCTACGTCCAGACCAGCAGCAGGGTGGTGCCTGCTCCCAGAGCTGTGGAGCCTTCATCCCTCAGTACCTTGAAATGGTAAAAAACACCCACTAAATTAACTTGTGAGCAGATAAACCCCATGTTCCATGCAGCAGAGCCCATTCCTAGCAGGAATTTTTGGGCTATTAACTCAGACAATATTTTCAGGCTGTAAAAACATCACATCACTAAACTCCTGAAATCTTCCCCGTGTTTTGTTTTTTTTTTTGGTTGTTTTTTTTTTTGGTGCATCCCAAATCCCACCAAGCTGCAGATGCCTGCTGGAAAACCTGAGAGCCAAACAACCAACACCAGAGCATTCCCTGCTTTTTGCACAGCCTGGGAATGCAGCTCGTGTTACCCGCCCGGCGAGCGAGCGCCGCTGGCCAGGAGGAGAAAAGCAAATCGTTATTTAAGACATCATCCAGCTCCCAAGGGGCCTCATCACCTCCGACAGATTTGTGAGTCACTCAGAGGAAATATTTTACTGCTATCCTGTTTGCTCAGCAGGTGGAAGGGAAATCGCTCTCACAAACCCTGGAAAAAAAACTCGAGCAGGACTTGGATTTCAGCGGAGCCTCGGCGCTTTCACGGCGAGTTTCATTCAGTGCCAGCAGCTTTCTGGAGATTTTGCAGAGGAAGACAACAAGACAAGATCCTTGGCGTGAATACCTTTTTTTAACCCTGTCCAATTTTTGTGCTACTTCCCCACTTTTCATCTGTAAAAAGCTCTTTTTTTTTGATTCATTTTTCCTCTTGTGCTTGAGGATTTTTGATTCCTCTCTCCAGGAAATGTTGCTGCTAGATGAGAATTGGTAAATTTTTTACAAACTACAGGGTAGGACTTAAAACAGACTTGGGAAGTTTATTTTTTTCATCTCACAAAAGAGATGAAATTTGCCCCTAAAGAAACCAGAAATTGCAGGCATCTCTCTTTTTCATAATCTGGTGAAAATAGAATAACAAACATTGCTGAGGAGATCTGACAAAATTATTTCCCAATAGGATTTTAGGAAATTAAAAAAAATACATATATACAATTTGTACCAAGAACATTTCCTAGTTGGAAACACATCCAGCAAAAGAGGTATTGGGCAAATTCGAACATCCTTCACTCCCAGAAAATTAACCCTTCTGCTGGAGCTTTTGCCAAAAACTCTTCCAGGGTGTTGTGCTCCTTTGCCAAGGACTTGACCAGGATTCAGCAAAGGGAGAAGTGAGTGCAAAAATGGGAAATTGTGGTGCTGAGACACCCTGCTGGGACACCCCAGCCTCCTCAGGGGTGGGAGCACCACCGGCAGGAGAACTGAGGGTTTTGGTGTTGCCCTCTCTGCTTTCCCCTGGGACAGTGGGTGAGGTTTCCCTCCTTGGTGATGGGGAAACCTCAAGTGGGCACAGAAACCACCCAGGAGGGGAAGGCTGTGACTTTTTGAGACAATCCTGTAAGAGAGAGAGAGAGCCCTGAGAATCAGAGAATCCTTTAGGCTGAAAAAGAGCTTTAAGATCATTGAGTCCAGCTGTTAATTTATGTGCACCAAACATTCAGAAGACACCAATAACTTTTAGTTGTGACTTAAATATCCATCTTGTATTACTCTTGTTGGTCTTTAACCTTTATTATTTCAGTCTTCTAAAAGGTGAGGGTGGGCCAATTCAACTCCTTAAGCATGCCTTGAATATAAATTACCTTTAAAGACCTTTTAGAGCCAATTTTTCTCACTGTTTATACATTTCAGCTTCAGCAGAAACCCCTTTCACAGCAACAACGAAGAAACGAATCCATTGTTCAGGGGAGTGCATAAAAGCTCTAAAGTTTCCTTAAAGATGTTCCAGAGTGATACCTGATCCGAGACCTATAGGAAATGTTTGAAAATATTCTTAAATAAATGAAGTCACTGGGTCAGTTCCAGCCAAGCTGAAGAGAGAACAATGCATAATTTAGAGATGGACCCTCTGCCCCTGTCATGTGTTTCTCCATCCAGAGGGAGGGTTTTGGAAAGCCCTGCAGGGTTTGGACACTCTCACACACACATTTCATCTTCAGCTTCCACCTGGGACTCTCAGTAGCCACGCAGCAAAGAGAGCAGTTGTTTTTGTGGTTTCCTTCTGGCTCGGCCCACAGGGCTGATGCACCAGAAGCCTTACGAGAAATTCTGCTTTGTTGGGATTTCCTGCATGATTTTGCACACAAAGGCAGCTCAAAAACGATTCAGCTGACACGGTGATTGGAACCTGGAGATGATTTTCCCAAAACACATCGATTTGGGAACCTCTGCTTTTCACCCACTCCTCTTTGTTCCATCCTACGTACTTCCTGCATGATATAATTTGGATCTATCTTTTAATGAACCCTCATTAAGAGCTCTGAAGTGCCATTGTGTTCTGCTAAAGCCCTGCCAGCCCAGGCAGAGCTGTAATTCATTTGCCAGGAAGAGATTTCAAGTTCCTGGGATTTAACAAGTGGCTGTGCATCAGCTGAGCTGTAGGAAATCTCCACATGTGCTCTTTTCCCCCCTGGTTTTCTGCATCTGTGGCAAATGCAAACCAAGGCATCCTGTTTGAAGCTTCTGTGTGCTGAATGTTACCTTGAAGGAAACACAAACCAGGCTTAGAAATGTGGGAATAACTCATTAATCATGGAATGGTTTGGCTTGGAAGGGCCACCTCCTTAAGGGATTAAGGGATGACCTGACTGGGTCAGGCTGCTCAGGGCCCCATCCAGCCTGGCCTTGAACCCTTCCAGGGATGGGAATCTGGGGGAAAATGGGGCTGCATCTCCTGTCTGGAGTGTGGAACACACCCTGAAGTCTCAAGGAGAACCAGCACATTTGGCAGAGACTTTTACCCCCAACAGCAGCGCCCTAAAGCTGCAGCTCGAGCTTCCTGGCCAGACCTGACCCAGCTGTGCCCACCCAGCTGTGCCCACCCAGCTGTGCCCACCCCTGCCACCCTCCCTCTGAATATTCACACAGAGATCAGCAAACCTCCCTGGTCCCAAACTGCTCTTCTTCCAAAGAACGGGCAAAAAACCCCAACCAATCCCAACCCAGCTGAATTTTGGACTGGGAGGTTTGCCAGATAAATCTCTTTCACTCCCTGATGGGTGTGTGGGGTGTTTGCATGCTGTTGGTCAGACAAAATCTACTCCTTTTGCTGTTTTCTTTCCTCAGTGTCGCCTGCACCCTTCTCTCCCATGGCCACAGAAAATCCCTGCCCCAGCTGGGGACAGAGGGCACCAAAACAAGGGGAAAAATGCACCTGAAATGCAAAGTTAGGACAAGGTTATAAGTGAAAAATTATTTAGCTTGCTATGAAGAGAGAAAAACCTCTTGGTTAGAAAAATTACCCACAAAAAGTCCCCCCAAACCAGCCCAAACCCATGGAAACAATCAAAAAACTCAAGTTCTGTGACAGAACTGACTGTGATTGCAGTGAGTGGAGGTCTCAGCTTCAGGGAGAGGGAAGAAGCAGTTTCCTCCTCAAAAATCTCCTCCAGAACTTATTTTTCAGACTTTTTTAGAGTTGGGATTGGCATTGGCATCTTCCCCCACCAAATAAAGGGCTGGAATTGAAAAAAGCCAGCTGGCCACAGTAGCCCAGTTTAATTGCAGCAAGACACAGAGCTGAACAAATTAAATCTGAATTATTGCACTATTACTCCAAAGGATTTACTGGACACTCTGAGTCACAGCGTGGTTCAGTCTTTTGTCTATGCAGACTTTGCAATATTGTGATTTTTTTTTAGCAGAAGGATCAGCAAAGGAAGTCAGAGCAGTGGTTTTTTTTCAAGCCCATCATCCCACAGAAGGTGAGAAAGCCCCATGGAAGCCCCTCTCCATTTGAGCAGCAATATCCTTTTGAGGAATATTCTTTCCTGATCCTTGCTTTAAAGAAGTTATTTGAGATTAATGTAAAGACCATTTGTCATTTTGGTTATAAGAAATTGCTAATGGCTTTAGCAGCATTTTGCATTTTCTGCAAATCCAGCCTGTATTGCGAGCTTCTCTGTTAGGCACAAAATAGGAAAAAATAGTCTCTTCTAATCTGATTCACTCTTCAATTCCCTGCTAATTGTCAGATGTGTTTATTGCACAGGAGAATTGATAACCTGTAATAAGATGTGATGGATTTGGCCAGCTGTGTTTCTGCAATTCCAGGCTGGTGTGTGTCCAACAGAAACCCAGGGAGTTACACGAGTACAAAAAAAAAAAGAGGAAGAAAAATGGGAGGGGGAAAAGCCCAGTAGTGTTGATTCAGCACTGGTGTATTTTCTTCTCCTGATTATTTCTGTAATAACAAGTGTCTGATAAGTGGGTTAAAGACTGGCTGAAGGAGATGGAATTGGAAAGGAATTGCCATTGTGTTCGTTGATATTCCTCCAGTTAATTTGAAATGTAGGCAAGTCATGGAACGATTTAGACTGGCAACACATTTCATGAGCCTTTCCTTCTGGAGCTAAAAAAAGAGAACACCCTGTCTGGATTGGTCAGCAGGCAACATGTTTAGATAAGGAAGTGGAGTCAGAAGGAATAGTCCCAACATGAGGAATGACTGCAGACAGGATCTGCAGCTGGAAAAGTGTCTGCACGCCCAGGGCACTGCAGCAGCTCCCTGGAGAAGGCAAAGCTCTGGACACAGATCCCTGCACTCACCCAACTCTCATGTGATGTCCTCTCCTCCCCAGCCTAAAGAACCTCCAGCTCAGGCACCAAACCTGCCCATGGCACTGAGTACGGCCAGGGAATGGCTGGGAGGAGCCAGCTCAGAAATTCACATCCCCAAACTGGAGTTCCCATGGGGGAGAAACTCAGCTCCTGATGTGCCAAGGCTCAGGGACAGTGTGGTGACACCTTGAAGGTGTGGTGGTGTGGAAGAGGTTTTACAACAACTTCTGTGAGCCAGGGAGGAGTTTGATAAGAGGATCCATGTTCACCCCTGAAAGAATTTCCTACCAAGGTCACTGACATAGAAACCAAGAAAGAAAGGAGGAGAAATAAGAGAAGCCTGCAGCTGCCTGTTCCAGTGAGCACTTTGTCTTTCCTGACCAATGAGGAAAGTGTAAACTTATGAGTTTTATAAGAATGTATAAAAAACATTCATGCTAGAATAAAAACAGGTCTGAAGCCTTCTGAAAATGAGGCTGTTTTGTATTTTCATTGTCTCACCTACAACATGGTGACACCTTCACCTGGAGATCTTCTCCTCAGTTTTCCTCTTTCATCAGCAAATCTTCTCCTGCCTGAATCCTGGCAGAATCCACCACCCCAAACACTGGGAGCAGCTCACATGACCCCTGCAGCTGCCCACATCCTCCTCAGTGTTTCTTCATCCTGGCACACTCAGCTAACCAGAGCGAAGAGAACAATTCCCCCCTTTCCCACAGGGACTTGAACTCCACCAGCATTCCCCAGCACTCTGTGAGAAGCTGGGCAGGATTTGTGCAAACCTCCTGCAGCCCTTAAAACCAGAGCTGGTCTGATGATGCCTGACTAATGAACGTGTGGTGGCCAAGGGGAGCTAATGAGACATGACCATGTTAGTCCTGCAGAAACCACAGTGATTAATCTCACAACCAGGGCACAGAAGCCTTGGACATCTCCACAGCAGACTCAGATGTTTTCCTGGAGGATAAATCCTACAGGGTGCAAGATTTTACCCAGCTCCATCACTGAACTTCATGAAGGATTTTCATCTGGACCACATTGGCTTAGATTAAAAAAGGGTATGAAATGTATCCAGCCTGCTCAAATTGCAGGAAAACTTCTCCTTGATCACAAAAGAAGATAGGAATCAAAAAGATTTCCTTAAGGGAAATCTCAGAGTTCAGGGGTTTGACAGTGCCCCCAAATACAATTAGGATGTGGTGAACCTTGTTTTGCTCTTCAATTCACCTGTGTGAACTGAAGTTGGAAATAGAAACATTACAGCAGCTTCCTGCACATATTTCCAGCCTGGATTTCATTAATATCTTCCCTGAGCTGGGATTATTTTGCTCATGTACAGTGTTCAAATCTGTTCAGGCTTTGTTTGGAAGCAGAAAAACACTCCTAATGGAGGCATCCCGAGTAACCTAATAGAAAATGATACTGTTCAACAGCTTCTTTTTTTAAACAACTGTTAAAATTTAATACATAACCATATCCCACTATGGAATTCTACCAGAGTGTTAAAAATAACCCAACAGGAAGCATAAAAGCACTTATTAAATTCTACAACTATTTACAGTAATTTCTGCATATGACTCTATTAAATTTCCATGGCAGCTCAGTCCCATTTCTACCAGAATTTTTCCAGACTGGTCAGCTCTTTCTGCCCAGTTCCAATGAGCAAAGACACGGAGCAGCCACTTCTTATCAGAGACCTGATTCTATCAGCACTGGTGGCTGTAAAAAACCCAAAGCACAAGATTCTCAGCTGGTGAAATTCAGCCTAGATGTGTCAGCCCTCAAATCTGGGCTGCAGGACTGCAGCTCAGCCTCTGCCTGGTGCTCACCTCGGTCCAAACCCGTGTGCCTCCTACTTTTGGCTCCCATTCCCCACTCAGTCAGCTCACCCAGCTGTTGTTTGGAGCTTTGCTGTGTTTTAGTAGCTGTAAAATCAGCTGTGGTAGTTCATAAATTATGGGAGGGGCTCCGAGATGCTGTTCCCTCTAACATTTGCTGCTGGAGATGGAGGGGACGGCCAAGGACTGAGGTCATTGATGCTTTGTGTTTAGCAGGAGAGGGGGAATTGGAGGAGCCTTCCAGCACAGACTGTCAGGGTTATGCAAGTGGAGGCTCCATGGAGCCCTGGAAAGCTGCAGGAATCTCCGCTCAGGATGCAAAAAACCTTTCCAAAAAACCTCTGTGCCCCAAAGACTGACACTTGCTGCCTTCCCAGACACAAAGGCACAGCAGTTGCCATGACAGAGCTCATCTCATCTCCCCAGGTAGTGCTGGCCCCGAGGGCTGATGTAAAGACTGATCAGCCCGGAGGATGGGTCATGCTCGGGGCTCTCCCTGCCAAAAAATCCTTCTGGGAACAAAGGCTCTGCTCGATATTTTTTTTTTCCCTGCGACTGAAGCAAATCTTAGACAAAAAACCCAGAGGGAGCTGTTGGCACACACCAAGCAGCCATCAGACAGGAATCCTGCTCGCAGCTCAGCCAGCTCCTTGTCAGGCAGGAGTTTAGAAAGCATTTAGCACATGGAAGCTGGTAAATGAGACACCCATGCACAGCAAATCTGGGCTGAGCAGCTCATTTTGCCAACCTGGAATTGCTGAACTGAGAGCAGAGTGACTGCTTTAAACCTGGGATAAGGAGTCCACGAGGGCTCTTAGAGATGCTCAGACCCCCAGGTGTGGGTTTGGAGGGGTGGTTTGGCTGAATAGATGCACTGAGGAGCTGGTGAAGGGCAGGGTATTCCTTGGAAACCTTCTCAGTGTGCCAGCAGATGCACTGAGGAGCTGGTGAAGGGCAGGGTATTCCTTGGAAACCTTCTCAGTGTGCCACATTCTCTGTGCAGAACTGCAAATTTCCCGGGAGACGAGGGTGTCTGCTGGACGCTGAGGTACAAAGCCAGCCTGGAGGAGTTCCACGCTGATTCTGCACTTGCTGGTAGAGCTCCTCCAAATGACTCCCAGACAGTCCCTCCCAGAGCCCTGAGCTGAGGCAGGAAATGTTTTCAGCGCAGTCTCTCGTGATTTACTGCGCGTCCTTGGGACGGGCTGCGCGCCCACGGCTCCTCTGTCACCACCAGCAGCAGCCAGGCCTCCCCAGTGCCACTGAGCCGAGGAATAAACCCCCTAAACTAAACACAGAGCGGGGATCAAAGGCACTGTGGGCATCTGCTGTCATCGTTGGTGTGTCTGCAGCGAGTGCTCAGCGCTGGCTGGTGACTGATGGGCTGCCCGAGGGATGGGCACTCAGGGAATTATGGCAGAGATTAGGAGAAGCTTTCACTTCCCGGGTTGTATGGGCTTGCCCCTTAAGTGCTTGATGGACTTTGGTGTTCTCAGAGGAGTTTTTTAGCTTGGCACTTCCTCTTCACCTCGGAGCTGTGTTATGCAGCCCTGGCTCGCACCTCTGGATGCTCCTTGGGAAAAGATGAGGGCAGCAGGGCAGGGATGGGATAAGGTGTGCTGGTCTGGAGTTAGGGATGAGCTGGGAACACATCCCTTGGCGAGGCAGCTCACCCCAGACACCATTCCTTGGAACAAAACCTAGCTACCCCATTTGGCAGATGTGACTTGTTCTGTGAAAAATCAGATTTCTGCTCCCAAGGGCTCGATCCACCGAGTGCAGATGGACAGAACCCCTCAGCACCCCGGGGGGCTGGGATGTCCAGACCCCTCCCAAACCCCACCCTGCACTTGTCCCTGCTCTTCTTGCCTCTGGAGGAGAGGTGATAAGCTCATTAACATAAATTAGTGCACAATGCTATCCTCCTCCTCCTCCTCCTCCTCCTCCTCCCACAGGAGACATGTCCTTTCTCCCAGGGTGTCTTGGTCCATCTGCCCCCTCTGGAGGGGGTGTCTGCAGGAAGCAAAGTGGGGCAGCATTCACAGGAGCCACCACGCTCTGCTGGGCTTTGTCCCTTGGTTTTCAGGGCACTGGGAGCAGCTGTGTCACCTCCTCACACCTCTCCAAGTCCTTCTTTCACCAAGGTTTTACCATCCCCAAAAAAGCAGCACAGGCTCCAAACCCCTCACAGAGCGCTTCCACCAACTCACAGGAAGGATTGTGCAGCAAAATCCGAAGGATAGAGCTGGTGTTTGGATTTTGTACCCCAAAAAAGTCCACTCTGTCTTGGAAGCAGAATCAAAGAAGTGGGGATCCAGCAGTTACCCCTTGGAAACGGCTCAGCTGACTCCAGGAGAGGATCAAATCTCCATTATGCAACGAATCAGAGGATGCAAAGAGATTCTGTCATCGAGGTGAAATCCACATTTCTCCCATGTCATTGGGAAAAGGCACTGGCCTCTGGCCAAAAGTATGTTCTGTGCTGACCAGCAAGTGATGCACAGGATCAGGAGCTGAGCACTTTGGGAAAGATTGTGCAGTGGCAGAAGAAAGGGCTAAACTGATAATCCTATCAGGAAAATCGAAATGAATCAGGAGTTAAGTATGAGAGATTGAACTCAAATCACAGCAAATTCACCAAATTTGCCTCTGTCTGCTTCTCACCCCGGCAGTGGAATTGGCTGCCTGGTGTTTTATAACTAATTACCTGCATTACAAGCCAAGTGCACAGCTTTTCTTAGAAGAGAACTATCTTATTTTCCCTGAAAGTTTAATCCTCATAAGAGGATTCCCATCCTGTCTTTGGCAGAGTCAAAATCAAGCTTTTCACATGGCCCTTAGCAGGAAAAAAATTCTGCACTGTTCCCATCTGCACAGCGGTGCTGGGCAGGAGCTCCTGGCACAAAGCTCCTCAGACCAAAGCCAGGCTTTGCTCCAGTTTAGTGCCCTTTCTTTCCACTTTTCCCCATTTCTTTGCTTTTTTTTTTCCCTGTTCTGGAGATTCCCCTTGGCCTTTTAATGGCCCATGGCTGCAAATTCAGCTTTTTGGGTGCTGCCCTGCTGAGTGTGAGCTGCAAACATCTCACCAGGGGTTGGGCTCCATCTCCAGAGGGGCATCTTGACCTGGGCCAGGATGGAGAGATGTCCAAAACCAAATAACCAAAATAAATAATAAACCAAATAACTTGGTTTCCCTTCAAGGGATTAAAAAGAGTAAACCTCACACATCCCTGTCCTGGAAGGAGCAGTTCCACCAAGCCTGGTTTAAAGTTTTCTTGTGTGGATGAGGAATATAACTGAAAACGTGGCTGTTACCTAAGCAAGCCCACGGGCACACACAGCAAATAAAAAAGCTGTTCATTCATTCATTCATTCATTCATTCATTCATTCATTCATTCAATCACTCACTGGCCTTTGCTGTCACTGGAGGAGGCTCCCAACAATCTGCAGCACCCAGAGCAGAGCAGGGATGTCAGTGCTGGGTTAACTCTTCCCTTCACCAGGGCAAGCTGCTGATCCTGTGTGGGTTCTCCCCCAAACAGCTCCATTGCCTCCAGGACCCCAAGCCCAGCTGCTGGAACATCCCTGGGCAGAGCTGTCCCGTGTCTGTCCCAGTGACACCAGCACCTCCCATTCCCCACCTGGCCCAGCTCTCCCTGTCCCAGGCAAACACAAATCAAAGGGATAACTCTGCTGGGAAACAGCAAACTGATGAAATCTTGTGGAGCCTGGGCTCACCAGGGGTGTTCATTAAGCCACCAGCCCTGCTGATGTCAATAAAGGTCTTGGAATGACAAATAAAACTCATCAGGGCCTCCCCTGTGAAGTCATCAGGCAGAAGATAATTGGGGAGGGACAAGAGAGGAGAAGGGGAGGAAAAGAGTGACTCACAACTGGATGGATTTTATTTTCCCTTGGATTAAAAGTCTCCTTTCTTTCAAGGGGCTCTGTGCCACCTTTCCACCCCAGAAAAGTCCCTTTTCCAGAGGACACGAGGGTGCTGGGCAGCCAGAGGGGAAACAGCCACAGCAAGCAGGGGGACAGTGCTGTGACAGCCTGGACACTTCCCAGAGGGTGAATGGAGCTCCAGGTAATGAAAGCATTGACCCCAAATTTGCTGCCCCCAACTCCCTTTTGTTCCCATCTCTGGCCCTGAGGCAGTGAGGTGCCCTTGGAGAGGAATTGCTGTGTCTGCCCAAAGTGGGAAAGCAGCAGCTCCCACTGCACATGGAGTTCAGAGTCACACACTGCAGAACTGCAGGATACAATGAGTTAGAGTTATACAAAGTTTAGAGTTATACAAAGTTTAGAGTTAAACAAAGTTTAGAGTTATACAAAGTTTAGAGTTATACAAAGAATTGCAGGACTACAAATAGATGACAAATATCCTAAAGCATCACCGCCATGTCCCCTCTGGCCTGGCCAGCACACACTCCATTATTCCATTTCCAGCAGCTCAATTATTCCATTTCTGCTGGTGACTTTTGGGGGCTACCTAAAAACAGAGGCCAGACAAAATTACGAGAATAAAAAGTGGTTTTGTTTATTGAAGGGCCTTCAGGTACATTCAGGGCAGACAAAGCCCACCCAAAATGGACAAGGGGTCACAGGTTTTGACACTTTTATAAGTTTGGTCCATTTGCATATTGGGGGTTCATCTGCCAATTCCAGCTCCAGGTAATGAAGTCATTGACCCCCAGTTTGCTGCCCCCAACTCCCTTTTGTTCCCATCTCTGGTCTGAGGCAGTGAGGTGTCCTTGGAGAGGAATTGTTGTGTCTGCCCAAAGTGGGAAAGCAGCAGCTCCCACTGCACATGGAGTTCAGAGTCACACCCTGCAGAATTCCATGATTACAAATAGATGAAAATATAAAATCTGTCCCTGAGCTCTGCCCTCCCACTGCCCCTGGCTTTGCCCTTCCCAGCCCAAGTTCAAACAACTTGAACTGGGGGAAGCAGTGGGTGTAAAGATGAACCCCAGGGAAGGATAAAGGGGATACAATGGCACAGGATGTTCAGCCAGCCCTGCCTGGCCTCCGCAGCTTTCAAAATCCTCTGTGGCAGCGGATAAAAGTCTTTAAAGCACTTTGCAAAGCATCTGCTGCCCTGACTGCATCGAGGAAGGACAAACACACAACGGGCTTGAGACACTCCAGGGCTTGGAGCCGCTCAGTAAAAATAAGCTGAAGCACCACTCAAGCCTCCATTGAACAGAAAGGGTTCTTGAAAATGCATGGAGCAAACAAAAGCGAGTTCATTTGTGAAGGACAGAGCTCTTGAGAGGGAAGGATTTAGAGCCCGGGCTTTGTGGTGGCTGCTGTGAAGTCACCTCATTGCTCCGAGGCTCTGGAGGTCTGTAGGGTATTTTTGGATGGGATAGGGAGGACATGTGCCAGCCTGTGACACTGGAAGGGCCACCAGGGGCCGTGGGGACAGGCTGCTTGTCCCCCTGAGCAGGGATCAGCCAGGCTCTGAGTGCTGGGGCAGAGCTGGGCTTCACCCAAATCCACCCCAAAATGGGGTGCTGGGACAGGCAGCAGGGGCTGGTGGCTTTCTGCAGGGGATGGGACAATGCTGTGGCCCTGGGGACAGGGCAGAGCCAGCAGAGCTCACCCCAAAGGGCCCTGCCTGCCTTCCTGGCCAGCACAGCACCCAGCCAGCCCTGCCTGCCACCCTCCCACAGAAGATTTATAAAAGATTTGGCATAAAGGATTTTTTTTAAGTCTCTATCAATGCCTTTTTGGGAGGCCAGACAAAATTAGGAGAATAAAAAGCAGTTGTATTTATTGAAGGGCCTTCAGGTACATTTAGGACAGACAAAACCCACCCAAAATGGACCATGGGTCACGGGTTTTGACACTTTTATAAGTTTGGTCCATTTGCATATTGGGAACTGGCAGCACACAGCACACCAACCCCCTTGTTTTCTGCTTCTGCTGATGCCTTTGGGGCCAGCAAAAAACAGAGGCCAGACAAAATTAGGAGAATAAAAAGCAGTTCTATTTATTGAAGGGCCTTCAGATACATTCAGGGCAGACAAAACCCACCCAAAATGGACAAGGGGTCACAGGTTTTGACACTTTTATAAGTTGGGTTCATTTGCATGTTGGGGGTTCATCTGCCAATTCCAGCTCCAGGTAATGAAGTCATTGACCCCCAGTTTGCTGCCCCCAACTCCCTTTTGTTCCCATCTCTGGCCCTGAGGCAGTGAGGTGTCCTTGATTGCCAGGCCTGGAGAGGAATTGCTGTGTCTGCCCAAAGTGGGAAAGCAGCAGCTCCCACTGCCCATGGAGTTTAGAGTCACACACTGCAGAATTCCATGATTACAAATAGATGAAAATATAAAAGCCAAAATCCTGAGGCATCACCATTTACTCAAACTGCTTTTATCCTCCTCGCTACTGAACCTCTCCAACCTCCTGAGCTCATCCAGCCACCTTCAAACTGCTTCAAAACCAAGTGACAAGTGCAGCAAGCTCAGAATAAACCCTTCCCACCACAGAAACCCTTTTCCACCCCAGAAACCCTCCCTGCTCTGCTCAGACCAGTGCCTGGGGCAGGTGCAGGAGCTGCAGGATCTCCGTGAACACCCCAACCAGCACGAGTCATTTGTTAATGGGGCAATATAATTTATATTTAATATAATTTAAATTAAATATAATTTAAAAAATGTCCTGTTTGGAGATTTGGCTGTGCTCTGATTAAATGCAGGAAAAATTAAAAAAAAACAAACCAGAGTTGCCACCTCCTCCCTCCCTCCACTGCTCACAGCAAGAGTTTGGGGCTGGGGAGGTTTGGGGAAAATTCTGGAAGATTCTTGTGGCAGATGAGAGCTTTGGGGCTGCCTCAGAATTCCTTTAGGGATGCTAGCAGAGCAAAGGGATTGATTAATTAGCTGGCAGAGCATCGTCACTTCCCGCTTTTGTGGCGGTATCTGTTGGAATATCAACAGATTTACTCCGGAGTAAATATGTGAGATGCCACACATACCACAGACAGCCGCTCCAGGTTTGGGTCAGTGAAATAAACACTTCAGGTCTGATCCAAAAAATGTCCTGTTTGGAGATTTGGCTCTAATTAAATGCAGGAAAAAGAACAAAAAAAACCAAAAAACCCCAGAGCTGCCACCTCTTCCTTCCCTCCCCTGCGCACAGGAGTTTGGGGCTGGGGAGTTTTGGGGAATTTTTGGGAGGTCTGAGGTCAAGTGTGCAGTACCAGGAGCTGGAGCCAGATTCTCACTCATGCTCATCCTCTTTCTCTTGTGGAAAAAGAGATCAAATCCCCAAATTCTCGTTCTGCACAGCAGCTTTGCCCTGGTGCAGCAGCAGAAGACCCCAACTTTTGGTGGTGATGCCCGGAAAGGGCTTTTCCTGCATCCTCCCTTCAGCAAAATGACATTTATTGGCGGGTTTGTGCCTGCAGGGCACAGCAGCAGCTCGTTTAAATAAAGAGATTTGCTCAGAGGAAGCTTTTGAATTCTCTCTCAGTGCCAGCAGCAGCAGAGGGAAGGCACGAGGAAGGAGTTCAAACACTGGGGAAATCCAGTCAACCTGTAAACAGGAACTTCACAAAAAATAAGAAATCCTCCATCCCAAGGCATGTCCTGCCCTTAATGACCACAGGCTCAGCTGTCCCCACGCTGCTGCCTGGAGGCACTGGAGCTTGGAGGGGAGCTCAGCAGAGCCCCAGCCCCACCAGGGCCATCACCAGCACCTCCCTGCAGGCAAAATGTCTTTAACCTCCAGCTCAGTGCCACAGGAAAAATCCCTTTTTTGCCATCAAACTTGTTCTGTTCATTTGTGGTTGTTGCATGGAGGGAAGATGGGATGAGCCAGTGTTTGTTCCTGGTGCCATCAGGGGGGATGAATCCATCCTGCATGTTTTTTTGTCCTAAACCCCCTGTTTTTTGTCCTAAACCCCCTGTTTTTGGCCTTGGGCATTGCAGGGCATGGCAGTGGCTGCCCTTGCCCTTTGCTGGTTGGAATCCTGGGATTTGGAGGGGATCTGTGCTAGGAACATTTGTAGGAACAAATGGCATCCAGTCAGCCCTGGAAAAGGGACTCAGAGGAGCTGGGGGCACTCCTGATGGGAAGCTGCAAGTCAACAAACCCACAGACCCTTTTTGGGGCACTTTAGGAGTGGGGCAGCTCCACACAAACCCCATGGACACATTTTGGAGGAATTTAGGAATTGAGCAGCTCCACACAAATACCTTGGACACTTTTTGAGGAATTTAGGAGTTGGGCAACTCCATACAAACCACTTGGACACTTTTTGGAGCAATTTAGGAGTTGGGCAGTTCTATACAAACTCTATGGACACCTTTTTGAGGAATTTAGGAATCGAGCAGCTCCACACAAACCCCATGGACATTTCTGGAGCAGTTTAGGAGTGGGGCAGCTCCACACAAACCCTATGGACAGATTTTTGAGGAATTTAGGAATTGAGCAGCTCCACAGAAGCCCCACAGACATCTTCTTGAGCAGTTTAGGAGTTGAGCAGCTCCACACAAACCCCATGGACATTTCTGGAGCAGTTTAGGAGTGGGGCAGCTCCACACAAACCCTATGGACAGATTTTTGAGGAATTGAGAAATTGAGCAGTTCCACCCAAACCCCATGGACATCTTCTTGAGCAGTTTAGGAATTGAGCAGCTCCACACAAACCCTGTGGACACTTTTGGAGGAATTTAGAAGCTGGGCAGCTCCATGCAAACCTATGGACACCTTTCTGAGGAATTTAGGAGTGGGGCAGCTCCATACAAACCCGTGGATATTTTTTGAGGAATTTAGGAATTGAGCAGCTCCACACAAACCCCATGGACAGATCTTTGCGGAATTTAGAGATTGAAGAGTTCTATACAAACCCCATGGACACTTCTTGAGGAATTTAGGAATTGAGCAGCTCCACAGAAGCCCCACAGACATCTTCTTGAGCAGTTTAGGAGTTGAGCAGCTCCACACAAATACTGTGGACACTTTTTGTGGAATTTAGGAGTTGGGCAGCTCCACACAAACCCCATGGACATTTCTGGAGCAGTTTAGGAGTGGGGCAGCTCCATACAAACCATATGGAAACATTTTTGAGGAATTTAGAAATTGAAGAGTTCCATACAAACCCCATGGACAGATCTTTGTGGAATTTAGAAATTGAGCAGTTCCATACAAACCCATGGACACTTTTTGGGGAATTTAGGAGTTGAGCAGCTCCACACAAACCCCATGGACATTTCTGGAGCAGTTTAGGAGCGGGGCAGCTCTGTACAAACCTGTGGACACTTTTTGGGGAATTTAGGAATTGAGCAGCTCCACACAAACCCCAGGGACATTTCTGGAGCAGTTTAGGAGTGGGGCAGCTCCGTACAAACCCGTGGATATTTTTTGAGGAATTTGGGAATTGAGCAGCTCCACACAAACCCCATGGACACTTCTGGAGCAGTTTAGGGGCTGGGCAGCTCTCAGTGTGGCCGTGGGAGGCCGTGGGGTGGCAGTGGCAGGACGAGGCTGGCACAGGAGGCACTGCCTGACTCATGGGCTCTGAGCCGTGCCAGCCCCGCCAGCTCCCAGTGACTTCAGCGCCTGAGAGAGTTCTTGGTGTTTCTCCCTCTTCCCTTTCAGCACAGGAATTGTTACTCATTCCCCACACAATGCCAGGTAGGTTTTATTGTGGAACGGGCAGTGACATGGAGCTCCTGGGCATGGGAATGCAATTGATTGAAACTCCGCGTTTCCGACGTGACTTCAAAACACAACAATCACAGATATTAAGATGTTGGCACCAGGAGCAGCTTGGAGGATAATTATGTGCTATGAGCTAATTTTTGGGATCTGTGCTCGCTGCCAAATCTCTGCAGCTTTCCTGTCTCCCTCGAGAGCAGCTCAAGCTGCAGGTCCCTTAACTCCCTCATCCCCTGGCTCATTCTCACTTTTTTCCTCTTTTCTCCCCCATCTTTCTCTAAAAGCAGAGCCTTTATCTCAAGCTGGAAGATTTCAGGCTGTTCTTTAAGGTCCTTATCACTATAGTGCATGGAAAAAAAAAAAAACCAAAGTGAATTAAGCAGACAGATTTGCCAACTTTCAAATTTCCTGCATTTTTAACTCCAGAAGTTGATGCTCCTGCAGATTCACTAACTGAAGCCAGCTCAGGGGTCTGTGGGTGTACACCAAAAACTCCCTACAGATTTATCCCTGGATGGAGAGGGATAAATGGTTGAGGAGCCAATTTTCTGAGTCCTTATAAGAAAATAACAAATGTGCAAGTCAAGAACTGCAGCAGCCCAGTGCTCCCTGTGAGTGGAATGCCTTCAGGCACATGGAGAGCTGGATGGAGCCACAATTCCCCTCTGCCTGAGACCCCTCACACTGAGGCTCCAGTCCCGTCCCCAAGGGTGGCTGTTTCCCTTTTGGAATAAACCAAAATATAATATTTGCACATATTTGTGCAAATAACCCAGCAAACACTGAGCCAGAGCTGAAGAGCAGGGGAAGTGTTTCTGTCTGAAACAGCTGAAATTGCTTTGGGTATTATCCCTGCTGTGATTCACCCCTGAACACGGAACAGAATCCTCCTCAAAGGCTGCTCTGGTGGCTGTGCCAAAGCTGGTGCTGAGTTTGCCCAGGTTGGAGAGCCCTGGCAGTGCAGGGCTGGCTGTTGTCACTCTCTGTGACATCACTGGGCACAGGCACTGATGCTCAGGATCATGGAGAGCCTGCACACCTGAGCCCAAAGGAAAATAAAACTGGATAAAACCAGACTTTGCAGGTTTCCTCCTGTTGCTCAGTCAGGGCTGGCGTTGCTGTAAGTTCAGTTTTCAGTCTAAAATCTGTAGGGTGACCGTGTTTGGGGGTTCCTGATCCCTGCCAGCATCCAAGGCCAGGGCTTGGAACAGCCTGGGATGGTGGAAGATGTCCCTGCCCATGGCAGGGGTGGAATGAGATGGGCTTTAAGATGCTTTCCAACCCAAACTAGTCCATGATCCCACGATTTTGGGGTCACTTTTGGCACTAATGGCTGCTAATGTCTAATGAATCAGGAATTGTTTGCAAATCCACAAGTATCCACGAGCAGGGAGGAGTCCCAAAGGATGGGGATCTCCAGGCAGTTTGTGAGACAGACACTGAAAATTTCAGCCACTCAAAGAGCTCAGCCTCATCTCTCCAAAAGACCAGGGGAGGAGAGTGTGAACAAACTTTTTAAAGGCCCAGTCTGATTGGGGATATTTAAATTTGGGACACTTTGCTATTTTCTGTCTAAAATGAGTCAATTTCTAGCAACAACAACCCCCTCACAAGTCCCTCTATCCCTGCAGAGTTCAGCAGAACCTTTCCCAGAGCAGCAGCTTCGTCCCAGCTCCATCAGCAACTCTTGCTCTGAGGCACTGTGGAGCAAAAATGAACCAGTGATGAGACAGCACCCGAGTAAATTCATTCTCATTTCCTGATAAGACAAACCAGCTCCCTCAGGCTTTCTCCAAGCAGAAAAGGAGTCATTCAAACACCAAAACCACGCTAAAATAAAGAGCATGCAGTGAGAAATCTGTTTTCCCTGAGCAGGAAGGCAGCAGGGCTTTGATGTGGGGGCACACATGGGGTGGCAATGCTGACAGACAGCCCCCCAAGGGCTGGGGAGCAGGGTCTGAGCTCACACAAACACCCCACACCCCCACCAGGACACTCAGTGCCCCCAGCCACAACTGGGATCCCACTGGGATGGGCTCCCCCAGGCTCCAGCTGCTCCCACAAAAACCAAGTGCAAGGATCATATTTTATTTATTTATTTTTTTAAATGTTTTCTTCCCTTTTGTTCCTGTTTTGGCTGCAGATTAAAACCCAAAGTGTCAGTGAGCAGCCCCCTCCCCTCCAAGGCTCAGTGGATGCTCGGGGAAAGGTTTGGTTTGGTTTGGTTTGGTTTGGTTTGGTTTGGTTGGGTTTGGTTTGGTTTGGTTTGGTTTGGTTTGGGAGAGGTTTGGTTTGGTTTGGTTTGGTTTAGTTGGGTTTGGGAGAGGTTTGGTTTGGTTTGGTTGGGTTGGGTTGGGTTTGGTTTGGTTTGGTTGGGTTGGGTTTGGTTTGGTTTGGTTGGGTTGGGTTTGGTTTGGTTTGGTTGGGTTGGGTTTGGTTTGGTTTGGTTTGGTTTGGTTTGGGAGAGGTTTGGTTTGGTTTGGTTGGGTTGGGTTTGGTTTGGTTTGGTTTGGTTTGGTTTGGTTGGGTTGGGTTTGGTTTGGTTTGGTTGGGTTGGGTTTGGTTTGGTTTGGTTTGGTTGGGTTTGGTTTGGTTTGGTTTGGTTTGGTTTGGTTTGGTTTGGGAGAGGTTTGGTTTGGTTTGGTTGGGTTGGGTTTGGTTTGGTTTGGTTGGGTTGGGTTTGGTTTGGTTTGGTTGGGTTGGGTTTGGTTTGGTTTGGTTTGGTTTGGTTTGGTTTGGGAGAGGTTTGATCTGAAGTTCTGAGGAGGATCAGGTGAGTGCTGCTGCCCAGGAGCCCCTAACAAGGGCTTTTCAAAACTTGTGATCCCACAGCCAGTCCCAGAGAATGTCCCCCGCTGCTCTCCAGAGACATTCAGAGCACAGAGAAAGGAGCTCTGGCTTTTTTCTTCTCTGGATCCTGGAGGCTGAGCAGACCCTGGGCTGCTTAACAAAGTGTCACCCTCCTGCCAGCCCTGCTGATAACCCCCTTCTAAAACTCAGCTCAACATACTCCAACTGGGAAGATTTGATTTCCTCCTGGAGCTGCAGGAGCTCCTCCTCACAGCCCTGCCTCCTGATCACCCCCACCACACAAATTGATCATGACCAAAGCCTCAAAACTCCGTGAAAACACAAAAATCAGGCAAAGACACCTGAAGAGACTCTTCACATCGTTATTCTTATTAAAAATGGGATTGTTACCTGAGCTGGAACCCCCCAAACTTTCTGTTCCAAACACCATCCCCCTGCCCCAAGCTGGTGCTTGACCAGTGATAGTTCCTGTTGACACCAGATGGTTTTCATCAAAGCCACAATTCTTATTCTGAAATAATAACATCAGCAATTGTGAGTGAATGAAGTTGTCTCAGCTCTCACTTTCCCACCAATTACAGTGAATTATGAACAACCCTTGAATAAGAGAATCTCCCTTCTCAGCTATTGCTGCTCAAAGATATATTTTTCTGGTGGCCAGCTCTGTGTTATTTGACTGATTTATAGGCCCATAACTTATGGAATTAGAGGTGATCTTTTTTTCAGAGCTTTAACTCTAAGTGGTTTCTTTTTCTTTTTTCTTTGAAATCACGTGGAAAATGAAGATGATAGATTTTCCCTCCATATATTTTCAGCCCTCTAATAACAAGCTGAACTTCACTTTCAGCTTTCCAGCCTCACCCTCGCCCCACATTAACTCTGGAACTCGTCATTCCAAATACACTCAAGCTGAAATGGGCTTTAGGTTGTCTAAAATATTGATCAACCTTTAACCCTGCAAAAAGCCAGTCAGAAACTCAGGAATCTCTTAATAAATTTAGGAATATGGTGGCTTTTTTTTTTCCATTAGAAGTCAAACTTGCAGAAGGTTTTATGTGGGGAAGATTTTAGAGTGTTATCAGCTGAAATCATCTTGCAGCCAGTGCAGCATTGCCGTTGCCAACATATATTTGGTCAAAATTATTTAGGGTGCAAAAAGAAACCCCTAAAAAGTTTCTTCCTGTTTGAGCAGAGCTGACACGATCCTTAAATGATGGAAAATTTTAGGACTATTCTTATGGCACTGCTCTTTGTGACCTGGAGGTGAAATGTTGGAGTCAGAATTCCTCCTGCTACGAAACATCCCCCGTTTCTCATCAGCCCCATCAAAATTTATGGGGTCTCCATGGCTGGGTTGAGTTTGGAGGATGAATTTAGCAGGACAAAGTTGCCAACTCCCCATCACTTATCTGAGCCTGAGGCAGCCTCTCAGATTTCCCCAGAACAAATCTGTGCTTGGAACTGTTGATGAGATTAATAAAGAGAAGTGTCCCTGTACTTCAGGTGTTACTCTGGGATTAAAAATCCCAGAGATTTAGAGATTTTTTAAATGTTCACTAAAGGAAACAGGGCCTTTAACTTCTTTTTCTAAATCTATTGGAGAGTCTGGATATTTGAAATTTTACTGCTGTTGCGCTGGGCTTCAGTTGAATTAAAATTTCTTGGTTGAATTATATTGAATTATTATAATTTCTTAGTTGAATTATAATTTCTAAGGCTGGACTCTCAGGTTTTTGGTCTGCTCGGCTTTGTGAAATGTCCCAGGAACCACTGATGTCATTAACTGATGCTCAGCAGCCAAAAATGATATTGTGTTCTTCTGTATCTGGCTTGTAATGCCCTGTATTGGTCTGGATTTGCATTTCCATGTGTTGCTCTGGATGTAAATTGGACTTTTCCTGGTGTGTGTATGGGTTGTATCTGGAATTGCATTTCTACCTGGAGCTGCATTTCCATCTGGAGCTGCATTTGTCTCCATTGCTTCCATGTCTTTTGCCGAATTGTCAATAAAACAATTCATTCTACAAAGTGGAATCGATCCTAACAAAGATTTCTCCCCCAACCCCGTGGCTCCTGTGTTTTTTGGGTGTGGTTTATCAACCCTGATGTGAGAGGAGCAGGGGGATGAGGCACCTGAGAGCCCAGTCTAATTTCAGGCTGGCACAGGGAGCTGCTTCATCCCCTCAGCTCTGTGCAGAGGCAGCTTTGCAGAATATTAGCAGCCCAAACAGCACTTCATGTGCAGGGAGTGAAGGGAGAAGTGCTGCATCCCTCAGCTTCGTGGGATTTGAGCTGAGTTATGCAAACAAAGTTCCTTCAGCTGTGGAGTTATTTACAGGTTGGCTCGTGCAGGCCTTAGTGACAGATTTAAATGAATTAATTTTTCTGACTTTCATTCGCCATCTTCCCCTGCTGTTTCCCCTCCAGCTATTGCGTGTAATTACAGGAAATCTTCGTATATCACATCTTCAAAAAGGCACAACGAAAAGCAATAGCAGAGGTATCCACTTCTCCTTGCTTTCATGTTTGTTTTGGAGGGGATGAAAGGGTGTGGTGGAGCTTTTCCTCGCAGCACCCCCGAGCTCTGCTCGGATCACCCAGTGCAGGCACCCCAAGCTCTCCTCTCACTCAGCACAGACAAGACCTGGCAGCCCTGCAGCAATTACTTAGAGCTTTCTTGGCTTTCAAACTGCTTTTAATGATTATGGGAGACATCCACGGTAATCAATCTAAACACGGCTTTTTTTTTCATTTTGGAAGCATTAAAGAAGAAATGCAAGTGGTTGTTCTTTTAAACCTGGGTGTTTCCTTGCTCAGGGAGCAAAGTAATTGTTGAGGGTTGTGCTGTCACATCTAAGAGGCAAAACTCAAAAGCACAAATTTAATTTTGAACCCAACATTAATTTAAGACCTGGCCATACCTGCAAACAACTCCTAAACCAACATCTCTGAGCCCAGAACTTTGGTGAGCAATGAAATGGGAAAAAAAAATCTGGAATTGGCTGTGATCAACTTAAAACAACACCAAGAGCATCTTTGTCCCCACCAGAAGGTATAAAACTAGATTAGGAGAGAAAGAGAATTAAATAAAAACCATGGTGCTCATAGTTGGATAAAACAGGGAAAGAGAAAGAAAAGCTCCGCTGGTTTGGTTGCCTTCAGAGAAAGAAGTGGGTTTTTTTTAAATGGAAAAAAAAAAAGAATTTTCCACTGGAACCTGGGCAGAAAGTCAGAATGAAATAGATGTAATTGAGGCACAGACCCAAATGAGGGATTACATTACTGATATGTTTTTTCCTAAATGATTCTTCTTTTAATTTTATGTACTGTCAGGGAAACCTCTTAGATACATAAATACTGGTGGGAATTAAATTGGTCTGAGAAATGTGGGGTTTATCTTTTTTTGACAGAGGCAAATCAAAGGATACAGGCTGGATCTTTGATAGAAAAAAAGCAGAGTTTGTGCCAGGGAGGTTTTACCTCTCCCATCCAGCGTGAACAACTCACAAACTCCACTGAACGTCAAGGCACTGGTGTGGATATTTGTAAAGGGAGCTTGATTTAAATCAAAGAGGGTCCAATTCCTCCTCCTTGATAGTGGGATCACTTCTGGACAGGATTCAGACAGACCCCACACCCCCACCCATCCCAACACCACTCTGACATCACCTTCCAGTTTCATGTCTTTTTACCACCACATAAATTGCATTGAAGCCCAGTGATATCACTGCTCCAAAATCCCCTTAATCCTCAAAGCAGATACAACCACAGGGGCTTAAACACCTCTGTTAATCCCTTATAGAGAATAATGAACCATTTGTTGGAGGAAACTTTATCTCCCAGACACCGACACGGACACGGCTGTGACACGAAACGCCAGGAGTGATCCAAGGGTTAAGCACAGGAAGTCAGAACTGAAAACTTGACTCAATTAAATCACAGATTTAGGCAAATTTCTGATCTGTAGATGAAGGCTGAGTTCCTGGCAGGTGATGTAAGTGGTGCCTCGCTGATGGACACGACTGCACACGACACATTTCAGGTATCCCCGAACAAGTTCCTGAACCATTTCCCCAGTGGAGGCTCTTTTCCAAGAGGGTCATGAACGTTGTGAGGTCCAGAAAATGGTCTCTCTCTCCTAAAAAAAAATCCCTAAACTATGGACAAAAACCAGTTAAACTTTACCTTTTATCTCCAGAAAAAAAAGGAATATAAAAGATATAAAAGACCCCCAAAGTGCTGCAACCAGGAAGGCATTGATGTCTTTATACCTCCAGGCAGAGATACAGCCATTCTTTAAGAGCTTGCCTGAAGCTTTTTCTAGCCAGGAAAAGTGCTCAGGGATGTAAAACCCCCACACATCCACATGTCCATGGACAGCTGACCTCACCTGTGGCAATTCCTCTCCTCACCTGCTCGAGGGATTGAGCTGGGAAGAGAAGATGGAGCAGGACAGAAATGAGGGGCACATTCCCTGCCCCTCGTATTTCCCTCTTTTCAGCTGTTCCCCTCTGGTCACCAGCTATAAACAGATTTTCCGTAAGTTATTGGGTCATTTTGGTGATAACCCCAAGTCTATTTGGCCTCATATTCTGAGGATTTACAAACTGTAGCAGCAACATAAGCAATGGGGTCAATAACTCAACCCATCCCTGGAACTGGCCAGAGTGGGAGTGAGCTGGGATGGAGGTTTGGGGCAGGAAATTTCCCTTTTTCCATGGGAAATTACTTCCATGGGAGACAAACTGGAATCACACACAGAGGACTCTGCCCAGCTAATAAAAGTCCTTTGCACACCTTGACTTTGATTTTCAGATGAATTTTCTTAGAAAATCAGACTCAAGGGCAGCCAAGGCGCAGCCCCAGGTACCCAGGCTTCCCACAGGATGCATCACTGCAGCATGGTGAGCCTTGTTGTCTTTAAAATGATCCTGGAAATATCCAAATGCTGGTCCAAATCCAAATGGAGGTCTGAAATGAGGCAGCAGTGGAGGTGTTTGGAAAGTGAGGACGTGCAGCCCTGAAATGAGATCCCACCATGGATGCTGCCCTTGCTGGGGCTTGTTTGTTCTGCAACACCTTCCTAGGCCTGGACGGTTCCCATTTCCTTGGAGTTATTTTTTTTAACAGGATAAAGTGAGAAAACAGAAGGGAAAAAACAGGGAAAAAAAAAAAAAAAGAAAAAAAGTGATTTTAAAATCAACTGTCATTCCTGGCAAGGCTGAGGATCCCAGCAAGGTATTTGTTTATTATCAGGTATTTCCTCAGGATCAAGTTCAGGGGAGAGAAGTCTGGTCCTGGTTAAGGTCTGTTTAAAGCCCTCCTTGAAAAGAGATTTATGCAAGGAAATTACCTAACCTGGGGCAGGGGCTGAGTCAGCGGCAGCGGCTTCTCCTCCTCATTGTTGGTGCCTCGGGGGGTTTTTTTTAGCCCCGCCGAGGGCGCCCAGTGAGAACAGCGGCGGGTCCTGGCTCACAGAGGGCGATCAAAGCTCCAATTGTTTCGAAGGAAATGAGGCAGCAGCGGCGGCAGAGCCCTGGACACCGCTCCGCTGGCAGCCCCAGCAGCAGCGCAGAGCAGCGGGCACCGCCGGGGTGAGGGACACACGGACACCTCCCGGGTGAGGGACACACGGACACCTCCAGGGTGAGGGACACACGGACACCTCCCTGGGTGAGGGACACACGGACACCTCCCGGGTGAGGGACACATGGACACCTCGCTGGGTGAGGGACACACGGACACCTCCTTGGGGTGAGGGACACATGGACACCTCCCGGGTGAGGGACACACGGACACCTCCCTGGGTGAGGGACACACGGACACCTCGCTGGGTGAGGGACACACGGACACCTCCTTTGGTGAGGGACATACGGACACCTCCTTGGGTGAGGGACACATGGACACCTCCCGGGGTGAAGGACACACAGACATCTCATTTGGGTGAGGGACACATGGACACCTCCTTGGGTGAGGGACACACGGACACCTCGTTTGTGAGGGACACACGGACACCTCGTTTGGTGAGGGACACACGGACATCTCCTTTGGTGAGGGACACACGGACACCTTGCTGCCACGGCATCCCCTTGGTGCTGGGACTGCACTTCTTAAATCCCACCTCATCCCGTACTTGGGAGTGGTGTCTCTGCCAAATTCCCACCTCAACAGGGGCTTTTCCCAATTTTTGGCTGATTTTGGGAGAAGGGGACACCAGGCCCTTCCCAGTTTTTGGCTGATTCTGCAACTGGTGGCTCTGCAAAGATTCCCAGCTCAACAGGAGCTTTTCCCAGTTTTTGGCCATTTTTGGGAGTGATGGCTGTGCAAAGATTCCCACCTCAACAGGAGCTTTTCCCACTTTTTGGCTGATTTCATGAGTGGTGGCTATGCAAAGATTCCCCACCTCAACAAGATCTTTTCCCAATTTTTGGTCACTTTTGGGAGAAGGGAACACCAATCTCTTCCCAGTTTTTGTCCAATTCTGTGATTGGTGGCTATGCAAAAATTCACACCTCAACAAGAGCTTTTCCTGATTTTTGGCTGCTCCTGGGAGAAGGGAATGCCAATCTCTTCCCAGTTTTTGTCCACTTCTGTGCCTGGTGGCTATGCAAAAATTCCCACCTCAACAAGAGCTTTTCCTGATTTTTGGCTGCTCCTGGGAGAAGGGAACACCAATCTCTTCCCCGATTTTGGCCACTTCTGTGACTGGTGGCTGTGCAAAAAAATCAACGGGAGCTTTTCCCAATTTTTGGCCACTTTTGTGACCTCTGGCTATTCAAAGATTCCCACCTCCATGGGAGCTCTTCCCAGTTTTTGGCTGATTTTGTGACTGCTGGCTATGCAAAGATTCCCCACCTCAACAGGATCTTTTCCCAATTTTTGGCCACTTTTGGGAGAAGGGGATCCATGGCATGGTGGGGCAGCAGGAGGGCAGCCCGGGGTGCTGTCCCATCCCAGCTGCTCCCAACTGGAGCATTCCCCAGGGAAGTTGCCCTGCCCCATCTGGGCAGCAGATTTAAATCCCAAAGGATGGAAAAGACCTCTGAGTTCATCCTTCCTGCCAGCAGCCAGTTGGATCCATTTAATTGTCTGGTGATGGGACTTCCACTGTTCCTTTGGGGAAAAAATCTTCCCATGCACAGCTGAGCTCAGGGACACTTCAACCCACAGGCAGGGCAGCAGCTCCAGAGCACATGACCAGGGTTGAAACGAGGTTTTGGAGGCAAAACACAGCCTGAGCAGGTTGTTGTAATATTTTTCCAAGGTCACTGCTGGAATATCTGGCAGCCTTTATCTCACGGCTGGGAAATTTTACTGTACTTGCAGAAAACAACCAATGTTTCTCATCCTGCTGCCCGGCTCCTCGCTGTTTGTGTTGGTTTAACTTCCCTGACCCCAAAACACGAAACTGGAGCAACGTGGGCTGGAAGTGGAGCCCGAGGTGGATGTGAGTGATGTGTGTAATACAGTAAAGGACTGGGAAACAAACATCCAGCAAGCATCCTGGATGGAAACTCTTTCATCTGCATCGATCATTGACGTCCCTGCTGACAGAGCGTGGCTCTGCCAGCGGCCTCTGATCACTTTGAAATGCCTCACAAAAACGTCTCCCTGCACTTAAGGTTTTCCGCTGCTAAGAAATATCTTAATGCTAAAGATTTGTTTACAAGGGGTGGCTGTTTCCACTTGCTGGAGCGCTTAAAAAGTTGTTTTTTCCAACCACAAAGTAGATCTAAACATTAAGTGTTTCTCAAGTCGGGTTTCCAGCTCCTAGACTGCTATAAACATTAAGTTTCATTGGTTTAAAGCAAAATACGGCAAAAAAAAAAAAAAAATTTGCTGCTTCCACTTAGCCTCTCATAATGTAAAAGAAAACGAAAAAAAGGGTGTTTTAAAAGAAGTTTTATTTTTAAAAGGCTCGTTGTGCAATGGCCTGTGGTTGAAAACAGGGTCATGGGGACAAAGCCCTTCCCTGTTTGCACTGATGGTGCTGGGGGTGGCTTTTGGTCCTGTCCC
This sequence comes from Fringilla coelebs, assembly GCF_963513975.1. Classification (NCBI taxonomy): domain Eukaryota; kingdom Metazoa; phylum Chordata; class Aves; order Passeriformes; family Fringillidae; genus Fringilla; species Fringilla coelebs. The sequence goes on along the minus strand of NC_140045.1, from coordinate 2,208,780 downwards.
CCTTCCCTGCCATTCTGCTGGGAGGGGGAGCTGAGCAGGGTCAGCTCTCCAGCCAGAGATCCTGGAGCCTTCCAAGGCAGGGAGCTACCTGCAGGGTGGTTGGTGGTGGATTCTTTGGGGCTGTAAGGCCATGAGGTTTGAGCCCTCTGCTCTCAGTTGTCCTCAGGGTTTGTAACAATTGTCCTTGCAAAAAAACCCTTTCCTAAGCCTGGGTTTATTCAAGGGTCAGGCCTGGGAATGGGAGATCTTCCATCTGAAGAACTGTCCTGAAAAATAAAATATTCCTGGAGGTGTCCAAAGCCAGAGCTCAGAGCACCCTGGGATAGTGGAAGGTGTCCCTGCCCAGGGCAGGGGGGTGGAATAGATGAGCTTTAAGGTTCTTTCCAACCCAAACCATTCTGGGATTCAGTGGTGATGGTGATGACCATGATCACCCCACTGTCCAGGGTCAGCTCTTCCTCAGGATTTTGTGATTGTTGTCTGCAAACTGACAGCCCAAACGAGTGATTTCTGTTTGAAAACAAGGGTTGCTGGATCCAGTGTTCCCAGATGGATCACTGGAAGTGAAGGATCAATAGAAAAAGAATTTTTCTATTGAATGGTAAATTACGGAATTTCTATTGAATTTTTCTATTGCTGGTTTGGAGTGGAAAACACAGGGTCTGGAAAATATTCCTGTGATATAGAAACGTCCCTTGGATCAGCTGTAATGCCACCAACTGCCCCAGCAGGTCCACAAAAAGGGCTCTAATTCATACCCAGGTTTTATTTGCTACGATATTTTTGCAATCTCTGTAAAATTAAGGAAGTTCTGGCATTGGTGGGAATTAATTAATGACTTGAGCGTCCTTAACTTCCAATGAACTCTGCCTAGGCTGCACCTCCTTGTGCCTCCAATATCTGAGTGGTGAAACCTGAGTCAGGCCAGGGCTGGCTGCTGAGTGCTGGGAGAAGCTTTTCCTCAGGCAGGAAGGGAGAGCCACTCTGCTGGCCCCACCTGGGGCTCAGGTTACAAGGAATCTGCTCTCACATCTCACTGCAGTCCATCCAAACTCCTGCCAGCCCATTCTGGTGCTCACCTCCCAGTCCTGGATTTGTCCCCACGCTGCTGGGGATGTCACCTGGCCTCTGCCCCTGCCTCCAGCTGAGAGGAAACTTCCCGTGGGATCTGGATAATGCCAAAAAAGAGCCCTGAGCTCAGAGCTAGCACAGCTCCCATCAGTTCTGCTGGGTGCTCCTGTGATGCCATGGTAGCAATTCTGGAAGCAGGCTGGGAAAACTCCAGGTTTTTTGCCTGTCTGGTGTATCCTCCCTTTCCTTATGGGAAATTCAGGAGCTGGAAGCTCACAGTGGATTGAACTGAAGATAAAAACTTTACATACAGCTTAGGCAGTTCAAATTCAAGCTCAAATGCTGCTTCAATACTTTGGCTCTAAATTTATTATTCTTATCAAGCAAGGCACATCTTGGGCTGTCAGAAAGCTCCTGGGTATTTTCAGATGACTCTGAGGTAGAATTTCCCTGCTGCTATTCCCATGTCCTTTGCACGAAAGAAGGAGTTGCCCATCCCACAGTCTGGTTGAAATGTCAAAATTAAGTGATTTTTAACATCCTGAGGGTAAAAACAGATTTTGCTTCCTGGTTGTTGTTCTTTTATGAGGCGCCTTGAATCAAAATAGTTGCACGAGTCTTTTCTTGCTGAAAAGGAAAGCCACTTGTATCTCCAAAACATTTCGAGTGGAAATTGCTGATGCACTCTCACTTTAGCCAGAAATATAAAAGCACTTCAGGATGATTAAACAATAAATGTCTGTCATTCTCCTCCACAGTCACTTCTCCGTTTCCCTCGTGATGTTGTTCATTAAAATGTGACCACGACGTCCAAGTTTCCTACGGTCAGAGTTTATCCTGGTCTTTCTCATTTCCCTCTTTCCCCATCTGAAGATCTTCATTCTCTCTGCAGCTCAGGAAAATCCACACATCAAAGCATCCACGTGGGAAGGGACAGGGAAGAGTTCAAGAGCAGCAAAAAAATCCTCTGGATGTATTTTCCCTGATCTGTGTCAGCCCAGGAGAAGGAGCCCAGTGCTGTGGTTGGCACAGCCGTGGTTCCCTGTTGGAGCAGCACAAGGACACCTGTGCTGGGCTGGGCACAATGCTGGGAAATCAGGGAGAGTTCATCTCCAGGCAGGGATGGCTGCAAGGAGACAACTCACAGAATACACAGAGCCTCAGCAGTGGCACGGTGCAGAAATGGGAACAGGATATGTTTTTCCCATGGTTTGGGAACAATGTGAATACTTTCTCACACACTGTTGGTGAAGCACTTTGGCACACCTGTGCACTTGGACAGCTCTATTATACTCCAAGGTCTCCTGCTCAGCTGCTAAGGGCTCTTTTCCTCTCTAAGAACATGGATTGATTAGGTGGAAACATGATTTGGTTTTGTATTTGTGCTGGATCGTGGATCAGGAGGAAGTTGCAGCATGTTCTGGCTCTCGAGCAGAGCTTTCTGCTCCACAGCTTGGAGTGAGAGAGGAGCAGGGACAGCCTGGAGATGTTTACACAGCTCCCTTTTTATTTTGACCATCCTGAATAAGGAAAAACTGTTTACATGCTCCAGAGGATGTTTTGCCACTGTCACTTCCTACAGAAACGTCCTCAAGTTTCGAGTGCTGGCAGAGACAAATCACTCCTTGTGCCTTTGGCTGGAGTCCCCCAGGAGAGAGCACAGACCTCGCTCCTCCCTGGGCCCATCAATCCTGTAATCAGCTCTGCCAGATCCAAACAAATCACAGTCGCTCCAGGGCATCCGCATCTTGTTATTCCAGATGATTTTGGGTGGGATGCACAGCAACAGGAGATCCCTGGGCAGGTGGGATGAGCTTTGGCCCCAGATATCTCCACTCCTGCTGGGAACCACACAGCCATTCAATGCCACTGGATTCTTAAGTGTCCACTGCAGTGAATTTAGAGCTGCATTTTGTATTTAAGGATCGGTTTGGCATGGTCAGGCGGTGGGGACAGCACAGAGCTGCTGCTCTGTGGATCCTGCGTCACCTCCTGTTTTAAGAGTTAGCAGAAGATCCAGCTTGTTTTTCCTTCTCTCCAACTGATTCCTCGCCCTCCTCAGTCCCAGGCTCAGCACTGGTAGAAGCAAAGATCCTCTCAGAGTGTAAATTTAGAGTCCATCATATTTGAGCACCGCCACCAGAGCCAAATTCTCAGATTCCTGAGCTCCTGCAGCTCCACTTCTGTTGGTGCAGTCCTGTCCCGTAGGTGGGACAGCACGAGGTGTTTTTCTGAGCTGTAAAACAGGGTGGCTGCACTCAATTCAAAGTTTACCATTTTCCATCCCCACGCAGAACCAAACAGGGCACACAAAAAGCCAAAGCATTGCAACATTTTCCCCATAAATGTCCTTTAAAAATGTTTTCAGCGATCGTTTTGGCACAGGAGCACAATTTCCATCAAAAACTGTTGAAGGACAGGACGGTTCCCCTCCTTTCCCTCCACACAACCGGGAAGGATAATTTGTCCCTGCAAAAACCATAAGAAATTTTCCAGCTCAGGAACCAAGGCCCGGCCAACACCTGACCACGTGTGCGCAGGAGCGCGGAGACGCCGAGGGAGCTCCGTTCCCTGTGGAGCACAGCCCGTGCCATGCTCAGCCTTGGAATGAGTCAGGAGGAGTCAAATGAAGAAAACACACGAGGCAGCATCACGCACAGGGGCTGAGCTACCTGGGTTTTATAACATCCACCCGGCTTCCAATTTCATCCGCTTGGCAAACGCTCTCCTGGTGGAAATAATTGAGGCCCGAGAGTCAAAAGCGATGGAGGAAATATCTGAGCTATGAAATGTCAAGTTGCTTTCCAAAAGGGTTCCAATCTCCAACCACATCAAGAAGGGGTGTCTGAAAAGACAATCAGGATTTGGGTCAATTAAATGTAGTTTTTTTTCGTTTTTCTTTTGGTTGGGGATGCAGGGCCAGAGGAATGCCCGGCTTGGGGAAGGGTTTATCCTCCACAACCCTGCAGACCTTGTTTTTCAGCTGCAGGCCCTGGGATATTTTCTCCTCAAGGATTTGCAATCCTTGGAATTTGCAATCCTCCTTGCAATCTCTGTTGTCACTGAACCTTGGTGGCTTCCCTGTGTGTCTCCTCTGCTCCATGACCCTGGACACCATTCCCAGCTCTCATCCCAGGATGCTGCTCCACTGTGGGTGACAAAGGACTTCCCTGCACCAGGTCCCTGCAGAGCTTTGTCTCTGGAGCTCTGAAAAGCCAGCAGAAAGGAGGTACAAAAATAACAGCCAGGAAGGAGATTAAAGCTCGAGGATAATCAGGGAACTTTGGGACTGGGTTGGATGGGGATGAATCACTCCAGCAGGTATAAGTAGGGAAGCACCACAATTTTCTGTAAAGTTCCATTCAGATTATCATAAATGCCTGATTTGGGAGCTCGTTGTTTTCCTTTTCATTTTGTGTCGGGGAGGTGAAACCTTCAACACTTCCAAACTGCAGCCAAGGAGGTAAATATTTATTTTCCAATCAACTCCTACTAAAACTACATTTCAACCTGAAAGGGCAGAACCTGCTGCACAGGGGGATTAATTCCAGATAAATATCAGCCACATCTATTGCCCAGCAAACCCTAAAATAAATGAAGTGGTTCAGAATGGAAAAGATATTCCTGAACATGAACCATGAGGCATCATCGATGTCTTACAACTGGATATCAAAGGTACCAACCCTTCACTCTTCCATTGGACAACTTGTTCCTCATCCCTGAAGAGGCAGGAATTCTGTAATTGCTCTTTCAGGGTTCTTTGGAGCCTCTCAAACTTCATAAAAAAGGGGAAAGAAGGATGAATGTATTCTTGAGCGTACCAAAAAAAAAAAAGGCTCAGCTTTATTTTCCCAGGGGAATTGAACTATATTAGTTTACATCCTGTGGTATGAATAAATAAACAATCCCTAACCAATTTCAGACTTGCTGCTGTTTTGGCTGGCAGAACCTTTGCTTGGAAAGGCTCAGCTAACGCTGCTCTGACCAGCTCCCATTTTCTCCTTCCCCTCACTTCCCTGCCCCTAGGCCTCCCCACTTCCACTCTCCCTCCTTGCTGATCACTTTCATGTTTCCTGGTTTCCTCTGTTGCCTTTTTTTTGGAGACAAGCTCCTTTCCACATCCATATTTTAATTATTCTCAGTTGCCAAATTGTCTCTTGTTGTGCTCTGAAGAGGAGGTGGTGTCCATAAAATTCGTATTTATGGATTGAGGCACAGGGATGTGGGATAAATAACATATTTTAAATAAGCTACTCCAGGATGGCTTGGGGTTCAAGTCCTTGCAATCTCTGCTGTCACTGAACCTTGGTGGCTTCCCTGTGTGTCTCCTCTGATATGGAGCAGACACCTTTCCCAGCTCTCATCCCAGGATGCTGCTCCACTGTGGGTGACAAAGGACTTCCCTGCACCAGGTCCCTGCAGAGCTTTGCTTCTGGAGCTCTGAAAAGCGAGCAGAAAAGGAGGTACAAAAAAACAGCCAGGAAGGAGATTAAAGCTCGAGGACAATCAGGGAATTTGGGACAGGGTTGGGTGGGGATGAATCGCTCCAGGTATAAGTAGGGAAGGACCACAATGGTTCCTCTCCATCCCTGGGCTCGTTCCCTGCCCCTGCAGGCTCTGATGGTGCCTCAGCCATGGCTGTGGTGCAGAGGAGGAGCTGCACTCTCCATCATCCCCCTCGTTTGGGGGTGTCGGAGCCAAAGATCCCTGGGCAGCCTTTGGGAACAGAATCCTTCATTTCACTGGGGTTGGCTCTCCCCTGTCTCCTTCCAGCACAGGACACCAGGACATTTGGGGACAGGGTAAGGAGCTCTCTAAACCTCCAGGCTGAACCCGCACCCTGGCAGGTGCTGAGTGCATCAACATTGGATTCCTTCCCTCACATAAATCCAGCAGGGGAGAAAACCATCCTGGAGGCGAAGCCAGCTTGGAAAATGCTGTTTATTCCCTTGAACTCCCTGCAAAAGACACAATAGAACAATGGGCTGGAGGCGATGGAGAGGCAGAGCCCTGAGGTCACCTTCTCCTGTCCCAGCTGGTGCAGCATTGTTCCCTGATGGGAATTTCTGCCCGTGGCTCAGCTCCGTGACCATGTGTTTCCTACCACTGCTGCTCCCTCCCCCAGTCCTTCCGCCTCTTTGTTACTCCCTCAGAGGCCAGGATTATTAATTAAACCTCACTCAGGCTCTGGGGGAGATCAGTATGAGGAATCTTAACCTTAGAGATAGGGAACTGATGCAAAAAGAATGGGGATGGCCTTGGGAAAGGCAGAGTAAAGAGGCAACATCCGCGGCAGGAGTGCCCGCGGGGCTGGGCAGGGACCCAGAGCAGCCCTGGGATCTTTATGGAAAGCCTGGGCTCAGGAGATGTGCCAAGAGGCAGAAGGATCCTGGCATGGCACTCCTGGGGCTGTCTCCCCTCTGGGAGGAGTGCTTGGATCTCCACAAAGCTTCATCAGAGCTTTTGGGGCCCCATGCAGCTGAGGATAGGGGTGATGTGGGGTTTGCTGGGACATGGATTGAACCTCTGAGCTCCTGTTGGTTGTGCACACCATTATCTGTGTGGGTGGTTAAACCCTCTGGCCTTACAAATCTAAAAGAAAATTCTTTTTTTTCAAACTACCTTCAAGAACTGTCCTCAGGAGAGAAACCACCCAACAACGCAGAGCAATAAACAACAAGAAATAATCTCTGAATTACATCCCATGGTTAGCAGTGGGCTTGGGGGGCTCAGTCTCCCCTCCAGTAGCACTTGCAGGCACAGCTGCACGTCCTTCCTGTTCCACTCAGGACTCTGTATCTCCACCAGGATGATTTATTCCAGCAAACAAACCTTTTTGGGGAAGAGCCCAATGGCAGGGAAGAGGCAGCAGGCAGCAGAGAGCCTCCTGCTCTGGGATCAGGGACAAGGCCAGCACAGGGGGCTCAGGGAGGAACTGGTTATCATTTATTAAATATCTGACACCCCCCTCTCAGCACAGAGATAAATATCCACATATTTAACACAACCTAATGGATTTTGCAGGATTCAGGGAGCGCTGCTGCTCCAGTTGTCTGAGCTGGCGGCTCCCAGTTTGTGGCCATATGGTTGGCTGTGAATGGGCTAATAAAAATGGAGTGAACGTTTTTTCTTCTTCTTTTTTTTTTTTCCCTCTTATATTTTTTGTTCTTCCTGACCCTACTCAGTGCCATAAATACCTGTGTGTAGCAGAGGGTTTATAAATAGCACAGTAGCATCCACTGACAGCAGACTGGTGCTAAGTCTGACTTAACAGTCAGGCTCTGGATCGCAGCAATGTGGAGCTGGAGCAGGCTGGGAGAGGAATATGTGGCCAATAAAGATTTGGGAAGCTAAAGTCATTCAGAAAGCTCAAAACTGGGGGAAAAAAAAAAAAAAATTATACCAGTCTGCTGTGGGACAAGGTCCTGAAATGGAAACGCCTTAAGCCAATATTGCCCCTCTGAGGTAGCCCTGAAATTCCAAATAAATTTACGGTGGAGCTGACAGCGAGCTTGAGTAACTCGGTGTGTCTGGACGTCTGGCCCAGTCCAATAATAACATGAAAGGGAATTTTGTGCATATCCTTTGCTGATCCGGAGACTTTGGACTTGGTTTTTGCAGCTTTTTTTTTTTTTTTTGATGGCTGTCTACAAATTGTCGGATTCTCGAAGTGGATCTGTGATTCCTGAGAGTCCATAAATTTTCTCAGCAGTAGCTCCTGGTATGTGACACTTCTGCAGCTCCAGTGCCAGTCAGGAGTTCTCCAGCTCCTACAGTAACAATCCCCTTCCCTTACGGGATTGCCTTCACAAGCCGTCAGCCAGTGCCCAAAACTGGAGTTTCAAACGTGATTATTTTTAGTAAAAACCTATCAAAATTGGTGCTTTTTTATTTGCTTTCTCCCTTCCCAGTCTGTAGGGCTTCCACATCCCCTCTGCTGGAAACCAAGCTTCCAAATGAAGCATGCAGCAGTTCCCACATAAATCCCACACTCTGGAAGATAGAAGGGAAGGGTTTTCCCAAGAAGATTGGGTTTTGATGGAGTTTTGGATCCTCTGACAGCTGATCCAAGTGTGAATGCCAGCTGAGGCTTCTCCCACCCTTGGGGATTTCCTTCTGTGTCTGTTCCCTGGGGATTTTGGGTTTTTGCAGAACATCCTTCAGCAGAGCCACTGAGAACACCTCACCCTTGGCTGGTCTTGTGAAAAACCTTTGAGTGGCTGATGGAGATCTGGTGTCTGCTGTCATCAGAGCAGTGGCCACGCACAGTTTGCTCTGGTTGCCTTCAAAAATTAGCTCTTTTCAGGAAAAGGCTTTTGGAGTGTTTTGAAGCTGAGTGGACAGATAATCTTTATCTCAGTCATGGTTGAGAAGAGCAGCATCAGCACAGAGCTGATCCCACACGGGCCAGCTGCCCTCTCACTGAACACTCAGACCTCTCCTTTCTCTTGAGGAATCAAAGGAATTGAAAAATTGTGAAGTCTGAAGGGAAAAAAATAGCATTTTTCTGATGGCAATTGAGTTGTTCTTCCTAGGATGTCTTCTAAGGGATACTTGTGCCCAGAGAGGCAGCAAACACCAGGGTTTGGGTTTGTCAGGATGAACCTCTGGTTCCACCATCCCTGCTCATGGTAGCACATTGCCAGACAAACCTGAGGACACCTCACCACAAAGAGGTGGAAATGGAAGAGCTTGAGAGATGCTGTGCTGCTCTTTGGAGGGAATCCCACCATGGATACTGCTCCTTTTGGCTGTCATGGTTTTCAGGATGAGAATCAGTCATTTTCCCTTCCCTTGTTGCTGTTAGTCCTTCAGTCCTCTGTAATCTCTGCTGCAGTTTTCCCTGCCTCAGGCTTCTGTGCTAAGAGCAAATGTTTTTAAATATTGGTTCTTCTGCTGAGGTGAAATGTAGGATTATGCCCTTTTCTGACCCAGAGATGGGGCAACTGAGAGGTGTTTTAAAAACTTGTATTCTATTTTCAGCCTCATGTGAAGGATGAGACAATGCAGATGTTGTAATTCACATTGTAACACCTCTGGATGAGACAGCAAAGCAAGGAGACCTTCATGTGACCCACTGGGACCCAAGGCCTGATGTAGCTACACAACTCCTCCAATTCCTTCATCCCTTCCCTTCAAAACAGCTCCCATGACCAGGGCCTTTCTTTCTTTCCCAAACTTTTTAATGCAAAACCTTGACTGCACTTTTCAACCAATATGTCCAAAATGCATTTCATTTCTCAAGTTCTCTGTTTATTTATTTCTCATTTTCTCTACATTCTCTATAATTTCTCTTCTCCTCCCCTCTTCCCCCCTACCTTCCCAACCCTTCTCCCTTTCATTTTATTTTTCCATTAGCAGGAACAACTGAAAGGACATCCACAACATTCACATCCAGCTCCTGAACCTCAGTTCATTTTCTTTTTCCTTCTCTCGACAATGTTAAATTGCTCTGACTTTCTGACCAAGTTTTATCTCACGAAATAAATGGTGCTGAGCTTTCCTACAGGCAATCCTGAGCCACACTGGGCACGGCAGGATGTGTTTTTTTTGCTTCCCAAAGCAAATTCCACTTTCCTCCACACATTAAAGTAGACGGGAAATCATTTGAGCCCTTGGTATAAGTCAGACCTCTCCAGTAAGGTAAATGTTTTTCCTACAAATAATGCCCTGCATGTTTGATCAACTTTGAAACCACAATATCTATAAGCACCTCAAATGTTAAACAAGGCATGAGCCAGATGTATTTACCAGCCAGGAGACTTAAAAGCCATTCTTGACGTCAAGCTGTGAAGATCAAATATTCCAACTTGGTGGCTGCCAATACGGTTCCCAAGCATTGTCCAGATCCAAACCCCATTGTACTTGTTTTTGTTTTTGGCTTTTCCTCAGACCACTGGTGTTCTTAAATAAATAAGTTTCTAGGTCAGCTTGCTGATGGATGTTAATATAGCCATGATTTAAATCCAGTGGTGATATCAGCTTCTAATAAGGGATAAATCAATGGCTGCGGTCGCTGTGCAAACATGTTGGGAATAACCTGGATTTCTGAGCGGCTTTTGGGGTGGGATTGGGTTTGGATTTGTACTGATGACTTCTCTGTGCAGGTTAGAGAGCAATTGCACAAATTCAGGGCTGGATTCTGAAACTGTGGCTCAGGTTTAGTGGTAGCAGCATCACAAAGTGATGACGCTCGTGGACTAAATGTCCTGAACCAGATCAAGCGTGTTGGATTGTGGCTCTCCACCCACCGCCATCAATGAGTACATAAAATTCTGGCCCTGACATCTCTGGGACAAATACACCAGTTTTCCATATACTGACCAACAGTTTTCCATGTCCTGATCAACACTTACGGCATTCATGGAATTCCAGCTGGGTGTAATTATTGTCCACAGCGTGCACGGATTGCTGCATCAGACCTCGAGATAACCTGAAATGCCATGAGGCTGTTAAAAAGGCAATACACCTCATTTGCAACTTCTCAGCTCTGAGGGATTTATGGGTGAGGATTTTATGGTGAGGGTCACACGAGGATTTTTCTGTTCTTTTTCTTCAGCTTTGTTTTAGGAACAACCTTTGTCCCACCTGGATGCAGGAAGGACCACCCTGGGAAAACAGGGACACAGAGGGAGTGTTCTTGAACTTGGAATATTTTGTCCCTCGAGGAGCTGATGGGATGTCCCAGGCTGTGTCCCCTCCTGCCCCAGCACCCTGGACATGCCCAGCAATGGATGTAACTGGTAAATAATCCCATATGGAATAATTAAAGCGTGTTCTAAACGTTCTTTTTTAAACACAGAACAAGGAGAAAGGATGAAAGGACAAAACCTGGCATCCACCACGCTGTTCAGGATGAACAGGGAGAGAAAAAAAGCACCTGGCTTAGGCAACCTCAGGGTGATCCAGACACCACAGGGCTCTGAAGTGTCTGCCTCTCCCCAAATTTAGTCTCTCAGTCTGATGCTGCTCAGCCTTTACACCCCAGTTCAAGTCTGAGCCGGATGCCCCTGATTTAGTGCTGGCTCTTTGTCCAGGAACACCAAATGTGTGGAAGGTCCGGAGGCACAGACTGCAGCATCCTCTCCTCGAGCCCCTGAAATACAAATTAGCCAGTCTGGTATTCGATCACGGGCTGTTCTTACAGCGCTTTTTCATTCTGCACTTTGATTTTCCATGGCTGTTGCCAAGACAGAGGCTCTCCAGGACCCCCTCCCAGCCCATCCCATCTTGTCCAATCCCCTGGTTCTTCATCCTTGCTTTTTCCCTTTTTATTTTCCAGATCAGACTTTGGCTCCTTCTACCCCTTCTCTTCCCCACTGGCTTTTGTGGCCTGTTTGAGAGCTCGTTTGTGCGTCTGATGAGTGCCCACGAAATCTCTCCTCGCTGGCACTGCCTCGCCCCAGTGTTCCCAGCACTGACTGGGCTGGTGTTTTTTTAATATTAACTTCTTCTGCCTTCCTCCTGGGTGTTGGACTGCAATGAAAAGGGCAATGAATTAATGAAATATCTATTGCAGCTGACTTTAAATGATCCTAAGAAAAAATAAATTCTGAGTCCTACTTAGTCCTGATTAGCTCAATTACCTGCCAGTACAGGCTGCTTCTTTATATTTCCTAATTCTTTGCCCAAGCTATTATTAAATGTCTGAAGGAATCGCCTTCCTCTGCTTTCCTTGAGGAAATAATTCCAGTGCCTAATAGCTCTCCCTGGCAGGAAAACTCTGCTGAAAATCTTCTTTTTGCACCTCCTCCCTTCACCCGGACGACACTGAGCAATTCCTGTCTGTCCTTGAGGAATATATGTCTTCACATATTCATAGGTAATTATTATTTTTTCCACTTTCACAAGGATTTGGCCACAAAGTGGTTACACTTCAAAGATCCCAGCCTCAGATACTTTGGGAACATTGCCTCATTATCTGCAGCTACCAGCAGAGACATCCAGCTTCTCATCTGAGCTCCGAAAGTTGGCACCGAACCCGGCTAAAGCAGCGCTTTGGGCTCTACCCCTGACTTCAGGAGAAGTCTGGGGCTTTGGGAAGTGACACCCAATCATGGCAACATTCCTTCTCCCTCTTCACTGGGTCCTCAGCCACAATCCAGCCAGACAGGACATCCTTGCTTGGAAATAAAATGTGAGGAGCTGCTTTTGCTCCAGGAGACTCTGTGCTCTTCCCAAGGGGCTCCCCAGGAGCTGTGCTCAGCCCCTGGGGAGCAAGGTGGGATCCCTGGGCTTGACGAGGCTTCTTGGTTTGCCTGGATTGTCCCCCAGCAGCAAAACGTGCAGCACTTGAAAGGTTTTATTGCCCCAACTTGTTGTTGCAGTGCAAGAACTGCCTTGAGGGTTTTATGACATCTTTCAAGCACGGCGGATGCGTCCAGTGAATTTTGTCATGGAGAGAAACGCTTGGAAGGATGAAATAGAAAATCAGGTGAGGGTGAAGTCTGAGGGAGAGCCACAGAGAGTTCTGACAGCTCCCCAGGGGCTGGGGGAATCCCTGCCTCAAGGAACTGAACAAAGCAGTCAGCTCTGTTGCATTATTATGGTCATTTCAGCAGCTGGTTCCAGGGGTGCAGCAGCGTTCCCACCCAGGAAGGAGCTCAGGGGTCACTGGAAGTCTGAGAACATTTAGGCAGCAACTTTAGTGCTGGTTTTGGGGACTCTGAGCAGGGCTGAGCAGGGATGTGCCAGTGCATCCCCTCTGTCAGCACTGCACAGCTGGATGCAGGGCCTGCTGCACATCTGGATGCAGGGCAGGATGCAGGGCCAGCCTGCACATCTGGGTGCAGGGCAGGATGCAGGGCCTGCTGCACATCTGGGTGCAGAGCAGGATGCAGGGCCAGCCTCCACATCTGGGTGCAGAGCAGGATGCAGGGCCCACCTGCACATCTGGGTGCAGAGCAGGATGCAGTGCCTGGCTGCACATCTGGATGCAGGGCAGGATGCAGGGCCTGGCTGCACATCTGGATGCAGGGCCAGCCTCCACATCTGGGTGCAGAGCAGGATGCAGGGCCTGCTGCACATCTGGGTGCAGGGTAGGATGCAGTGCCTGCTGCACATCTGGATGCAGAGCAGGCTGCAGTGCCTGGCTGCACATCTGGGTGCAGGGCAGCACCACTGCCCGTGCCTGCCTGAGGGCTGTTACATGACTCACATTTTAAAACAGCATCTTCAAAAGCTCTAATCTCATACAGAGACAAATGTGCTTAATTACTGCTTTGATAGGGCTTATCACACCCCTTGTTTTTGGGATTTTGGGGCTGGCAGGCTCCTGCACCCCTCCAGCTCCTGATGGAGACATCCCCATTTCACACTCTGGATTAAAAAGATTTTGTCGGGCAGCCAGAGCTTCGCCGGAGCCCATCAATCCCAGAACTCAGTTATTATTTCATAAAGTGCTCTGTAACTAAACTGATTTACAGCCTTCCTGGGGGCTGAGCATCCCGGCCCGCCAGACTCCAGACTGATGGGAATTTAAAGGGCTTAGCTGAAAACTCCCAGAAAATAAAATAAAACGTCGAGTGATCTGCATGGAAATTATTCCCTGCCACAATGGCATCAGCAGAAATGCCCAGTTTATCTATTTATAGCCTTATCTGTGTCTAAATAGCCATAAATAGCAGTGTAAAACACTGCAGCTCGATGGATGTGTGGGGATGTCTTTTCCAGCCACTGAGATGTTAAATCAATTTTATAACAAGTTGCTTTTCCAGCCACTGAGTGGCTGTAAATGTTAAGTGTTTTTACAGGCGATTTTTTCCCCAGCTGCTAAGCAGCTTTAAATGTTATCAAAAAAAAAAAAAAAAAGTTGCTTTTCCAGCTGTTCAACCACTCTAAGCATTTTTAATGGATTTTTTTTTTTTTAAACTTGCTAAAACCTATTTATATTTTACTCACAAAGCAAGTGCAAAATTGTCCTGGCTCTGTCTAGGTCTTGTTTTTATTGTAATTTTTTTTTTCTTTTTTGAGAACCTGTGAATAAAAATTCTTTCTCTGTCTGAGGAAACTTTTTTTATTATTATTTTTGAGGAGAGAAGGGGCTTTGCTTTAACGAGTCCAAGATGAACATTATGAGTTCATCTCAGCATTTAGATACCTCAAAAGCACCGTCCTTGTGGTACATTCAATGGAAACACTGTTCTTGTGGTATGTTCAATGGAAATACTGTACTTGTGGTATTTTCAATGGAAAAAAATATTATTGTGGGTTTTCCAATTCAGGAAATGCTGGTCGGTCTTTAAACCAGGGGAAAAAGAGGGAGTGGAGGGTGAGAGAGCTAAATTGAGGTGACAGCGAAATGGAAGAATTATTTTATTGTAACGAGGTGGGGAGAGATATACGAAGAGTTTCGGGCAGGAAAATGGAAAATTCTTGAGGCCCTTGAGGATTCATAACAGTGGGAGAAGGAAAAAGCTCTGGAGTAGCGTTAAGGGAAAGGTGTAGGACAAAGCTGGGAAGGAAGAAAGGTTTGGTGGAAAAACGGGACAAAAAGAGAAGGAACAGCGCAGAGATGTGCTAGACAAAGGGGGATAAAGATGAGAAATCTGCTGTTAAATGTAACAATTAAGGAAAGACACGAGTAATCCCTTTATTTTTGGTCCCAAAGTCAAGGATCCAAAGTATTGCTGCATGTTCAGAGGAATTAAAGGATTTTAGTGTTGATTCAACAGCAGCGAAACACCCCTGGCCAAACCCATCCCGTGAGTGCATCAAGAATTGTTGTGGTCACTCTGGAACAAGACTTGTAGAACTTTGGATCTTTTATCCAAGGCTTGAAATCAGCCAGGGAAAGGTGGGGATGAGGTGGCCCTTCCCACTGGGGCTGGAGCCTAGAAATGCCATTTCTGCCTCTAAACCCACCAAGGTTCTGGAAAAAACACTCAAATTCGGAAAAAAATAACAAGGGGAAAATTCAAATTAATTTTGATATCCATCAATTCTTTTGGGAAAAAAAAAAAAAGTAGGATTTGGTTTAAGCAGGAAATAGGCAAGAAGTCCTTCCCGGTCTGCCACTCTGAATAATAATGGTTTTTAGAGATGTTTAGGAGATGGGTGTCATTCCCCTGGTTGGGTCAGCTCCATGGTTCATGGATTCAGATGCCGACTGAACCAACAAAGTATTTAGAGCAAAAACCACCAAATATCCACATAAACACCATGATTTTGTTGTATTAAAAGTAAATATTCCATATTTCCATGTGTGGAGCAGCGAGAGTTGGTTTTCTTTTCACTTAAACCCATGAGGTTTCCCTCTGCTCTCCTACCAGGTCAAGATCTGAGCAAATTCTCCAGTCTGCAAAAATTCAGTTTACAGCAGATTCAAAGTGTGCTTTAACCAATATTGGTCTCATCCAAATTTGCAATAAAGTTCCTTTGGCCGTGTCCTCATCTCTTTGTCTTTGCTTTCGAAGAATTTCGGTGTTTTCAGGTTTTACTGGCCAAAAACATAGTGGAAAGGGAATTTTGGAATCACACAGAGAAGTATTTACAGAAAGTAACATTTTGGGTTCCACCAGGAAATATTTGCACCAGATGTGCTCCCAAATGCCTCCAGCCAGGACTGAAAACCCCACCACGTGACCAGGCAGAGTTCAGCAACTCTGATCAGATTTTGAAGGCTCCTCACAACTCCCCAGAGCGGAGAGATGAGAAATTTGGTGTTTGTGGAACAAATTTATCTGGACTGATAAAATCCAAGGCCCCAGGAAATCTGTGGGAAGATTTCTTGTCTCTTCAGGAGCTTCAGGTCAACACCATCAGGAATGTACTTCTGAAAAACCCCAGAATTTGCTTTTAGATCATCCATAAGGAGAAGGGGAAAGGTAGCAAGTGGATTAATGTCCAAAATATTTTAATCTTCCCAGAGAATCATTGCAGTTGTAAATCCTGTTGGATCTTCTTTGTGTTCACTAAAAAAACTGAGTTAACATCTTGCATCACCTCGCAGTTGTCCTCACCGACCATAATTCCTTCAGCCTGTTACTGAACCCATGCATATTTAAAATGAATTCCCTGCTGAACATTGGCTCCTCTGATCTGAGGCACTTGGAATCATTTTGGAGTGACACAACAAATCCACAGTGGCTGCTTGTGGGGATTGCTGCTGGTGCTCAGGTCCTTTGAGGACAGGTGGCAGGTTTTGGGGTAAAACACCTCTGTGTTTGGGCTGGTTTTTAATCCTTCTTGATGGAAACGTTCCTCGTGCTTTCCCCCAGGCTACCCCATGAAGGATCTCTGAACCCCAAAGTACAAATTGCCCTCTGGGCAGCAGAACAGTTCCAACGTGTGCCTTTATTTTCCATTTTCCTGGTTTAGAATTGCTGTTCCTTGCTGGGATGGGAGGCCCTGACACCTCCTGCTCTCTTAGATGGCACAGGGTTCTCTCCAGCAGGTTCAGAGCTGAGCCCATCCCGCTGGTGAATCCATCTTGAGCCACACAAATCCCATGGATGCTCTCCCTCTCTGGGCACGGGCAGATTCATGATCCATGAAATCAGAGGAGGTGCTGGATACATTGATTCTGGCCTCTTCACTTCACCCCCTTTGCTGGGGCAAGATGGTTTAAGGTTTATTTGTGGTGCTTTGTCCAATCTGATGGCAAACTTCTCCAACAGTGGAGCTTCTCCCACATCCTCTGGAAGAATTTTCCACAGCCTAATAAGATTTCAGCGCTTGGAAGTTTATCCAGCCTAAACTTTCCTCTACTTAGCGTTATGCTTTGAGTCCTTATACACTTTTCACCATCCTAAACAATTCCTCTTCCCCTTGGTGTTTACAATCCACGAGATTTCCCTCTGCCTTCCAAGGAGAAGTTTCCAATCGGTATTTATGAAATGGAAAAATAAATGACAAACAGAAGGTTCAGCTGAGAGGAACCTCCTGCTCTGCAGCAGTCAGATGTTTGTGCAGCCACTGGGTGTCCTTCGAGACAGACCCTGTTTCCATCATTTTCTGCTGCCCAACTGCATCCCAAAGGTGTGAGGCACATCTTCAGTCCAAACAAACTTTGGGAGCTGCAAACCTTCAACTTCCAGACACGCGCTGTTTAGGAAATAAGAAGAAAGAATTTTAAGCCAAACAAGCTTTGAATTCTTTCTTTTTTTTTCTTTTTTTTCACTCTTTTGCTGTTGTTGTTTTTGACTGAGCTTGCAGGGTCAAGGGTTGTTTGTGTGCAGTGCTGAGGCCTGGGCATGCCATCCACAGAAAGAGTTAAACCTCCCAGGATGCAGGAGCTTTGTTGTGTCTGATGCAGGCAGACTTTCATTAGGCCTTTTACCACCAGCTCTTGGAACCCTTCCACTTCATGCAAGTCAAAAAACCACAAATATTCCTCTCCTTATATCAGTACCAGAAGCTGGGAGCATGGAATTCTTCAGAATGCTTTGAACCCCGTAATTGTCTCTTGTAATAATACATTTTTTACATTCGAGCTCGGGAGTTATCAAGGAGAAAGGACGTACCAAGTTGGTTAAAATGAAGAATTAAATTATGGCCATGGAAACAAAAAAAAAAAAAAAAGAAAAAAAAAGAAAACAAGAGGTACTTTCCACTGTTCTCAAAGGAAAGTGATTTGGGAAAGGATGAATCAGAATGGAGCTGTGGATGGTTTTGTGTTCTATGGGCAGAGGGATGGACAGAGGGAAGCTCGGGGTGGGATGGAGCTGAGGGAAAGCTCTACCTGTGGAACAGCAAATGGGTGTGTGGAGTGCTGGGCTATGGAGTGCAGGGTCTCTATTCTGTGTCAGAGAACATGGGAATGCTCCCCCAGCCACGGAGCTGCTCTGCTCTCATCCCATCACCACCGCCAGGGCAGCTCCAACCCTTGGAACGTTCCCTGCTGGCCTGGCCCTTCCCAGCCCTGCCTGACCTCAACCTCCCTTCCGCTAAAATCACTTTGTTCCTTGATTTTCCTTTTGGTTTTTTTCCCCCGTAGAGTTCTTAGATCTACATTTGTGTCCAGCAGCACTTTTAAAGTAAAATGTCCAATTTTATTCCCTTTGGAGATTTTAGGTGTGATCCCTGTGTTCTGTATAACTCCTTAGCACTTGTTTCTTTTTTCCCTTCTGGGGCATCTTCCTCCTCTGGATTATACCTGAGGTGTGGCATAATTTAATCACAAAAATCATCCCAAACCACGCTTAGGAATTCCTCTTGAGAGATACTTGAATATTTATATATATATATTTATATAATATATTCTACAAATCAGGGAAGATTTTGACCATGGGAATTCCAATCCCCCCTGAGAAAGTCCAGGATGAAGAAGCCAGAGAAAAAAAGAAATCAGTGGTGCAAGGAGGTAAAAAAAACCCAAACCCCAACAGAAACCCATCTTTCAGAAGTTGGTTCAAGTCATTGTTAGTACCCTGTCATTTGTTTGTATCCCAAATCCACAAAAGACATCAGAAAATGAAAAACAAAACCAAAAATGAAACCTAGCAGTGTTATAAAAGAGTTTACAGCACAATAATTTTGTACTAAATTAAAGGAGTATTTACATCTGGAAAAATGTGGATGGAAACAGAGTATGCTTATTTTTATTTTTTTTCTAGATTGATTGGATGATGATTTCTGGGTTCAGTTTATCAAAATAAAAGGAGAAGCTCTGACACTTTTGGCTGTGAAATGAGTAGGACCAGGGGGTGCAGTTCAACAGAGGAGAACAAAAGAACTTCAACCCTTTGGTGCTGCACAGACACCCCCAGTCCTGGATTCTGTGCAGATCCAGAGCAGGAAAACTCAGGCTTTTCTTGGATTTCATATGACCCCAAATTATCTTTGAAGAGGGAATTGAGGTCTGACCCCAGCAAGCCTGCTCACAATTCTGCTCACTTCAAACAGTGAAACCCACTATAATGATCCCAAAAATCAGTGAGGGACAGGCAGAGTGACCTGGATTGAGGAGCTGAGGAGAAACAAGGAGAGAAAATGAGGATATATCATGATTAGGAGGGTCTTTCCATAATTTTAATTTTTATTTTTAATTTTAGGAATTTTATTGAAGAACCTGGAAATTATTTCTAGTTCAACTCCATTAAAATTCACTTTTAACTGCCAGAGGGCAGGGATGGATGGGATATTGGGAAGGAATTGTTCCCTGTAAGGGTGTGGATGCCCTGGAAAAGAATTCCCAGAGAAGCTGAGGCTGCCCCTGGATCCCTGGAAGTGTCCACACTGGGAACAGCCTGGGACAATGGAAGGTGGAACTGGATGATCTTTAAGGTCCCTTCCAACCCAAAATCATCCTTGGATTCTGTGACTAAAACTTGGTGAGAACTTTGCTCCTTGTGCCACCCTCCACATCCCCTTGGGAGAAGCATCCCTTCTTTGCTTGGGGGGATCCCAGCAGAGCCTTGCTGCTGTGCTGTGGGATGTGCCCAGGGACCCCAGGGCTCTGCAGCTCCTCCTGCCACCCCATGGCAGAGGATCAGAGGGGGCAAAGCCCTTTGATGGAAGGGTCAGTCCCTGCTCCTTCTCATCCAGATTACCCAGGAACAAAGGCCTTTGTTCCAGGCTGCCTCTGCTATCGAGAGCAGGGCCAGATAAGGGGGGAAAAGCCACTTTTGTGGCTGTTTTATGTCAAAACTGCCTGGTTTGGCTTCTCAGGCTGGCTGGGCAATAACTCACTGCCAGCCCTTATCAGCCCTAATCAGCCTCAGGTGGATCCACAGGGCAAAGGAGCAGGAACAAAGCGTGCCAGGTTTTGGGATGAAAAAAGAGCCCATGGAAACCAATGGAAACCCATGGAAAACAAACCCAAACTGATGCCTCAGGTTTGAGCGTTTCTATTTTTCAGGTTCTGTGCTGCTTCAGTGTGTGGGTCTGGGCTCACAGCAGGGGATGCTGAGCTCTGTGCACAGAGCAGGGACACAAAACAATTCCTGCTCCAGCTGGGCACCAAGGACAAATGATCCCAATCCCAGCCCAGGAGCACAAACCCCGTGGGCTGCAGAGAGAAAAACAAGCAGGGTGGGGCTGCAGGGGCTAAAGCTGGGATGGGACAATGAACTGCAAGGTGCAAATGGAGCAGAGCTTATCCCAGGGAGAGACCCCGTGCCCGGCCGGGCATTTTGGGGCCATTTTGGGTCATCTTGGGTGCAGCCCTGGCTGGGCTCTGGTGCTGCCCCAGGTGGATCCATGGAGGAGATCCTTGGAATCAATCCCTGCTTTATTCTGGGACTCTGCCCAGCCTCTGCTCCAGCTCAGCCTGCACAAGGCATCAGAACCAGCCCCAGAGCCAGGGGAAGATAAAAACCTCCTGGAGCTGATCTCACATCCCCCCACAATGAGCTGGGCTCCAGCTGATGCTCCTGGTGGGGTCACCCGGGGTGGAGCGGGGACAGCAGGGACAGGGGGACATGGATCCATCCCTCCTGCCAGCCAAGGGAGCTGCACATTTCCCTCCCCTCTCACAATTTATCTTCCTTAACCCCCCTGCAATTAAACCACAAAAATAAAGGAACACCAGGACAAGTCCCAGCCATATTCCTCCGAGGATCTTCTCCTTGTGGGAACCTCCAGAGCTGGTTCCTGTTCCTACATCACTTCCTTGACCATGGATAGTGGAAGTTTTCTGTGCTCCACGGCATCAACAATGGGCTTGGGAACTCATAGAACCTTTCATTTCCTCCCTTTTATTTGGAAAGGACTTTCCTTTAAGAATCCTGCTATTTAATAGATGGGTTGTGATGTCAAACTCTTTAATAAGAGCTCTGCTTTTTCCTCTGCAGTTTTGTTTTTATTCTAAACAAGATTCTTATTTTTTTTCCTAAACAGATACAATTTTAAGGAGAAAAAAAAAAAAGCCAAACATGACCAGAAAAGACCTTATTTGTTATGGAAAAATTATAACAAAGATTTTTCTGTGGTTTATTTTTCTCTTTGCTCTTCCTGTTGTTGGTAATAAAGGAATTTTTATTGTTCTTTGGTGGTAATCCTAGCTTTATGTTGAAAATCAGAAAGGACTTTTTTCCTTTCTTTTTATTTTTTTAATTTTTTTTTTTTCCTTCTCTGTTTTGGGTTTGGTTCTCTGGTTTGTAGCCTGGATGGAACTAAACCAAGCATTGAAAAATGTTGCCACACACTGTCAGGAATGGCTCAGCTCCGGAGCTGAGGATGCTGCTTCCCAAAATCCTTCCTCACATCCAGTGGCTGACAGGGGATGAGGAGCATCTGCACATATTCCAGGATAAACGGAATATTCTGACCTGGGTCATGCAGCCATAATTTCAGGATAAATCCCAGAATTTGGCAGATTGAGGCCAGGTTTGTCCCCACTGAGACCACGAGTGAAGCACCCACTTCTACCTAGGAGGTGCCACCCAAGGATGGCTGAAAAATCTGCAGTGAAGATTTATTTTGGAGGATTAGACTGGATTCATTCTAATTTTTTTCCCCCTTTTTTTGTTCCCTCCTGGTGGTGGAAAGTAACAAATGATTGGAATTTTTGTTTCTGCAAAACTGGAAAATTAAATTTGATTTTTAATATGAAAAGTACCAGCAGCTGAAACGTTATAATTTCAAGATTAATTTAACTGATACTCTGCCTAAGCACAATCATGTGCTCATCACGATAACCTTTGTTTTCCTTCTCCCACAGAAGTTGTTCTGCCAATATTTATGCAAAATAAGACAAAACTTGGATCATTAAAAAAAAAAAATACCCATCCTTATTTAATAAAAATATGACACAAACCAACAGCAAAACAAAGAGAAGCAAAGCAAGGAAAAGCTTCTCCCCCTTGTTAAAAATGACGAAATTCCAGTGTGGAGAGCTGGATGTGCCTGTGCTGGCAGTGCTCCAGGCCAGGGGTGTCCCCAGCAGCCCTTCCCACAGGGCACCCCGAGGTTTCCCTGCTCAGCCCTTCCTGGATGTGATGGATCAGAGCTTTGGGAAGTTCTTTTCCACCCTCCTTTCCCCTTCCATGGCAATGCCCGGAGGAAACAATCCCAAATAGCATCCCTTTAATTACAGCTGAGCCCACGTCTCTCATCGTGTCAGACTCTCAGGGCAGAGTGTCCTGCTGTTCCTGTACCCAGGTCCTTTCTGCCTTAGCTCGTTCCACCATTATTTCATAGAATCATGAAATGTGCTGATTTGGAAGGGATCCATCAGGATCACGGAGTCCATCTCCTGGCCCTGCACAGGGCACCCCAGGAGCCATACCATGTGCCTGACAGTATTGCCCAAATGCTTCTGCAACTCAGACAGGCTTGGTGCTCTGAGAATTTCTTTGGGGAGCTGTCCCACATTGCAAGGCAGGATGTGTTCTGTTACCATCCGTGGGGCAGCTGTCTGGTGTCAAGTGGGCAGTTCTCCTTATCTCTCTCTGAGTGATCACAATCACATCTGCTGATAAGAGGCCATTGGATGTCCCTGCAGGGCTGATAAGAACTACAGCATCCCATTGGGAGATGTGAGCCCAGGGGGAGGAGCCAAGCATTCCAACCTGGATATAATCTGGAGATTCTGGAACACCAGCACGGCTTGTCCACTGGATTTCCCAGAGGAACAGCAGCTGCTTCTTCTTCCACGGATCTGTGGAGGAAGAATACATCCTTTATCCTTTTTCTCCCTGCTCCAACAGAACCACCCCTGGCACTGCAGGAGGGCTGCAGCCACAATTCCAATGGCACTGCTGCCAGCACCCTGACCCACAGGGTGCCAGGTTCAGTTCTGACTCTGTCGGTGTTGTTCTAGTGTATTGCATTGTTTTATTTTATCCTTTTATTTTTTTCCCCTTCCCTATTAAAGAGCTGTTATTTCCTGCTTCCATATTTTTTTTGCCTGAGATCCCCTTAATTTAAAATTCATGGCAATTGGGAGGGGTGGGGAGGGTTTGCATTCTCCATTTCAGGGGAGGCTCCTGCCTTCTTTGGCAGGCACCTGTCTTTCCAAACCAAGACAGGAGCCCGTTACAGTGTTCAGACAGCCCTTTTTGTGACATCCAGCCTACACCTACCCCAACTGAGCCATTTCCTTGAATCTTGTCACTGGTGACAAGACTGAAGAGATCAGGGTCAGCCCTTCCACTTCACCTGTGAGGATGCTTAAGATTACAATGAGTCTTTGACACGATGGCTCTGGCAAGACTTGGAGAGACAACAGGCCAATGAAACATCCTTAAATATCAGCTTTGGAGGTGAATTCATGTGGAGCCCTGCTCTCCTGCCAGCAAGGGAACTTTGGTGCCTTGAGCATTTGCCGCCTTGAGCATTTGCCGCCGTTTCAGAGCAGCGCCGCGGCCCCAGCAGGGCTCCTGGAAGTTATCAATATCCACTTTGCCACTTGTCACTCACCCTGCAGAGGAGCTGTGCAAACAGAGCCTTTGTGCTGGGGGAATGCTGTGCTTTGAGGCCAAAGCACAAAGCTCTGCTCCTGCCCTGCTGCTGCCCCTTCCCCAGGAGCCCTCGGAAATCACAGAGCCTTTGCTGCCCCTTGCAAGCAGCACCAGCCCCAGGAGTGGTGAAAATAATGTTTCCAGTCAAGATTGAGAGAGTATTTTTCTTGGAGCATTCTTAACCTTTGGGATCTTTTCATGTTCTTTAGCCATTGTGTTTGCTTCTTCCTTGTTTTCTTACAGGGAAAGCCGAAAGCGACTAAAAATTAAAATCTTTTTTTAACAGCTTTCTCCTGTTCCCTTGGCAAAACAAATTTTTGAGCAGTTGGAACGATACAGAGCCGTTTACTCCCTCCTCAAATAGTTTTCCCCTTCTTCCAAGAAATCCTGCTCGTTTTGGATCTGATCTCTTGCTTGTGTAAGGAGGGGACACCTCCAGGTCTGGAGAGATCTGCACCAGCTGAAAGATGTCATTGTGAAGGCAGGGGACAAACAGAGTTATTTGTGCCAGGCCAGGTTCTCTCAGTGCTACTTGTTTGTTTTCCAGTGTTGCCCACTGGTAATTCAAGGTGATAGGATTGGGGGCAGGAGAAAAATTGATTTATGCCAGGCCAGGTTCTCTCAGCTCTATTTGTTTGTTTTCCAGTGTTGCCCACTGGTGATTGAGGGTGGTGGGACTGGGAACAGGATCTGCTGAAGAATGGAAGGTGATGATGCCCAGTCAGGCTGGAATGAGAGGCAGCCTGGAAGCACAAATCTGTAAAATCTGGGAGGATTTGGGGTTTAGGAATCTGGCTTTGCCCATCCTGGGACAGAACAGGGCTGTGACACTCCCAGCAGGGCTCTGCTGTCACCTCAGCTCCCTGTGGGATCACCTGCAGGTGCTGGAGGTTTTTCAGCTCCAACCTTGGATGTGTGACCCAGCTCCACCTCAGCTCCAGGAGACCCCATCCTCTGCAAAAGCACCTGAGATGACCCAAAATCTTCATTCCTGCAGAGTGAAACCCTTGCTAATTCTCCTCAATGAGTGTGTTTGCTCCGAGGACAGACACATAAATCACACCAGCTGAAACCCAAGCGAGGCCGTGACAAATTTGGTATTTTTAAAGGTTAGTTGTTGCTCTTTTTAATCAAAGAAAAGCAAGGGGATAGGGTTGGACATTTATGATGTGCAAAAGAGGTTGTAACCACAGAAAAATCTGCCTCCAAAAGCCAAATATTATTCATTTTGGTGGAATGCACTGTTAAAATAGCTCAGCCTTTAAGGAAGAGGCAGGCTTATGTAAATCAGGGAGTTTACTTTCTTTTGAACACAGAACCTTACAAAAATCCCATCTGCGTGTGCATGGCTGTCTCCCTGTAGGCTTATAAATGTCACTTTATCAGCTGTGCCCCTCAGGGACTTGGAGAACACATTTTAGGGGAGAAAAGCACAGAGGAAGGCAATGTTTTGATCCATGACACCTTCCTGGGGCCATTGAACAGCATCAACAAACCCCAGTGCTTCACCAGGAGTCAGTGATTCACTCATGTCCCTTCCTGGTCCACCAGGGACTTTCTTTCAGAAGGGCATAATCAGGCTGAAAATTCATCCTCAACCCTCTGTCAGAGCTGGGAAACACCTGCCAGGAGCACTACATCAAAAAATGTAAATTCTGTCCAAGAAGGTGATTAAAATATTGCCACGTCTTCAAATTTAAACAGAATTTCTTTAATCAACAACAAACTCTTGAAGTTTCCTGTGAAGTCCAACAGGCAGGATGCTGAGGAGCTCAGTTCTTTTTGTACTGAGATTTTCAGCTTTTTAGGGATCCTTAATGGGATGAAAGGCAGATTTACATGGATTCACCTCTCTGAATTTCTCTCCCCTTGGTTCCACCTGTGTTTTGCTCCCTGGACAGACAGGACCTTCTCTCATTTCATGGAACCCCAAAATTCCTTCTGACATTTATTCAGCTGGATGCTGCTGTTTCCTTCCCTGCTGCTGCCCATTTCCCCTCCCCAGCCCCAGGATCATCCAAATTCAATGCCCCATTCTTCCTACCTTGTTTTTCAGTTTGAGGTTTGTGTTGCTTTACCTGGAACCAATTGGGATTTTTTTCCCATATTTAATACAGAAAATCACAATAGAAGACATTTAATATCTTCTATTTAATAAATGCCATTTAATATCTTCTATTTATTAAATGCTGTTTAATAACTTCTATTTAATAACTGCTAAGGGAATCAGCAAGGGTGTGATTATGTCCTGGGGCTTTAATTATTGTTCATAAACCCTACTTTTATGGTAGGGTTTAGGTTTTAGGCTTTAATTATTAAAATAATTATTAATTAAATATTTCATTATTAAAAGAATTATTTTCTTTTAATTTTTGTCCATAAACCCTATGGTGTTTGTGGCTCTCAGGGCTCTAAACCACACAGATTGTGTTTCCAAACACTGTGGGATCTTCCCTTTTCCCTTTCAGTTCTCCACACTGTTGGAAAACAGGGATTCTTCCTTAAAAAAGACTCCTGGAGGCCAACCCAGGCACGTGAGGGAGGAGACAAGAAGCAAAGGTCAGCCTTGATTGACCAAGTGCAGAGTGGGATGAACAACCAACCTGCTGCTTTCTGTGATTAGATGGCTCTGCAGAAAAGGGCAGAGAGATAAATTATAGAATCCTCCTCCTTGTCTGTGTGTGGAAACGTGGGATGCTGCTGAAAACCCATTTTCCTGCTGAACCAAGTTCTTAGGGAAATAGAGAAACTTAAATTCAGATTTCTTTCTTGGCTTGAATCCCACAAAACACTTCAGGTGTCCAGGCATGCTGCACCAAGGGGAATCTTCCTGGTCTTTCCTTCGCCCAATTCTGCTTTTTGTTCTCTATTTTCCAGAAAAAGGCTCCTTTTCATGGAACCCTGGAATGCTTTGGGTGGGAAGGGACCTTAAATGCCACCTGATTCCAACCCTTCCTGCTCCAAGCCCTGTCCAGCCTGGCCCTGGACACTTCCAGGGATGTTTTGTTTTCCAGAACAGTTCCTGTGCAGATGGAGGATCCCCCTATTCCATAATTAATGTCACTCTGATGAGCTCCTCTGGGTGAGGATGCCCTCAGGAATGACTTTGCTGCTGTTCCACCCTGCAGCCAGGAAGCTGCACTTGGAAAAGTCAGCAAGAGCAGATCAAACATTCTGTCAACAGGCAGATCAAACATTCCTGTTTCTGTTTTTCCACCTCTGATTTTCATCTCCTGTAGCTGGAGGGGGGGAAGCCTGAAAATGTGATCATTTAGCTGAATGTGTAATTTGACTGAGTTTAAAATAGAGGACAAACTACTCAGGGTGATTTTTGTGTACTTCATGTTGTTAATTTTCATACTTCAGCTTCTCTTCTCCCACCACTTTCTGTCCCCATCAATTGGATTTATTTTTTTTTTAAATCCTACTTAATTTTTGCTGGGAGTGGATGAAAAGCTGTGGCTGCTTTTCTTGGCCTCAGGAAAAGTTCTATGTGTGCAGTAAAACTATTCCCTGCTATTATCACCCCAGGAGTCAGACACATAAAACCCCATTTTATCCGTGGGATAAAGGAGAATCGGAAATGCTTCTGACTCTGGATAATTGGTGAAAAATGCTAAATTCAATGGGTGATCCTCACTGGTGGAAGTGGAAGCAGAGTGGGCCTGTGCTGATTTATATCCCTGCAGGTATTCACCCACAGCAAAAGGGGAAAAACATGAAATACTCGATATTTTCCATGGGGGAAGGAAGGAAGGAAGGAAGGAAGGAAGGAAGGAAGGAAGGAAGGAAGGAAGGAAGGAAGGAAGGAAGGAAGGAAGGAAGGAAGGAAGGAAGGAGGGAAGGAAGGAAGGAGGGAAGGAAGGAAGGAGGGAAGGAGGGAAGGAGGGAAGGAGGGAAGGAGGGAAGGAGGGAAGGAGGGAAGGAGGGAAGGAGGGAAGGAGGGAAGGAGGGAAGGAGGGAAGGAGGGAAGGAAGGAAGGAGGGAAGGAAGGAAGGAGGGAAGGAAGGAAGGAAGGAAGGAAGGAAGGAAGGAAGGAAGGAAGGAAGGAAGGAAGGAAGGAAGGAAGGAAGGAAGGAAGGAAGGAAGGAAGGAAGGAAGGAAGGAAGGAAGGAAGGAAGGAAGGAAGGAAGGAAGGAAGGAAGGAAGGAAGGAAGGAAGGAAGGAAGGAAGGAAGGAAGGAAGGAAGGAAGGAAGGAAGGAAGGAAGGAAGGAAGGAAGGAAGGAAGGAAGGAAGGAAGGAAGGAAGGAAGGAAGGAAGGAAGGAAGGAAGGAAGGAAGGAAGGAAGGAAGGAAGGAAGGAAGGAAGGAAGGAAGGAAGGAAGGAAGGAAGGAAGGAAGGAAGGAAGGAAGGAAGGAAGGAAGGAAGGAAGGAAGGAAGGAAGGAAGGAAGGAAGGAAGGAAGGAAGGAAGGAAGGAAGGAAGGAAGGAAGGAAGGAAGGAAGGAAGGAAGGAAGGAAGGAAGGAAGGAAGGAAGGAAGGAAGGAAGGAAGGAAGGAAGGAAGGAAGGAAGGAAGGAAGGAAGGAAGGAAGGAAGGAAGGAAGGAAGGAAGGAAGGAAGGAAGGAAGGAAGGAAGGAAGGAAGGAAGGAAGGAAGGAAGGAAGGAAGGAAGGAAGGAAGGAAGGAAGGAAGGAAGGAAGGAAGGAAGGAAGGAAGGAAGGAAGGAAGGAAGGAAGGAAGGAAGGAAGGAAGGAAGGAAGGAAGGAAGGAAGGAAGGAAGGAAGGAAGGAAGGAAGGAAGGAAGGAAGGAAGGAAGGAAGGAAGGAAGGAAGGAAGGAAGGAAGGAAGGAAGGAAGGAAGGAAGGAAGGAAGGAAGGAAGGAAGGAAGGAAGGAAGGAAGGAAGGAAGGAAGGAAGGAAGGAAGGAAGGAAGAAGAGTTAAGCAGCACAGAACCTGAAAAATAGAAAATCTGAACCTGAGGCATCAGTTCAGCCTGGAAAAGAGAAGCTTTGGGGTGACCTCACTGTGGCCCTGCAGTGCCTGAAGAGAGCAGAAGAGATGGAGAGGGAGCATTTATAGGACCATGGGATGACAGGACACAGGGAATGGCTTCACACTGACAGAGAGTGGGTTTAGATTAAATATTAGAAAGAAATTCCTCCCTGGGAGGGTGGGCAGGCCCTGGCACAGGTGCCCAGAGCAGCCCCTGGATCCCTGGCAGTGCCCAAGGCCAGGCTGGGCAGGGCTGGGAGCCCCTGGGACAGTGGGAGGTGTCCCTGCCATGGCAGGGGTGGCACTGGGTGGGCTTTGAGGTCACTCCAACCCAAAGCATTCCACAACTCTATAATTCTACACCTCCATTATTCTATTCCTTTGGTTTTGACCTGCCATATTTTCCGAGTCACCTGTTAATTAATATAAAAATAATTAATTAATATATCCTGCTGTTTGAAGAAACATCACCACTGGGACCAGATAAAAGAATGGAAATAATCAATAATTGCCCCCTGGTATGAACAGTGGTTTCATTTACTTCATTTGAAGTGTCTTTACTGGGCACTCTGGCACAGGGGAGCTTAAAGATAAGAGGGTTTTTTTCCCCAGAAAAATTGGTTTAGACATTGGTAGGTTTGAGGTAATTTTTTTCTTTTATCCCTCTGTTCCTTTCACTGCCATATATTTCTCGATGAAGAAATTTTATCCCTGCAATCCATATTAAGAAAAAGAGGGAAAAAAAAATCAATCTGTGGGTTCTCTTTTGTAGAAAGTTCTGGTTTCCTACACGACTTTTCCATGGAATTTGTATGGGAAAAATGCAGAGTGCACCAAAATGAGGTAATGACAGGGTTTGATATTTATCAAAGCCCTTTTCCCCCTGTCATCAAACTGCATCAAGCTGTCAGCAAATGTCCTGGAGCAGAGGAGCTGCTCAGGCCAAATGGGATCACATCTGATCCCTTGGGAAGGCTCCTCTCTGCAGCACTCAGCCCAGGAATCTGGGACTTCTCCAGGATCTGGGACTTTCTGCTTCCAGGATAATTTCAGGTGAGGTCAATGAGGATGTTCATTGATGCCTCAGGTTTTTGCTTTTCTATTTTTCAGGTTCTGTGCTGCTTCAGTGTGTGGGTCTGGGCTCACAGCAGTGGATGCTGAGCTCTGTGCACAGAGCAGGGACACAAAACAATTCCTGCTCCAGCTGGGCACCAAGGACAAATGATCCCAATGCCAGCCCAGGAGCACAAACCCCGTGGGCTGGAGAGAGAAAAACAAGCAGGGTGGGGCTGCAGGGGCTAAAGCTGGGATGGGACAATGAACTGCAAGGTGCAAATGGAGCAGAGCTGATCCCAGGGAGAGACCCCGTGCCCGGCCGGGCATTTTGGGGCCATTTTGGGTCATCTTGGGTGCAGCCCTGGCTGGGCTCTGGTGCTGCCCCAGGTGGATCCATGGAGGAGATCCTTGGAATCAATCCCTGCTTTATTCTGGGACTCTGCCCAGCCTCTGCTCCAGCTCAGCCTGCACAAGGCATCAGAACAACCCCAATTCTCTCAGCCTTTCCTCACAGGAGCAGAATTCCACAGCCCAGATCAACTCAGTGACTCTTCTCTGGACTCTCTCCAACAGATCAAAGCTGATCTTCAACGTTCTCCACCAAAACACCGAACCTGAAGTTTGAATCAGCACTCACAGAATCGCAGAACTGGGTTGGAAGGGACCTTAAAACTCATCTCATTCCAACCCCTGCCATGGGCAGGGACACCTTCCCTCAGTTGCTGATATCAAATCCATATCAACCCATTTTTCACCTCGAGTTCACCCCAGGCCCCTGCAGATGAAGTTCAAAGCTTTGCAGTCCCTCCCAGGCTCCTGTCAGTAAATTTTGTGGTGGCACTCAAGAGTGACTCAGCCACCCTCACATATCAGAGTCAGTTTTTTGGTGGATGTGTTCTGGTCCTTCCCCTGGTGAACTGCTCACCCCCAGCCCCAGCCAACCACAACAACGTGGGGTTTGATGGAAACACACACCAACCCCAGCCCCAGAGCAGCACTGCTGTGGAGGGTAACAAATACAGGCCCCTTGGTAAGAAAATGAAAGCTTTGTCATTTCTTGGTCTAGGGTTGCACAGGATCTGCGTCCAGTTGGAAACTGTTCTGTGGAAATCGATAGAAAATACCAACTTTCCATGTGGCAATTTCCTGAGAGAAGTGTGGCTGAAATGTGTCTGAAGTTCAAGAGAACAAACACGAGTAGCAAAATAAAGGCGCCCACTCAAAAACCAGCCAAATGCAGGGCAGCCAAAAATGCCATATTTAGATTTTTTTCCATGACCTACCTGATTCCCATCAGGGTACTGGGCACTCCCTGGGCCCAGGATCCTTTTGGAGATCACCCATGGTGGAGAATTCCTCCTTGGCTTGGTTTTTTCCACTCAAATCTCATGGAATAAAAAGCACCACTAAGTTCCCCCCTGTCACAGAGGAGCAGTGAAGGTTCCAGAACTCTGGAATGTTCATTTGGAATGCCATGGCTCTGCCATCCTGGTGGCTCCTGTGCCCTTCTGAAATCAAACAGCCTGGTTTATCAAAAAGTGATTTATTCATCATCAGTGATGGGCTGCCCAACTCTTCCAATTGCTTTCAATTTACGGTTCCTGCTTCTTTTGCCTCTTCTCAACTTCAAACTGATTTTGTTGGCATTTGCTGAGCCTGGAGTTCTGCACCAAGGTGTCCACGAGACACCTGGAGCAGTAACAATCCTCTCTTCACCTCTGCAGGTAAAATCAGGGGTTTAGATGTTGCTTCAGCCCTCCCAGAAAATGGCAAATCCTTGGAACCCTTGTGTGCAGAGGGGCAACGGGCAAGGGAGCCCCTGGGTATCCTGGACAGTTTCATTGACATGAATTACAGGAATTTTTGAGAGGGTGTCAGAAATAAAACAGCTTTCACTCTTTTAATTCTTTGTTGGGATTAGGAGTCACCCCAGGAGTGGCAAATCCCAGTCCCCAGTGGAATGGAAATCCATGGGTGAGAGCAGAGGCGTCCCCCACAAAAATCAGGGTTGGTGGGGTTGTGATCAAAGCTCTGGGGCTGCAGGCAGCACACAGCCCCAAGATCCCTGTCCTCAGAGCTGGGAGTGACCCCACAGGGGACGAGGACAGCCTGGGGACTGCCCCAGCTGGCATCAAACATGGGAACCACATGGGAATCACCTCTGCTCCAACCATGAATCCCTTTGGCACGGGACCTCCAGCAGCTTTGCCATGTCCATGTAACAGGCAGAAGAGCTGGAACGTGTTTCATTCATTATTTAAAGGAAAAATTACTTCTGTCTAGGGCTGCTGTCGTCTAAACAACTTCTGGTGAGCTCTCAGGTTTTTAACTTTTCCCTTGTTGATGTAAAAACAAGTGTCTGCCTCCCTGAAAAATTGGGAATTTTTACTGCAGACTTTGGGCAAAAAGCAAAACTATTTTGGCTCCAAACCAAAAAACTTTAAGCTTAAAATGGCAAACCTCTCATTTTCAGCCAAACAATGAAAACGTTGGTTTTGGCTGGACATTTTTGGTTTTCCAACTGAAGTGATCTTTTTCTCGGTCAAAAATTTTCCATGAGGTGAGGAATAAACATTACGGGTAAAAAAGCCTGGTGGAGCTGGAAGGAAGGAGGGAAGAGAGGGAGATAAGGAATAAAAACAGTTTATCACAACCATCAGGAGGCTCCTGTTACCAAGGTCTGTGACGAGGCACGGCACCAATCCCGTAAAGAATCCCTGAAACCTATAGCCCGGGATATTTATAGCAGGATTCACGGTCACTGGATGTTCTCTAAACAAATTTATAGAAGTGTTTTTCTCCTGGCTGTTTCCTTTTTTAGAATATTATCACCAGGAGCAGCGCTCCAGGCCTCTCCTACCTGGACAGAGTTTTCCCTGCTCTCCCGATGATCTCAGTGCCTGCACGGGCAATAAAAAGCCTCGTGGGTGACTTTATTAATTCACAAAAATTCCTGTGCAGGCAGAGAAGACGCCCTGCTGCCTCTTTCCCAGCAGCCTGGAGGGAGAAGGGAATGTGTTTGGAGGTGGGAAAGCCATTCCAGAGCAGGGCACGGGCCAGCCAGCGGCAGGATGTCCCGCAGGACTCTGCAGCTCCGGGTGGGCTATTCCTGCAGCTGAAATCCCACCCGTGCCTCTTGCTGTGACCTGATGGGGCTCAGGATGGGCTGGAATCAGGAATCTCTGCAAATGGAAGGGGATGGGAGAAGGGGGGAGGACGTGGAGGTTAGCAGAGGGAGGAAGGGAGAGCTGAAGCCAAGGGGGGACAGCAGTGAGCCCTTACTGCTGGTCCACAGCTGCTTTATGGAGGTGCTTTTTGATTTTCTGGACAATATTTGGCTCTAAAGGGCTGAGGAGGCAGCAGGGCAGTGGTCAGGGAAGCGTTGTCCCATGTCACCATTGCGTGTCCTGGTGTTTGCTTTCTCTCCTCCCACATCTTCAGGGAATGCTCCATCATCCCTGCTTCCACCCCTCGAGGAGTCCTGGCTACCTGGGAGGACAAAGATGGACTCAGCTGTCAGGAATTTATGCTTTCCCCTCCCCGTTTTCGTGCAGAATCCACGGGCAGAGACAATTTTTTAATCACTGTTCTAATGTTTCCCAACGGAAAGCAGCTTTGGGGACGTGACGCAAACCAGCGCTTTAAAGCCATAGATATTTCTAGTTAATCTAAAAGATTAAGCACCTCACAGCCCCTGGAAAGTGCTCCTTGCAACTACAGCATTATGGCCTTGGATAAATCTGGTTTTATAATCCTGCTTAGTCTACACTGATCTGGATGAAAAGAGCCCCACCATGGAGAACGAGGCTCAGAAAAGCAGTATTTAGGCAAGGGGAGGGAAAACAGGAGCGTGTATTTTCTGCAGGGACAGGAAGGTGGCCCAGGCTGTCAAATCGTGTTAGGGACACGCCATAATCCCCAGTTACCCTTCCCAATGACACTCCCCAGTGTCACCTTCCTATCAAGCCCCTGCAGGGAGAAAGGAGGGATGAGATGGGGGAGGAAGGCTGAGGGTGAGGAGCAAGGAGGTGCTGGAGGTGCTCACAGGGACCTGGGCAGGCATCCCTGGGACCCTGCACGGGGCTGGAACATCCATGAGGGCTGCTGAGCTCAAGGGCAGCCAAGGCAGCAGTTCTGAGGGGAAAAATAGCTGGTGCTTATCTCCCTCCTCACCTTGGGGAAGGAGGTGAGAGCAGAGGTGAGCAAACACACAAAGCAGAGGATTACCAGGAATCCCAGTCTGCCTTCCAGCACTGAGATGTTTCCTTCCAGCAGAAGTTTATGCTCTCTGAGCAAAGGCTGAAGTGCTGTCTGCGTTCTCCACTAAGAACCTCCCCGACCTACAACATTTTCATTTGATTTAAGTGAGGTTTTTATATTCAGCTCAAGTTTAAAAGCACATGAGCTCATTCATTACATCACCAGTTTATCTACGGGGTTATTAAAGCGCTGATCAAATGACAAGAACTGGAAACATTTGTCACAACCAAGGATCTCAGGAAATACTTTTTTAGCACTTACACAGCCTGTATGAATAGCTGTGAATGGTGTGAAATAAATTAGTATTAAATGTATCTCTAAATCCAGTGTTTCCTGTATTTCTAAAGGAAAATGACTCTAGCCTGGATTTCTGATGTGCAGTTAAAACATAAGTGACTGAATTAATCCCCAAATTGCTGGGCAGAATTCCCTGGTCTGTGTTTTGCAGCTCATCAGATCCGTGGGTCACAATGGCTTTATATTCTGAAAAAGCTGTGAACAAACGAGCTGGGCACTGCATCTGCATCTGCAAACAAACATTTCACAGCTATCCCACAGAGAGAAATCAGTTTGAATTGCAGATCCTCCTGCTCCGTAGCCTTCGTCTCTTGAATCCACGCAGGACTTTTGGCAGTGAAGTCAGAGCCTGGAAGTGTTGAATGCACCAAACTTAGCTCCTACTCACCCAAAGTGATAATATCAAAATAATAAGCCTGCCACAAACTTCATGGCAGCAAAATGCAGCGAGGAGAAAAGGCAGCTTTCAGAAAACAAAGCAACCCGTGAAATTCATTACTGTGAGGCACAAATTACTACTGCTATTATTATCATCCAGTGCCTTTAAGCTGCTGGGATGAATAAGGGCTCCTCTGCCTTGTAGAAATAAAAGGATAAGAGATCATTGTCATTGCAGATTTAGTGGATTAAGAAAATGATATGTGCATAATGAGTCTCTGGAAATAGAATATTGGCATGATTGTTTTTAAGCTCGCTGGAACTCCTCGTGTCACACATGGCTTGAGCTGACCACTGATTAATTTAGACTTGGGAAAAAAAAAAAATCTCACTTATGTAACTTAAATCTCCCTTCCACGGCTGTTTTGAAAGAGCTGGTGGGGTTTGCCTGGAGGAACAGGAATTGTTCTGAAGCAGCAGAATTCCCTGGTGCCACAGAAGGATCTGCACTGGGGCACTCCTGGAGCTGAGAGGAGAGCAGAGCTTTCCAGGCTGGTGGGATGGGATGGGATGTCTGCTGGAAAGGAGCACTGGGGCAGCTTCCAGCTTCTCTGGGAGCCCTTTCTCTCATGAACAAGTGTCAGTTACAAGTATAAGATCACCCTGTTGTTTTGACAGAGATGAGATTTAAATAAACAAACCACTATTTTTACCAGTAGAGATTTTGGCTCCCTCTCCCAAAGGAAGAGGCCATTTTTCCACTTGTGCCTGGCAGAAAACCCCAAACCCTTAAAGGCCAGGAGACACTGAACCAAACAAAAGCAGAGGAGCTGATTCTATGCAAAGTGAACATCCTGAGGTCCATGTTCCTGCAAGGTCTTTGCACCCCTGATGCCAAAAACTGAACACAGGTGAGTGTCCCCTTTGTTTTACTCCTCTGCTGAGATGCTCCTGGCATGGAAAGACCCCATTTCCATGGCAACAACTTGTGGAAATCAGCAGAGGGTTGGTGCTTTTGGCTGGCAGCAGATTGTTCCATGAGTCCTGATTACCTGGGTATCTTTTTGGCTCACAAAACCTCCAGTGGGACTGTGATAAAGAAGGAAAGACTCAATTCTGAACATTTCTATCATGACCCAGCAACCTGGTCCTCATGGTGGGAAACCTGGAGCAAATTTCTGCTCTGAAGCCATCAGAGAAGATGAGTTGCAGGTTGCAGAAAATTTTGGGATGCAGTTTCTCCTTTGTTCTCCTCATTTAAAAGTTTGTGGCAGCTGTGTATTGCAAAATGCCAGCCCAGCACTGAGGATGTCTCTCCTTTCTGCCCTGGGACCCATTTTTTCCCATTTCCTTGGAGGGAAGTGGTGCCACTGTTGCTGCTAAAGGAGTGGGATGCAGCTGAGGCCGAGGTTACACAAGCAAGGACAATTTCTGGAGTCCCCAGAACGTTTTCCCAATAACGAATCCTGCTCTAATGCAGAAGATCTGCCCTGCCTGGGAAACAATGCGAGGTTGAACGAGGACAGAGCAGAGAATGACATGTCATAAAAGCCTCCTGAGTGCCAGCACAGCCCTTCCCTTCAGATGGGTGCTCTTGAGGAGCTCATTGGAGGCCTTTGGAGCATTTGGTAAACAGCTGTTCTGCTCAGAGAGCCGTGGAGAGAGCGTTCAAGTCAAAACCACAAAAATGAGCTGATGATGCCATTTGGAAGCCATGTCCACAGAGCTCACCTCCTCCGACTATGCTGCTGGTTTTTAGGAACAGGCTCAGCTTTTTACCCTCTCCCTTCCCTGCTGCTTTCCCTTTTGTGCCTCTCCAAGGAGCCAAACCCTGCCAGAGCTGCAGATCCCGGGCTGGCTGGGGAGGGAGGTGGGAGCAGAGCAGCTCCAGCCATCCTGGGTGGTGCTGATGCCCTTTGGGGCTGCCTAAAAACAGGGCCCAGACAAAATCAAGGCCTGTCCACTTGTTTCCAGCTTCAGTATTCCTAAATGAAGAACTAAATGAACCAAAATTATCTTTACCTACAGATCACAGTTTGTGCAGGTCTTTCTGCCTCCCAAATTCTGGGTATGGTGCCAGCCACACCACGTGCACCTCTAGACATCAAATTTTAGAAATGGATCATTTGTGTGCCAGAATAAAAGGGCATAAAAAGTCTTTATAATTATTGAAGGGCCTTCATGTACATTTATGGCAGACAAAGCCCACCCAAAATGCACAATTGGTCACAGGTTTTCACACTTTTATAAGTTTGGTTCATTTGCATATTGGGGGTTCATCTGCCAATTCCAGCTCCAGGTAATGAAGTCATTGACCCCCAGTTTGCTGCCCCCAACTCCCTTTTGTTCCCATCTCAGGCCCTGAGGCAGTGAGGTGTCCTTGACTGCCAGGCCTGGAGAGGAATTGCTGTGTCTGCCCAAAGTGGGAAAGCAGCAGCTCCCACTGCACATGGAGTTCAGAGTCACACACTGCAGAATTCCATGATTACAAATAGATTTAAGAATATAAAAGTTAAAATCCTGAGGCATCAGTAGAAGTGGTGGGACAGGGGCAGGCAAAGGGTTCTCATCTTGTTACCCTGGAGAATCTGCACCAGCAGCAGAGAGCAGCACGTGGAGTACACGGAATATTTTCTTGGAGTGTCAGTGCCAGGCACTCAGACTTGTCCAGGAGAAGGGATCAGAGTCAGAGAAGGTTTTCCCAAGGTCACTTGTGGTTAATTGTGAACCTGTTTACTGTTAAGTGTTTACTGGCCTTCTCCAGATAGGGAGGCAAATTTACCTGAACTACCACATGCAGAGATATTCATTAAACAAAATGTCCAAGATATTCCTTAAACTAAAAATCCAGGATATTCATTAAACCAAAGATCCAGGATATTCATTCAACTAAAAATCCAGGATATTCATTGAACCAAAGATCCAGGATATTCATTAAACCAAAGATCCAGCCTGGTGGAAGGCATGGAAGGAAAGGGTGTTTAATCAAAGGGAAAACATGAGAAAAGAATGCAACTATGAATCTCCTTGGGATCAATCCTGAAATTAAACTAATTTTTAAATTTTCATCAATGATGCTGAACTTCTTGAAAAGTCAGGGTTGAAACACAGATGCTGACAGAGGGAAATACCAAAGGGGAAGAACCCAGCAGTCCCAAGGGACTGAGTGATGGCAGTGAGATGGAAATTTAATAACACACAGTGTCAGAGCAGAAATGGCAACAGCAAGAATTTTTGCTACACGATCAGGATGTAACAGATAGAAAAAAAAGGGAAAAGAGGAAGATGTGGTTATGAAGAGAGGAAAAAGATTAATCCAGCTCTAGACTCCATCAGAGGAAATATTCCCAGACAGGAAATTATTACTGTTATATTGCTACAAGTTACTCTGTCTAACTGAGACGATGACTTTTTCCTTTCAAACACAATAATTAATATGATATTCTGCATAACTCTTTTTACTCAGTGGAATGGAGCATCAAACATGAAATTGGCACTGAAAGGTGGATGCTCCAGTAGTTCTTTAACCACTGCTCCTTTGAAATCCTTCTTTGCCAAGTCTCAGAACTCACAACTGACTTCCCAAGAAGAAATTCTGTTGTTTCCTTCCCTCCTATTTTTTTTCTTTTCCCCTGCTCTTTCTTGACTCCCTTATTCCAGGGATGTTTAGCATGTGCCTGCTGCGCAGAGCACGCTCGTTCCCCTGCTCCCCACTTCCTTTTCACATCATTCTTAATGGGCCTTTAAGGACATCTCCGTGTTCCTGTGGCGTTATTTATGGCTCTGACATCACCCCTCAAGGTGAACAGCTCTCTGCAGCAGGGCTTGGGCTCTTTTACAGCAAATCTGCCCGCTGCTTTCTATAAAAACAGGAAAGCAGCTGCAGTTTTTATAGGTGAGAGCGAAGGTTTCTCCCCCTGCTTTACGTCCACTTTGTCATGGGGAAGTCCAGAATGGCTTTTGGGGGGAG
The DNA here is from genome assembly GCF_963513975.1 of Fringilla coelebs. Taxonomy (NCBI): domain Eukaryota; kingdom Metazoa; phylum Chordata; class Aves; order Passeriformes; family Fringillidae; genus Fringilla; species Fringilla coelebs. Next base: position 2,170,472 of record NC_140045.1, on the reverse strand, counting down.
AAACACAAAGGCTGAGTGTGGTCTGTCAGGGCTGAGTTTTGTCAGTCAGCCTCCAGCTGACGTGAAATGAAAGGCAGAAAGCCATTCCAGATGGTTTTATGGTCACTCGTGGCTCACGTGGATGCAAAGTGGGCAGAAAATGGAAAAAAAAAATTTAAAAAGTGGCCTTGGCTCAGAGGATCAGCTTTTTCTCTGTGAAAACTTCTTTTTAAATATTGTGTGTGTACAATGTATTTGCTGAGTGAAAATGAATCTCTGAAGAAATACAGTGAAATTAAGAGATAAGCAAATGGCTGCTAAGGTTGGGAGTCCAGGGAGACCTGCTGTCATTAATATTGATGCTAATTTGCTTAATTAAATCACATTCAACCTGGCCAAACTGTAGGGGCGATTATTTCAAATACAAACCAAGCACCAACAGGTTCTCATTTTGAAAGGTGTTCAGGTTCCTCTGAGATTTCTGGAATGTGGCTGCAATGGGAGAGAAAGGATGAGGAACTTTAGAGAAAGGATGAGGAACTTTGGCTTTTATTCTAAAATTCTGGGCAATTTGGGCAGGAGTCTGTAAATGACACCCTTAGATCAGGTCCAGGCAGCTGCTGAGAGGGTGAAATTCAGATTGAATGCCAAAAAAAAATCCAGATGTGGGTATCTGGAGAGATTAATTAGGGCAAGAAGAACGAATGAAAAACTTAATTGAAAATATCAACAAATCACAGGTATGGGGAGCTCTTTCATTACAGGGGCAGAGCAGGATCAGGAGGTTTATTAGATCTCACTTGTCACTCCAAGAGCTCACTTGTTAAAGAGAACTTGCAAAGAGAACCACGAAAACAATGGTTTCGAGAACCAGCAGCTAATTAGAAACAAAATTAAATTTAATTACTCCAAGGTGGTTTTTTTTCCCCCCTCTTTTTTTATTGCAGTTTTTAAAGAAGGCTGTTTCTATTATTTACACTTATAACTGGTGTGAACAAAGTGATATCATGGACTACAAAACACACCTTTGCCTCCAGCCCTTTGTGCTGTGTAACCCAACAAAGCTTCTGGAACAGCTGGAAGATCTGAGTGGCTGGGTGGGTCAGATGGAAAATTCCCGGTGTTGTCACCTCTAGGATATGCCTTTGTGTTGGAAAAGAATGAAAATTCATTCAACCCTTTTGCTCATCCACGGGAGGCCTCCGGGTGCTGATCCATTCAGGGAGGTTTGTGTTCCAAACCTTCACATGGAACAACAGGGAGTAAATCTAGCGTAAAACCAAAAATCAGCTCTGTTCTGATGGAAAATGCCCACTTGTTTCCAGCTTCAGTGCTCCCAAATGAAGAACTAAACCAAAATTGTCTTTACCTACAGATCGCAGCTTGTGCAGGCATTTCTGCCTCCATGAATGGATGCCAAACCTCCCAAACCTTGCCCCAAATTCTGGGCAGGGTGTTAGCTACACCATGCACACCTCCAGACATCCAATTTTAGGCTCTTGAGTGTTTCTGACTCAATTTCTCCTCCCAAAATGGATAATTTGGTGTGCCAGAGCAGGGCTGAGCTGCTGCAGGCTCCAGCAGCGACGAGAGGCTTTATTGGACTGAAGGAGTGGTGAAACATTATTCCTGGAGCTCCCAGCTGGAGTTCCAGGCTGTTTCTCTACGGCCTCAGGTCAAATAAAATATTCTCTTGTGGGTCTGTGCCTTTCAGCACAGAGAGGTTAAAATTCTGAGCATCCAGGGTTCCAACACCCAGCGGCTCTTCCCCCACCGGCTGACGGGGATGTGTGAGCGCAGATCTCTTTAAATAAAGACAACTCATGGAAAATGTTCCTGGGGCATTGCTGCCCCTCCTGACCAGGGATCTTGCTGATGTGTGCAGCCTGATCCTGTCACCACAGCTTCCTCAGAACTTTAGAATTTGCTCTCTCTCTCTTTTTTTTTTTTCTTTTTTTTTTTTCCACTGTCAACCGGCCAAATATTTCAAACATTTTCCTCTAACAAATGTGTCCTTGTGGGGAAAAGTCCATTAGTAACAGAGTAGTTGCATCTTGTCAGGACCAGACTTTAATGGCTGTTTGAATTTTAACTACTATTTGCTAACTGTTTCTGTCCAAGCCAGCTAAGACCATCATAAAAGCCATTAAATCCCAAGTCAGTGGCCCCAGTGTAGCTGCAGGGTACAACACTGAGTCTGATCTGAATTTATCCACTGCAAAGCAAAGCCTGTGACCCTCACAGACTTTTGGGAGCTGGAAACTTTTCTGTTTTCCAGAAAGGATTGCCTGGAAGAATAAAAGTACTCTTCTTTGCCCCAGGGAAGGCCGAGCAGGTAACATGACACACTGCAATCCATTTTCCTATTTGCAGCATGAATGAAAACCCTGTCAAATGTCTGGCACCAAATTCCTAAAATATATGGGACAATGCAAGCCAGTGTTTGGATGAGTGGAAAAGTTCCCTGTGCAGAGGGACAGAGAGTACAAAGCTGCTCCTGGTGAGCAGGGCAGGTGAGGCAGAGTGAATTTGGCATTTTTGGGATCCTTTTTATCCAATTGCTGCTCCCTGAGCCCCTTGTGGCATCATCCTGGAAGTTGCTGCCAGTGGAGCAGCAGGAATGGGCAGGGAAGGGAGGGAGGGGACGGCAATGGAGGTGGGCACCCACAGCCAGTTGGAAAATTCACCTGCAGGAGCCCTCCCAAACCCCTTCCATGGATCAAAGGAGGTGGATATTGCTCCTCACCTCCTCAGAAATGAGAGCACAGCCTCACCCTCCTCCCCCCTGGGGCTGGGATAACAGGGGAAATGTGCTGTCCACCTCCTGAGCCAGGGGAAATACAAACCAACCCCAGAGAGATTTATCCTCCACATTCCTGTTTCCTGCAAAGGCGTGGGGACAAAAATTAAATCTGTCAGCCTTTGCACTTACTCAACGAATCTCAGCCTTTGAAGTTGGTTAGAAGTTATAAATCAAAATTGGGAAAAGTTAAAAAGAGAAAAATTCAAGGCATGACTCTTAACTGAAAGAAGTTTTATCTCTAAATAGGTGTGAGCTAACAAATGAAGTAACTCAGGCAGTGCAGGAAAGGAGAAAGGTAGAACAAAGGTTAAAACAACTCAGATTTCCTGGTTGTTTACTTGTGGCCCAATCAAAGCCTGCTGAAGGAAAGAGAAAGCCTCAGCGGGCTTTGGAATGGGCTGCTAAGACATTTGCACATCCTAAATGATCTCTGGATGTAACCAGTGCCCGGGGTGGAGAAGGGAGAATTCAAAGAAGGGAGGATTCAAAGAAGGGAGAATTCAAAGAAGGGAGGATTCAAAGAAGGGAGAATTCAAAGCGAGCTCCGGCGGGAGCAGAGCAGAGAGCTCACCCAGCCATTTTCCATGCACAGCCCTCCGCTCCCAAAAACAGCAACAGAGAAGAGGCCAGCCCCAAACCAACCCCAGCCCTCACCAGAGAGCCTCGAAACAATGCTTGGCGAGGAAGGAGAGCTCTGCTCCGCGTTCCAAGCGCCACAGCTGCAGACACCAGCCCAGAAATGTTCCCTGAGTGGGGGGACCAGGGGGAGATGGATTCCCTGGGGAACAGGGGGACCTTGGCAAAGGTGTGGAGCAGGAATGCTGCGCCTCTGGGGAGCAGTGAGGGCTGCTGGGGGCTGGATTCCACACCAGGAGCTGTCCTCTGTCGGGGCAGTGTTGTATTTGCAGGGTGCTCCATGGCAGGGAGGAATGATGGATCTGACTCCGTGTGCTCACAGGGCTCATTTATTATTTTATGATGCTATGTTATATTAAAGAATGCTGTACTGAACTATACTAAAGAACACATCCTTCTCCAGGATACTTGGAGAAGGCTAAAAAGATAATAATGAAAACTGGTGACTCTCTCCAGAGCCCTGACACAGCCTGGCCCTGACTGGCCAAAGAGTGAAAACAACTCCCAGCAGAATGCAATGGAACAATCACCTGTGGGTGAACAATCTCCAAACACATTCCCCATGAGCACAACACAGGAGAAGCAAATGAGATAAGAATTGTTTTCATTTTTCTCTGAGGCTTCTCAGCTTCCCAGGAGAAAAATCCTGGGCGAAGGGATTTTTCCAGAAGATGTGAATGGCACGGGGCAGTGTTGGTGCAACAGTGAAGATGGCCCAGGAAAAATGGCACTGAGATGAAAGGGCTCCATGGATCGTGCTGAAAAAATCCTTTCCTTGGGCTTCACCAACAAAAACCCCAAAGCTGAGGTTCTTGCTCCTACCACTGTGCTCAGTGCCTCAGTCAATCACAGCACACACTTTGCTCAGTCGTGGAATCATGGAATGGTTTGGGTTGGAAGGGACCTTAAATCCCACCTCATCCCAGCCCTGCCATGGCAGGGACACCTCCCACTGTGCCAGGCTGCTCCAGCCCTGTCCAGCCTGGCCTTGGGCACCTCCAGGGATCCAGGGGCAGCCACAGCTGCTCTGGGCACCTGTGCCACCCTACCAGGGAACAATTATGACCCAAAATCCTGTCCAACCCTGCTCTAGATCCCTTTGAAGCCATTCCCCGTCTCCTGTCCCTCCATCCCTTGTGCAGAGTCTCTCTCCACCCTTCCTGAGGCTCCTTCAGGAGCTCACCCCAAAGCTTCTCCTCTCCAGGTGAGCAATCCCAGCTCTCCCAGCCTTCCTCCATCCCTCTGGAGTTTCTCCAACATCTCCATGTCCTTCCCAGGCTGGGCACACCCAGGGGAGCCACGCAGAGCTCCCTTCTCTGAGCCTGTCCAGGGTTCCTCTCTTTCACCCCAGCACTGGGATCCCCCCACTCCACTGACCCCACGACCTGAGCTGGTTGTGGGGAGCCCAGCCCAGCCCTGAGTGTGATTTTCCTGTGGCTGGAATCCCTCAGGCCCAGGAACACTCTGAGAGCAGCAAATCCCATCTGCCCAGCGGTGGTTTCACGGAATGATCCTGCAGTGCCTCGCTTACAAGGCTAATTTGTTTCTAAATATGTTCTTTTTTTTTTTTAAATTTTATTTTATTAGAATCAGCTCAAGGGTTTGCCTGGTCTCAGTGCTGTTTAACCAGGATTAGCTTGAAGTGAAAATGTGTTTTCCATTTGTCTGAGAAAGACACAACAGGGAGCAGAGCCCTGGAGATTACTGAGAGCTTTGGGTGGTTCTGGGAGGCCAAAGGCCAAGTGGCTGCAGCTTTCAGTGGAGTGCAATAATCCCCTGGAAAAGCAGGCCTGGGGTGTCTCCTTGTGCAGTTATGGGATGGAAATGGCAGCACGTGGGGATTGCAGGCTGGGTGTCCCTCGTGCAGGAGGGATGCCCTGCGCTCCCCTCCTCCTGCCCCTCGCTCCCCAGAGCAAGGATTTGGGCATTCCCTCACCCCTGCTAATGAGCCACTCATCCCACCCAGCCCAGGGTGTGTGAACAGTTCATCAGTGGTGCACAGAACTCCTCTTTCCTCTCAGGGAGTCACCCTGCACAGTGTTTGTTGTCTCAGCCCTGTCTGTGATGTGTGGGAGATGAAATCTCGGCATTAATTAAATGATTTGCCAACAGAGGAGCTCTCTGCCTTCTTTAATCTCTATTTATTCACCTCTCTGTGGCTGCTAAACCTTTTCCCTGCCTGCAGGGCTCTGCTCTCTGCCTGGCCGAGGCACAGCAAGGATGCTGAGCAGCCCAGGGGCTCTGCCTGCAAACATTTCTGAAATCACACACACCATACAAGACAAATACGGATTTTTCTGGAGAACCCTCCCACCCTGAAAGAAAGGCTTGGGATCTGCTGGGCCTGCAGCATCCCTGTGATCCTCAATCATCCCTTGGACGTTTGCAGTTGGAGACCCAGCCTGCTTTACCCACAGGGTGAGGGACACAATAATATTATCCCTGCTGTTTCCTTCCTTGCTCCCAGCTCTCTGCTGGCTGCATTTCTTGGGACAGGTTTGAATGCTGTTGGTGACCTTGTGAGAACACTTCTTCATTATGAAAAGCAGGTCAGAAATCCCCCTGGGCACAGTGAAATGCCTCACCTGCAATTCCTCAAATAGTTTCCACTGCTGTTAATCCCTTGGGGTGTACCAGGTCCTGCACGTGGCTGCTCACTCGATAGACATCATCTGGAGGCAGCTGGATACAACATTTTGGCACAAGCAGCCTGGATGTAGGACACCTAGAAGTGTGATTTGGGGGTTTATCAACACCCTGAGTGGTTTCCTGGGGTGGCTCCTCTGGAGGAGCAAACCCAGCTTGGAGCAGGACACGGAACTTTCACAGAATTCACAGAATGCACAGAATGCATAGAATTCAGAGAAACAAAGATTCACAGAATGCACAGAATGCACAGAATTCATAGAAACAAAGATTCACAGAATCACAGAATTCACAGAATTACAGAATTCATAGAATGCACAGAATGCATAGAATTCAGAGACACAAAGATTCACAGAATGCACAGAATTCAGAGAAACAAAGATTCACAGAATCACAGAATTCACAGAATTCACAGAGTCCATAAAATTCACAGAAGTCACAGAAACACAGAATCACAGAAACACAGAATCCACTGAATCACAGAATCACAGAATTCACAGAATCACAGAATTCACAGAATCACAGAATTTAGACAATCACAGAATCACAGAATTCACAGAATTTACAGAATCACAGAATTCACAGAATCACAGAATCACACAATCCCCAGGTTGTCAGAGCCCTCCAAGACCATTGAGTCCAGCCCAGCCCCAACCCCTCACCCAAACCCTGGCCCCCAGTGCCACATCCAGGCTTTGTTAAACACACCCAGCGATGGGGACTCCACCACCTCCCCGGGCAGAACATTCCAGAACTTTATCCCCCTTTCTGTAAAACACTTTTCCTTGCTATCCAGCCTGTATTTCCCTGGGTGCAGCTCGAGGCTGTGTGCTCTGGTTCTGGAGACAGAGCCCAGCCCCAGCTGAGGACAGGCACCTTTCAGGGAGTTATAGACAGTGATGACTCCAACTCTCCCAAATTTCACCCCTGTGGTGGAGGGCAGGCTTTGGCTCAGCTCATTGTGGAGACAGATGCTGAATTCCCATCAAGAACTGAATTTTGGGGAAGCTGCAGAGGTTTTGGGAACTGTGGTTTTGGCCCAGCTCAGTCTTCAATCCACAAGGACGCCCCCCGAAACCTCAGGGAGATGCGCGCGGGATGGACGGGCAGGAGCTGCTCCAGCAAAGCTCAGGTCACATTTCTTCCCAGAATCCCGGTGAATAATCTCCTCCACTTCACAAGGAAACCGTTTTCCCCACGCCCCTGTCAGCTTTTTAGAGCCCTGTAGGTGTGTTTTGTTTAGATAAGGAGAACTGTTGGGTTGGGGTTGTTGAGACAAGCGTGGAGTTCCCAGGAAAAATGAAAATCAGGGCTTTGCCAGTTTGTCAGTCATGACCTCCACTAAAGCAGCAGTTCTATAAATTAAATGTTCCACATATGCTCTTCAGACAATTTTAATTGCTTCTATTAAAAATGCAATGATTAAATTTAAAATTAAATTTTAAAAAAACAGCTTCTTCAGGAAATCCTTCCACATTCATTCAGTGGCACCAGTCTGGGGTTTTGTATCCTCCTCTCAAAGGTCTGAAAAAGTCCCAATGTGGGTATCAAGCCTAGCCTGGGGAGAACTGTGTCAGATATCCCTGAAAAATGTGGATTTGTGTGTTATCCACTCCTGAAAAATTGGGATTTATGTGGTTTCACCCACTGGAGTTTTCTCCTGGGAAAGGTGTCTGAACTCTTTGCACAGAGCCAGGAATTCCCTCTAGAGAAAGGCACCAAAACTGGATTATTTAAACAAAAAAAACCCAAAACCCTTGTGAAGAGGTGGCAGCCTGGCCACAGGAAAGTTGCTGGTCTGTGCTATTGACTTGTTTAATAAAAACAAACCCTTTAGATAACAGCCAATTTACCAGATCTCATTACAGGCCCAACTAAAAAATCTGATTATGGTGATGTGTTATGGAAACAGCATTTTTGAATACTTATAAAAAGGAATTTGGCTACTCTTCATGGCAGGTAAATATAATTTGCATTTTTATATGTGGGTGAGCACCAGGGCTGGCCACAGTGGTGTGAAACCTGGAGCTGACCCCGGGCTCCTTTTCCAGCTCTGTACAGAAAAGGAATTTACTAATTTTTTTATAACATTTTCCACCCACCAGATATGCCAAAGAATTAGAAAAATTAAAAACAGGCAGGTAAAAGGGAAAGGAAACATCTCAGCAACTATTTGTACAGGGATGAGAGTGAGCAAAGAGAGGGGGAAAACTTTTTGAACTATTTTTTGAGCTGCAAGACTCTGGAGAGGGAAATGAGAGGGGTGACAGGTGTCAGGATATTTGAAATTTTAACCAAAACATCAGGAGCTGCAGCCCAGAGCCCATGGCAGCAGCGAGGGGAGGCATCAGAGCTGGTTTTGAATCCCACAAGTGATGGATGAACAACTTTTTATTTTATTTTGCAGCTCTCAATGAAGGAGAAGAAAGAGTTTCCTGCGGAGTGAAATCTTCCTTGCAAGGTGAGGAATCCACTGGAGACAAATGCCAGGGGCACATTCCAGAGCTTTCCTCCCTGTTGTGCTTGGCCTGGGGCTTCCTGCAGCCCCAGCTGCCCCTGGGCCAGCCCAGCACAGAAGCAGCCTGCCCTGCCTCATGACATTGATTGTGCTGCTTCCCAAAATAACTGCTCCTACCCTGACACCTGGAGAGCCAGGAGGGCACACAGGCAGGACAACACAGCCTACCACATTTTATTTTTATTTTTATTTTTATTTTTATTTTTATTTTTATTTTTATTTTTATTTTTATTTTTATTTTTATTTTTATTTATTTTATATTATTTTTATTTTATTTTATTTTATTTTTAATTTTTATTTTAAATTTTATTTTTATTTTTATTTCTATTTTTATTTTATTTTTATTTTTATATATTATTTTTATTTCTGTTTTTGTTTTTATTTTTAATTTTAATCTTCTATTATTATTAGTAGTATTAGTATTATTCGTATTCGTATTAGTATTATTAGTATTATTAGCATTAGTGTTGTTGTTATTATTATTATTATTATTATTATTATTATTATTATTATTATTATTATTATTATTATTATTATTATTTTCATCATCATCACTATCATCACTTTATTAGTTTTACTGGAAGAACTGCAAAAAAGAATCTGACAATACAGCACAGCTTTGCATTCCAGTGTCACTCCATTAATTGTTCCTTTTTTATTATTTTTTAATGAAGAACTCACCCCAAAATCGACTGTTTCCATCAGAAAGCACAGAGATTAAATTGAAAATAAAAAATCATTGAAGTCTTGGCATCTCTGGAGCCACACTGGCATTTTTTGTTGGTTTGTTTTTCCCGATGACTTCCTAAAATTCTTTTTCCTGCTGACAGTTGTGCTGTCTGAAACCCCAGAATCCCAGAAGAATCATCAATATTTTATTTTATTTTATATTTTATTTCATTTAATTTCATTTCATTTTATTGTATTTAATTTTCTAACGAATTATATTTTATTTAATTGGGGGTTTTTTTGCCCAAAGCAGAGATGCAGCCTTGAATTCCACGTGGGACTGGAATAAGGGCCGACACATTCCTCCAGAACCCCAAAATATTTATCAGACATTAATTTGCTTGGAGCTTTGCAAATTTGAGATGGGCATAAATCGAGATGGAGAATGGTGAAAAAAGATCCCCTCAGTATGTCAGGAAGTGGAACTGAGGGACAAAAAGTGGTGACAGCAGGAGAAAATGCTGGAAGGGTTTATTTGGGGTTTCTGTAAGGTGTATTTGGGGTTTCTGTAAGGTGTGGATGCCCCTTGCCTGAGCTAAAGCAAAGCCATGATTCGTTTTCCACAAAAAAATGGTGAATTTTAGTCGGGTTTCCTCCTGGATTCTGGAGTTCTCAGGTTCCAGCTTACACAACAGCAAAGTCTCAATGCAGGGCAGATTTTCATGCCTGAAATGGAAGTTAAATAAGTCTTGCCTGGAGTAGACAAAACAAGAAGATCTGTAGACTAACTGGAAACGTTGAGATTTGAAAATTACCTGATAGGAAAAGGGAGGGGAGTGGGATCAAAGACGTCCCAGGGAATGAAAAATTCCTTCACAGCGCTTCCTGCTCTCTCTGTTTTGTTAACCAAGGTAGGATTAGGTTTCAGCTGCCAAAAGAAATAACATTTGGAGATTTTTTTTGGTCCGGGGAAGTGGGATAGAAAGATTTAAGACAGCTTTTTCCGTACTATTTGCTTTTTGTCAAGCAGTCAAGTGGAGTTATTGTTATTAATTTGTATTGCAGAGCCACCAGAGTGGGGCTGGGTTTCCAGGGTACCTGGGGCTGTGAAAATGCCCAGGCAGGGACTGGTGCCACCTCACAGGACCCAGAGTGGCACCAGGGCAGGCAGAAAAGGGGGTTTTGTCTGGGCTGTGCTGGGTCAGAGCTGGAGAGCTGAGCTGGCATGAAAAGAGTCAAATCTGCCTTTTTTCAGCTGAACACAAACCCACCTCGGATTCAGAACACATTTCACCTCGGAACAACTCGTTCCTGTTCCATCCTTTAGATCTGGGTTTCTCTTCCTTCTTATCTGACTTCAGACGTGGTCCCTGTGCAGGGATTGCAGGAACCATACCCTGAAATCCAAGTGGTTTAAATTCAGCTTCCAGTGCCTGCATTAATCCTCAATCAACAGCCTGAACGTGATGGGAAAAGGGAAAAGCAGGAGCTGGAACCATTCTGAAAGGTCACAGTGCTGCAGAGCTCCTGGGTGGGTGTGACAGTGATCCCAGGGGTCCCAGGATGAGGGAAGAGATGAGAAAGTTGACTCCATGTTCAGAAGGCTGATTTATTATTTTATTATATATATAATATTAAAAACTATACTAAAAGAACAGAAGGAAGGATTTCATCAGAAGGCTGGCTGAGAATAGAAAAGGAATCATAACAAAGGTTTGTCTGTGACTGAGACAGTCTGGACAGCTGGACTGGGATTGGCCATTAATGAGACCAATCCCAGCTCCACCTGTTGCATCCCACAGCAGCAGACAATCATTGTTTGCATTTTGTTCCTGAGGCCTCTCAGCTTCTCAGGAGGGAAAATCCCAAGGAAAGGATTTTTCATCAAATATGTCAGTGACAGGTAAGGATGAAGGTTGTGCCTCCTCTTCCTCCAGGTATCTTTTTCTCCTGGGGAGAGGAAGGACTCTGGGAGGTTGTGTGCTTCCACCAGGCCTTTTACTGAACTAACCCATGTACCATTTACATTCATCCTGCACCTTGGATTTATTCTTTGTGCCTTGGGTAAGGTGAATTCTAGAAGAAAACTTCTTGCCCAGGCAAATTCCACCAGCACAGAAAAGGACATGGTCTGTGACTTCAACAGAAAATGAGATTGCAATTCTGGTGAAGGCTGGAAGTCTTTACCTTAATCTCATGCTAATCTAGAAACAAAACACTTCTTACAGGAAAAAAAAAAAAAAGACTCTACTATAAATCTGAACCTGTTTATTCTAAAGTTGTCTATCAGTGGCTAACTCCAAATCCAATCTCATGAGTAAATATTTGCAGAACCATTTGAATGATGAAGGGTTTTTATTACCTGGGAGAATTTCCTGCTTCATGCCTTAGAAAGCCTCACCTGGATGTGCAGGGTGGCCCCAGCTGCCTGCCCTGTGTGTCCCAGCTGGGAAGAGGCTGCTGAGGACCAGGCTGGCTGTTCCTGATGCCTCAGGTTTTGGATTTTCTATTTTTCAGGTTCTGTGCTGCTTCAGTGTGTGGGTCTGGGCTCACAGCAGGGGATGCTGAGCTCTCTGCACAGAGCAGGGACACAAAACAATTCCTGCTCCAGCTGGGCACCAAGGACAAATGATCCCAATCCCAGCCCAGGAGCACAAACCCCGTGGGCTGCAGAGAGAAAAACAAGCACGGTGGGGCTGCAGGGGCTGAAGCTGGGATGGGACAATGAACTGCAAGGTGCAAATGGAGCAGAGCTGATCCCAGGGAGAGACCCCGTGCCCGGCCGGGCATTTTGGGGCCATTTTGGGTCATCTTGGGTGCAGCCCTGGCTGGGCTCTGGTGCTGCCCCAGGTGGATCCATGGAGGAGATCCTTGGGATCAATCCCTGCTTTATTCTGGGACTCTGCCCAGCCTCTGCTCCAGCTCAGCCTGCTCAAGGCTCCCTTCCCTCCTCAAGATGCCCCGGGCAGCCCCTCGGCGCTCGCTCCCAAGGACCCGAGTCAATGTTTAACCCGAGTCTTTGGAGTTCACAGCTCGTTTCTTTCTTTATTATTAACCCAGCCCCTGTTTTTCTGCACAGCTGCTGGCAGGAGACACAGAGGAGGCTCCAGAGAACTCCCTGGTGGCAGCCTGAGCAAAGGTAAAGCTCCTTTTGTGTCCTTTCCATTCCTGCGCGGGGCAAAGCGGCTGCACATTCCTGGGTCTGCTCTTCTCTCGGGGTAGAACAACCTGGCAGCAGCCAGCTTGGCTTCACTGAGTATTTTTAATTAATTCACTGCATAAATCCAGCTGGTTTCATCCTAATTTGGCCCAGATTGAAGTGTCTGTAGCCATAGTTAAAGAGTTTGCACTGTGAGGTTATTTATTCCCTGGTACACTTTTTTCTGGTGCTTGTTTCTCCACACCAACAGCCTTGTCTCTGTAACCGGTTCTTTCTCTCCTAAGAATTTTTATCTTTTCATGTTTTATACTCAAATTGGTGTCTTTTTCTCCCTGTGGAGATGCAGGAGTGCACTAGGGAGAGTCTCCATTTCCGTCCTTCCATCCGTCCTTCCACTGAGCTCACCCATCCAGCTGCACCATTTACATCCCTCCAGCACCTTTGATTTTTTCTCTCTGCTCTTAGACAAAGTGAATTCTAGCAGAAAACTTCTTGCTGAGGAAAATTCCCTCAGCACAGCACAGAAAAGGACAGGGACACTCATCCTACATTTGTTCTGATCGCTGTGTCAATGTGGTGGGAATGCTGGTTTTTAAATCATGAGTATTTGGTTTTTAAACCATGAGTATTTGTTCTTAAACCACAACAATTTGTTTTTAAATAATATTTCATGTGTGTGCTATGTGGGGGCTCAAAATTGGTCTGCAGAGGGAAGGAATCACTTGCTTAAATATATTTTTTTAATTCGTTGTGACATAAATTGACACGAAAAATAATAGAATGGAACTTTAGCTGAAGCAGAGCAAGGAAGGAAATTGGAATGATGGTGGAAAGTTTAAACAGGTACTTGCAGAAAGTGTGCATCCAGAAGGTAGATGATCATTGTGTTGTGTAACAGACAAATATTATGCATTTTTGAAAACTATAATGTTTCATATAAAATAAAACTACAATATTTTATATAGAATATATAATAAATATTATATATATCTATATAATTTACTATATATTTTATATTTTCTATATTCAATTTATTATTTTATATTATTTATATACTACATATTGTTATATATATTATATTTTTTATATATACAATATGTAGTATATAATATTAACAGAAACAGGGTTTAAAAAATTAGCAAAAAAACCAAATCTTTCCTCTCTCCAGCTGCTCTGAATTCCATTTTGCTCCGTGAGTTAATCCTGCAGGAGGGTGTGATCCCCATGAAGGCAGAGAAATCTCAACTCCCCCTTTGGGGAGTCCTGGGTGCCTTCCCCTCTCTGTTCTCTGCCTGCTGAGGAAAATTCTGATTTTTTGAGTCCAGCCCCAGCTGTTTATTTAAGGGATCATGGCTCCATTTTGAAGGGATGATGACCTGGCCAATGGATATTTCCAAAGCTTCCACCACAGAGGTTCAGTCCTCCACTGCAGAATCCTGGAATGAACAGGAGCATTGATGGTATAAATTAGTATTTATTGGAATATTGTCACTACAGGTCCAAGTGACCCCGAAAATCTAAATCATAACTCAGAAAAAATAAATGAAGAGTTGCCTGATTTGAGGAAATGGAAACTTTGGCTGTGAATTAAGTGGGAAGCTTTGAACCCCTTTCTACAATGGCCAGATTCAGATGCTGCAATTTACCCAAAGATTAAGAGATAAACAAGAAAAAAAAACAAAAACCAGAACAAAACACAAACCTGGCCTCTAAAAGAATGGGGGAATTGGCAAAGTGGTAAAGAACTTTGTGTCTGTTCAAAGGTGACCTGGGTCAGCAGGGAATGAATTTGTCATCGTTTTTTATCAGGAGTTTAATGTTTGTTAAGAGCCCAGAGATTTCTCCATTTCCTGAGTTTTTCCTCCCCCCCCAGTCTGGCAATTCTACAAAGCATAAATTGGACTTTAAAGGAATTTGCTCGTTCTGGGTGCCACGAAATGCAAATACAGACGATGGCATCAAAAGGGCAAGGAGAGCTTTGATGATCCAGACCTTGTCAGGGAGCCAGGGAGCCACTGGACCAGGGAGAACTGGAATCCTCAGGAGAGGACACTCTGCCTGCTGGGAGAGCACACACACCTCAGGAAGGGACAGGGACAAGTCCATGCCTTTCTCCTGGATCATCCCTCAGGCCAGCCCAGCTGCCTCATCTCAGCTCCAGAGCTGAAGTGGTTAAGCAAAAAAAGTGAAAAAAAAAGAGCTTCCCAGAGGGATCTTCTGGAGAAAAATGAGGGAAGGCAGAAGTGGCTTCATTCTATTTTGCTCCTATTAAAAGCAGACAAACTCCTTGTGCCTGAGTTAACTTCTGGCTCTGCTGGTGTGGGAGCCAGCAGCAAAATTCCCACTCCAGGGAGATGTGGAGGGGTTTGGTTCATTGTTTTGTTGGGGTTCACTTGGGTTTTTGGGATTTTTTTGCTCAGGTGTGAGAGCCAGCAGCAAAATTCCCAGTCCAACAGGAGCTGGAGATGTGGAGGGGTTTGGGTTCTTTGGTTGGCTGGGGTTCAGTTGGGTTTTTGGGAGTTTTTGTGTTGGGTGTGAGATCTAGCAAAATTCCCCATCCAGCAGGAGCTGGAGATGTGGAGGGGTTTGGTTCATTGTTTGGTTGGGGTTTAGTTGGGTTTTTGGGATTTTTGGCTCAGGTGTGAGAGCCAGCAGCAAAATTCCCCATCCAGTAGGACCTGGAGATGTGGAGAGATTTGGTTCATTGGTTGGCCAGGGTTTTGTTGGATTTTTGGGATTTTTGGGGGGTTGAGTGTGAGAGCCAGCAGCAAAATTCCCAGTCCAGCAGGACTTGGAGCTGTGGAGAGATTTGGTTCATTGTTTGGTTGGGGTTCAGATGGGTTTTTGGAAGTTTTTGGGTTGGGTGTGAGATCTAGCAAAATTCCCCATCCAGCAGGACCTGGAGTTGTGGAGGAGTTTTGGTTCTTTGGTTGGCTGGGGTTTAGTTGGATTTTTTTTGATTTTTGGGTCAGGTGTGAGAGCCAGCAGCAAAATTCCCCATCCAGCAGGACCTGGAGCTTGGGTTTGGGTTTGGGTTCATTGGTTGGTTGGGGCTTAGTTGGGTTTTTGGGAGTTTTTGGGTTGGTTTCTGGGGAAGCCAGTCCCCAAACCATCCTGCTGATTCTGAATGATAGAATACATCGGATTTTATTTTATTTTCCTTCATGGACACAGGAACAGAGAGCAGAAAAACCTCATTTTCCAGCAGCACTGCCCCATCCAAGCTTGGTGCCATTATCCTGACAATAAATAGCTTAGACTTTCTTGGGGGAAAAAAAGTGCAAAGTAGGAAGTGGTTTTTATTCCTCACTCCAGCTTATTTCCCACATAATTCCACAGCACAAGACTCCTTTGTGTCCCAGCAATCAAGCCTTAAAACACACAGATAATAACAGAAACACATCCCATGATATGAATCCAATGATGTTCAAATAAATGGAATTATGTTGCTTTTACTTTTTTTTTAAGTCAGTAAATTCCCAAAGAGGATTTGGCCCATTTCTACAATGTGCTTAAGGACTTAGAACTCACGACCAAATGCAGATTTATTATGGGCATGTGGCAGCCTCTGCTCAGAGCTGCTCAGGGCCTTTTTCTTCTGCTCCAGGAGGGTTTTTCCCCACCTTCATTGTGATTCCTGAGGCCAGATGTGGCCTTTTGCAAAGCTGGGGCTTTTTTAAATTGTTCAGAAAAAGTGATAAATGCTTTACAACAAAAGAGCAAGGAGAGGTGGGGTTGTGGAGCTGGAAAATGTCACTCTCCTGGGAAGATTTTCCTTCTTTTTTTGGGGATATTCCCACTGGGTTGGGTGGGTGCTGGATGAAATCTCAGCCCGGTGTCTCTGGCTCTCCCCCTCTGCTGGCAGAGCTGCACAGGAGCTCCAAAAAATCCCTGCAGGAATCCCAGAGCCAGGAGAACTCCCCGCTCCATCCGAGGGTGGAGCACCCAAGGCACCTCTGGGGTGGTGGAAAGCAGAATTAAAGTGTTTAGGGAGGGACTGGGCTGTGTCTGCTTGCTTTTCTGGCTGTGGAAGCAAGGACAGCGATTGTTGGGGTGTTCAGGGAGGGCACCTGAGGCTTTTACAACCCTTCCTCTGATAGCCCAAATCCCAGAGGAAGAGCCCAATCCCATCACCAAACCGACAAAGCATTAAATTAATCTCGTATTTTGAAACACGAAATAAATAAAATACAGACTATCGATGCAGGTAAGATTGTCTCACACCCTTTTGGAAGCCACTGCAATGCACAGAATACACAACATTTAAAGATCTTAAAAATTAGGATTTTTAAAGGGATTGTTGCACATGAAATATTGAGGTTTTGTGCTCATGATGTGAGGGTGCTTTGTGTGGCACGAACATTTCCCTGCTGCTGTTTCTCAGCCCCTCTTGATGGAGATTTTTCTTTTCAATTCTTCATTTACTCTGCACAATTCTTTGCTTTGCTCAGCACAAAGACTTGAAAGTTGCCAAAAGTAAATGGCAAACTCTTAGGGGAAGAGAAATCCAAGCCTTTAAGCAAACTTTTCCACCAGTGTTTAGAAATTCCCTCTCTCTTGGGATGAACTTTAAGGTCTCTTCCAACCCAAACCATTCCATGATTTTATGAAACAGTCTCAGCCCAAAATTAATTATTAATGTTCAAGAGATATGTCTTGGACAAATTAATTCCAACCTTCATTGAACCAAATGATGGTTTTATTAAATTACCAGATCAGATGCACAGATTAAGTGGCTGCTAAGTTTTCTTCTGATATAATTCTATGAAGAGAAACATTTTTTTGAGGAGAAAGCACAACCTGGAAATAATTTCCAGGTAACCATTTCTGCAGCAAAAAATGCACCTTTCCTACCTTTTCTCTGTATTCTTTCAGTGCTGATGAAAGGGCTTAGCAAGAGCATTCAGAGAAAGGATTTGCCAGCCGGGGCCTTGGGCACATTTTCAAAACTCAGACACTTCCACCTTGTCTTTTGTTGCCGGCTCGAATTCCCCAAATCCTCTTAGGTTAATTTGTTTTCCAGCACAAACCCACACGAAACCTGAACCGTGAGAAGGTTTTTTTTTATTATTCTTTCGCTCGGCAGGGCGGAGGGTTGAGCTCCTCCCGCTGGGGCCGGGGGATGTCGGGGGTTTCCCTTCAGCGCTGCCGGAGCCGCTCCCGCTCGGGGCTCCGGAGCCGCCGTGGTGCTGAAGGGATAGCGCCGGAGCGCCCGCCCGTCCCGGGTCCGTCCGTGGCCATCCCCTGTCCAACTTGTGTCCGTCCGTGTCCGTCCATGGCCATCCCCTGTCCATCCTGTGTCCATCCATGTCCGTCCGTGTCCATCTGTGTCCGTCTGTGTCCGTCCCGTGTCCGTCCGTGTCCATCCATGTCCATCTGTGTCTGTCTGTGTCCATCCATGTCCATCTGCTGTCTAGCCTGTGTCCATCCCCGTCCATCCGTGTCCATCCATGTCCATCCATGTCTGTCCCCTGTCCATCTTGTCCATCCATGTCCGTCCCCTGTCCATTTTGTGCCCATCTGTGTCTGTCCCCCGTCCATCTCGTGTCCATCCCATGTCCATCCATGTCCATCCATGTCCATCCTATGTCCATCCATGTCCATCCTATGTCCATCCTGTCTCCATCCCATGTCCATCCATGTCCATCTGTGTCCATCCCATATCCATCCTGTGTCCATCCCCTCTCCATCCTGTGTCCATCCCTTATCCCTCCCATGTCCATCCGCCATCCATCCTGTGTCCATCCCATGTCCATCCCATGTCCATCCCATATCCCTCCCATGTCCATCCCGTGTCCATCCCATGTCCTTCCTGTGTCCATCCCGTGTCCATCTTATATCCCTCCCATGTCCATCCCATGTCCATCCCATGTCCATCCTGTGTCCATCCCGTGTCCAATGCACACCTGCCCCACACCTGGCCCCGACCCCGCCTCCTGCCCCTATTTCCCACTCATTTCCCACGAAGGGAAGCAGTGTCCAAGTGTTCCAACGCTGCTTTCTGGAACAAAAGTTGTTCAGAACAACACTCCTGCCCCAAGGCTGGATTCAGGGTGGAGTTACAGAAGTGTTGAGGGTGGAAAAGACGTCTGAGCTCGCTGGGTCCAACCCCAAACCCAGCACGGCCAAACCCACTGCCCCATGTCCCCATCTGCATGATTTTAAATCCCTCCAGGGATGGGGACTCCACCACTGCCCTGGGCAGCTGTGCCAGGGCTGGGAAGCTTTTCTGGGAAGAAATTCTTCCTGGTATCCAACCTAAACCTCCGCAGGTACAACTTGAGGCTGTTTCCTCTTCTCCTATCTCTTGTCACTTGGGAGCAGAGACAGAGCCCAGCTCTCTCCACGCTCCTGGCAGGAGCTGTGCAGAGCCAGGAGGTCCCACCTGAGCCTCCTTTCCTCCAGGCTGAGCCCCTTTCCCAGCTCCCTCAGCCTCTCCTGGGGCTCCAGACTGTTCTCCACCTCAATTGTTCTTCTTTGGGGTCACTCCAATGTGTGCTGGTGCTCGCAGGGGTCCCAGGACGAGGGAAGAGATGAGAATCTTGACTCCATGTTTCAGAAGGCTGATTAATTATTTAATGATATATATGATATTAAAAGAAAATGGCACACCGAAACTATACCAAAAGAATAGGAGAAAAGATTTCATCAGAAGGCTAGCAAGGAAAAAGAATGGAATGATAAGAAAATCTTGTGACTGACCAGCGAGTCTGAGACAGCTGGACTGGGATTGGCCATTAATTAAAAACAACCACATAAGACTAATCAAAGATCCACCTGCTGCATTCCACAGCAGCAGACGATTATTGTTTACATTTCATTTCTGAAGCCTCTCAGCTTCTCAAGAGAAAAATCCTAACAAAAGGATTTTTCATAAAACATGTCCGTGACACCTCCAGGCTGAGCCCCTTTCCCAGCTCCCTCAGCCTCTCCTGGTGCCCCAGACCCTTCTCCACCTCAATTGTTCTTCTTTGGGGTCACTCCAGCACCCCAATGTCCACAGACAACATCCACTCTGCCCCATGGAACTCAGTTTCTCCTCCTGTGTGAAAAACACAGATTTCAAACACCACGAGTTCTCCATGCCCCCAGCACCGGTCTCTTGTGCTGCTTTGCCAGAATTCGTGTCCAGCCTGCATTGCCTCAGCCTAATGAGGTGGGACACAGGTTAGCCCTGGTGCTGAGCTGCTGCAGGGGGGTGTTGGCTGTTGTTGAACAGCTGCTGGATGCTGCCCCAGAGGGAAATCCACCCCCGGGTTGTGTTCGGGGTCGTAAAGTTTGCAACCGTGCCGGGGAAACAGCCGAGCCACGGAGCTGCTCTGGATTATTCCCAATGTTCAGTCACACAGAACAAGGACATAAAGCCAGGGGTCAGGTGCTGGCTGGGCAGGGACAGGGGTACAGGGCACCCCCAGGGTAAGGGCTGCTGCTGAGCCATTCATTAGCATTTTATTAATTAGCAACTGCCCTCTGGCCCGTGCAACCGCCTGCATCCAGACAGCTCAAAATTCCTGTAACCCCCCCCCTGCAGAGGCTGAGCACAGGCAGCAGGAGGTTCTGGGAGAGATCTGCAAGGAGTACAGGACCTGGAATTATGGATGTCAGGGAAAATTCAGAATTTTTTTAATGCAAGCAGTTTTGAAAAAAACCCAACTTTCTGTTCCTCAGTAACACCTGAGAATAGGCAGGACCAGGGGTTCAGTAGGACCAAGGGGTCAGCTCTGAGGTTGGCAAGGGCTGGACTATTTCTATTTATCAATATCCCATCTCAGCCTCCTGTTGAATATTTAGGATTTCCATGGCAACATATTTGTTGGTGAAAAGCCAGAATTTTTCTTACTCAAACACTTTTGGAAAAAACCTTTCTGATTCTAACACCTGTAGGATGTTAGGAGGTCACCAAGGAGTCAGCTCTGAGGCTGGCAAGAGCTGGACTATTTCTATTTATCACTAACCCATCTGAACCCCCCATTGAGGGCTGAATATTTAAGATTTCCATGGCAACATATTTGTCAGTGAAAATTCAGAATTTTTCTTGCTTAAACACTTTTCAAAAAACCCCCACTTTCTGTTCTTTGGTAACACCTGTAGGACCAAGTGGTCAGCTCTGAGGTTGGCAAGGGCTGGACTATTTCTATTTACCAATATCCCATCTCAACCCATTGTTGAATATTTAGGATTTCCATGGCAACATATTTGTTGGTGAAAAGTCAGAATTTTTCTTACTCAATTTGAAAAAACCCCCAACTTTCTGCTCCTCAGTAGGACCAAGGGGTCAGCTCTGAGGACAGCAAGGGCTGGGCTATTTCTATTTATCAATATCCCATCTGAACCCCCTGTTGAGGGTTGAATATTTAGGATTTCCATGACAGCATATTTGTTGGTGAAAAGTCAGAATTTTTCTTGCTCAAACACTTTTCAAAAAAACTCAACTTTCTGTTCCTCAGTAACATCAGCAGGACCAAGGGGTCAGCAAGGGCTGGGCTATTTCTATTTATCACTAACCCATCTGAACCCCCCATTGAGGGTTGAATATTTAGGATTTCCATGCTAACATATTTGTGAGCCCCTCTTCCAGCCAGACTGAGGTTTGTCAGCTGATGCAGGGGTGCTGGAGGTGGCAGCTGAATTTATTCAAGCAATCACATTCTCCTTGCCAAGACTAATGCCCATGAATAGGGAGCCAGAGTTGACAGGGATTCCATCCCCATGAACATGGATAATGTTCCAGCTCTGGAGAGCAGCATTTAATTGATGAGTGGGATTATATTTACACAGCAATTATGACAAAGTCAAGGTTGGCTTTCTGGGAAAGGCTATTTATTTTATCCTCGCTGCCTGGTTGTCCAGGAAAGCTTTTCCTTTATAGGAGGAGAAAAATAAAATAAAAATAAAACCAAAAATGAGAGTAAATGCACTCAGCTCTTTTCATAGCCTGCAAATAGTCCATGAAGGCAACTCAGGAGCCACGCTGGGGTTGCCTTGGCTACCTCCATTAATTTACTCCATTCTAGCAGGGATGCTGATTGTTTACCCGCTGAGGAATTAATAGTCAGGCTGTGCTATCCTCAGATGGCTGCTCAGGGCCAATGTAAAAATGGATAAGGGCTCATTGTAAATCCCCAAAATGGATAAGGGCTCATTGTAAATCCCACATGAGTCAATGGGCAGCTCTGTCCCCGTTCCCTGCAGAGCTGGAATTAGCCAGCCCCGCTGCCATGCCCTGAAATATGGATTTTTTTTGTCCTCAAGGCACCTCTGCAAGGTGAGGTAAAGGCACAGACTCAGGTCAGGGATGGAAAGCTGGGGAGGTGACCTCAGAATCACCCAGAAGTGCTGGTCCTCGCTGTCCCTGCAGTCTGGCTTTCTCTCCATGGGCACTGGGATGTGGAGAGGGGAAAGGAGCACGCCTGGGGTTGGTCCAGCCTGGAGCTGGGTGCAGGGAAGCAGCTGGAGCTGGAAACTGGGAGGTAATTTCACATCCTGGGCAGCCAGAGAGACCAACAGCCGCATTCAGGCGCCTTTTGATGGGACCTAGCTGGAACCAAGGAATGGAATTAAAAGGCTTTGGAAATAAGAGGGTGGTGAGGAGCTCAGAGCATCCCTGAGCTCTGGCAGGGCAAACAGAAACGTGCAGGAGATGCCCAGGGAGCACCTGCAGCCCTGGGGGAGAAGAGCTGGGGCCAGCAGCCAAAGCCCACCCTCATCCTTCCTCATGGACAGACACTGAGAATCCTGGCATTCCCAAATGGCCAGGAACGTTCATCCTGACATCCCCAAATGGCCAGGAACGTTTATCCTGACATTCCCAAATGGCCAGGAACATCTATCCTGACATTCCCAAATGGCCAGGAACATCTATCCTGACATTCCCAAATGGCCAGGAACGTTTATCCTGACATTCCCAAATGGCCAGGAACGTCATCCTGACATTCCCAAATGATCAGGAACATTTATCCTGACATTCCCAAATGATCAGGAACATCTATCCTGACATTCCCAAATGATCAGGAACGTTTATCCTGACATTCCCAAATGGCCAGGAACGTTTATCCTGATATTCCCAAATGGCCAGGAACGTTCATCCTGACATTCCCAAATGATCAGGAACATTTATCCTGACATTCCCCAGTTTATCCTGACATTCCCAAATGATCAGGAACATTTATCCTGACATTCCCAAATGGCCAGGAAAGTTTATCCTGACATTCCCAAATGGCCAGGAACGTTTATCCTGACATTCCCAAATGATCAGGAACATCTATCCTGACATTCCCAAATGATCAGGAACGTTCATCCTGACATTCCCAAATGGCCAGGAACGTTTATCCTGACATTCCCAAATGATGAGGAACATTTCTCCTTCTCTTCAAGTCTGAATTCAGTAGGGTTTAGGTCCATCTCAGTTACTGCAGAGGGGGAATATCCCTACAATTATCCAGTGCCAGAGACAGGGAAAACCCCCTGGGTGTCTTGAGCTTTTTACTACAAAAAGATCTTTATTTTTTCCCCCTTTTAGCCCAAGCTAAGTCCTGACATGGAAATTTTCTCCTCAGCTGACATTAGAATGCACTTGTTGACATCATTAGCAGAGCACATAACAGATAGCTGAACTGCTCTGATATTTATCTTTAGGTCAACAGCCCTTGAGACACCAGAGGCAAATTAGAAAAAAGCAAAGGCTCTTTATTAGTAGAACTTAATTTAACAGTATTCAAACTTCATTAAGGAGTTAAAAAAAAAAAAAAAGACCCTTCTTAATGCAGCCTTGCTTTATAAAGTATGGAATAGGAATATCAGATTAGTTTGATCCTGGTTCCTATCAGGCACCACAGTGGATGAGAATGCACAAATTCCCTCCCTGAGTCAGGACTACTCTGGGATGTCAAATCAAAGCCCAGGTGCTCCACAGCCCATTTCCTTTCCTCAGTGTTTTATGTTTCCTAGCCCTGTAATTCTCCCTGGGAAAGCAGCAGAAATCTTAATTTCTTCTCCCCCCTCCCTGCCCCGAGTAACAGCTCTGGTGATTTAAGCAATCAAGCACATGTTCTTACACTGTCTGCACCTCCTGCTCGCCAGAAACGGGGATGTGGTGAGGAGAACCATGGAGGAAGGGAAAGGAAATGACATTAACCTTTTCCAGCTGATAAATAAGGGCTCTGTTCAGCTGCAGTAATCCACATCCTTCCCTAGAGATCCACTTAATGTAAAACCTAAGGGCTCAGGTAATTTCACATTATTTCCACGCTGGCCAGCTGATTTCTTGGTGAATTATTCAGTCCCTGTGCACATGGAAAAGGACTGGAGCTCTCCTGCCATTCCCAACACGTTGAACAACCCCTCAGATGTGCCCCAGGCTCTGTGACACCCCCAGGACTTTTCTGTGTCCCCAAAAAGGGGATTTTGTGCTGATTTTCACCACTCTGTGAGCACTGAAGGTCCCACAAGCTGCAGTTCTCTGGAGGGACCTCTCCCTGCCCAGTCAGACATTCAGCACCTGCAGATTTTATGGGATTGAAAGAGAGTTTGAGCTTGGAAAGGGTGGAAATCCAGAGCAACAGCCTCAGCCAGGTCACAGAAAGGGTTCTGCAGGTGTGTGCTGGGGTTTGAGGTGATGGGTTGGGGTCAGCAGCCACTGCAGGGTGGGGTGGGGGATCCACACTCCCACAGGAGAAAAGCTGGGGATTTAAATGTGGTTTTTCACAGATGGCCCCAGTGCCTGCCCAGCTGGAGCAGCCCAAGGGATGTGTGCAGGCATGGAGGGAGAGGTTTCAGGGCAGGACAGGGAGCCAGGGAACAGGGATCCCCTTGGAAACATGGGATTTATCTTAGTGTCAGGAAAATTAACCCACAAACACCACAGGGTTCTGTCCAAAACGCAGACAGAGGAGTCCTGTGACTTTATCCAAATAAAGGGAGAGGCCATGGGGCATCCCCTGGAGTCTCTCAGAATTTTTAGAGGATGCAGCCTCCTGTTTATCCCAATTTCCTGGCTATATTTCCCTCTCTCTTTCCCCACTGGCTGAGGTACTTGAGAGGTACAGACTTCCCAAAAGTTCCCCTTCTAATGTGTAACACCCTGGTTTCCTTTTCTTTGGGTTCCTGTTCTATTTCCCTAAATCCAGAGATGTGGCTCAGTCCTGAGTGAGTGACAGCCTGTGACAATTCCTATGGATTCCAGTCAGTGGAATTCCTATGGAATTTATTTTCCTCCCCATTGCTCCTCTCACCTCTCAGTATCTGGCCTTATCTACCATCACAGTTTGTTTGTAGACATCTCCTTCCCATTCCTTTCAACCCCTCCTTGTCTTATTTCCTCAATAATTGTCTTTACAAACCTTCATTAACATTGACTTCACTTTTTGGAGTTTTTGTTCCTTTTTTAACGTTTTGCTCCCTTTTTGGTCTTGGAATTATTCACAGTGACATCATTTTCTGTCCTTTTGTAGCCATCTCTGGATCTGCAGGCATGGCCACCCCCTGCATCCCCTTGATCACACATTGAATAAGTTGCTCTAAGGAAAGGATGGTAAAAAAATGAGAATTGCTTCAGCAAATAAGAGGAAAAAATCTCATTTAACCCATAATCCACCAGGTAGCCACAAAATGTGTCCCATCCTCATCTTTTCTATGTTCAGACTGGAACATGAGCTAACTTTTTATTCCCTGGGTTGAGGCTGTGAGCTCTGTAATGCAGTGAGTATTTATTGGTGCTTTCTGTATGTTTTTGTGTCTTGTATTTATTGGTTATTCCTTCATCAACTACTCTGGGAGTAGAAAGAAGTTTTGTGGTTGTTGTGTTTTTAAGTGTAGCAGCATTCTATAATCTTAGATTCACAGAGAAAGGGATTGAAAAGAGCCCTTGATATATGTATGGAATAGAATAGAATAGAATAGAATAGAATAGAATAGAATAGAATAGAATAGAATAGAATAGAATAGAATAGAATAGAATAATAAACCAGCCTTCTGGAAACTTAGATTCTCATCTCTCACCTCATCCTGGGAACCCAACAACTCCAGAGAACATTAAAACCCAAAGCTGGGTGCAATTCTGCAACTTTTCTGATGCTGTAACAAGCTGTGCTCACAGGGTTCATTATGAGGCTGTCTCCAAACTTGCTGGTGAAACAGGAAAAACAAGAAATGCCACCTCACTGCAGTGCTTAATTGAAGTGCATTTACTGACTGCTTTAAAGCTCTTTTAGCAACTGTGCTTGCTGAGAACTGAGGGCCCTTGGCTTTAATTCACCCTTAGCAGAAAAAAACCTGTCACGCTCCAGGGCTGGATGGGATTGGGCTGGCAGCTGGAGATTGGAGATTTCCCTCTCCTCGTGATGCTGTTCAGCTCCTCTCCCTCTCCAGGAGTCCCATGAGAGATGAAAATGCCAGAGGAAAAGCAAGAGCATCATTCTGGGCGTGTTTTTGGTGATTTCTTGGCGCCAGGGAGGGTAACCTGAATCCACACAAAGAACAAACCCCTTTTCCAAAAGATCTTAAAGATTCTTCAAGCCACAAATCTTTTGAAGAGTCTGGAGCTCCGACTTCATCATGCTGAGGAGGGAGGGCTGAGAAAACCCAAAATCAGGGCCCAAGAGAGCTGCAGTTGGATCTCTGCTGGGAAATCTGCCTTTGATACAGCACTGCTGATGCTGGCATGT
This sequence comes from Fringilla coelebs, assembly GCF_963513975.1. Taxonomy (NCBI): domain Eukaryota; kingdom Metazoa; phylum Chordata; class Aves; order Passeriformes; family Fringillidae; genus Fringilla; species Fringilla coelebs. The sequence goes on along the minus strand of NC_140045.1, from coordinate 2,144,400 downwards.
GCTGAATGCTGCTAAATTCTCATCCCATCCATCTGCACTGGGAATCCAGGCTGGAAATGCAGAAATCTGCCATGTGTGACCCTGCTGTGACCTGAAGAGCAGCTCCTCACCTCCCTGCAGCCACCACCCAGCAGCTCTGAACTTTGCCCGGTTTTGTCTGGATTCCAGGAACTGGTTCCACTGGCAGGAGGGATTCCTGAGCTGTCTGTGTTATCTCTGTGTCCATCTCAAGAGGAGAGCTGAGCACAGCTGGGAGCAGCACCCTGGTGAAAGAGGCAGGGTGTGAATGCAGGAGGGATGGAATCAGGCCTGGAAGAGATGGAATTGATGGGGGGGATGGATGTGGCCCTCCCCTGGTGCAGGAGATAAAGCTGAGCTTGCAAGAAATGCAAGGAGATATTTTTGGATGTGATGTCACTCCATGTGAGTGATGCCTCAGGTTCAGCTTTTGTATTTTTCAGGTTCTGTGCTGCTTCAGTGTGTGGGTCTGGGCTCACACCAGGGGATGCTGAGCTCTGTGCACAGAGCAGGGACACAAAACAATCCCTGCTCCAGCTGGGCACCAAGGACAAATGATCCCAATGCCAGCCCAGGAGCACAAACCCCGTGGGCTGGAGAGAGAAAAACAAGCAGGGTGGGGCTGCAGGGGCTAAAGCTGGGCTGGGACAATGAACTGCAAGGTGCAAATGGAGCAGAGCTGATCCCAGGGAGAGACCCCGTGCCCGGCCGGGCATTTTGGGGCCATTTTGGGTCATCTTGGGTGCAGCCCTGGCTGGGCTCTGGTGCTGCCCCAGGTGGATCCATGGAGGAGATCCTTGGAATCAATCCCTGCTTTATTCTGGGACTCTGCCCAGCCTCTGCTCCAGCTCAGCCTGCTCAAGGCATCACAAGATCTGCTGGTTTCACCTCTATTCCAGCTGGCTATAATGTTAAATTAAACTGGCTGGGGATTTTTTCCAAAAGCTTTGGAGCCCTTTTGGCTCTGCAGAGCTGGGACACCAGCTCCAGGGATGCAGGTAAAGGAAGCCTCTGAATCCTCAGTGTTCCAACTCAGGTGCAAATCTGACCCGGAGGTGACAGGGCTCTATTCAAGGAGTCTGGGATGCAAATTTATGCAGATGACAGTCATTAGTCTAGTGTCCGTTTGTTTTTCTGCTTGCTGGGTGAGGAAGAGGCAGCGACTCTGCAGAGAACAGGCCTGGAAATTGCAGATTTTTGCCCAAACTGCCAACTTAAAAACGCTTTAGGGACTGAAGGAGACCGAGAGGCTGAAGGAGGCTGGCTGTGTTCTTTTGGAGTTTGCAGGGGACTGGGAGGGTGGAAGTTGTTTCACCACCACCGGCCCCCAACCCCTTGGCTGCTCCATCCTGGCATTTATTAGCAGAAAATCGTGCCATGGCCAGGAGGGCACAGGCACCAGCAGCCCTGAATTAGTCTGACACAGCCCTAATGAAGAATTTATTGATAAATCTGGGGTGAAATCAGTGTCTGCACCTTGGTTCTACGAGCACTGCAGTAGAGCATTCCCAGGGATGAGTTCTGCCCTCCTGAGGCAGAAAGGCCTGTGCAAGGGGGAGCTTTTCACACTGACCCTATTCCTGTGGTCACTGTCACCTGGTGAAATCCTCCCCCAGCTCCCTGGGACCCTCTCAGGGCGCAGGGACAGGAGCTGAGCTGGTCTCTGTGCAACCAATTCAGAGCATGGAACACAGCAGGAATTTAAATGAACCTGCAGGGAGGGCAGGTTAGCAGCAGCACGGGGTTCTGAGAGAAGCAAATCAGATCTTCAGACACCTCTGGGTGCCATTTATTCCCCAGACTGGTGCTGGGATGCAAGGATAAAATCCAAGGCCCAAGGATGTCTGTGCTCCTGCAAAAAGCCCTTTCCACGAGCTCCACACTCTTGGCAGGGCTGCAATCACCTCTGGATCAGCTCTCAGGGAAGGGGGGAAGGTTTGGGGTCAGGTGGGCTCCTGGTGTAAATCCTTTGGTTGCTTCACACTTCTTGCACAGCAGACCTTGAGCCTTTTGGAGAAAAACACTTGGGAAACTGCTGGGCTCCCCAAAGCAGCGTTTTTCTCACCAGTTGAATGTGCTGAAAGGACAGGATTTTCTGTCAGCTTTCCCCAAACAGTCTTGCCTTCTTTTTTTTCTTCTTCTCCTTCTTTTTTCCCTTCTCTTTGAGAGGGGGAGGAGTTGTGTCTAAAAAAACAAACCCAACCTGTCGTTCTCAGCTCTGCCAACCTGTCAGTCCAGCCATGCAAGGAGAGAGGGAGCGAGACAGAGCGAGAGGAAGGAGGGAGTGAAGCCGAGATTCTTTGAAACCTCCGCAGGACATTCAGGTAAAGCCCATTTCTCACTTCCTGAATTACTCTTTTCCCTGTGTTTGTTCACATAAACAGAAATTCTGTTGCCTTAGAGAGCTCTGAACTAACCAAACACCCCGGGGTGGGAATTACCTGCTTGTGGTTCAGCTGGAGGGGTGTTTGGAGTGTAACCTGCCAGCTCGGTGGTTGTTGTTTGGAAACACGGTTGGAATTGGCGTTAATTTGAATTTTAAAGACAGGCAGAGCTTGTTCGAGCCCATGTTTAGGGAGGGTGCTAAGCTGTGTAATTGCAGGGCTGAGCCAGGCTCTAAACGCCGCCGATCAGGGTGAGGACTCGTCAGAGAACGTGGGAAATGGATTTGTAGGGAAATTTTTGAAGCCTGACAGAAAGCTCCCACAGTGTGCATCTGTGTGTAAACTTTGAGATAAGGAATGCTGAATGGTCATGGAATGGGACAGACATTGCTGAGAGAGAAATGAAACTAGAAACAAGTTTCAAAGGATGGCCTTTAAAATAAAACTAAATAGTTTAGAGAGCTAGAACTGTGAAAGATGCATTGTAGTAGGACCCACGAAGGGTAATTTTGGCTTTAGAGCATTTACAGCACGGGGTGGCTAAAGCTGATAGGCCAATAAACACTTTTAGTGCCTTGTAATTAAGAAATAATTGGCTTGTGATCGTGATGGTGCGAATTAGAACCTCTGTGTTGTCTCACCTTTCACATGAGACTGAAAATGGAATAAAAGTTTTGAAAACACCTCTCAGTCAGCCCATCTGTGGGTCAGACATAATCCAACAAGAGGGGAGGGAAATCCTTCCAGAGCTGCCACCTGCAGGGCTCTGTCACCTGCTCCTGGAGCATCTGGCAGGGCCCCAGGTGGGGATGGGCGGTGGCACCACCCACACCATGGGGCTGACCCTCTTGGGCAGCTCATTTCTGTCCTTTCTGTCCTTTCTGTCCTTTCTGTCCTTTCTGTCCTTTCTGGGGGTCCTGGAGGAGCTCAGCCCCCTCTCAGAGCCGCCCTGGGTTTCCTGAGTGGGAGGGCAGAGCAGCACAGGCACTTTCAGCTCACTGGGGAAACTGAGGCTGGCAGGGTGTGAGAGGGTGGCTGGAATGGCTCAGAAGGATCCCTCTGCCTGGGGAGCCTGCCCAGGGTTTGTTGGGATGATTGGGTGAGTGTGGGCTCAGGAATATTCACAGTTTGTTGGATCTGAGTGTGCATGAGTGTCTGTGTGACCCCTTCCTGTGCACAGATGTGTCTGTGCAAGGAGCCTGCTGAGAGATGTTGCCCCCTCCTACACCATGAAAATCCACAAAAAAAGGTGAGAGAGCAAGAATCCTGCTCACCCCCCCTCAGAAATCCCTCTATTCCTCTACTTCCAAACCCTGAGCAAACATTTTCAGCTGTCCTGAAAACTCTGTGATGCCTTTGAGAGCAGGCTGGGGATCTGGGACGGTCACACCTGAGGCAGGGTGGGGGCAGGATTTCCTCTCCTTGCCGCCCCTGGGGTTTCCACTCCTGCAGCAAGGTGCAGTTACCTGTCCAGAGCAGCTCACCTGGCAGACAGGGCAAGCTGAAAGGTGGCAGAGACAATGCAGCAGTCCCTGGAAGGCTTGGCACGCCTCTGCCAGGGCTTTGCTTACACAGCCTGGCTTCTGCATCCTCCTTGCTGCCAGACTTCCGCAAATCCTTCTGCCTGTGCTGTGATCAAAGCTCTTCTCCAGGCAGGGGCTACCACAAGGCTGAAATCCAGAGGGGATCCAGGCTGGGAGGGCTGAAATCCAGAAGGGATCCAGGCTGGGAGGGCTGAAATCCAGAAGGGATCCAGGCTGGGAGGGCTGAAATCCAGAAGGGATCCAAGCTGGGAGGGCTGGAATCCAGAGAGGATCCAGGCTGGGAGGGCTGGAAATCCAGAGGGGATCCAAGGTGGGAGGGCTGGAATCCAGAGGGGATCCAGGCTGGGAGGGCTGGAATCCAGAGAGGATCCAGGCTGGGAGGGCTGGAATCCAGAGGGGATCCAGGCTGGGAGGGCTGGAATCCAGAGGGGATCCAGGCTGGGAGGGCTGGAATCCAGAGAGGATCCAGGCTGGGAGGGCTGGAATCCAGAGGGGATCCAGACTGGGAGGGCTGGAATTCCAGAAGGGATCCAGACTGGGAGGGCTGGAATTCCAGAAGGGATCCAGACTGGGAGGGCTGGAATCCAGAGAGGACCCAGGCTGGGAGACCCTGAAGTCTAGAGGGGATCCAGACTGGAAGATCCTGAAGTTCAGAGGGGATCCAGGCTGCTGTGTCTGGATAAAAACTTCTGCAAAGTTCTGGCGTTACATCATTTTCCTTTCTTCTGGGATCGTGCTCTCCTGGGAGCCCTGACTCATTCTCTGGGGATGGTGATGCAGAGTGTGATTATAAACATTTAATTGACAGAAAAAGCTTTTTTTAGAGTGTTTTCTGTAATATTGTTGTGAGCTTTCTTGCCGGAGCTGGAATGGAGAGGGAAGTGCTTTTTCAAGCGAACGTAATGGGTGGAGAAGAGGAAGTGAATATTTAAGTTTTGGTGGAGATAAACTTTTTTACTCCTTGTTACAGTAACAGAAATTAGTCACTGAAAGAGGGAAAGGAGGAAAATTAACTTTCCTGATCTGCAGAGACTTCACTAATGAACCTGACAGCTCTTCTCTTCTCTTCTCTTCTCTTCTCTTCTCTTCTCTTCTCTTCTCTTCTCTTCTCTTCTCTTCTCTTCTCTTCTCTTCTCTTCTCTTCTCTTCTCTCATATTCTCTTCTCTTCTCTTCTCTTCTCTTTCTCTTCTCTTCTCTTCTCTTCTCTTCTCTTCTCTTCTCTTCTCTTCTCTTCTCTTCTCTTCTCTTCTCTTCTCTTCTCTTCTCTTCTCTTCTCTTCTCTTCTCTTCTCTTCTCTTCTCTTCTCTTCTCTTCTCTTCCCTTCCCTTCCCTTCCCTTCCCTTCCCTTCCCTTCCCTTCCCTTCCCTTCCCTTCCCTTCCCTTCCCTTCCCTTCCCTTCCCTTCCCTTCCCTTCCCTTCCCTTCCCTTCCCTTCCCTTCCCTTCCCTTCCTCCCTTCCCTTCCCTTCCCTTCCCTTCTCTTCCCTTCTCTTCCCTTCTCTTCCCTTCTCTTCCCTTCTCTTCCCTTCTCTTCCCTTCTCTTCCCTTCTCTTCCCCTTCTCTTCCCTTCTCTTCTCCTGGACCCAGAGCAGTCATTCTGCTACTCTCTCCTAATTCCTGCTCTGATAAGGTGTGAGTGCAGTGAGATAAGGAGATGGGTGCTGCTAAATCAGCCAAGCCCAGCAGAGCTGGGGCAGTTGATTCATTCCTGACAAAACCAGGATTATTTCAGCTCTTGCTGATGGAGGGTTTGGCAGCTCTGATCAATCAGAGTAAACCAGCTGCAAACTCACTAAATTCGGGTGATACCCAGGCAATCCTTATTTTAGATGGGCTCCAAAAGTGTAGCAACAACTCTGCTGGAATGAGCAGCCAGGATTTCTGTCCCTGTCACTGCAGGGACTGATGGATGGGTCATTAGCTGGGGAGATTCTCCTAAAGAACAAAAACTTCAGCGAAGGAGGAGTTCCCTGACAAAAAGGTTGAAATCTGAGCAGCCCCTCTGCCAGCAGAGGCTCTGAACAGCTCCTGGAAAGGTCAGGTGGAAAACACTCCACAATGAGGAAGTTTCTGCTGCTCCCTCACCTCAGTTTGAAAATTAAGATCCAGTTAAGGGATAAAGGGCTTTTATTTCAGTATTTGATAAGGAATTTTATGGTGCAACAATTTGTTGCAGTTTCAAAATGAAGATCTAGACACAGTTAAGGGGTAAAGGGCTTTTATTTCAGTACTTGATAAGGAATTTCATGGTGCAAGAATTTGTTATGGAATACACTGAAATGCACATATAGGTAAATTGCATATCTGATTTTGTATACCTTGCAAATTAGCATATTTAACAAAGATGCTCTAATGAATGGTGTGAATGAATAGTGTGACATCTTTTTATCTTAAAGTATTTTCCTTTAGTTGGGTTTATGGGGTATGTTTTAGAGGTGGTTTTGGTTTTTCAAGACAGCATAAGCCTTTCACCAGGATGCTGCTCCCTCACCCCACTGTTCCCTGGCCTGGCTGAAATTCTGGAGACTGATGCTCTGCCCCTTTTTCTGCTATTAGTCACTTTTCTTGCCCAATATTCTCACCCTGAGCTTCTGGTGAGAAAGTTTGGTAAGAGAACACCCCTTTCCAGCAATTAATTGTGCAATTAAACCACTATGTGATCAATGCAAACGAGCCCAACACACAAACACCACCTCCCATTTCTGTTTGCTTTCAAACCAGGATAAGGGCTTGACTTGACTCTTCATTTTTCATCTTCACTTGTACAAGAGAACTTGTCTGTCCTGCCTGGCAGGAGGCAAGGCTGGAACTCGAGAAGGGGCTGTGCTGCATTTCACAAGGAGCTGTTTCATTTCTTGTGCTTTCCAGTCAGGATTCCATCACTGGTTCCTCTTTTTAAAGTAGATAAATTCGTGTTCTGAGGGTGCACCCAGGGGAGGGTAATCTTCAACTTTGTGGTGACATGGTGGGGTGGAGAATTGGGAGAGTGGAGACGGTCTAAGAGCCCTTAATTTCCTGTGGAAGGGTTCTTGAATTTTGGGGTTCTCCTTGCTAGGAGAGCACTTCCCACAGTGCAATCTGAGGGCTGAGTTTCAGTTTGTCTGGCAAACAAACTGAAAAAAAATGTAATTTTGTTGAACAACCATTTTTTCAGACAGGTTTTCTTCAAGGGAAAACCAAGACAGGCTCACAGAGCTGTGTGAAAGGACTCACCTGGATAAAAGAGTGAAATTTTACTGGAAAACAGCTGGAAAATTTCCATGTTTAATAAAGGCATCTCCATCCAGTTCCTTTTAAAATATTCTCTTCCAAACTGATTTGAAATTGGCACCAAATGTCGTGCACATCAGCAGCAGGGCACTGCTCTGGAGTGGCAGAACCTGCATCAGCTGGCCCTGCTCACTCCTGACCTCCCAGACCTGATTTTGGATGGCCCCTTTTGCTCTCCAGGAAATGCTGATCTCCAGCAGCCCTGGGAGAAAGAGCAATTTCCTACCTGGCTTTGTCCCTCTCAAGTACAGATTAGGACAAATCTGAGCCACAGAGATGATATTCACTTCATAAAAGCAGAGGCCATAAAGCACAGGCCACTTTCCACCAGAAATCTCAACGGGGAAATTCAAATATTTCCATTTCCACTCACGGGCCTTCACCAGCTGTTTGACTATTCATGAAAATCCTTTCAGTTTTCCACAACTGAGTGAGGACTCTTTCCATGAGCAGCCTGTGGTGAGATTTCCAGTGCACTCTTGCTCTGGACAGACTTAGAATATTAATCTTTTCATGGTATTTTGTCACCACAACCAGTTATTCCACAAAGAAATGAGGCAATTGGTGCCTCATGCAAAAAAAACCCCAAAAAACCTCCAAAAGCTCCTGCGAGTTTCTGGTATTCAGGCCTCACAAAAAGGTTTGATTTGGACTTTTTCAGTGGGAATAAATAATTACAGAAAGGCTTGGTTTGGACTTTTTCAGTGGGAATAAGTAATTAGCGCTTTGCTTTATCTCCAGCCTGTTCAAATGGAGCTCAGTGCTTGGTGAGGCAGTTTTGGATGGAGGTGCAGTTGCCCTGGCAACAATCTGAGTGAAATCAGAACCTTTTGAGCAGCCAGTGGAATGTGGTTCCACTTGGATGACAATGGGTCACAGCGTTTTAATGGGCCGAGTGCAGTCCAGCACAATAGGATTTATTGCCACTGTGGCATCAGAATGACACTATTCCTGCAAATTCTTCAGCTTGGGACAGACCTTGAAGGGAAAAACTCCGTTAAATCTTTTTGTTTCCCAAATCAGCCCCCAGGGGTTGGGAGGAAGAGAGTGAACCCCAAGCTCCCTGCACAGAGCCCTAAGGAGAGCCTGTCCTGGGCACCAGGAATGGTTCTGGGAACCAAAGACTCCTGACAGGAAAATTAATCCACAAACACCAGAGGTTTCTGTCCTAAAAGGAGGCAGAGGACTCCTTTTTTGGCTTTATTGGAATAAAGGGAGAGGCCATGGGGCATTCCCCTGGGATCTCTCCAATTTTTGGAGGATGCAGCCTCCTTTTTATCCCAATTTCCAGCCACATCTCCCTTCCCTCTTTCCCCATTTCTGAGGTACTTGAGAGGTTCAGACTTCCCAAAACACCTGATACCAGAGATTCCCCTCTAACGTACCAACCTCCCTTTTCATTTTTAATTATTGTGGAATTTAGGGTTTTTTCTTCCCCATTGTTTCTTTCATCCTTCAATGCCTAATTTCATTTATCAGCAAACCTGCAGTTTGTTTGTAAAAGCAAATACCTTTTTCCATTCATCAATCAGTGGAATCCTCCCCATTGTTTCTTTTTTCTCCCAGTGCTGGTTTTATCCCCCAGCAGACCCACAGCTGGTTTGGAAAGACAAATCTGCCATTCCTCTGACTCCTTTCTGCAGGGTGCTGGCCCAAATCTGCCAGAGAACTTCCGCCCTCGCTGGGTTTTGTGTCACCAAAACAATTCCCAGTGATTTCCAGGATGGTAATTCAGGCTCTTAGAGCTGATTGCATCTGCTGACAGACGAGGCCTTGCAGGAGCAAGTCCTGAAGCAGCACAGGAAGAAAAGGTTCCCTGTTCAGTGTGGACAGGCAATATTTCATCCCTCCTGCCTGGATATTTTTCCAACTCCTGCAATAAGGATCCTTTTATTCTGGAAGATTCCAGAGTTCTGTTTTAACAGATACAATGCCCAGGACTGGGTGACTTGGTTTGGAAAGACAGAAGCCTGCTGAGGAAGGTAGGAGCCTCCCCTGAAATGGAGAAAATGAGCCCCCCACCCCCAAATTGCTATAAATTTTAAATTAAGGGGCTCTCAGGCAACAAATTTATGGGAGCAGGAATAACAGTTCTGTACTAGGGAAGAAAATAAAAGGATAAAATGAACAATGCAGTGAACCAAACCAACAGTGCCAGAGCCAGAGCACAGCCTGGCACCCTGTGGGTCAGGGTGCTGCAGCAGGGCCATTGGAATTGTGGCTCAGCCCTCCTGCAGGGCCAGGGGTGGTTCTGCTGGAGCAGGGATCCTGGAGAAAGGTGCAGAATCCTCTGGAGATCCAGGGGCAGAGGCAGCTGCTGCTCCTCTGGGAATGCAGGGGAGAAGCTGTGCTGGTGCTCCAGAATCTCCAGATTATATCTGGGTAGGAATGCTTGGCTCCTCCCCCTGGGCAGAGCTGTGCTGGTGTTCCAGAATCTCCAGATTGTATCTGGGTAGGAATGCTTGGCTCCTCCCCCTGGGCTCACATCTCCCAATGGGATGCTGTAATTCTTATCAGCCCTGCAGGGACATCCAATGGCCTCTTATCAGCAAATGTAATTGTAATCACTCAGAGAGAGATAAGGCAAACTGCCCACTTGACAAAAGACAAAAACTGCCCCACAGATGGTAACAGAACACATCCTGCCTCGCAATCTGGGACACTGGGACAGGAGAATGTGCTGCCTGCAGCTTTAAGGAAATGCCAAAATCTGCCCTGAGCCAAAAGCACAGGCTTTAAATAATTCATTTTTCAATTATTAAATTGAGATCATTTTAAAATTTCATTTTTAAATAATTCAGTCTTCTAATATAAACACACTGAAAGGTTGACATCCCTTGGGGTGTCCCTACTGACCTCTGTCACACACAGAAATCCAGAGCCACCTGTTTTGGTGGCATCAGAAATGGCCTTTACAATTGGAATATTCATGGATAAGGGGCCCAGGAATACTGGAATATTCATGGATAGGGGATACAGGAATGTGGGAATATTCCTGGATAGAGGACACAGGAATATTGGAATATCTATGGATAAGGGGCACAGGAATATTGGAATATCCATGGATAAGGGGCACAGGAATGTTGAAATATTCCTGAATAAGGGACACAGGGATATTGGAATATCCATGGATAAGGGGCACAGGAATATTGGAATATCCCTGGATAAGGGACACAGGAATATTGGAATATCCCTAGATAAGGGGCACAGAAATTTTGGAATATCCCTGGATTGAGGACACAGGAATATTGGAAGATCCCGTAATAAGGGGCAGAGGATATTGGAATTTTCCTGGATAAGGCACACAGGAATGTTGGAATATCCATGGATCAGGGAGCACAGGAATGTTGGAGAGCTCATTTTAAGTAGGTGGCCCTGAACCTTTAACCAATTTTCATTTTGAATCAATGGAGGTGGTTCCCATTCATGCTTTGATAGGAAAAGCAGATTTGTTTTCCTCAGCCACACGCCTGGTAGCCTGCACATCCTTTCATTGTTGAGAGGAGGCTTTTACCACAACAAAGCCCCAGGCTGGTGAGCTGCTCCTCTCCTTGGAATTAGTCCTGGAGAACAATTGAGGCAGACAATGACACAACCTGTTTTGTGTCCTCCCCAGCGGGAAATGGGCCCGGGGCTTTGTCCATAAACAGCCAAGGGTGTGGAGGGTGAGGAGTGACCTCAGAGCCGGGTTTTACACGGCAGAACAAAGAGATCTGCGAGCCTGATTGGAAAAACACCCCCAGAGCAAACCCGTGGCATAAGATCATAATGATCAACACACGTCACGGCGTGGTGGAGCCCCTGGCAGCTCCTTCAGACACCAGGAGCAGAGTGCAGACAGCAGCAGGGACAGCCCTCCATCCCTGCACCTCTGGGATGGCCTGGAGGCTCTGATGCCTCAGGATTTGGGCTTTTATATATTTTATATATTTATTTTATATATTTTATATATTTTATATATTTTATATATTTAATATATTGTATATATTTTATATATTTTATATATTTTATACATTTTATACATTTTATATATTTGTAACCCTGCAGTTCTGCAGTGTGTGACTCTGAACTCCATGTGCAGTGGGAGCTGCTGCTTTCCCACTTTGGGCAGACACAGCAATTCCTCTCCAAGGACACCTCACTGCCTCAGGGCCAGAGATGGGAACAAAAGGGAGTTGGGGGCAGCAAACTGGGGGTCAATGACTTCATTACCTGGAGCTGGAGTTGGCAGATGAACCCCCAACATGCAAATGGACCCAACTTATAAAAGTGTGCAAACCCGTGACCCCTTGTCCATTTTGGGTGGGCTTTGTCTGCCCTGAATGTACCTGAAGGCCCTTCAATAATTATAACCACTATTTATTGTCTTAATTTTGTCTGGGCTCTGTTTTTAGGTAGTCCCAAACAGGCATCAGCCCATCCTCAGGGCTTTTTGGGGCCATTATTGCTCTCAGATCCCTTTCCCTTTGTTCCAGCACCTCCCAGGTTGCTTTTTCATTCCCCTTAATTCAAACTTTCTTTCCCTCTTTCCCTCTTGTGATCAGCCTTGAGGTTGCTCCCAAATTAAGACACCTGAGTGATGTTTTCGGGTTTTTTCTTTTTTTTTTTCCCCTCTGGGAAGCACCACTTTGTGCTCCTCAAAGGCTTCACTTCCCAAAGTTCCTCCCATGCCGAGGTGATGGAGCTTAGCACCACACGGAATGTTCCAGAAGAGGAATGCCACCAGCCTGAGCTCATGATTTGGGGCCGGGCAGGCCTTGGGAGTGATTTGGGGTTTTGTTAATCACCTTTGGATTTGTGTTTGAATTTGGAAGGACTCTGGCTCTGAGCGAATGATGCTGTAATTCCATGTGAGAACAGGAGTAAAAACAGCCCATGAAAAGGATACAAAACAGGATAAATCTCCCACTGAGGCCATGTGCATCACTCTTGAATTTAATTTAATTTTGATGGCCCATCATTTATCCAACTCCCAACTAATCTGGACTGAATCAGGGCAATAAATTTTAAACCAGAGGGTGAAATTCTCTTTAGCCACGCTCTCTCTGGTGACAGCACCCCTGTAATGGCATTGTGGAATAAATAAAAGAGACATTTATTTCACAGGCCCACAGCACCTGTGAGGCCAAACAGAAAAGTTGTCTCTCAAAACAATCTTTAGGAATTACTTTGGCAATAAAATCAACCTGAGTGCAGTTTAGATATCGTTTTTGTGTGTGTGTGTGTGGAGTGTTGACACTTGCAGTGTAGCAGGTTTGTATTTGATGTATTTTTGTTAACATGGGCTCTGATAAGATCTGCTCCCTCCCTCACACTGTTTGCCTGGAGAGGTAAAACAGGAAAAACACGGCTGGCTGAGCAGCCTGGTGGCAAACAGCTCGGGATGGGCTGGATTCCCATCCAGGAGCTCCTTCCCTCAGCAGGGCTGGGGAAAACTTCCACACCAAGAATTCCAGGCAGAGTTCCGCACTCAGAGCTCCAGCCCTGGCCCTTGAGGGGCACAAATCAGCCTCTGTGCCAGTCACAGGGAGAGAAAATCCTGTTTAAAACAACCCCTGAGTTTAATTTTTTTATTAAAGGCAACTTCTAGATATATACATTGCTCATATCTACAGACCTGAATAAGGGGCACAGGAATGTTGGAATATCCCTGGATAAGGGGCACAGAAATATTGGATTATTCCCAGAAAAGGGGCGCAGGAATATTGGAATATTCCTGAATAAAGTGCACGGGAATATTGGAATATCTTCGGATAAAGTGCACAGGAATATTAGAATATCCCCAGATATGGGGCCCAGGAATGTTGGAATATCCCTGAATAAAGGAGCACAGGAATACTGGATTATTCCTGGCTTAGAGGCACAGGAATATTAGAATATCCCTGGATGTGGAACCCAGGAATGTTGGAATATCCCTGAATAAAGGAGCACAAGAATACTGGATTATTCCTGGATTAGAGGCACAGGAATATTAGAATACCCCTGGATATGGGGTCCAGGAATGTTGGAATATCCCTGAATAAAGGAGCACAAGAATACTGGATTATTCCTGGATTAGAGGCACAGGAATATTAAGATATCCCTGGATATGGGGCCCAGGAATGTTGGAATAGCCCTGAATAAAGGGGCACAAGAATACTGGATTATTCCTGGATTAGAGGCACAGGAATATTAGGATATCCCTGGATATGGGGCCCAGGAATGTTGGAATATCCCTGAATAAAGGGGCACAGGAATGTTGGAATATCTCAGGATAATCAGTTGGCTCCAGCTGGCCCAGAGCAGGGTTGGATGGGATATTGGGGAGGAATTCCTGGCTGTGGGGTGGGGATGCCCTGGCACAGGTGCCCAGAGCAGCCCCTGGATGCCTGGAATGTCCAAGGCCAGGCTGGAGGTGGAGCAGCCTGGGATAGTGGAAGGACAGATCAGAAGCAGAAAGATTGGCTGTGAGCAGCAGGAAAAGTCCCTTTGCAACAAAAAGAGTGAGAGGAAGGAAGGAAGGAAGGAAGGAAGAAAGGAAAGAAGGAAGAGCCTTAATGCTGTCCTACAATGGATTTATTTAGGTTTTGTGGGTGGTGGATTTTTTTTTAAGGAACAAGCCTTGGAGCCAATCCCAAAACAGCCCTGAAGGTTCTGACTTGTCACATTTGTGGTCTCGGAGCTGAAACCCTTCCAGGGTTACACAACAATGACTAAAACTGGAAACCTTTCAGATCATTTCCAAAATGAAGCAGAAAACTGAGGTGATTGCTAAAGCAACACTGGAGAGAGAGAGAGAGAGAGAGAGAGACACTACTTTGAGTGTGGGGGTGATTATTACCAATTTAAGAGAGGCCCAATTTAATTTGGAGGTTTGGGGTTGTTTTCGTTTTTGATTTGATCTCAGAACAGAATTATCCTGGAAGCCAGATCTTCACATTGTTTTGCTTAATGTTTTACAAACAGGCTGTTGAGTGAAGTTGTCACCGAACAAAAATTCACCCCTATTGTTTACACAATGGGAAAAGGGAGTCATAAAAGGGGTGTAGCAGCAATTTGTTAGGTATTAGGTTACCGTGCAAGAGGGATTATCCTCACAAAACACCGAGCCCTGAACTCCAAATATCGGGATTAAATTGACAATTACATCCAGTGAAAGTCTTTGAAGGGCTCAGCTTGATGCTGGAGGCTTTGGAGCGACTCTTCTGAGCGAGCTGACAATCAGGAGCTGGAGCGGTTCTGGCACAGCTGCTCTGCTCAAGAGGAACTACATGAAAATAGAAATGTGATAAGAAAATCTGCTCCTGCTGGTGTTTGCTTTGTGGCAGCTCTTCAGTGGGTAAAAATCGGCGCTGGGCTTGTTCCTGGTTCTGCCACTGCACCCCTTCATGACCTTTGAAATGCAGGAATTTCCTCCTGTGCCTGATTGGGGTGGAATTTTCAAAGAATGCCAGTTTGGGGGTTCAGTGTGGAGGCCCCTGAACACAGATCTCTGGAGCATTTCAGGATCCAGCACAGTAAAATCCCAGCCTTGGCTTAGATCATTCACAATTATTCTGCTTTCAGAACTCTCATACGTTTATTCCCTAGAACAACTCTCTGCCATTTACCCTAAATAAATCTTCCGAGATTTCTCTGTTTCTGCCTTCCTACCACCCTGCCTGGCTTGGCTGCTTTCTTTTTATCTCTGACAAACCTTCGTTTGAAGGGGGGAATTACATTAAAAGAACAGAAAGCAAAAAGACTTCAGCTGTGCTGCAATGCAAGGGGAGGCTCAGGATGTGCACCGACATGCCCAGAAATCCAGGAAAAAACCCACAGAAAGTAAAAGCAAGGCAGAAAAGGGGGAGGGTTTATGTGTCAGTGCTCGAGGAAGGTGAAAACGCTTCCTGGCAACATCTGAGAGTCATTTGCAACAACAGATCCCTGAGCTTTAGTGAGTAGAGAATGCTTTTAAATCCTCCCCCACCCCCTCTGTTAATCTTTCCCAGGTAACAGGACCTCTCATGGAATCCTGGGGCTTTCTTAGGGATGGGTCCAACATTCCCAGTTTGGAAAATCAGGCATTTGAAATGACTCTGGGGTTGGAGGCCATCAGTCTGGCTGGGACTCTGTGGCCCTTGGTAATAATTTGGTGATAATCAGATTCTGCAGAGTGTTCTGCAGAACACAAGAGTGCCTCAGCAGAGGGAGGAAGGGATAAACAGATGGGTTCCCAAACCCCCTGGGCTGGTCTGGGACAGGGAAATCCCATGTCTGCTCCATGGTGTCCCCAGGAACGAGGGACAGATCCTAAAACTGATTTACATAACCCAGGAACATAATTTGATTTACATAATCCAGGAACACCCAAGGGTGGGCCTGGACCTGAACGTTCTGAGCAACATCAGTGTCAGAGAGTTACTAATTAAGATTCATGATTATTTTTTATTATTGGCATTATTATTACACTTGAGAGACTTGAAGAGGTGGCCTTGAAAAGGGCAGGTTTGGATTATGTTTAAGTACAGCCAAAATATTGGGCAGGAGTGGCTGAGGAGGTTCTTTCCAGAGATTTTGGGTCACCTGGGGCAGTGTCCACTGTGCAGTTTGGGGTTTAGCTCACCTGGGGCAGTGTCCACTGTGTAATTTGGGGTTTTGGGTCACCTGGGGCAGTGTCCAATGGGTAATTTGGGGTTTTAGCTCACCTGGGGCAGTGTCCACTGGGTAATTTGGGGTTTTAGCTCACCTGGGGCAGTGTCTACTGTGCAGTTTGGGGTTGTGGGTGATCTGGGGCAGTCCCCACTGTGCAATGCCAAATGCCTCTGAGAAATCCAAATTTTATCAAAACCAAGAGAGCTTAACTCAAGTCCTGGGGGCAATCCTTGTCTGGTAGCCCTGCTCTGCAGTGGTTCTTTTTTGCTCCATCCAGCTCCAGGGCTGGATTTTTGGTTTTGCTTTAGGGAGCTCTACATCACATTCCCTTTCTTATTGCAGATTTACTTTGGATTGTTTTGGGAAGTCCCAACCTGTTCCATGGCTTCCTGTACCAGCCAAAAACCCATCTCAGACATCCACTGGAGTATTTCTATAACTACAACTTGCACTTAGGAGAAACCCTTTGTAGAGTTCCCCAAACAGGCCACCTCCACCTCCAAGTTGTCCCCTGGTTGTGGCAGATGACCAGAAAATCAGAGTGGCTTTTGCTGTGTGTGCCACCATCCGAGGTTCTCCCCACCAAAATGCAGAGGTGGTGCCAGTGAAAACACAATTTTGGAGATGTGAAGGTTTTCTGACGGTGACAGCAGAGAGTGGGATCCACTCAGGAGTGTTTGACTCAGAAATTCGAGTCCCTTTTGGAGTCCTGGGATGTTTGGGAATATTTTCAAGGAACTCTGGTTTGGAGCAGTCAATAAGAAAAGCAGTACAATGATGGGAGATTGAGTTGGGAGGGATGAAGGATCATCCAGTGAGGCTCCTGGCCCTGACACCCCAAAATCTCACCCTGGGCATCCCTGGGAGTGATGCCCAAACATTCCTGGAGCTCTGGCACCCTCGGGGCTGTGCCCATTCCCTGGGCCCAGCACCCTGTGGGGGAAAATCCTTTTCCTAAAATCCAGCAAAACCTCCCCTGACCCAGCTCCAGAGTTCCCTGGGTCCTGTTCCTGTCAGAGAAGAAAGCTTGGAGCTGCCCCTCAAGGCAAAGCCCTATAAATAATTTTATTTAAGGTCATATTGGCTCCTGATTGCAGTTCCCTTCATTTTCACACCTCACATTATGAGATCCTTAAAAAAAACCCAAAAAACAACCAAAAAAACAAGCCTGAACAGTTTCCAGTTTTTTGTTTGTTGTTAAATACAACTTTGAAAATGTTGGGTCAAGCATCTTCAATAGAGCAGGCTGCTCTGTTTGTTTAAAACTCTGAGCAAAGCAAGTCATATGAATGTTTCCAAAGACCCCATTCCAAGAAGTATTTTTGGAAACATTAATGTTGTGTTTTTTAATGAAGGCCACATTCTGAGGCTACGACACCATATGTCACATTCATTTCTGGACTGGAAAAAAAAAAAAAAAGGGGGAGAAAAAAAAAAGAGGAAAAAAAAAAAAAGAAATGGAAACTATGTTTGGCTTTTAAGTGTTTTTGGATGAATGTCTCTGCATGCTTGTCATTGTTCCTGGGATGAGGGGAGAGCTCTTGGGCTGTTAATCCAGTCCATCCAATATATTTTACACTCCTGGGCCTGACTCTCCTCTGCCTGGAAGTGTGTGCAGTCATTTCTGCTCAGGCAAAGGGAGTGAAGACCTGAGGAAAAGAATTCCCCTAGGAAAGTTGGTTTTTCTGAAATTTGCTTTTCTTCAATTCATTTCCCATGGATTGCTTGGCTCCACTGAAAGCCTACATCCGAACTCTGAAACCAGCTTAAAGATGGGAAAAGAGCTTGTCATTTTTCCATCAAAAACTTGCAGTTTCTGGAAGAATAATGACAGGTTTCCCGCAAAAATATTAGGTTTGTTGTTTTTTTTTTTTTTTTTCCCTTTAGGAATATCAGTTAGAAGCATGAAATTAACAAAAAAATTGGAGTTTTTCTGCTGTGTCTCCATCACTTCTGACTGGTTTGTGTGTTAATGGCTGAGATGTCATGAAATGAGCTGGAGACCTGCAGGAGAAGGATTTGCCTTTTTAAATGACATGTTTTTTATTGGATTTCGGGTGATGAGGCCTCAGTTTCTAACACAATTCTTGTTCTTGGTCACTGAATATGACCCAGGGCTGGCACTGCTCAGTTCTTCTCTGCTCTGACAGAGGAATCTCCTAATCCAAGAGGAATCTCCTAATCCACATCACTTCCTAACTTTGTGTCACCCTCAACTTCCATTAACACCCTCACTGTTTGTTCCAAACTCATTAATCAAGATTTAAATATTTTTGGCAGACGGATATTATCTTGTTTGCTTTAAGGAAGGATTTCAGAGGCTCTCCAGGACCTCAGAGGGCTTTCTTTTTTTCATTTGAAATGTAAATAATTTTCTCCAAATTGAACAAACATGTCTCTGTAGGACCAGCTCAGTCAAGTTCACAAGAGCAGGTTTTTCTGGGCTGGAACATAAATAATGATGGAAATCATGTGCTTGATACATTTTTTGGTTTAAACACACCAGCACTGAATTTCCCTGCCCATGTGACTGAAGTTTTACCCCTAAATAATGGGGGTTTTCCCATTTTTTTTCCCTAATGGGGAAAAACAAGGAAAATTGGAAAAAGCAATTAATTACCTCCAATATTTGGCCAGATTTAAGTGGTTTGTGCCATTTGTGACTTCTCAGGGGAGCTCATCCTGCTTTTAGTGTTGCTTCATGGGATCTTCAAAGGAGTTACTCACAATAAGGTCACCACAAAGGTTTGGATTTCTCTTTTCATCTACAGACCAAATTTTAGGGTTGATAAGGACATTTCTCACTGGTTGAATTTGTTGCCATATTTCCAGGCCTGGTTTTGGGCAAAGTTGTGTAGTGGATGTCACAGCCTGTACCCTCCCAAAAGTTACCTGTGATGGGAATTTTGAAGTCATCTGGGGCAGTCCCCACTGTGCAGTGCCAAATGCCACTGAGAAACCCAGGTTTTAACACAACCAAGAAAGCTTAACTCGGGTCCAAGGATTGCTCCTTGTCTCTTTAGCCCTGCTCTGCGCTGGTTCCTTTTCCCAGGCGTCAATGGGATCAGATTTGGAAATCCGAATAAAACCAGATTTTTCCTTTATTTCACAGATCTCCAATGAACAAGGCAAACAACTCCTGGCACCTTCTGTAAGCTGAGGCAGAGATGAGGAAGATGAACGATCAAAGTGGCGGCTACAGGCCTGTGAATATCCAGGGGAACAAAGTCAGCTACCGCGGCGCCAGCCCCGAGAAGGAGGTGAAAAGGCTGCAGAAGAGATTTCTGCACAAGGATGGCAGCTGCAATGTCTACTTCAAGCACATCTTTGGGGAGTGGGAGAGCTACGTGGTGGACATTTTCACCACGCTGGTGGACATCAAGTGGCGCCACATGTTTGTGATTTTCTCCCTGTCCTACGTGCTCTCCTGGCTGTTCTTCGGGCTGGTGTTCTGGCTGATCGCCGTCCAGCACGGGGACCTGTTCAGCAGCGAGGAGCTCACCCCCTGTGTGGCCAACGTGCACAGCTTCACTGGAGCCTTCCTGTTCTCCCTGGAGACCCAGACCACCATCGGGTACGAGCTGCTGCTGGTTTGGGGGGTGCCCCTGAGCTGTGTGTTCGCTGGTAGCAGCGGGCGGGCAAGGCATCACAAAATATCTTCACTCTCTGAAACCATCAGTCGTTGAATCCCAAGGGAATTACTGCCCTCAGAAGGGCAACAGGATCCCTAAAAAAGATCCCTAAGAATCCTGATTTGGCTTCTGAGTGCTTCCAGGGTGCTGCTTTTTCCAGCTGCTCCCTTAACTAGGAGAGACCCTCAAAACTGCCAGAAACATCTCCTGTGATGTATTTTTCTGGCCTCCTCTCTGTAATTATCTCTGTGTTCGCTGGTAGCAGCAGGCAGGGAAGGAGACTCCACGTGGCTTCTGAGGGTGCTAGTTAGATAAGGGTTCATTGGGGGTGCCATCCCCAATATTGGGGTTTCTGAGGGAGAAGAGGGGAAGGGGGAGGGAGGGGGAGAGAGGGAGAACCTAGGGAGAAAAGGGCCAAGAGAGCCTTTTAACTCAAGTGTAACCCCACAGGTACGGCTACCGCTGCGTGACCGAGGAGTGCTCGCTGGCCATCCTGATGGTGATCCTGCAGTCGGTGCTGAGCTGCATCATCGACACCTTCATCATCGGGGCCGCCTTGGCCAAGATGGCCACGGCCCGCAAGAGGGCCCAGACCATCCGCTTCAGCTACTACGCCGTGGTTGGGCTGAGGGACGACAAATTCTGCCTGATGTGGCGCATCGGGGACTTCCGCCCCAACCACATGGTGGAGGGCTCGGTGCGCGCGCAGCTGCTGCGCTACAGGGAGGACAGGGAGGGCAGGATGGCCATGGAGTACCGCGACCTGAAGCTGCTCAACGACCAGATCATCCTGGTCACGCCGGTCACCGTCGTCCACGAGATCGACAGCGACAGCCCCTTGTACGGCCTGGACCGCAAAGCTCTGGCCAAGGACAACTTTGAGATCTTGGTGACCTTCGTCTACACGGGCGACTCCACGGGCACCTCCCACCAGTCGCGCAGCTCCTACGTCCCCAGGGAGATCCTGTGGGGCCACAGGTTCAACGACGTGCTGCACGTCAAGAAGAAGTACTACAAGGTGGACTGCTTGCAGTTCGAGGAGACCACCGAGGTGTACGCCCCTCACTGCAGCGCCATGCAGCTGGAGCAGAAGGAGCAGGAGTGGAACCGCGCCGAGAAGGCGCGGGAGAAGGAGAAGCAAGCGGAGAAGTCGGAAATCAAGTACAGCCAAAAGTCCCTCAGCGCTGTTGCCCTCGTCACCAGCTGTGAGGAGCCTGAGGAGCCGGTGACGGCTCCCAGCCAGCCTCCTGGAGAGGTTTCCTACAGGAAAGCAGCTGTGACCTTGAGCAGGCTCTCCATAGAGTCCCAGATCTGACTTTTCCTGCCGTTGGAACCCTCCCAACAAACGGTGCCCTCGCAGCTCCTCGGACGCAAACAATGAACTCGCGCGCAGCAGTGTTTGCACCCCGGGCCACGCTGTCACACGCTCTGTCACACACTGTCACACCCTGCTGCTCCTGTGGGCACAAGGGAGCGGCTTCCACTCGGGATGCCCAGAGAGCCCCTTGAGCAAACCCTCTGTGAACTTTCCTCCCCTGCAGGGACCAGGGTTGGCCGTGCCTGGGGACACAGAATGACCTCGGCAGGGCACACAAACCATGCCCTGGCCCTCTGGGTAGGGGTTTCAAAGCTGCCTTGTTGGTTTGGAAAGCCCATTCCCAGTCCCTCCAGGAGGCTCTGAAGCTCCATTATCCCAACAAATGATTCCTCAGGTGCAGCCTCATCCCAGAGCTCCTCTGTGGAATCTACGGGGCTGTTCTTTGCAAGAGGAGGGAATAAGTGACCCTGGTGTTCCTGGGTGGCTTTGGACACATGTTCACACCCTGCCAATCCTGTGGGATCCACAGTGGGATCCTGGAGAGATTTCATTCCCTAATCATGAACCAATCCCTGAGGTGCTGCTCCTTTAGCAGCTGGAGGGATGCAGGAGGTCAAAAAAAAAAAACCATCAAAACAAGACCTCCAGTTTTAAATCAGCAAAATCAGGTTGAGCCTTGAGGAGAAGATCATGTCTGGAGTGAGCTGTGCAATATTTTATATCAAATCCTCTTTCATTTCACTTTGCTCTTCTTCTCAGCGTCTTGCACTTCCTTGCAAAGACAAAGATCGGTCTGGAGAACAAACAGGGTGATTTTGTCAAAATGAAAAATGCTTGGTCTCAGTTGGCTGTGTAAAAACGATCCTTCATGGAGAAATCCAGCAACTCCTCTGTGGGCTCAAACTGGGAAAAAAAGGAAAACGTTCTGAAGGTGTCTGTGACGTGGAAGTTCCTGCTCTGCACATCTCTGTAATTATCTAGTGAGCAATGCCTCATCATGCTTTTGCCCCTGATGATTGCAGTTCATTTGCATTGTGTTTAATTACCCTGCAAACGTAAAATAATCAAATTGGAGCTGGTGGGGTTGATCTCACCTGCCCTTAGCAGCAGAGAAATTCAGTGTTTGCCTGCTCTCTGTGGTTACTGGAGCTCTTCTGTCTCCACAGGGGACCTCACTCCACCTTCCTCAGGTTTTTGGGGAGCTGAGGGCAGCAGGATGAGTTTTTCCTGGAAGTGTTCATCCCTCTCCATTTATTGCTGAAGGAGATGAAACGGCTGCTGTGGAAATGCTGGCTAACTTTAGGCTGCTAAAATTAGGTCTGACGAGTCATTCACATCATTCTGACTAATTAATTGGGTTTTTATGAGCTCATCACGTTTAATGAAGAAAAAATAGCCTGCTAAGTGTTTTGTTTTATTTTTTTTTCCCCCTGCAATTTACTCCATGTAGTAGTAGGATTGCTGGATTATTTTAATGCATTTCTCTTTTGCTAGCACTTGTCTCTGGATAAACATGATCCCTTTAGGTAAAACTGAAGCCTGAGGGGTGTTAGTTATTCCAAAACTCATTAATTAGCCTATTTTATGTGCTGATTCATCAGCAGCAACCACTTATAAGTGCAGTAAAAACCATCTTCTTGTATCCTGGATTTAAACGCTGGCAGACATGGGGGAAACAGTCTAGAAAAAATGGAAAGGAATGTAGGAAAATGTAGGGAAATGTGGAAGGGTCTCAGTGCTTTCTGTGGTGTTGGAAAAAGCACTGTTGGGATTGAATAAAATAGAATATCACCTTCCAGACATGGGAATTAACCCTTCCACTCCCCTCAGATCCTGGCTGGGATGCTTTCATTCAGTGCTGGGCACCCCTTTTTGGGAAAGAAGAGGAGCAATTGGGATGTGTGGAAAAGCTGTCAGTGAGGAAGGAGGGAAGTGGCTCGCGGTGTTTCAGTCCTAAAAAGGGTTGGGAGGCAAAGAGCTCTCAAAGACAGAAATTGCTTTTGGAAGGGGAGGAAATCTGGGGCAGGATGGGACAGGAAAAGATGGGATTAAACTGGGGGAAAAGGGAGGGAACATAATTAGGAAGCACTTAACGAGGGTGAGGGAGACAGAGGTGAGGGTTTGTAACCTCAGTGGTGGCTCTGGGATACCTGATGGAGGGGGAAGCAGAGTCAGGAGTGAGACAGCAGGGCCAGCCTGGAGCTTCCCAAGCCTCCTGCCCTGTGATCCATGATTTCCACCCACGGGGGATGTCCCACGTGGATGCTGCTGGCTCTGCAAGAGCAGAGGCACTCAGAGAGGGGAGATGTTGCTGAGATAAGTGACCAGAACGCCCAAATTCCTTCCCCAGGTGCCAGTTCCAGCTCTCCCCGTGAGGATGGGGAGCTCAGCTGCCTTCCCCTCCCCAAGTTCTCTTCCCTGTGAGCCCCTGGAAAAAATTCTTCCTCTGGAATGGCTTTGCTGCAAGTGGGAGCACCAGGAGTCTGATTTAGGGATTTGTCCTGTGTGTTTTGGCACGGACAGATGCAAATAAGAAATACAAACGCTGGTAAGGTGTGCCTGGATCAGGAAGAAACTTCTCTCCCGGGCGTGTCATTCATAAAAAAACACTTTATATTTTCTTCTGCTTTTATCTCCAGCCTCTGACCCCAGCCCATGATGGAGACAGGATGCTGGGGAACTGCTCTCAACCAGCCTGGCCTTTTTTTTCTGTTTGTTACTTTAATTTCATTTATCCCAGTACCAACACTATGTGTAATAATGATGAATAGCAATGCATGCAGGTATTCCTTATTTTATTTTTATGAATGAAGACATCAAAATAAAGAACATTCCTCTGCCACACACCTTGGGAGAGCACATTGGGCTTTTCTTCTCTTCTGCTGCAAGTTTTAAGCTTCCATATCCACTTTCTCTGGGCAGCCTGTGCCAGGACCTCACTGCCTAATTTCATCCTAATTCCTCATCCAGCCCTGCCCTCTGGCAGTGGAAGCCATTCCCTGTGCCCTGTCCCTCTGTCCTTTGTCCCCAGTCCCTCTCCAGCTCTCCTGGAGACCCTTTAGGTCCTGCAAGGGGCTCTGAGCTCTCCCTGGGGCATTTTCTTCTCCAGGTTTATTTTTAGGTGGGCTCTGTGTTCTGGCAGAGCCAGTTCTTAATCCTTCCTCCCTAGGAAAGGCTCCTGCAGGACCCTGGAAACAATGGAAAAGTAGGATAAATAGATAAATAGGACAAATGAGAGGGAGGCTCTTCCTCCCCCATCTCCTCTTTCTCAGTGAGGATTTCCCAGGGATTTTTTTTTCCCATGCCCATTGTAGGGCTGAGCAATAAAAAAAAAGGCAAACAAGGCTCCCAAAAACCCAACCAAAGGAACAACACGTGCATCCCCCAGCAGGAACACAGGCCTGAGCCTCCAGGCATTCCCAATTAACTGCAGGAAAGCTCCCCCCAGCCCAAAGGGAAGAACCTGGATATATTTTGGGATATTCCATGGTGAAACAACAGGACCTTCCTGCTCTTCCTTCTCTTCTCCTTGGGGCTTCCAAAAGCCAATTCCTGAGGATGAGGTTCAGCAGCTCCTTCCCAGCCACCACTAAGAGGCAGGAATTGGAATTTCTGTGTGAAAGCTGCTCACCCCATCCCCATTTTTCCACAAAATTTACCAGCTGAAGCAAAATTCTAACAAACCACCCTGCACTGGCCTCCTGACTCATGATTAAAACTTCACCCTGGTTATTTTCCCTTGGAAAGCGGCACCGTTGTTCCGGGTCAAGATTCATTTATGTCAAAGGGGGTATAATAAGAGATTATTATATCATTTATTTTTCCAGCCCTGCTCACCACCTTTCATTAGGGCAGCTGGCATCTCCTCCTCCGTTATCATGTGTCATTTAGAGCATAGTTTTTGTGAAGTTGGGTTTCAGATGTGGGGCAGGATGTGTCCCCTTGTTTATCCCTTGTTTCTCACACGTTGTGCAGGAGGTCTGAGCTCACTTCAGGGAATAACAGGTACCTTTCAGGGCATCAGAAGTGTTGTGTAGGAGGGGAAAAAATACTGCTTGTGAGCTTTTTTTGTTGCTTAAATCTTTGCTGGTTGGAACTGGGAACCTGCAAACAGAAGGAGTTGGTGGCTGTGGTGGGCAGGAGAGGCCCAAAGCAGGGAAAAGGAAGAAGCATCTGACAACAGAGTCACTTCCAGGCAGACAAGGGGAAGTGTGACAGAACCAGGCTGAAACAAGAAGTTGAAAGTCTTCATCTGTGCTGAAAAAATGTGGATTGGTGTTTTTGGTGCCTCAGGTTCAGCTTTTCTATTTTTCAGGTTCTGTGCTGCTTCAGTGTGTGGGTCTGGGCTCACACCAGGGGATGCTGAGCTCTGTGCACAGAGCAGGGACACAAAACAATTCCTGCTCCAGCTGGGCACCAAGGACAAATGATCCCAATGCCAGCCCAGGAGCACAAACCCCGTGGGCTGGAGAGAGAAAAACAAGCAGGGTGGGGCTGCAGGGGCTAAAGCTGGGATGGGACAATGAACTGCAAGGTGCAAATGGAGCAGAGCTGATCCCAGGGAGAGACCCCGTGCCCGGCCGGGCATTTTGGGGCCATTCCCCACCCAGGTGTGTCATGGACTCAGGGAATGGTTTGGGATGGAAGGCAGCTCAAAGCTCATGCAGGGCCACCCCTACCAGGGCAGGGACACCTTCCACAGACCTGGCTGCTCCAGCCTGGCCTTGGGCACTTGCAGGGATGGGGAAGCTGCAGCTCATGGTGGGTTTGTCCCAAATATCTCATCTAAATCTCCCCTCTTTCCGTTTTAAACCTTTACCCCTTTTCCTATCACTGTCTTCCCATGCTACAAGCAACTCTCCCTGTTTTTTGCCATCCTCCTTTAGAGTCTGGAGCAGTCCTGATCCGAATCCCAGTCCTGTCCCTGTCCCGATCCTGATCCCCATCCCTATCCTGATCCCAATCCTGATCCTGATCCCGATCCAAATCAATCCGATCCCTATCCCAATCCCCATCCCAATGCTGATCCCAGTCCCGATCCCAGTGCTGATCCCAATCCTGGTGCTGATCCTGATCCCCATCCCAATCCCCATCCCAATCCCCATCCCAATCCCAGTCCCGATCCCGATCCTGGTGCTGATCCCACCCCAATCCCGATCCCTGTCCCAATCCCAGTCCCAATCCCTGTGCTGATCCCAGTCGCGATCAGCCTGATTCCGATCCCAATCCTGATCTGGATCCCTATCCCAATCCCGGTGCCGATCCCAGTGCCGATCTCGATCCCGATCCTGATCCCATCCTGGTCCCGGTTCTGATCCCAGTCTCAATACCATCCCACTCCTGATCCCATCCTAATCCTGATCCTGCTCCTGATCACATCCCGATCCCATCCCGATCCCGCTCCCGATCCCATCCCAATCCCATCCCATGCCGACCCCATCCCGATCCCATCCTGATCCCGATCCCATCCCAATCCCATCCCACTCCCGATCCCTCTCCCGATCCCATACTGATCCTGATCCCATCCTATTCCCGCTCCCAATCCCGATCCCATCCCCATCCCGATCCCATCCCCATCCCGATCCCGATCCCGATCCCGATCCCGATCCCGATCCCATCCCGCTCCCCATCCCTATCCCATCCCCATCCCGATCCCATCCCGATCCCGATCCCAGTCCCGGTCCCTCGGCCGCCACCTGGCGGCGGCGCCGGGAGCTGCGGCAGCTCCGAGCGGTCCCGGCGCATCCGCGGGACAGCGGCGACAGCGGCGCCCGGGACGCGCCGCGCTCGGCTCCCGCCGCCTCCCCTCGGCTCCTGCAGCCCCCCGGGGGCCGTTCTGCACCTCTCGGGACGGGACCCCCTCCCGTCCAGAAGTGTCACCCCAAAAACAGCGGGGTTATAACCTGGCAACCTGTTGCCCGTGAATTCCCAGTTTATTTCCTGACCATCCCCAGGAAACCTGGGCACGGCTCTCAGGCTCAGCACCGTCAGGCGGTGCAGGACACATTTTGTTTTTGAATTGATCGGGTGTTTGCTGGTTTATTTTGTATCGTTCCCCTTTATATATAGCAGCAGAGCTGGGAGGGCCATGGCCCAATTTGCCAGCTTAGGTAAATATAGCCGGGCAAACCTGGCTGCACTCCACCAGGAACCTTTCAAATAGGGCAATGAGCTATTTGTGGCCAAAGGGACAGACACGGGGACATATCAGTGACCGAGAGCCAGGGAACGTGTGTGCGTGTAGAAAGGCAAGGCTAACATTCATTATCGTGTAAAACTCCACACAGAAAAGCTCCAGAATAGAAATGCTTTAATAATTATCTCATCTCCAGTGCCATGTCCACTTCTGGATGCACATTTTCCGTGGAGCGGCTCCGTGTGTTCTCTCACGCACGGGAGCAGCTCCAATGAAACATCTGCTGAGCCCTCCGTATCATCCTCCTCCTCCTCCTCCTCCTCCTCCTCCTCCTTCACATCCTTTCTCCGAGCTCTAGGAAGCTCCACAAGTGTCAGGCAGCTGCTCCGCTGCGACTACTGGGCAGTGCTTTCGTTCCTCGTGCTTCCCCATCTTTGATCACAGGGTGTCTCCCCGCCTCGCCTGACAGGGGAGGAGGGGCTATTTTCGGTCTGTCACGATCCCGGCTTGGCCCAGGTGCCAAAAGGAGCCGGTGGCCTCTGTGTGACCGTGGTGCAGAGAGGCAGCAGGGAGGAGGCTGCCCCCAGAGCCTCCCCAGGCATAGAATTCACAGAATCGATCACAGAATCACAGAATCCTCAGAATTACAGAACTCACAGAATCTACAGAATCACAGAACTCACATAGTCCACAGAATCCATAGAATCTCAGAATCCACAGAATCACAGAATCCATAGAATCCATAGAATCTCTGAATCACAGAATCCACAGAATCACAGAATCCATAGAATCCATAGAATCCATAGAATCCATAGAATCCACAGAATCACAGAATCCACTGAATCCATAGAATCACAGAATCACAGAATCCACAGAATCACAGAATCATGGAATTCACAGAATCACAGAATCCATAGAATCCACAGAATCACAGAATCACAGATTCCACAGAATCCACAGAATCTCAGAATCACAGAATCACAGAATCCACAGAATGACAAAATCACAGTTTTCACAGAACTCACAGAACCCCCAGGTTGTCAGAGACCTCCAAGACCATCGAGTCCAGCCCAGCCCCAACCCCTCACCCAAACCCTGGCCCCCAGTGCCACATCCAGGCTTTGTTAAACACACCCAGGGATGGGGACTGCACCACCTCCAGGGCAGAACATTCCAGAACTTTATCCCCCTTTCTGTAAAACACTTTTCCCTGCTATCCAGGCTGTATTTCCCTTGGTGCAGCTGGAGGCTGTGTGCTCTGGTTGTGTCAGTTCCTGCAGACAGAGCCCAGCCCAGCTGAGCACAGGCACCTTTCAGGAGCTGTGCAGTGATGAGGGCACCCCTGAGTCTCCTTTTCTCCAGGCTGAGCACCCCCAGTCCCGCTGCTCTGCCCTGGAGTGGCTGTGCTGGGTGTCTCCAGCAGGAATTTTGGCTGGTGAATGCCTCCTTGGGGTAGCCATGCTCTGAGTGGGGCAGGAAAAATAGGAATTATGCATCCAGGCTTTCAGATCTCCAAGTGGGAATCGGAAAGAGCCCAGGGAGTGTCTCCAAGGGGAAGCCCTCCCTGCCCTTACTCATGAGAAGTAAATGTGACCTCAGCAATTCCACGGGAGGCTTTCCAGAGTGTCCTGTGGTAGGATGTGAGGTGGGAAATGAAATTTGGGAAGTGTTTCATGGCAGTTCCTGCAATTGCTCACTGCACTGATTAAACTTTTCTCCCTTTTTCCACAGGGAGCCACTCTGTTAGAAGGTGCTTTTTGTCTTTCCCTCCATTTTACATTTCTTTTTGGACAAGTCCCAGGTAAAGCAGTGGTTCTTTACACCCTCCAGCAAACCCTGCTAGCACAGAAGTCCCAAACTCACAGAATTCCTAAAAAAAAAAAGGGAGAATGGTTTGGCAAAGCTCTGGTGATAGCAATCCTCAGGGAGGTGTCACATGTGAACAGACCTGCACACATGGTGGGGGCTGAAACAGCTCCAGACCTCTCCTCCCACTGACAAAGGGATGGTCCAGCTCCAGTCTCACCCCTCTGGAACATCTGCACTTCCCCCAGCAGTGTGCTTGGCCTGGGGTAATTAGCACAGCGCTAATTTACCTGAGATGATGAAAGCAGCCTCTCCACGCCCTGCCCCAGCCTCCTGAGCCTTGTTTGAGCAGAGGAAGTCAAGGCTTTGACTCAGGGATCTGCTCCTCGGGGAGGTTTCTCCTTCCCAGGGTTGTCTGAAGCACAGGGCAGAGCAGAGGCAGCTCAGGGATGTTTTGTGCTGGGAACCAAAAGCTTCGAGGGCTGAGGTGCTGCCTCACAGAAAATTACCTGCTGCAGATTAAATTACTCACCCAGATCTGCTTCTTCTCTTTGCTCCCCCGTGAGAGGAGCCACTTCCAGACACCAAACAGCACCAAGATGCTTGGAAGCCTTTCATTCCTTTCTGGGCCTTCCAAAAAAGATTCAAAGTCAATTGCCATTTCGGATGAAGATTCAGAACAGACACTTCTTCAGCTTGAAAAAATTACAGTGGGGAAGGGTCAGAGGGGAAGCAATCTGCCAGGGCTGGAGGAGTGTGAATAATGCAAAGCAAACAGCTCTGTGCAGGCTGCAGGGTAAAACCTGCCCTGGGCACCCACCCTGGAGCCCAGCACAGCTGGGGATGAAGGAAAGCTGGGCTGGGGAGGGAGTTCTGACTTCTGGAGAGCTGGAGGATGGATTTGTGGGATGGTTTGGGTTTTTTTTTAAAGTTTTTTTTTTGTTTTTTTAGTATTATTTTATTTTTGTTTTGATTCTTTTTGTTGTTATTTGGGTTTTTGTTTGTTTTTTTGTTGTTTGTTTGTTTGTGGTTTTTTTTACAAAAAGACCCAGGATTGATTGGCACTGCTGGCACTCCATCCTGAGCTCTGGGGTCACCCAGCCAGCCAGAGGAACAAAGCCAGCCCGTTGTTCCCTGCTCTGGTCTGTTCTGCACAGGTTTTTTTTTTGTGTCACCTTTGGTGGCAGAGAGCACAGGCACCTTCCAGGGCTGTCCCAGGTGACGTGGTGAGCCCCTGCTCATTCCCTTTCTCTCTTTGTCTGCCCCTCTGGCTGTCCCTACATGTGATCCCTGCCCTCTGTCACACCAAGACAGCCCCAGGCTGGGTGCTGGGCGTCCCCTCTGCCTGCCCAGGTGACCTCAGGAGGCATTTGGGAAGGAAAATGAAATGAAATTAAAATGCAATATCTGCCAGAGCCCAGCTCTGAGCAGAGGGACAGGAACCGCTTGGATCAGCCTTGGCTTCCGTGGAGCCCCAGAGCTGCGGGGGGATCCTGGAGAGCTGCCCAAAACTGGGGGTGGGAGGGACCCAGGGAGGGATTGGGGAGGGGATCAGGGAGGGATCAGGGAGGGATCCAGGGAAGGGATCCAGGGAGGGATTGGGGAGGGATCAGGGAGGGATCCAGGGAGGGATCCAGGGAGGGATCAGGGAGGGATCAGGGAGGGATCAGGGAGGGATCAGGGAGGGATTCAGAGAAGGGATCAGGGAGGGATCCAGGGAAGGGATCAGGGAGGGATCAGGGAGGGATCCAGGGAGGGATCAGGGAGGGATCAGGGAGGGATCCAGGGAAGGATCCAGGAAAGGGATTCAGGGAAGGGATTCAGGGAAGGATCCAGGGAGGGACCCAGGGAGGGATCAGGGAGGGATCCAGGGAGGGATCAGGGACGGATCAGGGAGGGATCCAGGGAAGGATCCAGGAAAGGGATTCAGGGAAGGGATTCAGGGAAGGATCCAGGGAGGGATCAGGGAGGGATCCAGGGAGGAATCCACGGAGGGATCAGGGAAAGGATCCAGAGAAAGGATCAGGGGAGGGATCCAGGGAGGGATCCCGGGGAGGGATCAGGGAAAGGATTCAGGGAATAGACTCAGGGAAGGATCCAGGGAGGGATCAGGGAGGGATCAGGGAGGGATCCAGGGAAGGGATCCAGGGAGGGATCAGGGAGGGATCCAGGGAGGGACCCAGGGAGGGGATTCAGGGAAAGGACTCGAGGAAATGATCCAGGGAAGGAACGAGGATCCAGAGAAGGGATCCAGGGAGGGGATTCAAGGAAGGGAACCAGGGAAGGGAACGACAGAAGGGATTCAGGGAAGGATCCCGGGAGGGAACCAGGGAAGGGATCAGGGAAGGGACCCAGGATGCTCCTGCAGCTCCCACCCCACCTGTGGGGAGCAACCCCAGCCCTGTGGAGCCACAGGAGCCCTGGGCCCTGCGCTGCCACCACAGCACCATGACGCCACCAGGTCTCACTGCCACCAGCTGTGACATTGATCAGCTTTCCACGCTGATTGCTCAACATCTGATGGGAACAGGCACGACCTTTCCCCCTCCAGCCCCTGTCACAAGGCTGTTTAATAGGGTTTGGGCACCAGCTCAAATCAAACCAGGGGATCAAAGCCAACTCCTGAAGAATTAGGGAGATTACAAAGAAACTCATGTGTGAAAAACCAGGAGAGAGCCTCCTCCTGCCACCATCCTTCCCCTCCTGGCACCAGCTCAGCCTGGGCCAGAGCACAGGACATTCAGTCCGGCCCAAATTCCAGCTCAGGATGCCCGGGGTGGGTGGGGAATCCTTCCCCTGTGAGTAAGTGAAGGGCAGAGCTGGGCCTGGAGGCACAAAATGGCACCAGAAAAGCAAATTATCAGCACAGGACGGTGCTGGCAGGGCAAAGGAAGCTGTGGCCGTTACTTGCTAAGGATAATTTCCCCTCTGACGACAGATTTTTCAAGTGGCAGAGGTGTTTTACTGGGTGGGCCTTGGAGGGCTGGTCCAAGTAATCAGCCCAAAACAATCTCAGGAAGTTTTAGCAACGCTTCTGAGCTCGGTTGGGTCGTGCTCATCTGGTCAGTTTTGCTTTGGAGGGACGCTCTGAGAGGTGCCAGCTGATTTAATTTGTGCTCCTCTTTCCCAGCCCTGCAGGAGTTCTGGGAAGGGCTGAGCCCCACGTGTGCCAGGGAGCAGCCCTGGCTCTCCTGGCCAGCATCTCCTCGGCTTCCTGAGCAGGGAAAAGATGCTGGGAAGGCTCTGGGAAGGCTCCCAAAAAGCTGGGGCTGCTCCCCACCAGCTCCAGCCTCTCCAGGACCATCCCTGGTGCACCTGGTGGAGAAATCCAGGCATTGTTATGCACAAACCCACCCAAACCCACCCAGAGCCCTGTCAGGGAGGGTCTCTGCAGCACCACGGGGATGGAAGCTCCCAGTGGATGTGAAAAGCCCAGAGCTGGCTCCTCAGGAAACTCCAGAGCCTGTTTGCTGCTGTGGTTTTCCTTCCACAATGGCCAGTGAGCTAACTCTCTGTTTTTAGCACAGTTTATTTGCTTTCCAGGAGAGAAAATAAACTCTGATATTGCCATTTATGTTGTGGCCACAGACTCCAGGCGAATTCTGAGGCTCTGGTACAGAGTGGTGGAAAACACTGAGGACATTTGATCTCGGCTAATCTAGTGGGATAAAAAGTGTGAGAAAGAGAGGAGAACAGTCATTTATGTGGTGTTAGCAGAAATCAGATGCTTTCAGGTTTATAAACGCAGTTTTCACTGGAGTGGGTGCCCTGATAGGGAATAAATGACAGAGGTAATAAAAGCTCAGCAGCAGAAATGCAGCAGGGAAACCACTCAGGGTGCTGGGTGTCCCCTCTGCCTGACCTCAGGAGGCGTTTGGCCCCCAAAATGAAAACGAAATGAAATGAAAATGCAATATCTCTCAAAGCACAGCTCTGAACAGAGGTCTGTGCTCTGAGGAGGGCTGGGAACCTCTTGCATCAGCCTTGGCTTCTTTGGAGCCACAGACCTGCAGGGGGATCCTGGACTCCTGCCCAAAATTGTGGGTGCCAGCCCAGAGGGCAGGGACCCAAGGAAGGGAAAACCCACTCAGGGTTTGCCAGAGGCGCTGCTGGGAGCAGGTTCCATCCTGTGCCTGCAGATCCCAGAGCAGCATCTCCCCCAGCAGATCCCCCAGCAGATCCCACAGCAGATCTCCCCCAGCAGATCCCACAGCAGAATCTCCCCCAGCAGATCCCACAGCAGCATCTCCCCCAGCAGATCCCAGAGCAGATCCCCCAGCAGATCCCCCAGCAGATCCCCCAGCAGATCCCAAAGCAGATCCCCCAGCAGATCCCCCAGCAGATCCCACAGCATCATCTCCCAGCAGATCCCCCAGCAGATCCCCCAGCAGATCCCACAGCAGATCCCACAGCAGATCCCCCAGCAGATCCCACAGCAGATCCCCCAGCAGATCCCCCAGCAGATCCCCCAGCAGATCCCCCAGCAGATCCCACAGCATCATCTCCCAGCAGATCCCCCAGCAGATCCCCCAGCAGATCCCACAGCAGATCCCCCAGCAGATCCCACAGCAGATCCCCCAGCAGATCCCCCAGCAGATCCCCCAGCAGATCCCCCAGCAGATCCCACAGCAGATCCCCCAGCAGATCCCACAGCAGATCCCCCAGCAGATCCCACAGCAGATCCCCCAGCAGATCCCACAGCAGATCCCCCAGCAGATCCCCCAGCATCTCCCCCAGCAGATCCCACAGCAGATCCCCCAGCAGATCCCACAGCAGATCCCACAGCAGATCCCCCAGGAGCCCCCAGACCCTCCTGGGAAGGTGCAGCTGCCCAGCTCCTCGCAGGTGTGGGTGCAAGCAGCTCAGCAGGAGAGCTGCAGGAAGGGCAGGGGGTTTGCAGCCCTTTTGCTCAGAGCAGACAGAAACCTTCCAGCTCTTTCTGCTGCCACCCAGTTCTTGTTCCCTCCTGCCACTCCCTTTCCCATTGGAAGCTTTCCACGGCTCTGCCCGTGGTGCCACTCTCGGGTCTCCGCTCCATCCCTGCCGGCTGCAGCCAGGAAAACACAGCCCAGCCCCTCTCCCTGAGCTCTGCAGGGGGAACCTGGAGGCTGTCTGAGCCCCACCAGGGCTTTGGGGTGAGCAGGTGGCTTGGCTGGGCTCAACAATCCCAATTCCCTTTGCTCTTCTCCTAAAATTGTCTGAAAAATCCCAATTCTCGTTGCCTTTTCTCCTAAAATTGGTTCAACAATCCCAATTT
The DNA here is from genome assembly GCF_963513975.1 of Fringilla coelebs. Taxonomy (NCBI): domain Eukaryota; kingdom Metazoa; phylum Chordata; class Aves; order Passeriformes; family Fringillidae; genus Fringilla; species Fringilla coelebs. Next base: position 2,110,423 of record NC_140045.1, on the reverse strand, counting down.
CCGTTGCCTTTTCTCCTATTTGGCTCAACAATCCAAATTCCTTTGCCTTTTCTCCTAAAATTATCTGAAAAATCACAATTCCTTTTACCTTTTCTCCTAAAATTGGCTCAACAATCCCAATTCTCGTTGCCTTTTCTCCTAAAATTGGCTCAACAATCCCAATTCTCCTTGCCTTTTCTCCTAAAATCAGCTCAACAATCCCAATTTTTGTTGCCTTTTCTCCTAAAATTGGCTCAACAATCCAAATTCCTTTGCCTTTTCTCCTAAAATTATCTGAAAAATCACAATTCCTTTTACCTTTTCTCCTAAAATTGGCTCAAAAATCACAATTCCTTTTGCCTTTTCTCCTAAAATTGTCTGAACAATCCCAGTTCTCATTGCCTTTTCTCCTAAAATTGGCTCAACAATCCCAATTCCTTTGCCTTTTCTCCTAAAATTGGCTCAACAATCCCAATTTTCGTTGCCTTTCCTCCTAAAATTGGCTCAACAATCCCAATTCTCATCACCTTTTCTCCTGAAAGAGAAGAATTGGGGTTGGAAAAGATGAGAGAGTTGGGGTTGTGCAGGCTGGAGAAGTGAAGCTTCGTGGTGACATCATTGTGGCCTTGCAGGGCCTGAGGGAGCTGACAGGAAAGATGGAGAGAGATTTTGGACAGGGGATGGAGGGACAGGACAAGGGGAATGGAATAAGACTGATGGAGGGCAGGGATAGATGGGATTTCGGGAAAAATCCTTCCCTGTGAGGGTGGGGAGGGGCTGGGATGGAATTCCCAGAGCAGCTGTGGCTGCCCCTGAACCCCTGGAATATCCAAGGCCAGGTTGGACAGGGCTGGGAGCAGCCTGGGACAGTGGGAGGTGATCCATGGCAGGGCTGGGAGGGGATTTTAGGGTCCCTTTCAACCCAGATTTTGGGGTTTTATCTGATCTGACTCCCCACTAAAATCCAAAGGATGTCCTCGAGAGCCTCCTGCTCACGAGCAAGATCCATAACCAGAGGTTCTAAAACCAGAAGAGGTTTTAAACTTGGTTTAAAAAAAAAAAACAACAGAGGTTTTAAACTTGGTTTAAAACCACCAAGATCTCCTCACCCTGCTGTGTTCATCCTGATTTTGGAAAATTTGGCACTGAGCAGCTGGAGCTGGAAGGGAGAGAATGAAAGTGCAGTCCCACACTTGTGTGTGAGCTGCTGGCTCTTAACCCTTTTCCTTCCAGGAATTGTCAACATCCCCAGGG